>NW_024096582.1:0-600000 GCF_016545835.1 Crotalus tigris
TCTTCTCCCCTCTTCTTTGTTTACTTTCCCTTTTGAAAAAAGGGAAAGTGAAAGGCAAAATGGTGACTGTCTTTCTTGTTTGACTTTGCAACAAAGTTAAAAGTTCATGTTTTAAATATAGAGGCAAGAATTTTGTTCCTCTTTCTCTTTTTTTTCTTTTTTTCTTCCTTTTTATTATTATTTAAAGAACTGTGATATTATAGAGGCAAGAATTTTGCTCCTTTGAACTTAACAGAATGGCTTCAAAACGTTTGGTCTCTGTCCCTAAAGCTTCTATTTCCTCCCCAATGACTCAGCCTGCTTCTCAGTCTAAACCAAAATCACCCCCACCCTCTCCTCCTCCTGCAATCTCTCTCAAAGACTTACAAGAGGCTTTAAAAATGAATGCTTTGGATATTAAAGAGGAGGTAAAAGATCCTATAATTGCAGAGAGGGCTATTACAGAAGAATTATTGGAGAAAAAGAACAAGCAGGTCAGAGAAGACATATTGTTTGCGTTTTCTGGTCTTGCCCTGCATATTGAAAGGATTCACAATAAAATGGAAGAGATTACTGAAAATGCAGCAAAACTGAAATTTAGAATGGAAGAAGTGGAGAATAAGATAGAAGTTACACAGGATGAACAAACTATTTCACAATACAGAGAAATGGAGTTCGCATTGTGTATCCAGGGATTGAAAGAAAATTCCCAGGAAGATTTGAAGATGCTTATTGTTAGAGATATCGCTTTTAATCTTGGATAGGGACCAGAAGAAGTTGGGAATGAGATAGAAAAAATCTTCAGAGTCAACTTATGGGTTGCCAGACAGAGAAATTTACCAAGAGATGTGGTTATTTACTTTTCCAGAAGATCTATTCGTAATGAAATTATACAGGCTTTTTATAAAAAGAGGTTCCAAATTGCAGCTCAAGATGTGATAATTTTAAAAGAAATACCTCCAAAAATTTTAAGAGGTAGAAAAGATTTTACTTTTCTGTCTGATGAGTTAAAACGTCGTCAGATCCAGTTCAGATGGGAGATTCCAAGAGGAATAGTAGTGAATTATGATGGAATACGTTACAGATTAACTACAGCTTTAAAGGCAAGAGATTTCTATCACTCTATTCTAAAGGCAAGACCGTCTTCACCTCCACAAACAAGGATAATTGAAGAGCCCATTATGGCAGGAGCTTCCTTATTGATGGTCATGGAACAAGCGATGTTGCCTGTACAGAATCTTGAGATAAAAGGTCAAAGGATGACACGAGATGCCCATAAACGCAAAGAAAAAGAGCAGCAGCAGAAGAGTGGTGATAAAGTAGAAGGAATGGTTACTACAGAGCCTGTGGGAGGGGCAAGACCTAAAAGATCTTCGACAGTTGATCTTCAGGCTATGCTTCAAAGGCTTCAGGCCGGTGTAGAGGGCCAAGTTCCTGACCTGGAATGTTAATGGCTTAAATTCACCTCAGAAACGGAGAAAGGTCTTCTACTATTTGAAACAACATAATAATGACTTGATATGTTTGCAAGAGACTCATACAACTTCAAAGGACTCAAAATATTTGACAAATTCTCATTTGGAATCACATTTTATAGCTCCAGCTCCAGGGAAAAAAGGGGGTGTTGTAATTTATGTGAAGAAAAATTTATTGGCTAAATTAATTGAGGTTGATCTTGAAGGAAGATATGTCTTTGTGGAACTACTGTTACAAGGCAAGAAGGTTCTTATTGTTGGATTATATGCCCCTAATCAACAACAGAAGCAATTCTATAAGCTTTTGCATGGGAAGATATCCCAGTTGGATTATAAATCTATAATTTTGATTGGTGACTGGAATGGAGTTTTGGATATAACTATAGATAAAAAGAGCTCTTCAAAAAATTTTACTCAAACTAAATTACCCAAAACTTTTTTTAATTTGAAAGAAGAGTTGGAACTTATTGACATTTGGCGAGAAAGGAACACAAGTGATACAGATTTTGCCTTCTATTCAGATAGACACCAGTCATTTTCAAGGATTGACTTCTTTTTGATTACTAGTGATTTTCTTTCTAGGGTGAGAAAGGTAAAAATCTTTCCCAGGACCCTTTCAGACCATAGTCCTGTGTGGATGGAGCTATACCTGGAAGATGGGAACAGAAGGCCTTGGAGACTGAATGAGAATTTGTTTACCCAGGGAGAGTTTGTACAAAAATGTAAAGAGTATTTAAAGGAGTTTTTTGCTTTAAATATGAATAAGGGTACATCGATGCCTATGGTCTGGGACGCCAGTAAGGCGTATATGAGGGGAATTTTAATTCATTTAAATAAAGTTTCGAGGGATAAAAGGATACAAAGACGTAGAGAAATAGAAGATGAAATTAAAATAAAAGAAGAAGCGCTTGCTCTTAATCCAACTGATAATAACTTAAAGGTTTCTATAAAGATGCTTAGGGAACAATTTAATATGTTGATGGCAGATCAGGTGGCTACCAATTTGCGTTATATGAGACATAATACTTTTTGTAATGCGAATAAGCCTGGGAGATGGTTAGCTTATCAGTTACGAAAGAAACAGAAGGCTAGGATTATAGAGAAAGTAAAATATAAAGGTACTGAAGTTTTTCAGCAAAATTTGATTAAAAAGAGTTTTTTAGATTTTTACACAAAATTATACTCAAGTGATAATATAAAGGGAATGGATATAGATAAATATTTACAATCAGTACATTTTCCTAAACTTTCTGAGGAACAGCAAAATGGGATGAATTGTTTAATTACTGTGGAGGAAATTGGCTTAGCTATCAAGCAGTTAAAGGTGGGAAAGTCTCCAGGAACAGATGGATTGTAAGATCAAGATCTTACAGAGCCTAAGAATTATAGGCCGATATCATTATTAACTGTAGACTACAAGATTTTTACAAAAATTTTGGCAAATAGATTAATGCAGGTTATGAAGGATTTGATTCACAGTGATCAATCAGGATTCATAACAGGGCAATACATGAAATATAATGTTAGACAAATTATTTACTTAATTGAGTATTTGGATAAGAACAATCATATTCCTGTGGCTTTTATATTTTTGGATGCTGAAAAAGCCTTTGATCAATTAGATTGGCAATTCTTATTCTCACTGGTAGAGAAAATGAATTTTGGGGATAATTTTTTACATGCACATAAAGCTATATATCAGCAACAATCTGCTCAAATTGTTGTTAATGGGGGATTGACTGAGACTTTTAATATTGAAAAAGGGACAAGACAAGGATGTCCATTATCTCCATTGTTATTGACAAGGAAAGTTTGGTTAAAGCCACAGGTTTTCAGATGGTGAAAAAGGTTAAATATCTGGGAGTATATTTAACTGCCTCAAATGGAAAATTGTGTAAAAATAATTATGAATTATTATGGGCAAAAGTGCAAAAGGATTTAAATGACTGGAAAAAACTGCAATTGTCATTGTTGGGGAGAATTTCAGCTGTAAAAATGAATGTTCTACCAAAGTTTCTTTTCTTGTTTCAGATGATACCTATTTTAAAAAAAGATGTAAATTTGGAGGAATGGCAGAAGGGTATCAATAAATTCATTTGGGCTGGGAAAAAACCAAGGGTTAAGTTTAAGATTTTGCAAGATGCACGAGAAAGAGGAGGACTTAAAGCATCTAACTTGAAATTATATTATGATGCAGCCGCCTTAACTTGGATAAGTGATTGGCTTAATTTAACAAATAAGGATATTCTTGTTCTTGAAGGGTGGGATTTAATGTATGGTTGGCATGCATATTTAATTTTTAATAAGAAAGTGGACCGGGCTTTCAAATCACATATTTTGAGGAGTGCCTTACTTCGAGTTTGGAAAAAGTATTGTTATAGGTTAAACTATAAAATACCTATCTGGGGGATTCCTAGACATGCAATTGAAGGGATTTCTAAGGGGATGAATTTTGATAAAATTTCGTATAAAGAATTATTAACTTGGTCAGGTTCGGATTGGCATTTAAAATCTCTAGATGTATTAAGGCAAGAAAATATTCTACAGTCATGGTTTCAATATTTACAAATAGTGGACAGGTGACTGTAGATAAAAAAGAAGGAATAACACTAGAAGTTGGAAATCTGGTTATTCAGATTAAAGATCAGAGTCAGGCCGATATAAAAAGAATTTACAATGCTTTAATAGAATTAGACTCAAACAGAATTGGTTAAAGACTGTATGATTAAATAGGCTCAGAATATCCAGGATCCGATCCCATTGGATTTATGGGAGACAATTTGGATTAGAAATGTTAGATTTACACAAGCTCAAAATTTGAGGGAAAATTTTTATAAAATGTTTTACAGATGGCATTTAGATCCTAAAAAATTATCTTGTATGTATCCAAATTTACAACCCAAATGTTGGAGATGTGGTAATATGGATGTGACATATTTTCATGTTTGGTGGAATTGTAAAAGGGTAAAGGCTTTTTGGATTATGATTTGGTGGAACATTCAAAAGGTTTTTAAAAGGAAGATAAAGTTCACCCCTTAATTTATTTATTTATTTATTTATTTATTTGTGAGACTTATATACCGCTTTAAGTGCAAGCACTCTCTAAGCGGTGTACACCAGTAAGCAATGTATATATATATTTACATTGCCCCCAACAATCTGGGTCCTCATTTTACCTACCTCGAAAGGATGGAAGGCTGAGTCAACCTTGAGCCGGTGAGATTTGAACCGCTGACCTGCTGAACACAGTCAGCTAAAGTGGCCTGCAGTACTGCACTCTAACTGCTGCGCCACCTCGGCTTCTTATTGGGTATCTTTGTGGATTTAAATGACAAAGAAACTACTTTAATGTTAAATTTATTAACTGCAGCAAGGTTATTAGAAGGACTCGTTGCCTATTTTAGAAGAATGGATATTTAAAGTTTCTAATTTCTGCTTATTTGAAGGATCATACACAAGAAAGATATATTATTGTATGGAGAAGATGGATAGATTATATTCATAAAAAATATGGGACTATAAAGTTTCATTTATTTTATGAGTAAATTTTATAGTAACTGTTGTAGAGATTTGTTTATATGACTTAATTTAAGGGGATTTAAAGGTTAAGTATGATGTTTTTTTTCCTCTTTTTTTCTTTTTCTTTTTTATTATTGTTAACTTTCTCAATAATAACCCTGTATTCTGCTCTGGGAAGCGAGGGGGGGAGGGTTGAGGGTGGGTGGGTACTGATAATATAGTCATGGTAAACGCTTGGGCATTTCCCCTATGCTGTGTTCATGTGTGTGAGAGGGAGGAGAGGGGAGGAAGGAGTAGGGAGGAAGTAGGATGGTTAGAGGAGAAGGGGAGGGGAAGAGAGTAGGAGGGGAGGAGAGAAAGAGGAGGGAAGTGGGGAAGGATTAGAGAGGGTGGACGCAGCCTGGGGGGAATGGGCAGGTGGTACCAATGGTTAGGAATTTAATTGTATTTTGTATGAATAAATGGAAAATAAAAACTTTTTAATAATAATAATAAAAAAGATTAACCCAATCTCAATCCTTCTAGTTAACTCTTATCACATTCATAAACCCCATCAAAGATTTGATTTTCCTAGTTTTTTATAACCACACTGAAACTTTATCTTCCCAGATAGTTGCTTACCAGTTTACAATCCCTGAGAAAAATCCCTCATTTTTTCTTCTTTTGTATTAACAAAATAGAATGAATTTTTGCCCACAACCTGAATGTATAATATATAAGACTATACATTATTTTAGTATGTTGCTAAATTAAGAGAGCAGTATTGTTTTTATGGTACCTATAGATTATGTGTTGGGTGGGTTTCCCAGAAAGGTTTAAGAAACAATATGAAGAACCAAAACAAACACTTCCAGAAATTTTAAGTCAATGGTACTTAATTGGTCTGAAAGCAAGAACCGCTGGCTTAAAGCAAGTATGGATTTTACTCAGTTCTGAGATTTCTAATAGAATTTATTGAGACTTCCAGGTAAATGCAAGATTATTGTTACTTCATTATAGGCCTCATCAGCACATGATGAGAGAATGGCTATTTCTGCCTCTCTAGTACAACTGTAGTTATTGTCAGCTCTTTAAGATAGTCAAGACAAAAAGCACAATGATAAGTACGAAGACTACCTTTAATGTAAGATTACATTAACAGAATCTTGCAAGCTTGAAAGTCCATCTCTCTCTCCTCTTTACAGTCCAAGAAAATAGGGAGGGTTCTTCTGCAGGCTAATCTGCCTCTTATCGGATCATTGCCTGGACTGCTGCTCCCCTCTTGTGGCGTTGTCACAGACCATCATAGTTATCCAATCTCTTCTTAACAGAATAACAGAGTTGTAAGGGACCTTGGTGGTCTTCTAGTCCAACCCTCTGCTTAAGCAGAAAACCCTGTACCATTTAAGACAAATGGCTGTCCAATCTCTTCTTAAAAACCTCCAGTGTCGGTGCACCTACAACTTCTGGAGGCAAGTCGTTCCACTGATTAATTGTTCTAACAGTTGTCAGGAAATTTCTCCTTAGTTCTAGGTTAATTCTAGGATCCTGTGTCCTTCCACATGTTGGAAAGCAGAGTTTCCTGCTGGTGAAGGTTACGTGTAAGATTTAGAAGCTTAACCTTCTAGGATCCTGAATGTCTGGAGCTGGTAATTTATTTTTTTAATGAGTGAAAGATAATGAATCCTGTGGAAGTAGAAATGGAATCAGTGAGGTCAAAGTAATGGTAGCTAGTGAGGTTAGAATAGAGCTGGAAAGACTCAGGTTCAAGTCCACTTCAACCATGGAAGCTTATTCTCAACCCAGCTGATCTCAGAGTTATTGTTATGGGCAAAAATGGAAGAAGGACACTAGATAACTACCTTGAAGCGCTGTAGGAAAAACATGATGAAACTCTAAATGAACAAGTAGATGTAAGAGAGAGAGAGAGAGAGAGAGAGAGAGAGAGAGAGAGAGAGAGAGAGAGAGAGAGAGAGAGAGAGAGAGAGAGAGAGAGAGAGAGAGAGAGTTAGAAGAGTGAATACTGATATAGCCCTTCATTTTTATACATTCACATGGAAAATGGAATGAACATTTAACACTGAAGAATAAACAGATTTAATCAGTGTTATTTCTAAAGCATAAACAAAATGAAGTGGGAAAAGAGAAGCCAACTTTAACTTGCCTTCATTTTATTGTGTCTTATTGATTAGAGACTCATACATCTTGAGAGTGAAATAGGTGGCATATACATTTAATAAATAAATTCATCATCTCATCCTCAATTTATCAAAAAACAAAATTGTGATTTTCTGCAAAACAGAATATATTCATTTCAGTATTGGTAGCACATATCCTGACAGCTAACAATGAACTAATTTTGCTTTTAATGGAAAAAGTATCTTAAGGGCTTTATTTTCCTTTTTGTGTGTGTGCAATCAGTCAGTATCAAAGAAAAAGAAAATAAAACTAATTTCTAGAGATAATTGATCTGTGAAGGTATGTGTTTCCTAGGTACCGTGCCACTGTTGCTTTATAGATTTGCAGCAGTGGTGGGATTCAGATATGTGAACAATCAGTTCTCTGTGTGGATGCTGCTTCTGGAAGTCCATTCTGGGCCTGGGCAACAAAAAATTAGCTATCGGTTCTGCTGAAGTGGTGCGAACTGGCTGAATCCCACCACTGATTTGCAGTCAGGAGAGTGTTCCTGCATGTTCTGAAGTACCTTTTGGGAATTGGATCCAAAGTGGTGCCTGACCTTAATATACATAAGATACATAAATGAAGAAGTCAATGCAAAGTACAAAGAAATGGTAAAGAGCAATGAAAGTGTACTGGATGCTGGATGCTGCAAATTGTTTTTGCTGAACCCTTTGTTTTTATTACCTTTTTGGTCCCAAAGGTGCTTTTTCAAAAGGCAACTGGACTTCCTTTGTTTTTTCTTGAAGATCTTTCACTTCTCATCTCAGAAGTTTCTTTGTCAAAACTGAAGAAGCTTCTTGGGTGAGAAGTGAAACATCTTCAAGGATAAACAAAGAAAGCCTAATTGCCTTTTGAAAAAACACCTTTGGGACAACCACGACCTGTAGGACTGAGAATCTCGATAAACATTTTTGGTAACTTCTATTTTTATTTTATTTATTGCCACTAGCTGCAGTGAAAGGTAAAGACAGG
Source organism: Crotalus tigris (assembly GCF_016545835.1). Classification (NCBI taxonomy): domain Eukaryota; kingdom Metazoa; phylum Chordata; class Lepidosauria; order Squamata; family Viperidae; genus Crotalus; species Crotalus tigris. Next base: position 8,106 of record NW_024096582.1, read on the forward strand.
AGATAAACATTTTGAACATATTCCTCTTTGCTTTTTTCCTTCCAGTTTTTGCATTGTACAGGAATTAAGGCACATAAGCAATCAGGTTTAGGATGGATTTTTTTTCTGAGTCCCTTGGTGACACATGGAGAGCATATATGCTGCAGACATAAAAATCTAAAGAGGAATCATTTTAGGATCAAGAGGCCCATCAAGAGGCCTTAGATCCAGCGTAAGCAGTTCTACCTTTTATAAAAAGTGGACTTGGACAAAGGTCAGAAAAAATGAAATTGAATTAAATTACACTTAAATTCATTAAACACAGTTAACATGATTGCTTTCATGAATATAATAATTTCCTGCTTAGTCCATGTTAAAAAATTTAATTTGGTAAATTACTTCAGAGGGACTGAGGAGAGAGTTGCAGGTTGCAAAGCCTGATTATGCAAAGCATTGGTGCTTCAGATATTAAAATTCTTTCTACTTTCTATGATTTTACTAATTTAGTGAAATGTGGCTTTGGGCTACAGGTACTCTTTTGCCCTACAATATATGTTTACAATACAAACAAGCAATAGTTCTTAGTTGGAAAGGACTTCTTCTACCATGCTGGAGGAAACATTAAAATCTGAAGCTGGGTAATTAATGCTCCAAGGGATGAATGATCTCGTATATGTATATATATATTGCATCTTGAGTGCAATACTTGGGAAATTAAAAGGCTCACAGAGATGATAGAGAATGCTAAGTGTCAGTTATTTAATTCTCAGCCTCCTTAATGGGGTATTTTATGCTGATGACATCATCTTGGATTTTGTTGTGTCGCACAGCTGTACCGCAAACCCTTTAAGAGTTCTGTTGATCGATGCATCCATTTAGAGTTGTGGGGTGTTCAAAACAAGAGTAATTAATCTAGGAAAGCTGAGTTTCATAGCCAAGGTTATTATTGATTTGCACTGGTCTTTTCTTTTCTTTTTGACATCTTATATGTTCCAACTTTGGCCTGGCATATTTAGGCCAAGAGATTCAAAAGTAGAGATACATCCTATTTTGACCAAGAATGTTTCTATGGATTTGGATTTTGATACTTCAGATTAGGAATAGTGTAACCATTAATGTTCGTAACGGATATTTATTGTATGCTACGCCATCACATGTCTAGCACTGCATACATGGATGCAGTAGACTCAGGTGATGGGCATAAGTGCCTTTTAGTGGCACATGTTATGGAACTCTTTTGAAAATGCTTTGTTTGGCAATTAAAATGCAGAATCTTTGTTGCTATTTTTCTTCAAAAACAAAAAACAAATGAAGAATAAGGACACTGCTGATCTCAGAGATTTTCCAAAACTATTTCATGAGACAGTATAGGACCACACCATCTAAAGTGCACATGACAGGAATCTAAGGTGCTCACCTTCTTCATCTGGATATGCAATCAGCTCAATATATATATTTTCTCATCGTTCAATTAGATATGTAGAATGTGACTGGACTGGTAATTGAGGGATCAGCTTTTCCATTAGAAACTGAAGTAGCATGTTAGCTTAAGAAATTCAAGACAGGCTATGTGACATATCTTTCTGTGTTCCTTAAGAGAGTTTTAATGTGTGAGCAAGTGATGGAAGCACCTTTAAATATGTAAGAATTATAAACTTCATAAACTGTCTTCCTTTTGATGAATGGGCCTGAAAAGCTAGCCATTTAGTAGATGTGTTTGTTTTTTGTCATCATAATTATTATGATTTGTCATCATAATTATGTCATCATAATTCTTATGATTATGAAATGGTATAGGGTTTCCTGCCTGAGCAGGGGGTTGGACTAGATGACCTCCAAGGTCCCTTCCAACTTTATTATTATTATTATTATTATTGTATTATATTATTATTATATTATATTACAGTATATTAATCCACAACAAGATAATACTGTAGGCCAGATTTGACCAGGGAAAACAAAGAAAAAAAAACCTTCCATCAAAAATCTCCCAATGCAAATTTCCCTACTGTTAGGCGATGGTTCAAGATGTTGCTGATGATTCCATTCTTTTTTTTAAAATAGGTTTTATTATTTTTTTTAAATTGCAATCTTTAGAGCTTAGTAAACAACATGTTGTCTGGGTTCACATATTTAACATTAACTTCTTCAATCTATACAGTACTGCACACTCTGGTATTTTTTCCTCAATCTTCCTTTCTTCCCCTTATTTTTTCCCTTTTCCCTTCATTAAACAATTATAATTCTTAGTACTATTGATGTATACAAAGTTAGACATGGACATCTTCATCATATTTTACTAATATGATAGAAATAACAATAATATCAATTCATAAGTCAATATCCTGTTTTTCGTGTTCTTATAAGTTTGATTTCCCAGTATTGATTTAAAATCCCAAAGATTTTAAAGTATCTTTGTCAGTTATGATTTTCTCAATATTAATTACATTTATATAGCTAAAAATTTTATTTATACCAATCCTCTTCTTATTTTCAAATTTCCCATATCAAAAGAAGAAAAAAAGGTGCTATTTTAATTATAAATCACATCTTCCATTATAAAAATCTAGTTATATCTAAGGGTCATCTGTTCGTTTAATCATATTCAAACAGGTATATTAAACAGATAGTGCCTCTGATTTTTAAGTCTAACTCTCACTTTCTTTCTTTGCCAAGCAGCTTTCCAGGCCAAGGAAATTAAATTGCCCAAGAATTTTCTTTCTGTTTTGGTAAAAGCTGCTTGGCATGAGAAAGACCATTTAGGTAAAGTATTTTTGGGGAGGAACTTCACCCATCCACATTCCCTGGAGATTTCCCCTGCCCGCTCTGTGTTCCATTTTCTATAATCTTCCTTGCCATCAGGTGTATTTTGGAGAAAGGAGTAAAGGGTCTTTTGTATTTTCATTGTTATAAGTAGGTCTTGCAGTATTTTATTTATGTATGGCAAACCATATTTTCCTTTTCTATCTCCTCCATCTCTAGATCCATTTCTTCTGTTTCATGCTCTGATTTCTGTTTATTTGTTCATACTTTGTAGTCATTGTCTGGGAGCTTTCAGTCAGGCAAGGTTGTAATCCACAATGTTCCCAGTGTTCAAAATGTTCAACCTCCCTGCAGCCAGGCATATTCAAAAGTCAATTTTTTCTTTCTCTCCCACTAACTCTTGAGATTAAAAGTCCAAGCTCAGTAGGTATTTATGGTCCATGAAGGTCAGGTTGATAAATATGCCAAAATATTTTCCTTTATTGCCAGCTGTGCTCCCTTAAGCTGAAAGTCACCAAGCAGCCAAGGAGCTAGTTATACTCAAATCCACCACCAGATGTCATTCAAAGTCCATTTTCCATTCTTAAAACAAAAGGTTGATTTCTTATATTTCACTTCAATAGTTTTTTTCCAAAGAGAAAATCTTAACAATTATCTCAGTTCTCAAATTTATCAAAACTGTAGCTTTGTATTACTTTCACTTCAGTATTGTGTATTGCTGTCCCCCATAAAAATTTAAAATGCCGACTTCCTGTTTCCGCCAGCAGCAGCATCGGCTGGGAGACTCGGGATGCTGAGCTCTTCAGCTGAGTTTCTTCTTGTTTGGGGACCCTAAATGGGCCAGAAGCCACCCCAGAGAGGTGGCAATGAAGGAAGGTACTTCCAGGGACCTAGGAGAGACGGCAATTTCTCTGATCGGTCCAGGAGAAGCCTCCCAGAAACCAACAGAAGAAAGGCTAGCTAACTGCTTGTCTAGCCCTAGCTGTAAGCAAACGGAAGTCAAGAAGCTCTACCTAAACTGATTGTAAACAATGTGTTTGAAGCTGGGTAAGAACTAATTTTCTCTATCCTACTTATTTTCCTGAAAAAAAAGAACTCCCAAGAAGCAAAAATACCTCCAAGAGTGAAAAAAGGGGAGGGATTCTCCCCCCCCTTTTGGCTATTGGAAGCGGCAAATTTAACTCTTTAAGGAGAAAAAGAAAACTGAAAAATGATCCAACACTGACACCTGGTGGATGAGGAGCTATAAAACTTTTATTTGTGGCTTTTAAAATCTTAAAATACAGCTGTTCAGAGAAAGTGATATTTACAGAAACAATGGATGTTTTACAAGAGGAAATATATGATATGCTACAATTCATTCAAAGGACAATGATCTTAAACCATAAAGAAATACAAAACAACTTTGAAAGTATAAGTCAATTTATCTCCAATTTCAGTTCATTTAAAAAAAAATCCTAGGAGAACACAGCAGATGATGGAATATAAATCAGAGGGAATAGGCTTAAAGATGGACTTTTACAAAATTAAGTATGACTTAATTCAAGTGGAAGGAAAGACAATTTATACTTCAACATCACAAAACAAATTGGAAGACAAGAGAAGGGATTCTAATGGAAAAAAGAGTGCAAGTGCGCAGGACAGAGATATTGATTTACTTTCTACATCTACAGGAACACCTATGATTGTATGGGAAAACCTTTGGATCCAGCAAAGTATATTGATCAAGAAAAATTCGGGGCAAAGAAGAGAGATTAAGAAAAAAGATAATGGGACATATCAGAAAGAATATTTAAAAAAGAAACATGTGTTTGAATATGGTTAAAGAAATTGAAAAAATTTGAAACACACCATTCTAAGAGGGATGAAATGTTTTAGATACTTAAATGTGATTGCATTCAAGAAAAGTACATGTATATATAAGTGAATTAGAGTTAAGGGATTAGATGACTAGATTTATTTGAATAGAATGTCTAAAGATTAACTATATTCTTAACTATGATTAAAAAGAATAAGAAATTCAAGAAAATAAATACAATTAATCTAGGAGGGATATATATTCTAAGTACTATATTATTTCTTATGTTTTGTTATTACTGCTTTCCTCTCTTTTTCATTTTTTTAAAAGAAAAGAAATGTATTAATATGATGATGATTGTTTAGGAATATTGGAACACTTTAAGAAGGATGAAATATTTTAGATATTTAAAGATGACTGAACTCAAGAAATATATATATATATATAATTCATATGAAATGTTTTGAATTAGAGTTAAGGGATTAGATGATTAGATTTATTGAATAGAATGTTTAAAGATTAAATATATTTTTAACTATGATTAAAAAGAATTAGAAATTAGAGAAAATAAATACTACTAAGGTAGGAGAGATATATATTTTAAGTACTATTATTTTCTCTGTTCTGTTACAACTGCTTTCTTCTATTCTTTTGTATTTTTTCATTTTTTTTCTCATTCTTTTTCTCTTCCCCTCTCTTTTTACTTTTATATTTAATACATAAGAAACACAAAAATGTGAGATGGCTTATATGGAAAAAGTAGAATCAAGTCTGTCAACGTAAATGTAACTAATTGCTACCAGTGAAAATACTTAGAACTTGGTGGGAGAAATAAACTAAAATAAGGACTGTAACAGGATTGCTGATAAGGCAATCTAAATGAATGGAAAGAAAAGAAATGTATTAATATGATGATTATTTTTTAGGAATATTGGAAAAATATATACTAAATTGTCATTTATTAAAACAATAAGAATTGTATTAACACAATGTTTGCAAAAAAGGATGTTTTCAGGGAAAGAGGAAAGTAAACAAAATTAATATATGAAATACAGACTATAGAAATTAATTGTTAAAGACAATTGTAACCCAGACACCACGCTGTTTACCAACTATTGAATGACCTATGTTTGTGTAAAAAACTAATAAAAATTATAATTAAAAAAAAATTTAAAATGCCGCTTCCATTCACATCTGGAGGTTTTAAGTTTCTTGGGAGCCTTTCCCAGGAAATTCAGTTGTAAAATAGTAAAGAAAGGATCAATATTCTCATCCAGTTCAAACATGCTGTTTACGATGTGCTAATTAAAGCTTTTGTTCTTCAGTTGTCAGCAGCTAATGACCAGCTGCAGAAGAGTGGCTGGTCTTTCCCCTACCAATTTAGAGGGCTTTTCTTGGATTGAATGGAGAGACTGCCATCTCTCTGTGATCAACAAAGCACCCCTCCTTCTTCATCATCTCTTCGGGGTGACTTTAGGCCCTTTTCAGGGCCTCAGCAGGGCAAAATTGGGTGTGGAAGGCAGAATTCTGCCTCCCTGCATCTCGTCTCACTGCGATGCAAAATTGGAAGCCTGCTGATGGTTCCATTCTAACTTCCCTCCTTTTCTTTCTGGTCATGTGCCACAGAGTGGAGCTGGCTTATGTTTGCTTTATTTATTTTAATGATAACCCTACCGTGGCAACAAAAGAAAAACAAAAGTCCAGTATGTATGAATGTCTGTATGTGACACACACCCATACATATGCATACACACACACACACACACACACACACGCACACACACACATAGGTAACACATTTTCAATATGTATATTTTAAATATATTAATAGATCTCAGTTGATAAAAAGTATCCATGACAGAGACCTAAAACAAGATGGATCAATGCCATCAGCAAGTATTGCAGGCCCAATTCGGAAAAGAAAGCTCAGGACCATATTGGTTGGAAACATGCGGAAGAGGCCTTCATCCTATAGTGGATAGACAGTGGTTAAAATGATTATATTTTAAATAATTCCATAGCAACTAATCTAATGTGGAATTGTCATAGAAACATGAAAGGCACAGCAACATAGAATAACATTGATAGCCCAGATACATTAAAAATAATTAAAGAGGCCATAATTTACACCTTTGTTCAAATTCAGTGACTTCACAACCATCTCCATACTATTGTTTTGTTCAGGTTGTTGAGGACTTTTTTAAAATCTTCCCAGTCTAGTCTAGGCCTGAGTCTTAATTAGTTCAAGCTACACTGCCACTATTGAGAGCTAACAACAATTGGATCCCTTTACAACATTTTCAGGTATCTCAACAAAGAGTCAAGGATTGTGAATATTTTACAGAAATATTTATAATGAGGAGGAATAGTTATATCTCCACGATTTACTTCATAAAATTGTAGCATCCCTATATTGTTGCCTCCTCCCAGTCTTTACCTGAAACAATCTTCAACACCTAACTCCGCTATATGACTTTACAGAAGAAAGCTGTTGTTAGCAAAATATTAACAACCCAAACTATCACAAGAGGAGCTGTGAAAGAACGTTACTGTATTCAGATGAGCACAAACATACTGCAGCAATCTGTGACAGCAGAAAGAGAAAATGAACAGCAAATAGAAAAGAATCTGAAGTGCTCTGGGACAATAGAATTCAAACAGCATCTGTCTTTAACAAGCCACCATACAAATGTAAAAAGCCATGCTGTAAAAATGCTAAAACTTTACTGACAATAGACTCCTCATTAGTCTTTAATTATATTTGGTTTCATGTTCGTCACAGGTAGTTATTTTGTTTAATATAGTATCGTTTGCTATTCAGCAGTTGCTAAATACAAAAACTTCCTGAGAAGAATGAGCTCTCTGAAAAACCCAAGAAGATAATATATTACAGGGTTACCTGCATGTCAATCAACTGAAAACATTTCTCAGTTTTTTCAGATGAAACAAGAATAATGTGGACATATTTGATCCAAAGGGGACCGATCTTACTCTCCTAATTTTGTTTAGAGTTTCAGCTGTCTTATTTTTCAAGCTAAGGTGATGATTGCCCCCCCAGCGCACGCACGCATGAGTGGGTGCGCGCGCGCACACACACACGCCTACACACATGAATACACTACACAGAGAAAGAGAGAAATTACAGAACCATCAGAAAAATAATAATTATTACACAATGAAGAAAGAAAATCTAAATATAATATAGGGATTAAAATAAACATGACAATGAGTAAATAAATAAATCAGCGCATATATACATATTCTAATAAAGAAAAGTTCCATATTATAACCAGAAATAACAATATATAATTAACTCAGACCTTACAATATCATTGATTTCAGATATGAATGTCATCTTCTCATTTTTTAGAACACAAAAACTTTCAAAAATTGATAGCAATAGCATATTGTAGATTCCTTTTGTAAAATAAGGAGAGTAAGTTTCTTTCCAGTTATGTAAAATTATCCTGTTTGCTCGCTCCAGGCTCAAAAGACCCAAAATTCATCATAATTGACAGATAACATATTTAGGAATATAGCTGAACCTCACATTACGATTCTCAATTATAATATTTCTTCTGGAATCATTTTGAATTTAACAAGTTATACAGAACAGAGAATGAACGTTGTGATGCTGATTAAGCAAAATCTTTCAAATTTCTTAAAGGGCATGAAATGCTATTAAGGGATTATTATTTTTAAGTCATTGAGTTTCCATACTAATTTATTAGCTTTCTGCTACTTTGAAGAAGCAACATGTATTTGTGGGCAAGTAGAAAAGTTGGTGTGTTGATTTGCAATAAATCAAGTCAGCTTCTTAGAAGAATCAGAATGAAAACGTATGTCATATTTCGGTGCTGTGTGCTTCCTGATTTTGCATCTTGAGCTTGTCAGAGGTAGCATATTTTTTTAGTGTTAAATGACTATAAATGAGCACTTAATTATCTTGTAGTTAATGTGTACATACACAATAATACAATAGTACCAATTATAATACAGAAATGCGAACTTGTATATGTGCTGATATGGTTTCAAATGCAAAATATTATTATATGAAGAGATAACAGAAACTAGATTAGCTCCCTCTCTTTTGATATTTTGGAAGACCCTCAAGATCTGGTTATAGAGAGTTAGTTGGCACAGTCTTAGAATGCAACATTTCAGGCTGATTCCACTCACTGCCAGTAGTTTGATCCTGATGCGGCCCTAGGTTGATTCAGCCTTCCATCTTTCTGAGGATGATAAAATGGGGACCCAGATTATTGAAGGGCAATATGCTGGCTCTGTTAATTGCTTACAGGGCTGTAAAGCAATACTAAGCAGTATATAATTCTTTTTTAAAAAAACAAGTTTTATTAATTTTCCAATTTTACAAAACTCCAAGTATCAAAGAAGCAACATGGGGATTGGGTAATCCATAATCCAATAACAAGCTCTTTCATACATATGTCAGGTTACACCATCAAAAATTTCCTCTCTATTTCCCTTGGTTATTATATCACATTCAAATTAATACATTGCTAGTTATATCTCAGTCGGTTAAGACACTTATCAATATATTTTAATTTATATGCCTCCATGTCCTGTTTTTAAATTTTACCTAATTTCATTTACAGTATTCCAGTTAGCTTAATATCCATAGCCCAAAGTTCCCTTAGTTCTTTACAAAATAGTTGTCATATCTAAAATACACTTATTATTTATGCAGATAAATTCTTACTTTATTTCACAAACATATTCTATTTCTCATCCTAATACCTCATCACTTACTAATAAAATAACCTTTATCATCTCAATCCAACTTCTATATTATAATTCAAAACTATTATTCTAGTGACTATTTTTTATTTCCTTTATAGGTCTAAATCTTAAATATTAAATCAGTTAGTATCTTTTAACATCTCCTTAGCCTATTAAATAAGATTTTAAACTTTTCCATTATAGGTCACATAAAGAAATCCCATTTTTTAAGTCTAACTCTAGCTTTCCTTTTGTGCCAATCAGGCTGCCATAGCAGTGTCTTTAAATCCTCAGGTGGGTCTCCCTTCATTCCTACACATGTCATTTGAATCAAGGGAGACCATCCAATTTCATAATCATTAGATTGGTGGCCTAATAATTCAAGTCTCCATATTTGGCTTAATATATTTGTTGTCAGTTCAGTTTTGTCTTCTTCTGGTGTCAGCTGGTTTAAGTAAAAAGTCATGTTCAATGTTGTAGTTGTTGTTTATCTAGGTTATCTAGGTTCTCAATGTGCTGTGCATGTAGGTCTTTAGCACTTTCCATCTTAGTGTTGCTTTCTTCAGTTTCTGTTGCTGTTAAAATTACAGATTTTTTACTTAAGATCAAGGATTGGTTATCAGGGTTCTCAGTAGGTTGTAGCTGGTATTCTTTAAAGTACACTTTAATGTTAATTCTTTCCTCTTCTGTTGCCTTTTGGATTGTAGGTTCATCAGTTGAAATCTGGGCTGCATTTTGTAGCTTTAAGGTGGCACCTTTATCTTCAGTCTGGAATTCATTAGCTCAGTAGCCTCAAGGATTTTTTCAAGTATAAGTTTGTAGTTAAGTTGTGGGTAGTATTCCTCCATTTCTATGGTGTTTACAGATAGTCCTTTAGTGGAGGCTATTTTTGATAAAAGTCAATAAATGTCCATCTCCACTATAGAGAATTGTTTTCACCACCCAGTTGTTTCAAGTTCTTATCTTTTTTGATAGTGCCAAGAACAAATCTTAGTCTCACAGATCTCCCAGTCAAAAAGAAATTCACTTGCTGTACCAAATTTTGCCACAAGATGTCCCTGGTAACATGTAAAGTCTTTTCCCAAACTCAAGTTAGGCTTTTATCCAGTTTAAATAAATATTCTTTTTTTCCACAGCTTAGCAGATAGGTAAGGTAATAGGTCCCTGTAGGAATAGGAACCTTTTGGGACCCCAAATATCCAAAAATTACAAGTTCAATTATTTAGTCATTTAGTTTAGTTGTTCTTTTTTCCCCCATAGCTTTATATTCCCAGAGTAGCCAGAAACCACCAAATTAAGAAAGGGGGAAAAATTTCCAAAGGCTTTTACAGGAAAGTAGTTGGAATGCAAGAAAGGTAAGGTAAGGTCTCACCCAATTCCTCCGCATTGCTTTCATTGTGCTTGGTAGTGCTTTTGGCTTTTGGCTGGTACAGCTTAATGATTAGCCTTGTTAATGGCCGATCTTTTCTTCGTCAGTCCAAAGAAGATGCCTCAGATCAAACGGAACGGCTGCTACCCTTCTGCAATCTATCGAGGGTCCTCCTCAGTGATGGTTGCTCCTTCAGGGTGACTTTTGACCCTTTTCAGGGTCTTATCACAAAAGAAAACCAGACGGCAGAGAGAGCGCTCTGTCTACCTGTCTGCCGGTGCTGTGATCACAAACTGGAAGCTGAAGCAGTATATAATTCTAAGTGCTATTGTTGTAGAGCAAGGGTGTCAAACTGCCAGCCTGCGGGCTGGTTTCATTATACCAAAGCCATGCCCACCCCATTGCCGGCAATGCAAAAAGAGTTACGCTATGTTGTGACATATCACGTGATGTGGCGAGTTTGACACCCATGCTATAGAGAATTTGGTCTATAGAGAATTAGTTTGGTCTAGTCATTAAGGCACCAAACTAGAAAGCAGGAGACTGTGAGTTCAATTCTCAGCTTAGCCATGACAGCCAGCTGGGTGACTTTGAGCCAGTCACTCTCTCTCTCAGCCCAAGCCTCCTCACAGGATTGTTTTTATGGGGAAAATAAGAGGAAAGGGTATTAGGTATGTTCACTGCCTTGAGTTATTTGTAAAAATAATAAAGGCAAAAGACAAATTATATAAATAAATAAAAATAAAATATTATAATAGCAATAACAACAACAACAATAATAATAGTAATAATATCAGGACCAGAGCTCCCAAGGAATGAAAGACATGTTTAACTGGCTCCATTGCTCAGCTGGGTATTTTCATTCCTTCTTTGCTTAGGATTTGCATCTCTCTTTTTATAATACTGTTAATGTGATTTTTATATTGTTTATATCTGTGAGTTTCATACTTGATTTTACCTGTTTGCTGTGCGCTGTTCAGAGTTGCTTTGGGTGACATGAGTGACTATAAATAAATAATGGCAATAGTTAATATCATTTATACATCAAGGAGTATTAGCTTCACTGATCATTTGTATACCACTACAGAATATTCTTGAACTTAGGAACTTTTTCTTCTTTGTGTACTAAAATTGTGTGTTGAAAATAAAATTAAATATGCATATAAAATAGGCTATGCTACTAAGTGAAGATGTATGGATGAGAGAATAGTCAAGTACTTTTAGTACTTAGGATTTAACGTAGCACAGACTTCACATCAGAGTTGTGCAATCTGTCTCCTTAGAAGGCATAGAGCTTTCTGGTTTCCTTTCCTTTCATTTGACACTGAACGATATTTAGACTGTGCCTTGAATTTGGCAGATGGCACATCTAGTTGATCTTGGCTAATCTAAAAAAAAAAAAAACTAAGTAAAGTAATCCTGTTTAATGCTTTGAAAGCCAATCAGAAATTACAGCACTCTGAAGTAGATTGGGAAATTGAAACAAATTACCCAGAAGATGACTATGGCAAACAACTGTGCTGTTGCCAAGAGACTAACAGACATATAGACTGGTCAATACTAGCTATTTAAAAATGAATTTAATAATCTTGAACTTTATTTCCAAATTTTAAAACTACAGTTTCCTCCCATTGAGAAAAAACCTCAATCATAAGGAATTGAATAGAATAGAATTAGAATAGAATAGATTTAGAAAAATAGAATAGAATAGAATAGAATAGAATAGAATAGAATAGAATAGAATAGAATAGAATAGTATAGTATAGAATAGAATAGAATAGAATGGAATGGAATATTCTTTATTAACCAAGACACCAAGGAATTTGTCTCCGGTGCATAAGCTCTCAGTATACAGACAAGCCACAAGGTGATAAATCATAAATCATAATATACAACCAACAAGAGATAGTCATAACATTCCAATAGGAGTAAGTAATAGGAAAGATAAGAAGGATAATAGTAATACAATCCTACTACATATTTAGTATCCTTAGGCTTAAGACTGTGCTGTGGGAATTAGGTGTTCAGCAGATGATGACATGGGGGAAAAACTGTGTCTAGTTCTTTTGACATGCAATGCTCTATAGTAGGGGTGTCAAACTGCTGACCCGTGGGCCAGTTTCATCATACCGGAGTCGCGCCCACCCCATTGCTAGCAATGGCGAAAAAGCTCCGATACATCACGCGACGTCACGTGATGTCACGAGTTTGACATGCCTGCTCTATAGCAGCATTCTGAAGGGAGAAGTTGAAACAGTTTATGTCCAGGATGTGAAGGGTCTGTAGATATTTTCTCAGCCCTCTTTCTGGCTCATACAGGTCCTTAATGGAAGGCAGGCTGATTGCAATTGTATAATATAATACAGTGGTTCTCAACCTTTTTAATGCCGCGACCCCCAACCGGTCGTAAGTCGAGGACTACTCAACCGGTCATAAGTCGAGGACTACTCAACTGGTGCAGCACTGTTTGCAGAATGGGACTTTTGGTGGGCTCAGCAGGGCAGAGACAGCCAGGACAATTCCTATTGGCTTTTGAAAGCCAATAGAATTAGACTCTATTCAAGAGAGTCTATTCTATTGGCTTTCAAAAGCCAATAGAATAAAAGAGAGTAGCACAGCTAAGGAAAAGGGAAAAAAAATGGTGGACTGCGTTGTTTGGCGCCCCCCGTGAAATGGTCGTTCGATCCCAAATGGGGTCCCGACCCACAGGTTGAGAAGCACTGATATAATAAGATAAAAAATATGTATTATATAATATGGCATTTTTGTTGTTCAACCTTCTTCTTATTTTTCTATTTACATACATTAAATTTACTCTGATGGTACATTTTTCAGAATGAAATGTAAATTAAATTGGTTGAAGGCAGCTGATTATTACCAAAGCACTCTAGCATATTTCTTAGGAATCTTCCATGAGTTTGACAGTATGTGCACATGGGGCAGTGTGTCTTGGATATTTAATTGACATTTTCTTTCTTTTTCTTTTTTGAATTTCACAGGTTTTGTTTGATTCCACTGCTGTGGAATTCTTTTACCATAAAGAGTTGTTGGATTTGGCATAATATATTCTCAACAGTGACATCCAGATCATATGCAACTGGTTTTTTTTTGTTAACTATCCTTACATGAATTGTTAAGCTCTTCATCAATCCTTGCTTTTTGTCTCTGTGAGTTTAATATCCTTACAACCTCTTGAACTTGATTACTTGACTATATGGAATTGTACAAAATATTTAAGCCAGAACTAAACAAGTGGTCCAGGGGTGCAGTTAATATTCAAGTGCCATAAAGTAGAAGAAAACCTCTAAAGTTTTCAATGTTTTCTAATATTTTATCTGTTTTAATAACACTGTTTTAATATTCTTACTGATTTTTGCACCTGTTGACATATTGTATTACAGATAGTCTTCATTTAATGACTGTTTACAGTACAATAGTGATGAAAAAGTAACTTTACAATCAATCCTCACATTTATGACCCTTTCGGGTCTTTGAAGCAAAAGAAAGCAGAAGTAAAATCATGATGCTTAACTTAGCAACTACATTCCTTTATGATCCAGTTGCAGATTCCAACTGTGATTGCTAAACAAGTGCTACTTGTAATATTTGGTCACTTTTGTGCAGGTTTTTATCTTACTTGATGCCATTAGTGGTCTAAACCATAAACGGATTGATTGAAAACTAATACAAAAAACAAAGTCAAGCTTCACATGTTGACAAATGTGGTCATTAACTGGCCTGTTACTCATATTGTGTGAACACAGCAACCATGTATTAATAGCTAGTTATGCATTTAATGACATGACTAAAATTTAGCAGATATCCAAAAGAAATGAGGGATTTTAATTACTTATACATTTTTGTTGGTCATCATTTTCAAGGGAAGGAGTTATTTGTGGGTCCTTAGAAGTTAAGGCAAAACCTGGATGAGTTGATCATTGTGCTTTATTCCCTCTGGAATAAAGTAGGGTTTCTTTCTACTTTTTAATTATTGATTAATTAATCAGTAATAATAATTATTGTTGTTTTTTAATTAATATTTTCTTTAGTTTTCCATGATTTGGGTGACTTTTATGGCCCTCCTTAATCAAGACTGTTATGTCCCGAGCCTTTGCAAACGGCTCGGGCGTTTGCAGGCAGTCCCGGGCAGGTGCAAAGCTGCCCGGGACCAGACAGGCTGTCGCCAGCGCCGTGCGCATGCGCGGGTGCTGGCGCGGGAAAAGTAACCCATTTACCCGGGAGTTGCCTATATAAGGGGCTGCGAGGCGTTGGGGCTGAGCTGAAGCCATCTTCCTGTAAGCTGAACGCTGAATAAAAGAACCTGAGAACTCAAGCTGCTTCTCGTGTCTGTTTTCCCGCCAAGGACGCAACACTGGCTGACGAGATGGGATGCCTTGCACTACCTGGAAGGAAAAGTGTAAGCTTACCCAAGGAGTCCTGAGCGCGGAAGAGGAACTGTGTTGACTCAGCACTGCCCGACTCCAGTGCGCATTCGGGGTAGGCTGGCTTATAGACCCGTCTCCTGAAAAGATCCGAAGATGTGCGAAAATCGGAAGGCTTGCGGAATTCGACGTCTCACATCCAGAGCGGTGGGAGTCCTACGTATCCAGAATGGAGAACTACTTCAAGGCAAACCAAGTGAGGGAAGATAGCTTGAAGGCTGCCACCCTGCTTTGCGCTTGCGGCCAAGACGCCTTCGAAATCGCAGAAACCCTTGCAGCACCTGTTCCAGTAGAGTCTGTAAGCTACGCAGACCTGAAGAAGCTGCTGAAGGACCACTTCCACCCCAAGGTGTCCGTTATCTCATGGCGCCACACCTTCGAGCAGAGGGATCAACGGTCCGGGGAGTCAGTCAAGGAATACATCGCCGCGTTACGGAAGGCCGCCAAGCCCTGCGAGTTCAAGGACCTCGAGGAACGACTGAGGGACCGATTCGTGTGCGGGTTGAGGCATCGAGAGCTACAACAGAGACTTTTCGCTAAGGAAGAATTATCCTTCCAAGACTCTTTAAGGGAAGCCACCGCGGAAGAAGCAGCAGGCGGCGCCGTCAAGAACATGCGGCCGATCAGAAGCAGTGCAGAGGGTGCGTCCGTGCACCAAGAAGACGTCCGACGAAACTCCGAGTAGGATCCGGACGAAGAAGTCGACCGTCTACACCCCGCGAAGGGAGAAAATCAGAAGGAAAGCTCTTCAGCTCCGCTCAAGTGCATCGGCTGTGGAGGTCGCCACAGGAGAACCGACTGCAAGTTCCGCTCCGCTACCTGCCGGGCATGCGGCAAACAATGGCACATTGCAGCTGTGTGTCTGAGCCGACGAAAGGCACAACCCCAAGAAGAACGCCTGAAAGGTACCAGATTCCCCAGCCAGAATAGGGTAGGTTTTTGCGCTTTCGTAGAAACATTTTGTAGACAGTCACACACATCCATTAAGAAAAGCTGTCACTCAGACTCAACGTGAAGCTACAGGGTTTCCATTATCTATGGAACTAGACACAGGGTCTGCCCTTTCCATCATTTCATTGCATACATTTAGGAAGATTTGTTCCAGTAGTGTGACTAAGGCCAAGTTAAGGCCTTCTGATATTGTATTAACTGATTTTCAGAACTCAAGAGTGTGTGTTAAGGGGGAGGCCACCCTTAACGTGCAATACAAGAGTTTTGAAGGTCCACTAGACTTGTTAGTAGTAGGGGGTGAAAGAACGAGTCTCATAGGACTCGATTGGTTTGAGGCCCTGGGGATACACGTCACAGGACTCAACAGCTTACAAACACTCGACCTACAGGAAGTCTGCAAGGAATTTGCAGATGTTTTCAGCCCCCAGCTGGGCACATTCAAAGGACCACCTGTGTCCTTAAAGCTAGACCCCACTGTCACTCCCATTAGGATTAAAGCAAGAAGGGTCCCTTTTGCTTTAAAAAGTAAGATTGACACTGAACTAGACAAACTAATCCAACAAGGAATCCTAGAACCTGTTGATTCCAGCCCATGGGAGACCCCCATTGTCACGCCTCTAAAGGCAAATGGGGACATTCGCATTTGTGCTGATTACAAATGCACACTCAATAAGGCATTGCAGCAACATGCCTATCCTGTTCCTGTGGTCAGTCACATCCTGGCCTCTCTCAAGGGGGGCGTGTTTTTGCAAAGCTTGACCTAGCTCAAGCATATCAACAGCTGCCTGTTGATGATGATGCTGCCATAGCTCAGACCATTGTGACCCACAGGGGAGCCTTTAAAGTAAAAAGGCTACAGTTTGGAGTAAATGTCGCTCCTGGGATTTTCCAAAGCGTAATGGAAAACACACTACGAGGTATACCAGGGGTCTGCCCCTACTTTGACGATGTCTTGATTGCAGGAGACTCCACACACATTCTAGCTGAAAGGCTTAGGGCTGTCCTGTTAAGATTCAGGAAATCAGGCCTTAAGCTCAGAAAAGACAAATGCAAGATTGGGGTGCCTTCTACTGAATTTCTGGGATTCAAAATTGATGCTGCTGGGATTCATCCTGCTGAATCCACAACTAACTGCTATTTTAGAAGCACCCAGGCCAAAGTCTAAGGCCGAACTTCAGGCCTTCTTAGGCCTCCTGAATTTCTACAATTCTTTTCTTCCACATAAAGCTAGTGTAGCTGAGCCTCTTCACAGGCTACTAGACAAACAAGCTGTGTGGCTGTGGTCACAAGCACATGAGGCTTGCTTTAAAGAAGTCAAGGCCTTGCTCACTTCTAACAGTGTTCTTGCACATTTCAACGAGTCTCTTCCTGTGTGCATCGCTTGTGATGCATCCCCCTACGGGTTTGGAGCTGTCCTGAGTCACCTCAGGTCTGATGGAACTCAGGTTCCTATTGCATACTACTCCAGAACACTGTCTTCTGCCGAGCGCAACTACGCTCAGATAGACAGGGAGGCTCTGGCTGTTGTTGCTGGAATTAAAAAATTCCACGATTTTCTATATGGCAGGCATTTCACGGTCTTCACTGACCATAAGCCTCTGCTGGGACTGTTTACCACACGTAACAGACTCCCCACATCATTTCCCCTAGAATGCTTAGGTGGTCTATTTTTTTGTCTTCATATGATTTTTCATTACTCCACAAGCCTGTGAAAGAAATGGGCCATGCTGATGGCCTCAGTAGGTTGCCTCTGCCAGTAGTAGAAGCTGACCCCGCGCCAGCTGTCAACATTCTATCAATCCAAGCCTGGCCCGAGCTTCCTCTTAGTGCCAGGGATGTTACCGCTGAAACAGGTACAGATCACACACTTTCACGGGTCCGCTCCTGGGTCCTGTCCGGGTGGCCTGAGCACTGCCCTAGTCCTGAGTTTCAGAGTTTCTGGTCCAAAAGGAACGAACTGTCCCTTTCTCAGGGTTGTCTGCTTTGGGGAAACAGAGTTGTCAGTCCCACCTCAATGAGGACTAGGGTCTTAGAATCCCTCCACGAGGGTCATCCTGGCATTGTTCGTATGAAGGCTCTTGCACGAAGCCACTTGTGGTGGCCTGGTTTAGATAAAGGTATTGAGGCTACGGTACACGCATGCCACCTGTGCCAACGATCTCGCCCAGAGATGCCCCAAGCTCCTGTGCATAGATGGGAGGAAACACAGTCCCCATGGTCTAGGGTGCACATTGACTACGCTGGGCCCTTTCAGGGCCAGTTCTTCTTGGTCCTTGTTGACAGCCATTCAAAATGGCTGGAGGTTGTGCCTGTCTCGTCCACCACCACTGCAAAGACTATTCAGGTACTGAGGGGGATTTTTGCTGCACACGGGCTGCCAGATGTCATTGTGTCTGACAACGGCCCTCAATTCACCTCCTCCGAATTACAAGCTTTCTTACAGGCAAACCTGATTCGTCATGCCACATCTGCGCCTTTTCACCCATCCACCAACGGTATGGCTGAACGCATGGTGCGCATCGCAAAGGACGCCTTGAAGAGACTCACCTACGGGGACTGGCATCACAGGTTGGCTGACTTTCTCCTTTCTTATCGCACCACACCGTCCACTTCTACAGGGAGAAGTCCAGCTGAACTTCGTTTGGGGCGCCAACTTACTACGAGACTTGACCGGTTGCATCCGGACAGACTGCCTTCATCTACCTCACATCCTAGGGCACCTAGACAACTACTTGTGGGTGCCCCGGTTTGGGCTCGCACTTACGGGCCTGGTCATACATGGGTCCCCGCTTCTGTGTCCAGGATCACAGGCCCTCTCTCCTACGAGGTTGCCCTGGACAACGGTCGTGTCCTGCGTCGGCACATCGACCAACTCCGCTCTAGGCGGGACTTTTCTGCTGAAACTCCTGGGTCTTTTCCAGGGGGGGAGGGGGACCCTGTGGAGCAAAGGGAAGGGCAAGAGCTACTGCCCATCGCCACTGAGGGAGCCACAAACGGCTCGTCCCAAGGTTCTGCTATTGCTCCGAAAAGGAAGTCTTGGAGCTTACCCACACAACAGGCACTCACGCCTACTCCAGCCAGGGAGTTACCCCGGGGGCATACTCACTTTCCACACACAGCACACAGCACTCCAGCAACGGAGGATACCCGGGGGCATCCCAACAAATCATTCCCGCAAGAGAGCTGGCACACAATGCCCAAGGTTGGCCTGACCTTACCCCAAATCCTACAGGGGGTCAAACATACACAGAGCTAGTCGAGGAACCAAGTCCCGACTACAACACCCCTAGCACAAATCATGGGACACCTGAGTTTTGGGAGAGTACAGAAACCCACACGAGCCCAAACACAGAATGGGGTTCAGGGAATAGACAGCCTCCTGACAGGTCTTGGACTGACCTAGGGGGTTCTACAGAGACGCCCAGCAGTGGCTCTCACTTCAAGGGGCCTGAGGGTCTACAGCTAGGTAGGACAACCAGGTCACAAAGCAACCGAAGCCCTGGCCTGACGAGCCCGGTGGGCAAGCAAGCAGGCCAGGCATCGGGGCACAGTCCTTGGAAGACACCAGGGCACAATAGAGAGAACAGGCTCACGCCTCCCTCCAGTCAGGGGACTTATGCCAGTAACCCAGAGCTAAGAAGGTCACAGAGAGCAAAGACATCTCCTAAGTACCTAGAAGATTACATAACATTGTTGGCAAGACAAAAGCCAGTAAACAGTGGGAACACTGGGGAGCAAATTGTCGTGTAAAATAAATGTTGTATGTTGATAGTAGTTTTAGCCGGGGGAAAGGGGTGTTATGTCCCGAGCCTTGCAAACGGCTCGGGCGTTTGCAGGCAGTCCCGGGCAGGTGCAAAGCTGCCCGGGACCAGACAGGCTGTCGCCAGCGCCGTGCGCATGCGCGGGTGCTGGCGCGGGAAAAGTAACCCATTTACCCGGGAGTTGCCTATATAAGAGGCTGTGAGGCGTTTGGGCTGAGCTGAAGCCATCTTCATGTAAGCTGAACGCTGAATAAAAGAACCTGAGAACTCCAGCTGTTTCTCGTGTCTGTTTTCCCGCCAAGGACGCAACAGGTATGATCAAGAAGAACCTGTTAGATAGAAAGCCAAAGCAATTCCAGAAGTGAGTATCTGGTCAGCCATTGTGGAAAATTTAAAGTATACCTTAAAATGACTAAAAGCACTAAAAGTTGTAATTGGCTTGGAATCAGATTATGTGATATTTACTGGCAAGAGACCCTCTTAAATAAAAAACACTGTGACACTAGAAATGCCTCAAAAGATACAATTTATATGTATTACGTTGCAGGCTTCAGTGCCAAGTAAAAACCAAATGGTTATATATCCATTTTAAATCTGGCTATTTTTAATGAATTTTTTATTATGTGCCATCAAGTCGGTGTTGATTCATAAAACCATAAAGGAACACCTCCAAGATGATCTGTGCTCAACCTGACTATTCATGTCCCCTTGTCACTTTAAATGAGTCCATCCATTTGCTACTGATCATCTTCTTATCTTTCCTTCTACTTTTCCCAGCTTATTGTCTTCTCAAAGAAACTAGGCCTTCACATAATGAATCAAAGTAAGATCATTTGAGTCAGATGATTTATGCCTCAAGCGAGAATTCTTCATTAATTTGTTCTACGACCCATTTGTTTGTTTTCTTGGTAATCCATTATATTCTTAGCAGTATTACCAAACACCAACATTCAAAAGTGTCAATACTCTTTCTATCCCGCTTCTTCAAAATCCAACTTTCACTTCTATAGAAGACCATAGGAAAAACCACTATATCAGAGGTCACCAACCTTTCTTAGTTGGCGGACCAGAAGGGAGGGGGAATCATTTTATGTGTGTGCGCATGCCGTATACACACACAGGGCCGCAAACATGTGCATGATGCAAACAAGGTGGGGCTAGCGCTTGCATGATACTCCCTAGCCCTGCCCCATTCTTGTGCACAGCACCGTTTCTGCGCAACATCAGCCATTTTCATGCACCGAGGCACAGCAGCATCTTATTTTTGTGCCCTAAAGCACAGCATTCGCCCGTTTTCACACAACACGGTAGCACACATCCCATTTTGTGCCCTGTGGTGTGGCATTTTGTTTTCGTGCCCCACAGCTGCGGTGCTAACGCAAGTGGGTGTGCACGCACATGTGCACGCACTGGTCAGCCTATCCCACAGCCCAGGGACCAGCAGCCCACGGCCCACTACCAGACCACAGCCCTCAGGTTGGGGACTCCTGCACTATATACACAAGTCTTTGTAGGTATCACAACATCTGAATATCTTTTTCAAGACCTTCATTGCTATCCCACTAAGTGCCATTTTGCACATATTTTTTGACTGATGGTTACTTTGCAGTTGATAGTTGATCCTACAAGGCAGATGTTATTCATCACTTCATTGTCTTCATTGTCAATATGAAGACTAGTTGACCTATCTGCAGTCACTAGTTTGCTCTTCTCTGTATGTATTCTTTGGCCTTTTTTTTTTTTTAAGTGCTCCTTGATTTTTATTACTAGAACTTGCAAATTATTTGCATTTTTGGCTATTGTAGTGTCAGCCTCCCCAGGAAATATGAGCAAAGGGGCTAATTCTACTTTAATGTAAGGCTGTATTAACAGAACCTTGCAAGTCTGAAAGTACAAATTTATTACCACATATATATTTGTGTCAACAATGTAGTCCAGATGTTTGATATTTCTTCTAAAAATTTTAAAATCATGCTTATATTCTTTAAATCCATACTCAGTAAATATTTAGCATATAGTTTGAGAGTATGCAGCTTGTCTCACAACTGAGATCCAATTTAGTTCACTATCCAGGCTGTGATTTCCTGCCCTCCTGAGAACAATGATTACCCTGGGGTTTGCATCTTCCTAAGATCATTTTACAGACTGATATTGTCAATACAACTGAAGATTTGTTTATAATCAATGAAAGTGTAGAAGAGTAAGGATACACAAGTAAGGAATGAACAATAAATATTAAATAAACAATCAACAGTACTAGCATTAAAAAAAGGCAATTGACTCTGTTTTGGTTCTTTTTTGCCTTGGGGTTTCAAGATTCTGTTATTATATTCAACAACTGTACAATCGCAGCTTGCTTCCTACCCTGACCTATTTCAAAAGGCTGACAGAAGCACATATTTGCTCCTTTTTAGTATTATTTGGGTTTTCTCATTATTTCAGCTTGCATTTGCAATAATTGTTGCTTGTTCTTTGGTCTCTTCTAAAACCAGCTGCATCTTCTGGCATCTCCTTTTCCATGTAGGAGTCTAATTTGCATCGGATGGTCCTAAGCATTATTCTGCTAGTATGTGAATTTTTTATCAGTCATGCACCAATTTTCCAAAGTGCATTTTAATAGCTCTGCAGGAGAATCCATGCTAGGTAAGCTAACCAAATTTATTAAATGAAGTACAGGTAGTCTTCTAGTTACAATGGTAATTGGATCAGAATTTTTGTCACTAAATAATGCTGTCAAAAAGCATTTGGAGAGAAGACCTGGAGTAGCCAGCAACTGTCTCACACAGTTGACAATCTTCCTCCCACTGTTGCCTTGTCAACAGTGGGAGGAAGATGGCAAATGTTAGCCGGGCACAACAAGGTCTGCGGAGCGTAAATGCAATGGAAACTTTGTGCTCTGCTGCTGGGATTCCTTGAGGTGACATTTCACTCAGAGTCATTTACTGAGATGGGCGGCTACAGCAATTGAATAAATAAATTCATTCATTCCTTGGAGGCAGTGCTGGCATGAAGTTGAGCCTGGAGGCTACGGTGCCCAGCTGAGACTGCTGAAATCCCCAGGCATCTACTTCAGCCTCAGAATCAGTACCACCAAGTGTGCAGGGTGGTGAAAACAGCAGACAAGGGGAGGGGAGAGGAGAAAGTGGAGGCGAAGCATCCCTGTACAGGTGGGCTGCACAAGTGCTCAATTTTTAACCCATGACTTTGGGGCCATTGCAGTGGCTGTAATTTCAGGGACCAGACAAAATATCATCTGAATATCACCTGACATAATATCTCCTTTTCCATGTAGGAGTCTAATTTGCATCAGATGGTCCTAAGCATTATTCTGCTAGCATGTGAATTTTTATCAGTCATGCACCAATCCATAGACTAAGTGGATTGTTGACATAATCAGGAGGTTTCTTCTTTTATCTTGAAAACCTATGCGATTAAGACTAAAGTTAATAAAAGATATTCAAAAACAGCTGCTTTGTCACCATATAGCTTTATTAGTACCACAACCAAATGGTGTACTTTGTCTTTCTCAAATGTGACAAGAGGTCTGCCTCTGCCTTTCATTCATATGAAATATTCTGTAGCTAAAGCTAAAGCTAAAATGAAAGTAAAGATTTCTCCTGTCCAGATATTTCCAATTTTAGGGGGCGGAGTTCATCTCCATTTCCTAGACAAGGGAGCCAGCATTGTCTGAAGAAACTTCCATGGTCATGTGCCAGCATGATTATACACCAAGGGGCAGAGAACCTGTTAGCTTCCCACTGAAGTGGTACCTATTTATCTATTCGCATTTGCATATTTTTGAACAGCTAGGTAGAAAAGGGCTGGGGCGAATAATGGAGCCTCAACCCATTATGTGCCACTTCAGTCTTGAAGTCAAGCTGTCAGATTTTCAGCTAACAAGCTCAGCATCTTTAACCACTAACCCACTGCGCCCAATTTGTAGGTGGCTATGCCATTCAGACAAATTAATCCACATCAGATATGTTCCTAATGTATGGTTGCTAGTGTCACTGATTTAGTCTCAAACAAATCAAGTAAGTCTTCGGAATGTGTTACAGAATGTGAGAAAGATTTTGAGAGAAATGGCAAAGAAATGCTGCATTGGGAACCATCAGATAAGCGAGGGTACAGCTCTCAGCTGCATAATGGGTGGAGAAAGAGATTAGGGTTAGGGTTAGGGTCTTCTCAGCCTGAAAATGTGACAGCAGGAGATCTGTACTTTCAGACTTGCAAGATTCTGTTAACATAGCATTAAAATCAAACAGAAGGAGCGTTGTCTTACCTGAACACCTTTTCTCAGCACGGAGATGGAGAATCCACCAATGGGTTTAGACTGTATTCCTGCCCAATCAGATCAAGTCAGCTAAAGTTGCCACGCCTGTCCTGGACCATAGAGATCCCAGTGTTGATGCGAGCGTAGCCATTGACTGACATTGACTGACATTGTGGCTCACAAAACTCGACTAACCCTAGGCCTAGATGACCTACCAGGGTGGGAGTGGATTCTCCATCTCCGTGCTGAGAAAAGGAGTTCGGGTAAGACAACGCCCCTTCTCCAGCACTGGAGATGGAGAATCCACCAATGGGACATACCAAAGCCTACTGAGGGTGGGAAGTAGACCGGTCCGGTGTGGCACTTTGATGTACAACCTGCTGGAGAACCCTCCTACCGAAGGAGGCCTCCGCCGAGGCAAACCTATCGATCTTATAGTGCCGTATGAAAGGAGATGGTGAAGACCATGTGGCCACCCTGCAGACGTCCTCAATGAATACCTGAGCGGCCCAGGCCGTGGAAGTAGCTGCAGTCCTGGTAAGTGAGCTGTGACCCATCGAGGAACCAGCAATGACTCAGCCTGCTACGCCCCTGCAATACACCTGCCAATGGTGGAGGAGGAAACTTTCCGACCCCTGGAGGAAGGATGGAAGGAGATAAAGAGGGCCTCTGATTTGTGGAACCCCGCTGTCTGTGAAATATAGTACCACAGCACTCTGCGGACATCCAGTAGATGCCATTGTCGTTCCAGATCATGCGATGGGTTAGGGCAAAAATCCAGGAGCACTATTTCCTGGATTCTGTGGAAAAGGGAGTTGACCTTTGGAAGGAAAGTAGGGTCAAGGCGAAGGACCACTTGGTCCTGGTGGAAGATGCACAGGTTATCCCAAGTAGAGAGCGCTGCCAATTCGGAAATACGTCACGCCGACATGATCTCCACCAAGAATGCAACCTTGTGGGACAGATAACGAATGTCGCACGTTCTTAGGGGCTCAAAAGGCGACTTGGTCAGAGCCCGAAGGACTCATGGTAGCTCCCAAGAAGGGTACCTGTGCACTATAAGGGGTCTGGTGTTAGCGGCTCCCTTGAGGAATGAGCGGAGTAAGGGGTGATGTCCCAAAGACCCCATGGAGTCACAAGTAAGGACTGTGGAGAGAGTAGCTATCTGTCTGTGCAATGTGTTTGGGGCCAAGCCCCTCTCCAGACCCTCTAACAGATAGTCCAGGATATGGGGAATCATGAGTTCCGGGAGTGACAAGTATCGACCCAAGCACCAGGCACGAAAGTTCTTCCACGTAGCCTCGTAAATACAGTTTGTAGAAGGGCGATGAGAGGCCTGGATTACCATAATGATCCCTGGGGAGCAAAGCTCCCATCACAAGATTGAGCGCTCAAGTGCCAAACAGCTAACTGGAGCCATTGGGGTTCCGGATGGAGAATGGTCCCCTGACTGAGCTAGACCCGGTCCGGAGGAATCTTCCATGGATCTGCAAGAGAGAGACTCATCAGATCGGCAAACCAAGGCCTCCTTGGCCAGTAAGGGGCCATTAGGGGTATCTCCGCTCGCTCAGACGTTGTGGATTACCGCCAGAGAGGGAGAGGGGAGAAGGCATAAAGCAGACCCCCTGGCCATGGGCTCCAAAGACCATCCCCTTGTTCCGCCCCTGGAGATGGGAACCGGGAGAAGAACCGAGGCAGCTGGGAGTTGGCCAGAGACGCAAAGAGGTCCAGAAATGGTAGGCCGAAACAGTGACAGATTTCTCTGAAGATCCTTGGGTGGAGGCACCATTCTGAGTAATCTACCATTGCCCTGCTCAGGATATCGGCTTGAGTGTTCACTTCCCCTGAAATGTGATCAGCCTTGATGGAGGCCAAATTGTGTTCTGCCCAGGAACCCAGTAGGAGAGCTTCGGTCAAAAGAGTCCGAGATCGGGTGCCCCCTTGTCGGTTTACATGAGCCTTGGCAGCCACATTGTCCATAAGGACCAATACGTAACGCCTTGCCAACAGGCTGTGGAAGTTGCGGAAAGCTAGATGTATGGCCCAGAGCCCCAGCCAATTTGTGTTGTGCCGAAGGTCTCAACGAGACCAACGGCTCTGTGCCCACTGTGAGCGAAGGTGTGCTCCCCAGCCGAACAGGCTGGCGTCGGTCGTTAGCATGAGCCGATCTGGCTCCTTGAAGCAGGACCCTCTTATTATGGCGGGTGATAGCCACCATGTGAGGGAGCGCGATACTCGAGGTGGAAGTATCCCTCTTCGTTGGGAGGCACTGAGGTTCTGCCTCTGGAAGGGGAGCAGGAACCACTGCAGTTCCCTGGAGTGGAGCCTGACCATGGAACGATCGCTATGGCCAAGATCATCTTCCCTAACAATTGAGAGAGACTGACCAACGTTACTGTCCGAGCCCTGAGTAATTGGAGGACAGACTCCCTTATGCTGTTCCGGCGTTCCTGTGATAAATACACCCGACACTCCACCGTGTCTATGAGGGCCCCCAAGTGTAACAGCCTTGTTGTGGGAACCATATGGCTCTTGGGGAAGTTTACCGAGAACCCGTGATCCTGGAGCAGCTTTACCACCAGTTCGAGGTCCGCCATGGCGGACTGGGTGGACAATGACTGGATTAATATGTCGTCCAGGTAACATTGGATTTTGACTGGTACCATCCTTAAATGGGCTGCTAAATAGGCCAAATTGTAGTGTCCTGTATTGAAAGTGACGCCCCTTGTGTGCAAACCTTAGAAACTGGTGGTGGGCGAGAAAGATGAGGATATGAAGGTACGCCTCCGTGAGGTCGATAGATGTCAGGAAGTCCCCTTTTCTTACGCTTCCCAAGATGGAACGGAGCGTTTGCATCTTGAATTTGCGATATGCAAGATGATAATTCAAGCCTTTGAGATCTAAAATGGCTCTCCATCCCCCTGACATCTTGGGGACGACAAAGAGGATGGAATAAAATCCCTGACCCCTCTGCTCCGCCGGCAACGGTTCTATGGCCCGTATGTTTAACAAATGTTGTTGTTCTTTGTTCGGTTCTGGGGGTATGGGCAAGAGAGAAATCAATTTGGGGGGTTGGAGATGAACTCCAATGACAGGCTGTGACGTAAGGTGTTGAGTACCCATGCGTCTGTGGTGGTGGCCTCCCACTAGTGGGCAAAGAGGAAGAGTCTGCTCCCTATGGGAGGAACTGCTGATGAGTCACCTGAAGCAGTGGAATGGTCGGTCGTTTCCCCGAAATGGCTGCTTGCCCTGAGGTTGCTGTCTGGATCTGGCCGCCTGTCTGTCAGACTGTCTGTCCTGCCTGTCCGGGAAGGGATGGAAGGGCTGGGTGTAATTGTACCTAGCCCCTGCACAAAAGGACTGTCTTCATGGGTAAGAATTGGACCGTTTGTCCGATTTCTTAAGGAGATGATTAAGGACCTTGCGCTTGTCCTTATTTTCAGTGAGATAAGGATTCAAAGCATCTCTGAATAGTTTATCTCCCTGATATGGTGCCGCTGACAGATGCCACTTAGACTTGGCGTCAGCGTGCCAGTGCTTCAACCAAAGCATATGGCAGCCAGTGACGCTGGACGCCATGGCCCTGGAGGAAAATCTGGTGGCCTGGAGAGTGGCTTCTGGTGCATACTCGATGGCCGCCGCCATCTTGCTAAGATCCTGGTGGGTGCAGATATCCTCTGCTGGAATCCGTGCCTGGAGCTGCCTGAGCCAGCAAAGGGCAAATCTGTTAAAGAAAGATGCGGAGGTGGCTGTCCTAATAGCCCATGCCCATCCTGCGTCCTGTGATAGGCAAGTTCGCACTTACGGTCCTCAGCTTTGAGAGCCTCAGAGACATCACTGGGAATGATAGTGGGTGATACTAGGGGCCCTAATGGCTCATCCACCGCAGGCACTTCCAGGGCCTCCTCCAAATCCTTGGCCACGTTGTATAGCTTTTTGTCAATATTACCCCCCAGCAGTGGAAGGGAGGCCAGAGATGTCCACTGTTTCCGGACTGCATTCAGGAACATGGGAGGGCAAGGAATGCGGTGTTGAGCTGCCACCGGTTCGGTGAAGTTTGGGTCTACCTCCGTAGTCATTGCTGAGGAAGGATCAGGCCCGAGATGGGCCGTTGATGTGGCCTTGCGGAGTAAGGGGACAAAGAAGGAAGGGGAGGAGCTTCGAGAGGAGGCTCTTCCTTCTCAGACTTTGGAATCCCCTGATCAATGTCATGCTCACAAATGGATGAGCCCTCAGAACAGGTGGACCCAGATGGGGAAGAAGGAGCATAATAGATTTCCGGAACCGGCTGAGGAATAGGGAGGTGAGCGGCGGGCGCTGGCCTAGGGGCTTGTGCCCTCGCCTCAAGAGCGTGGTCTACTGCTTCTGCAATCAGCAAGGCTAGACAGTCCTCCTTGGGGAGGGAGACAGGTTCACTTGGCCGAAGCCCGACTGCAGTAGGGGTGAAGGTAGCCTCGGTGGTCCCGTGATGAGCCCGTGTAGCAGTGGGTTGGGAAATGAGGAGAACTCCCCCCATCCCACACTGTGCCAGGGAATGTAAGAGTTCTGCTGTTGACCATATCCCCAGGGGGAAAGTTGGGGGCCCCAGGGTAGATCAAAATTCAGCCCTTCGGCTTGAGGGGTCTCTAACCTGGCTGTTTTCTGCGTCTTTGAAAATTTCTTTTCGAGAGCTTGGTGTCTCCAGCTGGCCTGCTTTTCAGCTCTCTTGGAGGTCTTGGCGGTAGCTCTGGCCTTGGTTTTGGCCGCAGTCCTGTCAGTGCCCTCCAGACTACATGAAGTAGGATTCATTGGGGCCGATGAAGACGGCAAAACACCCTTTGTAGAAGTAAAAGAATCCTCCATTCTCTGATAACACAGGAACACAATAGGGTATCCCTAGTATCCAGAGAGTATTATACACTGGATAAGGACAGGCGCACTATAGGGGACGCCTGGAATCCAGGTAAAGCTGTTGCGTGGATAAGAACAGATGCACGATGGGGGCGCCTGGAATTCAGATAGGGCTGTTGTGAATAAGAACAGGCGCACAATAGGGGATGCCTGGAATGCAGATAAAAATGTTGGTAATTTAGTATGTTCAGAATTACGATGAGTCTGGAATGAGCAAGGTGGAGCCGGGAGACACCAGGCCCGAAATGGACCAATAACAATGATGTGTAAAGGAGAGTGGGCCTGATATTTATGAAAGCTTATAACGATTGCCTGACAGATGTTGAGTTATGTTGAGTTGAATAAAACCCAGATGAACCCAAGTCAAGATCCCAAACTGTGTCCTGGAGGGGCTGGGTGCACCTGGAGGTATCAGATCTCAAGGTAGAAATGGGCCTATCTGGGTAACAAAATGGCGGGCATCCCCAAAATGGCAGCCTGCTTGCCAATGGTGGGCCCTAGAATTTACTCTCCCTGGACTGTCTGACTCAATCCACCTCCCCCAATGGAAAAAATCCCCCCCTCAGGCAATGAGTAAGAATGTCCGAGATTGAGGAGGAATGAGCCCCTTCCTCTATTATTTTCCCTATACAATGGAGCGGAATTGGGTTCCAGGACCACATGGTCCAAGATGACGGCTGCGCTTGGAGAAAGAGGCTAGGCCTGCCAAGTCCAGGAGGCTCCGGGAAGATGCTGGCGTCGGACGAGCGCTCCCTTGTTTGGTGGAAAAGTCCATTCCCCAAACTGGCAAATTAGGTGAAGAGATAACGAAGAAGCAAGAAACAGATTGTTGCATCTCTCCAATCAGCCACCTAACAGCTGATGGGCAGTGGCCATTTGGCGCACGGTGCGCCTCTGGCCGTGAAAAAGACGATCGTAGTCCCCAAAACTAGCTAAAGCAAAAGAGACGACGAGCTTAAATGAACACCGGAGCTGCAGCTGCAGCTGCAAAGAAAGCTAGCCGTGTGGGATTCTCTAGGAAGATCCTGACGCATCGCAATAACACCTCCCCCACCGATACTCGTATCCAGTCATCGGAGCTGCAGCCGCAAGCTCCAGTAGAAATGAGACCAAGCCAGAACCAGCTGGGGACTAACAGCCGTTAGTCCACAGGTGAAAGCAACAAAAATTAAGGACTGAGGGAGATCAATTTGTCAGAGTGGGGAGAGGAGGGGTAAGGAAGGATCTCCTTCCTTGGAAAACTCAGTTTCTGTCCCTCCCCCCCCCCCAGTCAGGAATTGAATTGGGGAATTTAGGATGTTCCTGAATGGAGACTAATTGCTAATAGAAAGCCAAATTCTGTCCTGAAAACAGCACAGCTCAGCAAACTAGGGAAATGGAAAATGGAAAATCCACCAATGGAGACTGTACCTGCCTAAGAGCCAACTTTGCACGTCTGTCCTGGGCGAGATCAAGTCAAGACTGGGATCTCTATGGTCCAGGACAGTTGTGGCAACTTTGGCTGACTTGATCTGATTGGGCAGGAATAGAGTATAAACCCATTGGTGGATTCTCCATCTCCAGTGCTATAGAATTCATTCATCTGGTCTTGTTTCTTCACTTGGATGACTAACAGAGAGATATGTATGAAGTTTATGCCTGCTTGTGGAAAAAGTTGTGCATACCTTTTGATTAGAATGAAGCCTAATTTAAAAAAAAAAAAAGCATTGGAGTTTTTGAGACAACTTTGAGACAAATACTTCTAGATTTTTAACAACTTTTTCTTGTGACACAGCTTTAAAAAAAACTGCATTTGTAGTAGCATTCTAGAGACCATTTGAAGTCTGGCAAGTGGTTTTTCTTACAGAAAAAAGGCTTTCTCAGCCTTTAGTCCTTCCATGGCACAGACATTTTCTTCTGTGTGAAAAAAAAGATCCTTTAAGTCACTTTAAAATAATCAATTAAGTACTAAACGAGCAAAGCTATGATCACTTGTATCAGAATCCTAATCCATGAAAACTCAGATGCAGTCATGTTTTTCCTTGATGCTTAGAAACATGCTTCACACACATTGTAGGAAGGCACACAGCATGGATGGATGGATGGATGGATGGATGGATGGATGGATGGATGGATGGAGAGAGAGAGAGAAAGATAAGATAGCTAGATACATGGATAGGTAGAAAGACTAGTAGGCAGGCAGGCAAATAATAGAAAAGTAGAAACAGACACACACACACACACACACACACACACACACCACAGAACTGTACACTTTACAAATAAAACTAAAATATATAACCTTTTCTTACCTATTATCCAAGCTCCCTTTTTTCAACTCTTGCTATCGTTCTCACTAATCTCCCAGCAGTATAGCTAGCATGTGCAAACCAATCAATAGACTAGAAGCCAGTGTAAAAATTACAGCTCTGGTTTGTGACACTGCCAGAGACAGTGTCACAGCCATTCTATTCACTTTCTGATTAAGTGGTGTAAAAGCAGAGGAGGAAAAATAGAGAAAGAACTACAGAGGTGGAAAAAATGGAATTTTAACAATTCAACCTGGAAAAAATTGAAAGGAGAAGCACAGAGATTCTTTTTTAGAGCTGAAGATATCAGGTAAAGAATTTAATCAATTACTTCTGTGTTTTTCCTCATTATTATAATACATTAAAACAAACCAAAGCCTTGCAATCATATCATGTATGAGTTCCATGATATAGAACTTAAAGGAATTGTGGTCCAGCAAAGAAAAAGCAACATATATTCCTTAAGTAAAAGATTTTTTTTAAAAGCAAAAGAACTGATTAAAAAACTTGATTAACCAAGATCAAGTAGTCATCAAGTTTAAATTACAAAAGACTGTGTGAGTAAAAGAGTGCTAATTTTAAGTTAATGTATCAGCCTTCCCAACTAGCAATCTCAGAAATCTAGGATAGCTCCTAATTGTCTAAGTTATTATGACCTATTGCAGGGGTGTCAAACTCGCAATGTCATGTGACGTGTTGTGACTTTTTTGCCATTGCAGGCCAGCAGTTTGAACAATAAGTGACTTATTGTTACTTTATATTTTATAAATCCTTAGTAAGGCCACACCTGGAATACTGAATCCAGTATTTTGGTCATTACATTACAAAACAATGTTTAGATTTTATTTTTTAAAAGTGCAAAGAAGAGCAACTAAGATGATTAAGGGCCTGGAGACAGGTTGCAGGATTTGGGTATGGCCATTCTAGAGAAAAGAAGGACTAGGACGGACATGATAGCAGTATTTCAGTATCTGAGGGGCTGACACAAACAGGAAGAGGTCAACTTATTTTTCAAACCAATGAATGGAAACAATGGATGGAAACTACTCAAGGAGAGAAGGAACCTGGAATTAAGGAGAAACTATCTAACAGTGAGGACAATTGACCAATGGAACAGCTTGCATGTTGTAGTTGTAGGTGCTTCACCACTGGAGATTTTTAAGAAAAGACTGGATAACCACTTGTCTGAAATGGTATAGGGTCTCCTGTTGAGCAGAGGGTTGGACTAGAAGACCTCCAAGGTCCCTTCCAGCTCTATTCTGACTGATTGACATCTAGAGGGCACCATATTGAGAAAAGTTATCATACATTTATGAAGGAATCTCCCATGAACAAGAAATCCATCCATTGACCTACTCCATTCCCCCTAAGCTAAAAGCTGCACTTACACCTAATTTGGACTGAGATATTTGTGCTGAAAAAAATCAAAATAGTAGGAAGCAAAAAAAATAGGCAACTTTCAGTCAATAAAGTATTTTTTTAAGCTGGCAAAAACTAACCATCTCTTCTCTCTGTGTGTTTCCATACATTAATGAGTGAGTCTGCTACATCACATCCCTGCAATCCTCCAGGCAAAACTGACTGTTTTCCTCATAAATTCCTAAGAGAAAATTTAAAACTTCCCACATATAGAATTTTCATCACTTTAAAAAAATTGTGTGACAGAAGTCTAAATCAGGCTTCCTTCCTTTTGTTCCCTCAGATACATACAGAGAAAAAGACAGAATAAAGTTACAGACAACTGGAACAGATAAAAACTACAAAAATGCTACTCTTTTAAAAAAACAAGTAAAATGTTATGAAAACACACATTTCTCATTACTTTGGATAAACCATATTCAATAACTTTCTCCCATTTCCACACATGGAATGAATAGCAAACAGGTGATTAGAACTTTGATATTAGAAAGCTTCAAATGAATTAAGGGTCATATGGATCTGAAATAAGATTTTAGAATTAATCATAAAATCCTTCTCATGGGAAAATGCTTTTGTTTAGTATTTCCTTAAAAATGATAGGATAAAACTATAAAGCTGGACGCTAGAGGGAACTAGGAGGAATGAAACATTACAATTAAAGGATAAGAACACATAGATTTGTCTTAGCATGAAGCAAAATATTTTAACATTAGATGTTAAATAGATGAAAGATATTTTTAAACAATGTATAGAGGAGTTAATTTGAAGAGAGCTTGTCTCTATAAACAGATTGGTTGAGTTGACCTAATGGAAGGGGGGGGATCAAGGTTTCTTTGTAGAAGCAGTCCTCAACTTATGACCACAATTGAACCCAAAATTTCTGTTGCTAAGTGAGACAGGTATTAAGTGAGTTTTGCTCCATTTTACGACATTTCTTGCTAGAGTTGTTTTAAGTTCAGAATTTGTAAAATGATCCTGAGTATCAATGTTGCAAAGATGACACATAAAAATAACTGAAAACAACAAAGAAAGATGCAAAATAAAAGGCTGTAAGAGCTATTTAAGCCTCGGGATGTTAAAAGTGACATATTTCCCTGGCACTGAGAAAATAGATGCCAGGACATACCAGTTGGATAACACACATTCCATAATCCAAAGATGCCATCTGTCTCACTTTAACTTACGCCACACAATATGGCGGGTTTAGGAGACACAAACCAACAGGCTAAAATGTGGAATTTCTACAATGATTTCTAACTTGGGAAGGTAACGTGAATGTTTATGTGCTGGGAGAAGAGAGGTGAATTGTTTGTGAAATTAAGCTCTACACCACCTTTAGACAGAAATTTCTAAGCTCAAACAATGGAAACCTGGCCTAATGCATCTTAAATTAACTTGAAGAGCCAAGGAAAGAAGTTGGAGCTTCAAGTTCTTCTCTTGATTTACTTGTTATATATGCTAGAGAAATACAGACATGTGGGAAACTGATGAGCCGTCTTTCCAGAATTGTCATTCCTAATAAGATGCTCTCTAAATATGTTGGACTTCAGAGTTCCTAACCGTCTGCAGTATTTCATAAATATATTGGCTGGGAATTATGTAAGTTCAATGTATCTGGAAGACATCAATTTGGAGAACATTTCTCTGGAAAACATAACGGGAGTCTGCAAGAAATCTTGACTAATCTGCAGGAATCGCTTGCCTATCTAATTTTTCATCAGCTGAAGATTAAATGTAACAGAATAACAGAGTTGGAAGGGACCTTGAAGGTCTTCTAGTCCAACCCCCTGCTTAGACAGGAAACTCTATACTAGGGGTAGGCAACCTTGGCTCTTTTATGACTCATGGATTTCAATTCCCAGAATTCCCAGAATTCCTGAGCCAGCCATCCTGGGAGTTGAAGTCCACAAGTCATAAAAGAGCCAAGGTTGCCTACCCCTGGCTCTATACCATTTCAGACAAATGGTTGTCCAATCTCTTCTTAAAAATCTTCACTGTTGGAGCACCCACAACTTCAGGAGGCAAGTTTTTCCACTAATTAATTGTTCTGTCAGGAAATTTCTTCTTTGTTCTAAGGTTGCTTTTATCTTTGATTAGTTTCTTCTTGATTAATTTCTAATCTAAGTTTAGATTAGTCTAAATGTAGAAATAACCACCTATGGATGCCCATCTCTATAAAACAACCACCACGACCTCAAAGATGAGTTTAGTTGAACTTTTGTATAAATGTTGGTTAATTATTTGTCCAATGGTAAAAACAAAAAATACTAGTTACAATCTGAGTTTCTTAAATCTATTCATAACTTGAAAGATACAGGAAAAAAAAAAACCTCAGTCTCAAACTTTCTAAACAACTTCCTACTGAAAACTCTGAATCCTTTATGATGAAAATCTTTTGAAACTTCAAAATAAGCAAAACTAAAGCGAGTATTCTCAGAGGAATATTGGCCTTTTGAAAAAATATTTTAGTGCAGAAAAATTACAGCAGCTGAGAAAATCTTCGTCTGTTATTATAATTATTTTTTTCTTTTGCCAAATCTCTGAGGAAAAAGCCCGTTTATAGTTTTACATGCAATCCTGTACAACCATTGACATCTTATTCTGTTTTTTGATAGAACTTAGAGAGAAAAAATCTATCCCCGATATCCACATATGTGAAGGAATTTCCTCCTGAAAGTTAAAACGTGGCTCTGCAGCCTTGTATGGGCAGCCCAAAGGAGCACAAATCTGTGGGGCATGTTGGTGTCCAGAAAGCCCTCCTTTTGCCAAAGGCCTTGTAATTTTTTACAGGACTTAATTGTTCCTGCCTCCTTAAAAAAATAAATATTTAATTCTGAAATTTTAATTCTAACATTTAGTTTTATATATTGGTTCTATATGTTGATGTTTTATTATATAATGCTGAGATTCCCTCTTCAAGGGAGATGGGTGGGTCAGAAATGGGAAAATAAGTTTTTAATTTCTGTTCATAGCAAAGAAAGGCTAACTGACATAATTTACTTGGACTTCAGTAAGGCATTTGATAAAGTAGATCACAACCTACTACTTGACAAGATAGAAAAATGTGGGGTAGACAGAACCACCACCAGATGGATCCGTAGCTGGCTGACCGGCCGTACTCAGCGAGTGGTCCTCAATGGAACGGCATCTATATGGAGGGAAGTGTGTAGTGGGGTGCCCCAGGGCTCTGTTCTGGGCCCAGTACTCTTCAACATCTTCATCAACGATTTGGATGAAGGGATAGATGGGGAACTCATCAAATTTGCAGACGACACCAAGCTGGCAGTAATAGCCAACACTCCAGAAGACAGGCTTAAGATACAGAAGGATCTGGACAGACTTGAACACTGGGCACTAACTAACAAAATGAAATTCAATGGTGAAAAAAAGCAAGGTTCTACATTTAGGCAAGAAAAACCAAATGCACAAGTACAGCATAGGTGGCACCATGCTCAATAGTAGTAACTATGAGAGGGACCTCGGAGTCCTAGTAGACAATCACTTAAATATGAGCCAGCAGTGTGCGGCAGCTGCCAAAAAAGCCAACACAGTGCTAGGCTGCATTAACAGAGGGATAGAATCAAGATCACGTGAAGTATTAATACCACTTTTTAATGCCTTGGTAAGGCCACACTTGGAATACTGCATCCAGTTTTGGTCACCACGATGTAAAAAAGATGTTGAGACTCTAGAAAGAGTACAGAGAAGAGCAACAAAGATGATTAGGGGACTGGAGGCTAAAACATAATAAGGAACGACTGCTGGAACTGGGTATGTCTAGTTTAACAAAGAGAAGGACGAGGGGGGACATGATAGCAGTGTTCCAATATCTCAGGGGCTTCCATAAAGAAGAGGGAATTAAGCTATTCTCCAAAGCACCTGAAGGCAGGACAAGAAGCAACGGGTGGAAACTAATCAAGGAGAGAAGCAACCTAGAACTAAGGAGAAACTTCCTGACAGTTAGAACAATTAATCAGTGGAACAGCTTGCCTCCAGAAGCAGTAAATGCTCCAACACTGGAAGTTTTTAAGAAGAGACTGGACAGTCATTTGTCCGAAATGGTGTAGGGTTTCCTGCCCGAGCAGGAGATTGGACTAGATGACCTCCAAGGTCCCTTCCAACTTTACTATTATTATTATTATTATCTAATATTCTTACCATAATTTTACATGGTAAGTAATATTTGAAAAGCCAGCCATGCTTCTTTAAATTCAAATCCCACAACTACATTTTAAAGCAATCTTAATTTGAAAAAATAATAAAACAAATCTTAATTCTTGATTTAGCTTAAAGATAGTGATCAGAGCCAATAATTAATAAACTTGATTAGTTTATAAATAGTTCAGTTGAAAAGGTCTTCAAGACTGCAGGAGAGACAACATATTAGGGCTTCACAATCTCCATCTAGCTGTAGGACCACATGTTCCCATCCAGGAGGAAACCATGAAGAAAATGAAACATCAAAAGCTCTAAATAT
This sequence comes from Crotalus tigris, assembly GCF_016545835.1. Lineage (NCBI taxonomy): Eukaryota > Metazoa > Chordata > Lepidosauria > Squamata > Viperidae > Crotalus > Crotalus tigris. The sequence continues at coordinate 45,256 of NW_024096582.1, forward strand.
AATAGAGATATTGAACTCAGAAGTGCTGTGGACTTCATGTGAACACAGCACCCCTCTACTATTCATTGAAGAAGAAAAAGCTGTTTTTTCTTCAGCTTTCTGCCTAAGCGTGAGGGAAAGAAGTATCACTATTGTATTCACATTAATTACAATGAGCAATTACACCTATTAAAGACTCATCTGGAAGTCTAAAAACAAAAACTGGGCCACTTGAACAAATAGCAGAGAGGAGCTGGGCTGCTGTTTGAAGTCTGAAGCTTTCCCAAATCCCTATAGTATGAATGAAATTCGTCACAACTAGAGTGTGTTCTACATTAAGAATGATATTAAAGCACAGAGACTATTCCAGCTCCTTATAACTATCCTTCAACTTAGAACCATGGTAACATGATCTCAATCTGGTCACTTGTCAACCAATTCACAATTATGACAGTCATGTGATTATCAGTTGCAACCTTCCCATCTACAAGCAGGAAAGGTTGCAAATGGGGATGTCTCACTTAAGAGCTGTGATAGTTATAAAACACAATGCTTTATCTAACAACTACGCCACTTAATAACCAGTTGTCCAGTCCCAATTGTGGCCATAAATTGTGGACTGCCTAAGAACAAGTTGTGAATTCTTGTGGAGTCAAGAAACTCACAGATTAATCTGGGTTAGACGCTAGGTTTTATCTAAGGCTAATGCAAAGCTAACAATAGGTCTCTGCTCATTTATTTCTGAACTCCTTGGAGTATCTTTCTCCAACCTTTGTGTCCAACCTCTACATTTTTAACAATAGTCATTCTGCAAGGACACTGAAAACTGACATCCATCTATCAGACTATCTAGCTACCTGGAAGACAGTAAAATGAATGATCTCCACAGATTCAAATTATGCAGAAAGACCATGGAAAGAAGAAATATTGCCCATTTTTATTTTATTTTTTTCTTTGCCTAGGGGAATGCTTAAGAAATTCTCATGATGATGCTGTCTGAAAGACCTGCCTTGTATCACATCTGCAATATCGATTTTTGTTTTCTTTTAACAAGCACTGTTCCTATTCTCTTCCTGAGTAAGCAGTTCCTTAAGATTTTTTTTTAAAGGGGTTGTTATAATTACCTTCCTACCACAACTCTCTCTAGATACCAAAACATGCAAAGGTTAAGTTAATATCATCTTTCACCTATTCAATCTGGGATTGGAAAGGAGGAAAGACCCACTTCAATAAGTACAATTCAGTTGGGATTTAGTACACCAACTCTAGGATTAAAAATAAAACCCAGTATATTAGAATAAGAAAGAAGGATGTTTGTCTTCTCCTCATTCTAATTTAATGAGAGATGAGGGGGAATTGCTTTATTAATAGCATGCATTATAACACAATCACAAGCAGATAGGAGAACATTTTTTTTTTAAAAAAAATTGTATTTGGATTCCTTGGTTATATGCTAGTTAATAGGAATATGTTTCCATGACAGCTTGCCCACCATTTTGGATTTTATCCTAAAGTTGAAAAACAGATAGAAACCCAAGAATTTGGCCAGGACCACTTAAATATGTACCGTAGGTTAGAACTCTGATCTTCAGCTAATAGTTGAAAAGCTAGAAATGGTGTATAATATTCTGAACTCACATGAGTAACATTTTTGTCTTGGGGAGAGATGGAGAAGACAACCATACAAATATTTTGTAATTATTGTTATTTATTTTTACCAGAGAAGGGGTTTGTTTGGTTTTGTTTTACTGTTGGCTGTTGTGAGTAGTGAATTCATATTATTAGTATGAACAAGCAAAGGAAGGAAGGAAGGAAGGAAGGAAGGAAGGAAGGAAGGAAGGAAGGAAGGAAGGAAGGAAGGAAGGAAGGAAGGAAGGATTTGTTTAGCCTGAACTGAAGACCCCAGTTTCCCTTTTCTGGATGTGCCATTTGCTTATAGGAGCAGATAGTCCTCAACTTACAACAGTTCATTTAGTGACCATTCAAAGTTACAATGGCACTGGAAAGAGTGACTTATGCCCTTTTTTCACAGTTATGACTGTTGAGGCATCGCCCATGGCCAGATGCTAAGCAGCTGGTTCATATTTATGACCATTGCAGTGTCCCAAGGGCATGTGATCACCTTCTGACAAGGAAAGTCAATGGGGAAGCCAGATTCACTTAACAACTGTGTTACCATCAACTGCAGTGATTCATTTAACACTTTGGCAAGAAAGATTGTTAAACGGGGCAAAACTCACTTAACAAATGTCTCACCTAACAACATAAATTTTGGGCTCAATTTGGTCGTAAGTCGAGGACTATCTCTAGTCCCCGTTTAGCTACCACAATTGGGTAACTCAGGTGTTAATCAAAGCAGAAATCATAAAAGTGCTTAAGATTTTACTTCACCTTTGCTTTGCAGATCTGCCAGTGTGGTAAATGTAAGGATTGGTCGAAAAGTTATTTTTCATTGCCATTACAACTGCGAATGGTCACTAAATGAAGCAGTCATTGAAAGAGGACTTCCTGTACAACTCTAACTTTTGTCCCAATTTTTTTCATTATTTTCTCTGCTTCTGCCTCTCACATCATACAATTTAAATGACTTTTGGAGGATAAGGAAACTACTATAAGAAACAAACAAGGGTCTGCCTACCACTTTCTCTTAAAATAGCCAAAAATAGCCACACTGCTTTTGACAAGTAAATTTCTCATTTAATTCCAAAACTGGAACAGATAGAAAAACTGACGATTAGGCTCCTGGGCTAACTTGGCAGCCAAATCTACATGGAAATAATTCCTCTCTGACTGTAGTAAGTTTTCGAGCTAGCATTGTAGTCAATAGCACAGATACAGCACGGAATAGAAAGAAATATCTTATTCCAACTCAGAAACATCAATTGGTCCTCATTAGACACAAAAGCAATTTCTAATTATGGATCAACTTGTTTTCTGATTAATTTTCATGTGGTGGCGTGCATGAAATTACTGCTGACATTTCAACAGCACTATTTCAAAACAGTACAAAATTCTTTAATTGTTTTTCTCCAGAACAATAAACATGGAGAAGGGAAGGGAAATGCAAAGACACATAAAGATTCAATTGCTTCCGGAGACTAATTAAAATTTGGAGAGTGTATGAATTGTTCAACTCTATTCCAAGATTTCATGCAAACCTCCTTGTGGAAAAGGGAGGTTAAGCATTTCTCTAGGTTTTAGGTTAACACATCTTGTTTATACATGGAGATGTTTAACAGCAAATTGATGCTAATAGTAAAACTGAATACAGAGGCTTAAATCATTTTTCCTGAAAAGCCATTCTGAAAATATGTTCTCTGTAACAAACAACATCACTCTATAGTTCTCAAGAAATAACTGTCTGTGTTTGCACTCCTACATTTCTGTTCAAGGCTTTCTTCAGAATTCTTATATCTTCAACTAAAATAAAACAACAACAAAAGGACTAAGGTAGGGTTTGTAACAAGGACAATCCAGGCTGTATTTTCACTGAAATTCCTACAATAGTACTTTGTGAGTGTTATGCTTATTAAAAGAAGGCAGCTTGATGAGGACAAGTAAACAATTCCAACCACAAACTTATAGTGACCTCTGCTGAGCACTTGGAGTATATGATATTATGGAATATTTCAAAAACAGATTCGTACTGACAAACATTTGCAGTTTGATTATAGCACACTGGACATTTTTATGTGTTTGAGAGTATCTGAATCAAAAAAAGTAGACCTTAAAGAAATATTTCAATCCATATGTGACATTCTCAGATCTGACGATGCAACTTTTCCTACAAGAAGGACGCAAAAGTTAGTCTGGTGAAGAAAATAACCTTTTACATTTTTTAAGGTAAATGTTCTTCCTGGGAAGACCATTTTGAGGAATTCCTATAGTATGCCAAAACAAAATTTTTATCTAAATAAACTTTTGATTTGATCCAATCTTCTTATTCTTTTAAAGGGATAGTAAAAATGGAAATGCAGAGTTTATGTGATTTGTGTGTCACACTTGATCGATTTACATGGTTTTTTCATTTTGATTTTATAGGTTTTTTATATGAGCTCTATTACCTGGGGTTTGGTACCAAGCCAAAAATCATGGCTTACAAAGCTTGATGCCTATATTCACAAAAATATATCAATTTTGATATTTTCTGGGAGGAGATCATCTTTCCACAGTATTTAGTTTAACACTTAGAAGGTTTCTCTTAAACCTCCTTTTTGCAGCTTGTATGAAACAAAGCCATTTCCCAAATTGAAAATAAATACAGACTGTTTCTTTCAAAAAGAATAACATGAAAACTGCAATTATGTCCTAATAAATTAAAAGTACCTTCATCAACAGCAAAAATAATTTATTCCAAGTTTTACTTCTTTTTTTCTAAGATACAAATATATTTCCCCATTGCATTTTAAAATTAAACTATTTCATTTTCATCTTTGCACCCAAAGGCTTTAGTGGTGCAATAGGAAATGTTTTAATATATTGAAATGATACCCATGCCATAGAATGTTATTTCTCATTAAAAAATGACTGTTAATATAACTTTGTGCATCAGAGAATTCTTGAGCAATTTGAGATAGACACATTATCATCATCATCATCACTCTATTAAAATGAAAGTGGTTTAATCTTAAACTTTTAATTGGAGCAATGTAGCATTACTAGTGACAAGCATATTCTGGTCATTATTTAGATAAGGACATTTTACACATCTTTCATATCTCATTTGGTAATTTCTGGCTCTGAACATAATTAATTTTTTTCTCCTTTAATCTATAATGCTTTTAGATTCAGTAGGGATGGAGAAAGGGAGGAACTTGTGAGGTTATGTTACTCTCAGATTTTTTTGAAATGATTATTTTAATAAAGACAATCCAGTAGTATTGTTTATATTAAAATAACAAATAAATAGCAAAATAAATGTACAATTGATTTCTTACTAAGAATGTTACATAGTTCATATTATGAAATGAATTGCTATCCTGGGTTCCGTAAAGCATGTTAGATTTTAAGGGCTTTTTGGTTTGTTAGTTAAGCAGATATATTTCTAAATGTAGAGCTCAAAATAATACTTTCAGCCTCATCAACCTAAAAATATCGGGTAAAGAACCAATTATTTTGAAAAATCCATATGAAAGAAGCAATATGAATTCAACCAGGATTAGGATTAGTATAGTGTTAAAGCACTATGCCAAAATCTTCACAAAAATCATTTCTGATTTAGCATGATCCACATCTAATTTCATTTGTAAATTGTAGTTTATGACACAGCATGTTACATCAACTCAACTTATTTTGATTTATTTAATAAAACATAGTTAAATAAGACCTGGGTTAGCAAGAGGAATAAACCAGGTCAATATATATTCAGTGTTCATATTAAAAAAAATACAGGATGACTATTCCCAGAATGTAATATGCATTACGCCAGGGCTTTTCAACCTTTTCACCCATTGGACCACTTTTAGGATATGGCAATATCCGAATACCACCAGTCGCCTAGCAAGGTGTCAAAAACTTGATGACAAAAAAAAGGAAAAAAGTGATAAAGTACAATTAGTTCTCGACTTACAACAGTTCGCTTACTGATTGTTTGAAGTTACAACGGCACTGAAAAAAGTGCCCTCCAAGCCACAACCAAGCAAGACACCTGCCTGCCCGCCTGCGCTCTTCCTCCTGTCTGAGGTTTGCATTGTTGTGAGCATTTCTGTTGAGGATTGGCAGTGGGGGTGGGGTGGGGAGTGTTTGGTTTTTATTCCTCCTGTCTGCTGGGTGGTTGCAGCAGGTTTTGGTCACTTCACATGACCCTGGGACACTGTGACCGTCATAAATATGAATCAGTTGTCAAGCATCTGAATGTAAATCACAAGACCCTGGAGATGCTGCAACATTCCAGCTGATCAGCGCTTCTTCTGGACTCAGCAGAAGCGCCACAATCAGCACCGAGCTCCAGCTGGAGCCTGGTGTTGATCCTGGCGCTTCCGCTGAGCCCTGACAGCCCTGCAGCTCCAGCCACCTCTCGCTCAGGCTTGTGCGGTGCTGCCACCGATTCAGCTCATTCCCCTCCCCCGCTACCACTTTTCTAGGATGGTCGCGTATCACTTGTCAGGTGCCAATGTACCATAGGTGGTACCCGTACCACTGGTTGAAAAGCCCTGCTCTAAGCGATCAGCCTGTAGGTTGAGCACTATTTGTAACTTTATGCCACTGGGCCTGGGTATAGATAGTCCTTAACTTATAACAGATCATTTAGTGACCACTCAAAGTTACAATGGCACTGAAAAAGTGACTTATGACCATTTTTCACACTTATGACTCTTGCAGCATGATTAAAATTCAGACCCTTAGTTCATATTTATGGCGGTTGCAGAGTCCTAGGATCATACCAACTTTTGTGACCTTCTGACAAAGTCAATGGGGAAGCCAGATTCACTTAACAACCATGTCACCAACAATTGCAGTGATTCATTGAACACTTTGGCAAGAAAGATTGTAAAATGGGGCTTAACAAGTGTTTCACTTAGCAAACAGTACCTTTACCTGCTTTATCATTTGTCTCCAACTGTTTCTTCCATTTTGACAAAGTCAGTTCATTCGAACATTGTTATCTTGTGAGATCAAGGAAGTATTAAGGGGAAAAAAACTAAAGTGCAGTAGCATAAAATACCTGGGAGTATAAAAAAGGCTCCTAATGAATCAGCATCCCTAACAGACCATTTTGGCAAGATTCCCTCTCAGAACTGGATACCATGTTATGTATTCAAAACTGTAAATAGTTCCACCAGCCCAATCTGGGATCAGCCTTGATGTGATTTCAGAAGAATGGCCTTAACATAAAAATACAAAACACACATCCATTAATCAAAAGAGCTTCTCTAATTATTTTAGTACTGGGAAGCTTTACAGTTGTGTTCTTGGTTGTTACTGTTAATCTGAATAAGTCATTATCTTTCCCTATTTAAATTCAGGACTTAAAAAGAGAAGCAGTTTCCTAATACAATAGACAAATAAGTCATATATTAAGAAAACACTAAGGAAACTTCTACAATTTTTCTTCAAACATCATGAAAGGTAATCTGCAAATGACCTACTGTTTGATTTCACTGTTTAAATACAGAAGCAGCAGCAAAAATTAATGTCTGTTTCAGCTCTTCTGCTTACAATCAGATTACTTTCCCCCAATAATTGCTTCACAGAAAGATTTCTCCTTTTGCCCCCAATGACTAAAGTCCTAGCAATCTAACAATCCTCTTTGCCTTTTACTCCTTCATTATCATAATTTTCATGTGGCAACCTGGTTTTCCAAAATCTTCTTGTGATATAAGGCTGCAAGTTAATACAACTTGCAAGTTAAGATCATTATAAAAACAAAAAAAATAGACACTGCCCATATATTTCCACATTCTAAACAATGTCTCTTATTGTTAAAACATGCTTTTTATGCTGAATCTGTTTTAAAATTTAAACAATAAATTCCAAGTTTCTTTTCTTTTGCTAATGTAAATCAACAAGTCTTTCTATGAACATCTTTATAACAGGAACATTTGCTTTCTATGTCTGAAGGACATTATGCAAGTTTTCAACAGACATAAACTGTGATCAGTGAACATATCTGCATTACACCTGACTTAAGAAAACCTTGGTACTGCGGAAGGAACAATTACATATTCCTAAGTAGTTCTATTTGGAGATACTCATATGCAGAAGCATTTCTTAATTTCAAGTTATTTTGTTTGGAGTATTGATTCCCACTAGATAAATCAGAAGTAAGAAATTTCACATTGTTCTTTATGAGCTTGAACTTTGAATGTATATTCTTATTTGCACTTGGTATTTCCAAAGCATTTTGAATGGGGGTATCGAAAAGAAAAACAGATGAGCTGCCATCCATAAAAGTATGTGTACTATTCTCAAGGGGAAATTGATTCACAACCCATCAAATGGTATAAAGTAAAGGAATTAGAGAGTGTGAATCACAAGCCAGTAAACATATTAACCACAAACACCTGGGCATTTGTTGCCCTTTTAATTCAAAGCTAAATGGAGTTGCATGCCAACAATCTATCATGTTAGAAATAAGACCTCTTCTCAGGAGAGAAGCTGGGCTTTGTAGTCACTGAGCTTGGCTTAAATATGTATCAAGAAATTAAAATATGTAGTCATAGAGCTAGATGAGAAATCACAACCTTGGACTTTGGAAATTTATTTTATTGACCCTAGATGCAAGAATTGATGAGATGGAGCACACAGTGAAGAAGAAAATGTTTTGTTCATCTTGACAGAATGACTCAATTCTAAAAACTATCCATAACTCAAACTCTTCCACCTGCTCCAGAATGATAGAAAATAAGTATTTTGTTAAAAAAATAAATTATATTTAAAACTATAAGAAACTTTTATATGATAAGATATATTGAACTGAATAAAATGAGCTTGATGTTTTATTTTATTGTTGGCATCATGACATTTCTTGATGAATCCAACATTTCCCAGTTATTCCTGTATACAAGGAATAAGCAAATCAAGAAGCATCCATATTTAAATCCCATAAAGTGGTCCTAAAAGACTATTAGGAATTATGGCCACCTCAGACCATCATTAGGCTATCAGGGTACTTTTGAACTGTACCTTCCAGAAACATCTAACAATAATGTCACAACATTTTAACCTGCAATACTATCACTTAGTCGCCACTGAAAAATCTTGAAACTAACCCAAAACATGAATACTATAAATCTGTGAATATTATGAATCATTTTAATATGATTGAAGACAGAAGACCTAACATGGTGATTATTCAGAATGCTATTTTTTTAAAGCATCTTTCTGGCAAAAACACAATTGAAGCTTTGAGTTCAGGTTTTATTATGATGAGTTGAACAAAAACAACACTAGCAACACTTTTTCCAGGTTCACAGGACAGGTGAAAGAAAAGGGAAAGAAAAGAAAAACAATGGCAAACATAAACCAACTCTGAAATATAAAAGTGTTGGTGTAGCCTTCTTCTGTTTTTCTCATTATGGAATGCAGTTTCTGTACTATCCTAACAAATTTCATTCAAGAAAATACTTAAGCAGGAAGATAAGGAGATGAAACTGTACACTTTAGTATAGATTGGCCACATAATAACAGTCCATGCAAGATGACATTAGTGTATTGTTGGTATTGTCAACCTTTCATTTTCACAGATTTAGAATTCATAAATGCAGGTATTTGCTAACTTTATCACTAACTAATAGATAATAGAAATATTATAGAAGTTTTTGATTTTCTACAAAGCATTTGAGAATGCACTTTACCAAAATGAACACTAGAGGTGGCTATTGGTATCATATTTTCCAGCACACAAAACAAAAGATAAGAAGAAATAGAAACTTTAAAATAAAAGTGGACAGAGCAGAAATTGAGAGGGGGGGGAAGGAGAGATAGTTCAATTCATGCAAGGCATTATCACAGAGGAGAAAAATTACATGACAAACTATCAGGTTATTTTAAGTTAAGCTTCCCAGTTCAAGAGACTACATGCATCCAAAAGAATTTAAACACAGCAGACTTTTACAAGACTAAATTTTTCCCCTTTATATAACCCTTCCTTTACCATCAGATCTACAATTGACTTTGTTTTCCTCAAAACACAAAACTTTCTGCAAGAGAGCCAGGTCTTCATCACTGATCAGGACCTTACCTAAAGCGTCCTGTAAAATATATCCCTTTATGTAGTCCTGATCAGTGGTGGGATTCAGCTGGTTCGGCAGAACCAGTAGCTAATTTTTTGTTGCCCAGGCCCAGAACGGACTTCCGGAAGCAGCATCCACACAGAGAACTGGTTGTTCACATATCTGAATCCCACCATTGGTCCTGATATGTCCAGCCCAGAGCATTGAGAATATAGTACCTCTTTTTGCTTGTGGATACTGAAAAGATAATCTAAGAAAATTTTGAGACAGACAGGAACTGCCTGAGTTTCATACAGCATGGGGTTGTTTAAAGACTTATGATCAACTTACCTTATCTAGTGTGATGATTTACCAGTTTTTGTCAGAAGGGGCGTTGGTCTTACCTGAACGCCTTTTCTCAGTACGGAGATGGAGAATCCACCAATGGGTTTTCTCTGTCTGCCTGCTCTTGAGACCAAGTAGCCAAAACTTGACATGCCCCCTCTTACCAGAGGATCCATTCTTAATGAGGGCAAAGTGGCTGAAGGTTGACGAGGTGTTGGCTCTCAGTTCCCTAATAACAACCTGCTGACCTTAGGGTGGGTGTGGATTCTCCATCTCCGTACTGAGAAAAGGCGTTCAGGTAAGACCAACGCCCCTTCTCCAGTACAGGAGATGGGAGAATCCACCAATGGGACATACCAAAGCCTCACTGTCCCAATGGGTGGGAGACAGATAAGGCTGGAAGATTGATCTCTGAGACCACTTGCTGAAGGACCCTCCTACCAAAGGAAGCATCCACTGAAGCAAAACGGTCGATCTTATAGTGGTATACAAATGGAGAAGGCGAGGACCATGTCACGGCCCTGCAAATCTCCTTGACGGACGCCTGGGTAGCCCATGCCGCTGAGGTTGCAGCGCTTCGAGTGGAATGGGCAGTGAGATGACTTGGGGGCGCTTCCGCGATACAGTTTCGGATCCACCTTCCAATGGTGCCGGCGGAAACTTTCCGCCCGAGGCGTCTGGTCAGAAGGACACAAAGATGGCCTCTGACTTGCGGAAAGGCTCCGTGCATTTTATGTAACGCCGCAATGCTCTGCGGATGTCCAACGTATGCCACTGCCGTTCCCAGTCATGTGTTGGGTTTGGACAGAAGTTTGGGAGAATTACTTCTTGCGTCCTGTGAAAAAGAGAATTCACCTTCGGTATGAAGGAGGGATCTAGCATAAGGACCGCCCTATTACTGTGGAAAATGCATAGGTCATTCCTGACCGACAGTGCAGCCAGCTCCGAAATTCGTCTGGCCGATGTGATGGCAATCAGGAACGCCACCTTTAGTGACAGGTATTGTAAGGAAACAGTCGTTAATGGTTCAAAGGGTGACCGTATGAGAGCGTGAAGTACTCGCGGCAATTCCCAAGATGGGTACCTGTGAACCACAGGGGGTCTGGTGTTATAGGCGCCCTTGATAAAGGCATGAATCCTGGGATGGTGCGCTAAGGGAACCGAGTCCATGCAGGTGAGGAGGGTGGTCAGAGCCACCATTTGTCTGCGTCCAGTCCCTCCAAGAGATAATCTACTATCTGAGAAATGGAGAGTTTGTATATGTCAAACTGCCACTTCCTGCACCAAAGGCAAACATTTTTCCAACTGGAATCATAAATGCGATTGGTCGCTGGACGGCGTGCCGCTTGAATCATGGTAATGGCACAAGGGGAGAATAGTTCCTGCATCAGTATAAGGCGCTCAAGTGCCAGACGGTCAACTGTAACCATTGGGATTCCGGATGACGGATGGTTCCCTGGTGTAGTGACACTCGGCGAGGGGGAATATTCCACAGGGGTGACTGAGACAGGTTCATCAGGCATTTACTTCCTATTTCAGCAAAAAAAAAAAAAAAGCCCATTGTGAACTATGGGTATGCTTAACAACCATTGCATTTGCTTAATGATCACCACAAAAAAAGATTGTAAAAATGGTTATGGGATGATCTGCTTAACAAACAGCACAAGATACAGTCATAATCCTTCCCCTGTCCTTACTACTTTCTACAGAGGGACAATTGAGACCATCCTGTCATACAGCATCACAGTCTCATTTGGAAGCATCTCTGCTTCAGACAGGAAGATGGTGCAGAGAGGGGTGAGGATGGCTGAAAAGATTATTGGCAGTTCCCTCCCTTCCATCCAGGACATGGCACATAAGCGATGCTTGAGCAGGGTCCACAAGATTATCTGGGACACTACACATCCTCTTCATGACCTGTTTTCTTTGTTACCTTCTGGGCGGAGGCTTCATGGTATCCAAAGCAGAACATCCAGATTCAGTCACAGTTTTGTTCCATGCAGTATTAACCTTGTGAACTTCCTCCTTCCATTATGTATTCAAGATGCACAGTGATTAATATTTATATGTTACTTATGCAAGGGTATAACTCTATATATATGTTGTATATAGTATGTTTAAATGTGTGTTACATATGTGTACACTTTGAAAGCAAGCAACTAAATTTCATTTTTAATGTGTACCACTGTGCCCACAGTAAAAATGGCAATAAAAGTTATCTATCTATCTATCTATCTATCTATCTATCTATCTATCTGTCTGTCTATCTATCTATCTATCTATCTATCTATCTATCTAAGTAAGTAATTTCAGACTCAATTATGGTGTATGTTGAGGCCTACCTGTACATTAAAAACTACATTGGATTGGACTGTTTCTACTTTTGGGGTATTGGTTTGGAATACTAAGTTTACTTAAAGCATAGTCTACCCATTCATGCCAACACTATCACACTATTTTTCCAGTTTTAAAACACGGGCAGGTATAGTTTATCAGAATGCATCACAGGACAAACATCCTTTGCTGAAAAGCTATACAGAAAAGAGTGTCTGCTTTGGCAAACAAAAAAAGAGAGCAAAGAATGCTCTTCCTATAACCCATTCTCATAATTCCTAGACTTTGCTGTTCTGGTTTATGAGAACCCCAGTACAGGCAGTTGTCGACATATGACCACAATTGAGTCCAACATTTCCATTGTTACACAAGGCAGTTGTTAACTGAGTTTTACGACCTTTTTTCCACAGTTGTTAAGCAAATCACCACAATTATTAAGTGAATCATGCAGGGATTAAGCAAAGCTGTCCCCCCCCCCATTGACTTTGCTTGTTGGAAACGAAGTCAAATTTACAAATTGTGATCATATGACCCCAGGACAGTGCAACTGACATAAATTCAGGCCAGTTTCCAAGTGCCCAAATTTTGATCGTGTGACCAATTATAAGTATGATCATAGCCAATCACTTTTATCAGTGCTGTTGTAACTTGGTTACTAAATGAATGGCTGTAAGTCGAGGACCACCTGTACAAATTATCTAGACAGCACCATTTAATAATATTCTCCAATTACACAGCGAAATGTAATAAACTGTATCTCAGGTGCTAACATAACAAGGCATTTCTTTAAGATTTCATCTATTTATTTCTATTTCAAATTTATATGCCCTCATCTCATACTAACTGATTTTGATACAGTTCCTGTAAAACAAATCACCATCTTTAATATTAGAACATTTCTTTTGCTGATTTCCACCTGAAACATTGTTACTGAACTTATAATTACAAGCAGAAACATTTCCCAATTTCTGAAAATTTTTTAATTAAAATTTGGACCTGCTGCAAAGTCAACTAACACCTGATGGCATGTGGTTATAAAGAACCTAGCCTGCATAGCATAATTATTACCTGTCTAATAAAGACTTCGTGATGATTAATCAATGTTTTGCCTCTGCGTGAGTAATCATTTTAATAATCATTTAACACAATAGAAGCTATCTATCAAAATCAAGCCAATTTGAGTTTTGTTTTGCTTTTCTAAAGGACGCACCAAGTATTTCCAAGTGCTTTTCTTAGCTGTATTAATTAACCATCTGGTGAAAATGACCTATTCTTGTCTACATTTCATTTCTGGTTTCTTCCATTAATTATGTACACATAATGAAAAATAACCTATCTGTAACAGCAAGCATGAAATACCCTCCCATCTAAAAAGAAAAAAAATAAAGGCCAACTCTTGGCCTAGTTGCTATTTTTAATGCCTGCAGATTTGAAAAGAGATGCCACGTAAAATTCATACAATGACAAATGTCTGTGTTGTCAATGCCTGGTTGGAAATCTGGCTACAAAACTCCCTTTTGCTACTTTCTGCCTTCCCAAATTTCTCTACAGTAAAGCCTGTCCCTTGAGCCAACTTCTGGTGACTTATCCTTGTAGCTTTCTTAGTTACAACACAGAAGTGATTTAGCATTTCCAGGACGTTTTTCAGCTTCCTCCTCTATCTTGCAACCATAATATTCCATCCAAATAGTTAATAAGTTGAATCGTCTTAAATTTTTGGAGTTCAGTCTTGACCAACTCTGTGCTTCTACTTGCAGTATCATGCCAGTTAGTCACAAAAACTCAAGAGGTGTTAGCAGAGAAAGAAACTCTAATAAATCGGCTTTCAACTTTTAATAACCTGCCACTCTGTACCTGGATGAAGCTGTTTCAGCTTCATAGGGACCGAGTTTACTGAAGCAGCATGTTAAAGGACTGGTAATCATTCCTTTCTAATATCATCCTATTCATTAAGATTTTAATAATATTAGCTGTTGTTAATTGCCCTGAGTCACTTGAATAGAAGTATAAATGTGATGAGTAAATCAATATTAAAATAAATATTTCCTTTTGATTAAGAGGAAGAAGACAAGAACCTCCACTTTTAACATTCATTTGATCATTTGGTAGATTTAATTTCTTCTCTCTACTGAATTTGGGTGGACTTCGTAGGAGTATACTTTATACTCTTGAAAACTAACAAAATGTTGGTTTGTAGACTTTCTGTCTCTGCAAATGCCTCTCTGACATTATAGATATTACTACTGATACAATCCTTCTCCTGATATTTTGTCAGCATTGTTTTACCTCTAAATTCCCTCTTACCATCTTCTACATCAGTGGTTCTCAACCTTTTTAATGTCGCGACCCCCAACCGGTCGTAAGTCAAGGACTACTCAACCGGTCGTAAGTCGAGGACTACTCAACTGGTGCAGCACCGTTTGCAGAATGGGACTTTTGGCGGGCTAGGCAGGGCAGAGACAGCCTGGACAATTCCTATTGGCTTTTGAAAGCCAATAGAATTAGACTCTATTCAAGAGAGTCTATTCTATTGGCTTTCAAAAGCCAATAGAATAAAAGGGAGTAGCACAGCTAAGGAAAAGGGGGGGAAAATGGTGGACTGCGTTGTTTGGCGACCCCCGTGAAATGGTCGTTCGACCCCAAATGGGGTCCCGACCCACAGGTTGAGAACCACTGTTCTACATAGTTTTTTTTTAGGAGGATGGGAAGAATATTAGTGCCTTCAAGTCAGTGCTGAACCTGACAACCATCTAAATTAGTCCTTAAAATTTTCTTAGCAATACTTTTTTCTGGTTTGACATTGCCTTCTTCCTAGGGCTGAAAAAGAGGAACTGGCACAAGGTTATCCAACAACTGGCTTTGTGTTTAACGTGAGACTAAAACTCATGGTCTCCTGGTTTCTAGCTGGGGACCTTACCACGCTAAACTGGTTCTCCACATGGTTATTTAATCTGGCTATATAGATAAAATATATACAAATACCACCTACATGAGTGATCTCATTGTTTGGATTCTCTCAGCTCCAGTTGTTCATCTTGCTAAAACATTATGACTTATCTTTGTCTCTGGTTTATATCTTTAGACTATGTTTTCCTTAAGCAGTCTTTGAACAGAAAATGCTGCCTTTGCACATCTAAACATTTTTGGCTGAAATGAAATCATAAAAGAAACCTAACTATTTTTTCTCCTTTCCATATTAAATATCTATCAGCAATAATAAAACCTTCAAAGATCCACAACCAATATTTCAGAGCAGATCCCTAAATTTACATGGTCTGTCTACATGAGTTTCTGCATTATGAATCAACAGAAAGGGCAAGTCAACACAAGTTTCAAGAATCACAAACCTGTTCTTCAGCTATCTGTGCATTTTTTTTAAAAAAACTACAGTGGGAAATCACATAAAATGTGGAACAGAAAATGTTATTGTTTTTTCTTGTCTGAATGAGGGCTATTGGCTAAATTCTACTCCACATATATGTACAAAAGAACCTGTGGCTAAAGTCACCCCACACACATGGGACTAGGCTAGTCCTTCAGATTCTTCTCTGGCATAAATTAAACATCTAAAAAATTACAAATTATTTGTGATTCTAAGACACATATATTAAGAGATGAAGACATCAAATTGGTATATAAATATAAAAGCAGGGGGTAGAATATAAGTAAATACAGATTTATCTTATAGAAACTGCTAAATGCACATCATTACACTTAGGACCTTTCTTGAATAAAGATGACCTTGGGCCAATCACTCTCTCTTGCCAAATTCATCACAGAGTTATTGTTGCTGTTGTGGGAAAATAGGAGAAAGAAGGTGTGTTGGATATGTTCACAATATGAATTATTTGAAAAAATAGTAAATTTGGTAAATAATAGGCAAGTAGATGATTTGTAGGTAATAGAGAGATAGATAGATAGATAGATAGATAGATAGATAGATAGATAGATAGATAGATAGATAGATAGATAGATAGCATGCATGCATATATACATACATACATACATACATACATACATACATAAAGTCCTGTTTCCTTTTTCTATATGGGCATGGTTTTATTGTAATATGACTTAAGTCTTGGCAATCTAGCAATTTTTTTCCTCACATTTGATTTAATGTGTTTTTGCACAGGAATGTGGTAGACATGGTATGTTAAGAAGATAATATAGGCATTCCTAGCAACCATTTGTTTAATGCCAATGACAGCACTGAAAATCTTCCCACCAATCATAAGCATCTCCTCTAAAAAAAAACAGGCGGGGCATAAGAGATGCAGCCACAGCCAAAATAGCCTTGAAAGTAAATGCTGGGAGTCAGTTGGAACCCAAGTGATAAATTATTTTTGAAGGCTCCTCTTCAACCCTAGAAAGAAAATACTATGTAAGATTTGAGTGACATTTAAATATTAAGCATTCCTTGTATTCTCATCCCTCTCATAGGTACAGAAGAACAACATGGAAACTAGCAAGGTGCTACATGCAAATACAGGTGATTTGTCGCTCCTGGGAAAGGTATACCCTGCACTGTGACGTGTCTATCACCGCGCCTAGGTGTTGCAGTCTCCTTGAGGGGATGAGGTGGCTCTTGTCTAAATTGACCGAGAATCCATGCCCCTGTAGGGTTCGGATTGTGGTCTTGATATCTGCCTTTGCTTGTTCCTGAGATCTGGACTGAATCAAGATGTCGTCCAGATAAAACTGTACGCGAACTGGCATCAGCCTGAGATGGGCCGCTATTACAGCTAGGATTTTCGTAAATACCCTTGGTGCTGAGGATAGCCCGAAAGGTAGGGCCCTGTATTGGTAATGTCGGCCCGCGTAGGTAAATCTGAGGAATTTCCGGTAGCTGGGATGGATGGGAATGTGTAGGTACGCCTCTGTGAGATCTATTGAGGATAGTAGGTCGTCTTCCCTGACGCTGGCTAGGATGGATTTCAAGGAGTGCATCTTGAACCTCCTGTAATTTATGTAATAATTCAGGCCCTTCAGGTCCAATATTGCTCTCCACCCTCCTGATGTCTTTGGGATAACGAAGAGGATGGAATAGAATCCTCTTCCTTCCTCTCCCTTTGGTACCCTCTCTACGGCTTGAATTGACAGGAGGTGAGCTATGGCCGAAGTTAGCAACCTTGTTTTGTGTACCTTTCTGGAGATGGGGCATCTGATGAACCGGTTTGGTGGGGGAGAACAAAAGTCTAAGGTCAGACCATGTCTGATCGTCTCCAAGACCCAGGCGTCGGTAGTGGTCTGCTCCCAGACCTCGATGAAATTTCCTAACCGACCCCCGATGGGAGTGTCCTGTTTGGCGTCACTTGGTACGCTTAAAGGATCTGCCTCCCGATCCCCTATATGGATGTTTGGACTGGAACTGGCCTCTGGCTCCCGAGTTTTGGCGATCCTGGGGTCGATCCTGTCTCGGGTAGAAGGATCGTGAGCCTCTGGGCCAGTCCCAGGATTGCCCTGACCGAAAGGGCTGTCTCCATTCCCAGGGGCTTCCTGGGTGGAAGCCCTGTCTCCGGAAATCTTGACTGCCTCTCCTATCTAACTTCTTTGATGGATGTACTAGGATTTTTCTCTTGTCTCTGCCTTCACTGATATGTGGGTCCAGTATGGATCCAAATAGGAGTCCTCCACTGTATTTGGACGTCGAGAGACGCCATTTGGACCTCAGGTCTGTCTTCCAATTTTTGAGCCACAGTAGCCTACGCGAGGCCACTGTGGCCGCAATGGATCTTGCCGCGTACTTTGTTGCGTACAGTGAAGCGTCAGACACGAATTGAGAGGCCGCAAGGAGCTTGGCCAATGTTTGGTGTACTCTGACCTGGTCTGGAGGCACCGTGCCTTGCAGTTCCCTCAGCCACATAATACAGGCCCTCGCGAAGAATGATGATGAAGTGGCTGCTCAGCTGATCAAGACCGAGCGGCGCAGCGGCTCTGTTGGCCGCCGGGTTGATATTTCCCGCGCCGCTCAGCTGTTTGGCGCTGAGCGGCGCCTCGGCTCCTCCGTCCGGACGGAGTGGTGGTCCCCGTGCCACTCAGCCGCTCGGTGGGCCGGAGATCGGCGAGCGATCCGGGGAATGTCCCCGCGCCAAACAGCTGTTTGGCTGGTCGGGGATCCGCGGGAGATCCGGTGACCGACCCGAGCCCCCCCTGACTAGCCCCCCTGACGATCCTCTCACCACTCCGACGATCCTGGTTGGGAGTCCGTCAAGGGTCCTAGTCAGCTGCCAGAGATCCCTGCTTGCTAATACAAAAAAAACAGGAAAAAAACTGGAAGAGGAGATTTTTCTCTTTGTGGTGAAATTTCTTTCTTTCCTAAGAGCTGCTTCTCGCACTTCTACCAGGCTTCGAAACTGAGTCAAAACTGGGGTCACGCCCAAAGGAAGGGGTGTGGCCGAAGTTTTTACCCAGTCTGCCAGGCAGGAAGGCTGTCATAGAACCCATCCATTGGACTCTACAGCCATCCTGCTGGAGAAAAGAATTCACACAGAGATTAGTCAGAACTATGAACAATTCTTAAATGGGTCAACAATCAATCAATGGGATCTAACTGCAGTGATTCACAAAGACCTTGAGAGTGTCTTCACATTATAAGGATTTATTAACTGCTACAAACAAAAATAGATTATTACAAAGAAAATCCCAATACATCTCTATGTACTCAGATACACTTTAGGAAAAGGTTTTATTCAAAGCATTTCTAATGAACTGCTAAAATTTGCTTTGAATACTGGATTTTGGCAAATGAGGTTATTTTAGCATAATGGCTGCTCCTTAGTTATGGATTATACACAATAAAACATGTTTATATATATTCCTGCACTTAAGTGTGTATCACTGCAAATACTATAAGCATGGATTTGTATAATACTAAAATAATTAGGAATAAAGGAAGTTTTCTATTAGGAACTTAATAGATTCACCTAGCATAGCTTTTAGGGGTCTGTTTTTCACAATGCTGGATGTGGCTGGTGGAAATTCAGCAACACATGAAGTACCAAACTCCCCAACCATCTTTATATCATGGCTGGGTTTTCTTTTTGTTTAATTTTAAACACTTATTTCAGTTAAACAGACTACAATGCAATCTAACTTGAAATTAGCATCCCTCACCAATTAACCTCAAAGCCTACTTCAAAATGTCAATCAACACCAGCACAACTTTTCAGAGTATGTAAGGGATTCTAAGAGGAAAGACAGTTGAGTGTGCCAATTTACCATTTTACTTTAATGACTAAGACCTAATGAAATCAGCCTATCATTATTTGGAAAACATGGCCTCAAGTCCCAGAGTTATACACTACACATTATCCAGATATATATGCTGCATTGAATCTTCTAAATGTGATTGCTAGAGACAACTGACTCAAGTTAAGGAAGAATCCTAGAAGAACTGGATAGAGCAACAATTACAATCCTACATTTAAGCAATTTTATAGAAAGGTGATAAAAAATCATTCCTCCTTGTGGTTCATGCTATAGAAATGTACTAAAAGAAAATTTCTAAAACATTGGATAATACATTTTAAAATAGAACTGGATTTCAAGAGTCACATCTAAAAAGCAATACAGGTAGTCTGACTTACAGCATGTTAGTGGGACCCAATATAAACTGTTCTTGTGCTATGTGTTACCGATGCAATCCCTTGGTTCTTGTATTATGATCTTTTTTTTTTTAAATTCTTTGGGGATCTATCATTTTGTTTTTCTCTTGCATAGTGGTTGTTAGTCACCCATTGTTATTTAAGCTGGCAGCCACAAACATTTTAAAAAAATCAGTCAATCTTAACTAATAAAACTATACTACTATGAATTATGAAAAGCAAGTAAAATATGTTTATTTGTTTTTTAATCCTTTTTTGCCCATCTTAGCAGTAAAGGGGCGTTGTCTTACCTGAACGCCTTTTCTCAGCAGGATGATGTAGAGTCCAATGGATGGGTTCTATGACGGCCTTCCTGCCTGGCAGACTGGGTAAAAACTTCAGCCACACCCCTTCCTCTGGGTGTGACCCCAGTTTTGACTTAGGCGAGAAACTTTGTTGGAATTAACATTGCAGCTCTTTATTATATATTTATTATATCCCTGCCTAGACCTAACCTCTGGGTGGGCTTGGACTCTACATCATCCTGCTGAGAAAAGGCGTTCAGGTAAGACAACGCCCCTTCTCCAGCAGGATGGCTGTAGAGTCCAATGGATGGGACATACCAAAGCCCTCATGTCCCCCTGGGAGGGAATGTCTAGGCTACCAAACTCTGAGCAGATACGACTTGTTGAAGAACTCTTCTGCCAAAAGACGCGTCTGCTGCTGCTAGGGAGTCTAAACGGTAATGCCGAATGAAAACCGAAGGTGAAGACCAGGTTGCGGCCTTGCAAATCTCTTCTACCGGTGCTTGCATTAGCCACGCCGCAGATGTGGCTGCGCTCCGAGTTGAGTGTGCAGTCACATGAGTGGGTGCTGGCAAATCCTGCGATACGTAGGCTTGCGCTATGCAGGCTCTGATCCACCTGCCTATGGTGGAAGAAGACACCTTCTTTCCCATAGTTGATGGTTGAAAGGACACAAATAATGCTTCAGTCTTTCGGAAAGCCGAGGTGCGTTTCACGTAGAAACACAGCGCTCTCCGCACGTCCAGCTTGTGCCATCTGTGTTCTAGCCTATGTTTGGGTCTTGGACAGAAATCAGGAAGTGTCAGTTCCTGAGATCTGTGAAAGATGCTATTTACCTTCGGAGTGAAGGCCGGATCTGGTCTAAGAACGACCCTGTCTTTGAAGAAGGTACACAGATCCTTCCTTACTGACAGTGCTGCTAGTTTTGAGATTCTCCTTGCTGAAGTAATTGCCACAAGGAAAGCTACCTTCAGTGATAGGTGATGGAGGGAGCATGATTCAAGAGGTTCGAAGGGTGCTGATGTCAAGGCTAGAAGGACCTTAGGCAGGTTCCAAGACGGGTACCTGTGTATGACGGGGGTTTTGTGTTAGTTGCCCCTTTTAAAAAGGCATTAACCGCTGGATGTTGCGCTAGGGAGGTTAAGTTGTCGCAGGAGAGTACAGTTGAGAGGGCCGATATCTGTCTGCGGATAGTGTTGACTGATAGGCCCTTATTAAGACCCTCCAATAGGTAATCTAGGATATTAGGGATAGATACTGCGGTCGGGTCTAGGCGAAGAGAAGCGCACCACCTACAAAACCCTTCCATGTAACGTCGTAAATCCTGTTAGTGGACGCTCTTCGTGATGCCTGTATGATCGATATCACCCCTGCCGAATAAGATTGTTTGGTTAAGCTTTGCCGCTCAAATGCCAAGCGGCTAGTTGTAGCCACTGGGGTTCTAGATGCACAAGCTTGCCCTGACTGAGTTTTACCCTGTCCGGGGGGATCCTCCACGGAGATGATATCGAGAGGTCTACGAGGTCGGCAAACCACGGGCGCCGTGGCCAGTGAGGGGCAATGCAGACTATCTCTGCGCCTTCCAGAATCAGCTTGCGTATGGTCGCCGGTATTAAGGGCAGCGGTGGAAAGGCGTACAGGAGTTGCACCGGCCACCGACACCTGAGAGCATCCGTTCCCTCCGATCCCGGGGACGGGAATCTGGAGAAGAACCTGGGGAGTTGTGTGTTCTTGTGATTGGCAAATAGATCTAGATGTGGTTGTCCGAATCTCCGGGAGATCTCCTCGAACAGAGCCGGATCCAGACGCCATTCCGACTGGTCCACCCTGGCTCTGCTCAGGGAGTCTGCCTGGGTATTTGTCTCCCCTGAGATGTGTTCCGCTCTGATGGAGCTCACATTGGTTTCTGCCCACCGAGCCAGAGCCAATGCCTCCTTCATTAGTTCCACTGATCGCGTTCCTCCCTCCTTGTTTACATGTGCCTTGGCTGCTACGTTGTCTGTTAGTACGAGGACGTGCCTCCTTGTTACTAGGTGTGAGAAATGACGAAGGGCCAGGTGGATGGCCCGGAGCTCTAGCCAGTTGATGCTGTGTGACAGGTCCTTCTGTCCCCACTGGCCCTGTGCTATCTGGGTTCCCAGGTGCGCTCCCCATCCGAACAGGCTCGCGTCTGTCGTGAGTGTGACCCTGTTCGGTTCCCTGAATATGCTCCCCTTGAGTGTCGTGGGGGATAGCCACCATTTTAGTGATCTCATCACCTGTGCTGGTACCAGCACTCTCCTGTTGGAAGTGCTGAGGTTCCTCCTCTGGTAGGGTAGGAGGAACCACTGCAACTCCCTCGAGTGGAGCTTTGCCCATGGGATGATGCCCATGCAAGATATCATCTTTCCCAGGAGTTTCGAGAGCTGTATCAAGGGCACTCTCCTGATCTTTTGAATTTGGTGAATTAGCTTGGATATGCTGATCAGTCGCTCCTGGGAAAGGTATACCCTGCACTGTGACGTGTCTATCACCGCGCCTAGGTGTTGCAGTCTCCTTGAGGGGATGAGGTGGCTCTTGTTTAAATTGACCGAGAATCCATGCCCCTATAGGGTTCGGATTATGGTCTGGAGATCTGCCCTTGCTTGTTCCTGAGATCTGGACTGAATCAAGATGTCGTCCAGATAAAACTGTACGCGAACCGGCATCAACCTGAGATGGGCCGCTATTACAGCTAGGATCTTGGTAAATACCCTTGGTGCTGAGGATAGTCCGAAGGGTAGGGCCCTGTATTGGTAATGCCAGCCCGCGTAGGTAAATCTGAGGAATTTCCGGTAGCTGGGATGGATGGGAATGTGTAGGTACGCCTCTGTGAGATCTATTGAGGATAATAGATCGTCTTCCCTGACGCTGGCTAGGATGGATTTCAAGGAGTGCATCTTGAACCTCCTGTACTTTATGAAATAATTCAGGCCCTTCAGGTCCAAAATTGCTCTCCACCCTCCTGATGTCTTTGGGATAACGAAGAGGATAGAATAAAATCCTCTTCCCTCCTCTTCCTTTGGTACCCTCTCTATGGCTTGAATTGACAGGAGGTGAGCTATGGCCGAAGTTATCAGCCTCGTCTTGTGTACCTTTCTGGAGATGGGGCATCTGATGAACCGGTTTGGTGGGGGAGAACAAAAGTCTAAGGTCAGGCCATGCCTGATCGTTTCCAGGACCCAGGCGTCGGTGGTGGTCTGCTCCCAGACCTCGATGAAATTTCCTAACCGACCCCCGATGGGAGTGTCCTGTTTGGCGTCACTTGGTACGCTTAAAGGATCTGCCTCCCGCTCCCCTATATGGGCGTCTGGACTGGAACTGGCCTCTGGCTCCCGGGCTTTGGCGATCCTGGGTTCGATCCTGTCTCGGGTAGAAGGATCGTGAGCCTCTGGGCCAGTCCCAGGATTGCCCTGATCGAAAGGGCTGTCTCCATTCCCAGGGGCTTCCTGGACGGAAGCCCTGTCTCCGGAAATCCTGACTGCCTCTCCTGTCTAACTTCTTTGATGGATGTACTAGGATTTTTTTCTTGTCTCTGCCTTCACTGACATGTGGGTCCAGTATGGACCCAAATAGGGCCTCTCCACTGTATTTGGACGTCGAGAGACGCCATTTGGACCTCAGGTCTGTCTTCCAATTTTTGAGCCACAGTAGCCTACGCGAGGCCACTGTGGCCGCAATGGATCTTGCCGAATACTTTGTTGCGTACAGTGAAACGTCAGACACAAATTGAGAGGCCGCGAGGAGCTTGGCCAATGTTTGATGTACTCTGACCTGGTCTGGAGGCACCGTGCCTTGCAGTTCCCTCAGCCACATGATACAGGCCCTCGCGAAGAATGATGATGAAGTGGCTGCTCTAGCCGCCCAGGCTGCAGCCATGTGGGAACGCCGGAGGGAGTGTTCAAATTTCTTCTCCTCAGGTTTCAAGACCTCCGCCATGTCTCCTGGAATCGCGGAGGTAGAAAATAATGAGATCAAGGGGTTATCTACAGTAGGAACCTCTAACATGTTCGAGAAGGAGGGAGATAGGTTGAAAAGCTTTCTCTCCGCGCTATTAGGTGCCGGTGGGCTTGCAAGTGAGGACCATTGTTCCTCCAGCGTGGTCATAAAGACCTCCGGACATGGAATGTACTTATCCTGTGGAACCTTTTTGGCAAATAGAGGATTGGCCTCCCTGCTTGTGGAGGGCTTCTCATCCTGTACTGATGTTAGACTGACCGTGGAAACTGCCTTTATGAGGAGTGATTTTAGGAGCGCTGGGTTAAAGAGGCCAGAGTTCGTCGCCTGCTCAGGTGCGGTCTCCTCATCCTCCGAGAGGGGCATTTCTGACATGTCAAGGTCTACTGAGTCACCCTCTCCAAGTTGAGAGGAAGTCTCAGAGATGTTGGTAGGGGGTGGCCTAGCTCGTCCCTTACGGGGTGTGTGAAAGGCCACTTGCCCCTTAGAAGCCATGAACTGGGAGAATGCATCCTGCATGAATGCATGAAATTGTGCCGACCATATGTTCTCCTGCGTTTTGTCGCTGGGGTGAGGCGCTGGAGTGTGGTCGGGTGAAGAGTCTGGTGAGGAGGGATTGGAGGAATCTAACTGTTCAGTTTCCCCAGGAGGAGACCAAGTCTTGAACACTTCCTCGGCAGTAGGTTCTGTGCTGGGTGCCACCACTGGGCCAGGGGAAACCAAATTTGTCCCATTGGCATTGGCTCTCTGTGCCCTGCTAATTTGTCTTTCTAAAGCCAAATGTCTCCTCAAAGCCTCTCGCTCAGCCATTTTAGACTGTCCCTTCTGAGTAAGGTGCTTTGTTTTAGCCTTCTTCTTCCCCCCCACCTCTGATTCAGAAGATCTGCGTTTTTGTTGCTGCTGTGGGGGGGACAATTGAGGGACCTGTGTGACTGAATACGAGACATTGTCTGCCATTGTGCCAGACACCCCGAGTAGGCAATGCCTGGAATGGGGGAATGAGGTACGCAGATCAGATGCAGATGCTTGGGGCTGTGCCCTCTTCTGCCTATACAAACAATGGCCGGACAGACAGGATTCTTTGGACAGAAGATCCTGCAAGGCAGTGACTAAAGGTCACTATAGGAACAGTCAGGGAAAAATATTCCTCCTCACCTCCTCACCTAGTCCAGACAAAAGTGCAGTTTATATCTCTCTCTCCCCCAGTCTGTGGCAGCAGACCACGATCAGAACGGTTCTCTTTCTTTTCCCTCTTCCTTCCTCTTGCCTCAATTTCTTGAGGTAACCTCAGACCATTGCATAAAAGGATCCCCTCTTTGTCTGCAGGGGAATGGAGTCCGGGTGGTAGCCCCACTCCCAAGGTAAACGGCGGGTAGATCCGCTCGTTCAAAATGGCGAATGTGAGGAAGCCACGCCTCCCAAAGGTAGCCCGGGAAGCCACGAGGTTCAAGCAATGGTGGGTCTTTGAATTCAGCAGTAAGAAAGACTCCTTTGGTCTTAAGGGGGCTGCGCCTCTCCTCTGAGGGGAAAGAAAAACAGCGCTAGGGCTTGCTCTTGTCAGGGCTGCTTTTCGCGCCGCTCAGCTGATCGATGCCGAGCGGCGCCGCGGATTTGCCGCTTCCCGCGCGGCTCAGCTGTTTCGCGCTGAGCGGTGCCTCGGTTCCGTCAGCCAAGCCGAATCGGCCACTCGGCTGTTTGGCGGGCCGGAGGGCGGGGAACAACCCGGTGTGGGGTCCCCGCGCCAAACAGCTGCTCGGCGGGCCGGATATCGACGAGCGATCCGGCCCCGTTCCAAGCCTCCCCAGCTAGCCGCCCTGACGCCCCACTCACAACTCCGCCGATCCTGGCTGCGCCTTTTAAGTCCTATCAGCTGCCAGAGAGCTTTTCTTTCAAATGGAGGGAAGAGAGGATTCCTTTCTCTCTCTTTGGGTTAAATTCCTTTTGTCATGAGAGCTGCTTCTCGCACTTCTACCAGGCTTCGAGACTGAGTCAAAACTGGGGTCACACCCAGAGGAAGGGGTGTGGCCGAAGTTTTTACCCAGTCTGCCAGGCAGGAAGGCCGTCATAGAACCCATCCATTGGACTCTATAGCCATCCTGCTGGAGAAAGGAACATTATCTCATAAATGTACATACAACCTTTCTTGCCACAGTTTTTAAGTGGATCACTGAAGTTGTTAAGTTACAGGTAATCCCCGAATTACGAGCATTCACTTAATGATACTCATTCAAAGTTAACAAGTGCCCATTAATGTTTATGAGCAAGTCCCAAAATTACAAATATTGCAGCACCAAGGCAGTCGCGAACAGATTTTGCAAGGTGAATCCAGTGCAGCAGGAAGGGAGGGGGAAGCATGAGGTATCTAAGTGGGTTCGGGAGGTTTTGGGGGCCTGTTCCATCACTAGGCCCTCCATGGACTTCCCCACCCTGAGATACCTCATGTGCACTTAACGAGCAGGGAGTGATCTCATTTGAGGTATGAGCTATTCACTTCTACAAATTCTCTTATGAATGGAATGGGCAGGATCCCATTACAGGTACTCAAGGATTACCTGTAGTAACAGGGTTGTTTAGTGAATCTGGCTTCCCCATTGACTTTGCTTGTCATAAGGTCACAAAAGGGGATCACATGACCCCAGACACTGCAGCTGTCATAAATATGCATTAGTTGCCAAATAGCTGAAGTTTGATCACATGATTGTGGGGATTCTGCAATAGTCGTAAGTCATAAGTCACTATTTTCAGTGCCGTTGTAACTTTGAACAGTCACTAAATGAACTAAGTCTTAGATTATTGTATTTTCCGGCGTATAAGACGACCTCCGACTTCGGACAAGATTTGCATGGTTAGAAAGTCGTCTTATATGTCGGAAAATATGGTATTTTACGGCGTATAAGACGACTCGGCGTATAAGATGACCCCCGACTTCGGAGATTTGCATGGTTTAGAAAGTCGTCTTATACCCCGGAAAATATGGTATCTGTATTGGTAAAGCAAATAAGGCATCCAATCTAAAAGCAACATGAATGCATGGCAGATGCTACAAAAGCTTAACTATGAGGAATCGCTCCAGGAAGCAAATTATAGCTTTGTTCAAAAGCATTAACTCCAATTGTCCAATTATGACTTAAATACGAGGAAACACATAATGAGTGAGTTCAGTCAAGTTCTCTACATCAATGTGCCATACCAAACTGCTACAAACTCAATGCTTGGCACACTCACAGAAAGAAAGACACAGCATACATTGTGTGCTTTTATAGTGCAAATGTCACTCTTAGGCTGAAGCAAATAATTACTTCTCGCTTGAAGCAATCTAATGCTGGTTAAATCATGACATCCAAATTCTTTCCAAGAACCATGCTTGGCCTTTAGTGGCATGCCAGAGCTACACTCCAAATTAAAGGTGATTAGGTTACACTGACATTTAATTAAAATGCCCGCAGTTAACATGATCTCTCTCTGTGTATTTAATCATTTTCACATCAGATATTACACTTTTGAGCCACATATTTGGAGGGATTATGAGGGGCACACCCTTGTAATTGTTTGGGGGAACCAAAACCAGAATTTAGCATCATTTTTATACAGGCAAGCCTCTGAGTTGTGCGTTCTCTGTCCATTCTAATCTATGCTTGAATTTTGCTTCACTATAATTTGGAAGATAATGAATTTCATACAGCCTGCTGTCTGAAAAGCAACTCAGCACACAATATTTTTCATCTATTCAGTGTCCCATAAAACAAGGCCAAATACTCCCTAATGAACAGTGTCCTACAAATTAACACATTCCAACTAAGGCATAAGTCTGTATGTCAATGTAAAATGCAGCCAGGCTTGCCACTGCTATTTCCCCTCACTTGATTTTCAATAATAGATGAACTGCCATTAGGATTAATTGTAATTTTAATTCTGCCAGATGTGGCTATCATTAGACAGCTGCCAGATGTGGCTATCATTAGACAGCCACCAGATGTGGCTATCATTAGACAGCCACCAGATGTGGCTATCATTAGACAGCCACCAGATGTGGCTATCATTAGACAGCCACCAGATGAAGTAGCATTTGATAGAATAGATGTCACAGGTTGTAGTTTATTTTTCTTTCAAAAGCCAACAAACTGTCATTAAGGATTGCCATTCACAAATCAAAGAAGAATAGATACATGAAGTGTGGCATAAATGAAATCAAATGATTCCTATTGGATTTGCTCTACTTTTGATGATCTTGGTGATTAATTTATGATCCAAATAATTTAAATGCTAAAGAGCGAAACCACTATTGATTTCTTTTACAAAATAGGGAAGGAGGAGTACTCTGTTAGGTTCTTTGAAGAAACTAAAATACAGGTAGTCCTCAACTTACAACAGTTCATTTAGTAACTGTTCAATGCACTGAAAAAAAATGACTTTTGACCGTTTTTCATATTTACAATCATTGCAGCATCTCCATCTATGGTCACATGATCAAAATTTGGATGCCTGGCAACTGACTCATATTTATAACAGCTGCAGAGTCCTGGGATCATGTGATCCCCCTTTTGCGATCTTCTGACAAGCAAAGTCAGCAGGGAAGTCAGATTCGCTTAACAGCCATGTTACTAACTTAACTGCAGTGATTCATTTAACAACTGTGGCAAGAAAATTTGTAATATGGGGCAAAACTCACTTAACAACTGTATCGCTTAACAAAAAAAATTGAATTGTGGTTGTAAATTGAGAACTCCCTCTAGATCAGTGTTCTCAACCCTGACAATTTTAAGCATGTGGACTTCAACTCCCAGAATTCCACAGCCAGAATTGCTGGCTGTAGAATTCTGGGAGTTGAAGTCCACATGCCTTAAACTTGTCAAGATTGAGAAACACTGCTCTAGATTAACACAATATAAAATCATTGTTTTTTCATTCAGATTTCACAATTGCAAAAAACATAAAAATATGATAGCAAATACAACTGACTCCTTCATTTTTTATCATAAAGGGCATAATAATGATTTTGTCACTCAATAATAGTTTAAAGAAATGCAAAAATTGAATTTCATTTTCCACATCAACAGATCCATTTCCACCAATATTTCCAACTGACCACTAGAGGTCATACAGAATCTGTGGCCTCTATCCAAATTGTCTGTTATACAGTATTATAAAAAGGCACATAAATATGTAAATGGTAATCCTCATTAATAAGCTAATTCTGGAGGACAAAGCATATCTTTCAATGCTCCCTCAAACACTAATCTTATATTTTCTCTTCTGTCTTGCAACTGTTGTCTTTATTGTTTGCTTTTTAGAAGATGAAGTCAATTGTACATGTAGATTGTTGGAATGTATATTTTGGAAGGAACACTAGGCTAAAGTAAACTTTAATCTGCTCTTGGAAGACACATCTAATATTCTAAATCAAGTTGTATCACTTAGAAGATTCACTTAGAAGTGTCTTCTATCTTGTCTCTCAGGCTGTGTTGACAATACAAATCCCCAGTAAGCATGAAGGATACAATCTCAAAACATTTTGAAAACACCAAGTTGTTCTGCTATGCATGCTTTAACTGTTGATGAATATGCATAGTGTTGCTTTGTAAATTATAATGTGAATCATTACAACAGAGTCTTACTGTCTCAGTCTATAATAGCACAAACCAACAAACATATCCAAGGCAAAAACAGAAGTGGAAAGACCCAAAATTAGCCTCTTTTTGGTATAAACATACACTTCAAAATGCATGAGATACTAAGACAAATATTATCATGAACACTTTACAAAATCATATATTGGTTTCCAGTACTCTTCCCTCCTAAAGTCAATCAAGCTGCCATAATTTTTAAATAGCTTTGTATTTATACTGATTTCTACACCCAACAATCCCGTTCTGTGAGATTTTTAGATTGCAGTGTGGCTGGAACTAACTCATCTTGCAACAGGTGCTTTCCTACTTGTTATGATTCTTCCAAGAGCAAATGGTTGAAACTCCAAGAGCTTTGTAGGTTGCTTTCAGTATTTTTGTTTAGCATTCTTCCTAATATAATGCCAAAAGGAGTGGCCCATAACTTTATCAAAACGTGATCTCTCCAAACAGGTGAACAGTCTCACACGTGTTATTTATTCATTTGCCGTCTTCCCAAAATATTCCTATCAAGAATTGCATTCAAAGGAGATTATCAGCCCAAAGCTAAATATATGCACTGGAAGAGGAGTTAAAATAACAAGATTCAATCCCAAATTAATCAGGTTTGAACTTCCAAAGATCTTATGATACTTAAGAACATTTTAGTACTACAAAGATAGAATCATCTAAAATATACACACTACTCCATTGAAAACATTATGTGCCAAACATGAAGTTTTGAAAATATTTCAAAGGTAATAGAAATAAATTGCACAGATAATATAAAAGGAATTAAAACCAGTCTATTCTCTCTATAATTTTAAACATCCTCACCACTGTCTCTCTTCAAAAAAAAAAAAAAAAAAAACTAAAACTTTTAGTCCTGCAATTTTTGGTAATGACTTGGTATACTTCCTGATCTACTGAAATTACTCATCACCAGAATATAAAACACTCCAAATATTGATATAACACAACATAATACATATGGAATTATATTTTAAAAGTAGATAAAACCTCACGTATTTTACTATTCAAATGAAGTGAAGATAATCAAGGTTTAACTTTGTTTAGATTAAAAAAATATGCATCTCTCTCCATACACACTGATAAAAGCAGGTAGGATAACTGATCACTGTAAAGTAGCAAGGAGTGAAATCAATGGTATTAAAAAGATTTTGATAAATTCAAATCAGAATTACTGTCATATTATTAGGAACTGTGCCAAATGAACTTGTACTAACCTGTTTCTCCTTCATCTGTATTTTACAGGTTTCCAAGGCAGCAGACTTGAAACTAAGAGATTTGGTCTGTCTCTTAACTTTCACTGAATCTCTCCTGCGATCATAGGAAAATGATTTAGACTTCTTTCTCATTTTCATTGTTGGCTTGTCTGCCATTTTAAAGTACCCCAAACCAGTCCAGCTCTAAGCAAATGTTGATAGTCCAAGATGGACCCAGAAAGATCAATTCCACTTTCTGGATAGGTGAAGTTTCTTCACTCTTGGAGCCAGGTAAGGAAACTAGCACCACAAGCGCCACTTAAGAATATGTATCCAAAAGATAACACCATTTCTTCTTAAAGTTGCTGTCATTGAAGAACCAGCACAGATTCTCCAGAGCTAGCAAGGTGGATGCAAAATAGCACTTTTACAGAGCACACTAAAGGTGAAAGAAAAGGAGGGATGATCCTAGCCAAAAAGGAGTGCAATCAGAAGGAAGTCTTCAGGGTGGAGGCAAAGCAGACCAACTGGGGTTCAGAATTCATCTTTCTAACTCCTCCTTTAGAGAGACTAATTACTAAGCTATGCTGAATCAATCAACAGTCCGGTTTTTTTTCATACATAAGTGAACCATCTGCACTTTCATTGAAACTGGATTTCATACAGCTCACATAAATGTACCAATTACAAGAAGATGGCAGCTATTTTGGTTTTTATTTTGATTGCCAACAAATTAAACTGTATCACCTTACGACCTCAAACAAACAATTACTCCAAACAGACTACTCTCAGCAATAATTAGCAACACTGTCAGTGGTTTAATAGCAGTCAGCTTTAAGGGGAAAAAAATATAAACTCGAATTATTCGATTCAAGAATCTGATGGCATCAAATGCAACCAGAAAATGCCAACTTCCATTAAAAGTGGCGTTCTAAAAACTAGTTTGCAATGCCTGGAATCAAATTGATCAAACTATGTTCCACTATGCAGGCAAACTTAATCAGATCTGCTTTTAATCCACTGTTTGTAAATGTAAAGATTATGAACTTGGAGAAAAAGAATCCTTTGGCAGGCTACAGTACTGTTAGACAGAACAACACAAGGAAAAGATTTAGGTGTGCTCATTGGCTGCAAAATAAGCAAAACAGTGGAGCTGTGAAGGCAAACAAAATTCTGGGATGCATCACTCAAGGGATCATCCAGAACAAAAAAAGAGGTCCTAATCCCACTATACAGTGTAGGGTTTTAGTCAGACCCCCATTTGGAATACTGTGCCCAGTTCTGGAGACCTCACTTAAAAAAAAGATACTGTTAAGATTGAGTGACTTCAGAGACCAGCAACAAAAATGGTGCAAGGTCAGAGGGACACTACATTGTCAGGAGAGATTGGAAGAACTGAGTAAGTATAATCTGGAGGGCAGAAGGGAAAGGGGTGACATGACAGAAACCTTTAAATATATTAAGGGTGTGAATAAGGTTCTAGAAGGCAGTACTTTCAATATTGACCAAAATTAAGAACATTGGGGCATAACCTCAAACTGACAGGAGGGAAGCTCCAAAGTCATGTTAGAAAGTGTTACTTCACGGAAAGTGTAAGCTTGGAATTAATAACCATAAGAGACTAAAGAGTTTAGGATGACATATTCACAAAGCTTTTTGGGTGAATGTACCTAAAAGATTAAAAATCAAAGATCCACAATCATTAGTTATTTTTATTAAATTCCTATGTCGCCCATCCTGCCATCAAGTGACTCTAAGCTGGCTTCCAACAAGATAATGTACATATCAAAGCTATAAATAAGACCAAAAAAAAAATAATAATTTGGGGCTGAGATTACACTGGGAAGTCTCATATTCTGTTGGAGCTACTACCACCATCTCTCAGGCTATCCTTCACAAAGTTGTTTATGCTAGGAGTAGAGATCTCCCTTTATGCTGCCTTGAATTTTTAGAGTAAAAATGAGCTATAAATGAAACAATAAATTTTAAAAAATTAATTACCTCCTGCTGTAGCCATCTCTTAATGGTATGGGTAACAGCAATCCAGTTTTGTTTCTGCATCATGCTTTTGTATCCCATGCAATCTGCCCTATTTCACAGCCAACTCTTTGACTGAAGGCAATTTTTACTCAAGAGTATAATGTCTGAGTTCAGGTATCCTATTAAATCAAGATTGTTTTAATTAGGATTTGCGGAATAAGCCACAAATGGATGGATTTACTCATAATGCTAAATTTTAAACCTTGATTTACAAATCACTGTGGCTGGGTTGTATTATATGCCAAGCCAAAACCAACTGACCCTCATAATGACTTTGCATCAGTCAATCATATAGTCCAAAGATTATAAATTAGAACATATAAGACATTTTTAAGAGAAGCCAGTTTTGCTTCAAGCCTTGTTTTAAAACAGTCCACTATGTAAGGTTATTAGTCACTCCAGAAAAGACAGATATAAACTGTCTGAGGAGAATCTACTTTAATGAAAAGTAACAGTCCAAGGTTCTCAATGTTTTTAGGAAGTAAAAACCTTCAAATGTCAAGAAGTGAAGAAATTATGTATTATCCTCCAATTTAAAGCATATGCACCATTTTCTTCCTATAGTGTAGGAGTGAATGATAGCACTGGCAGATGAGCAGCATAGAAGAATTGACTGAAATTAACTTAAGTCTAGATTTAGTACAAAATTTATTGCATAATTATAAAATGCCATGAAGGAATATGGAAGGTCACGTATCCAAACACCATAGAATCTTAATTCTTCAAATGGAAAGTTCAATTATAGCTATTAATATAACAGACATATGTAAATGCATACCTACCTTTCCATACCAGGGCACAAATTACTTCAGTGTTTAATGCTTAATACAGATAGTCCTTGACTTATGACTATCATTTAGTCATCTTTTGAAGTTCAGACGGCAGTGAAAAGTGTCTTACAACCAATCTTCATACCTATAATCATGGCAATATCCTTGTGATTACCTACAATCTTCATACCTATAATCATGGCAATATCCTTGTGATTACCTAATCAAGATTTGGGTGCTTGTTAAGTGACATGCATTTACAGCATTTGACTGTCTTGGGGTAATGTGGCCCCTGTTTTCAATGGTTCTAGATGACATGTTACAAATAAAGACTTGCTTAAGGACAATGGTGATTCACTTCATGATGTAACAAAGCAAAAAATGTTGTAAAATTGGGCACAACTCACTTAATCACATCACTTAGCAATGGAAGCCCTGGTCCAATTACGGTTGTTAAATCAACTTCCAATTCATTTCTGACATTCTCATCTCAAAAGTTTTATATTAGGCGTAGGCAAACCATGAGCCAGATGTAGCCTCACAGACTGATCTTTGTTACTTGTGATGTATAGTTAAATTTGAGAGGTTTTTTTTAATTTTTATCCTGCTTTTATTATTTTTTTATAAATAACTCAGAGCAGCAGACATACCCTATAAAGCTAGTTCTTGACTTATAACAGTTAATTTAGTGACTGTTCAAAATTACAACAGCATTGAAAAAAGTGACTGATGACCATTTTTCACACTTAGGATCAGCATATCACCATGGTGATGTGATCAAAATTCAGCTGCCTGGCAACTGGTTCATATTTATGACTGTGTAAGGACCCACCTAAGCTAACCATCCAAGAAAGCAGAACTCTTGAAACAAGCATTGCCTCAAAAGGAGACAATTAGGGGTTAGTGACAGTAGGGTAGTCAAGGCAAGACATGGAGATAAAAGCCTGCTTAAATGGTATAGTTAAACTAGCAATCTTCCTCCTCCCACCAAAGTCATAGTGTCAATTTGAAATCCAGCCAATCCACAAGTGGTACAATGTTTGAGTAACTGGCACAGTTGGAGCGCATCTCAAGGTCGTAAAGGTTATCATAAATGAAAAAACCCTTCCCCCCCCCCAGGAGAATGGCAGGCCCCAAAAGAGCACATATGCAGGGAAAACAATAAAGATCTGAGGACCTGACAGACAGTTCCAGAGTCCCAGGGTCATGTGATTCCCCCTTTTGTGACTTCCCGACAAGCAAACTCAATGGGAAAGCCAGATTCACTTAACAACCACATGAACAACTGCAGGAATTCATTTAACAACTGTGGCAAGAAAAGTCATAAAATGTGGAGGGATGGGATTTACTTTTTGGTTGGCATGCCTATTTAATATTTAATAAAAAAGTGGACCGGGCTTTTAAATCTCATATTATAAGAATCTCTTTACTTAGAGTTTGGAGAAAATATTATAAAAGTGATTTTAAAATACCATTATGGGCTATACCTTGGCATGCGATAGAGGGGATAAAAAGAGGTGTCAAAATGGATACGGTGTCTTATACACAGTTACTTAGATGGGATGGACAAAACTGGCAGTTAAAACTATTGGAAGAACTAGCACATGAAAATATTATTTATTCTTGGTTTCAATATAGGCAATTAGTAGACAGATGGAAGATGGATCGTAAGGTGGGTTTCCTCAGAGAAGATGAAAATCTTATTAAGCAAGTGAAGGATCAAAGACAACCTCATATTAAGATAATTTATGGGGTTCTAGTGGAATTGGATTCAGAAACAGAATTAATTAAGGATTGTATGATTAAATGGGCGCAGAATTTTGGTGAACCAGTTCTACTGGATACCTGGGAAACTATCTGGGTGAGAAATGTTAAATTTACACAAGCACAGAATTTAAGGGAGAATTTTTATAAAATGTTTTATAGATGGCACCTTGATCCACAAAAATTGTCTTTTATGTACCCTGACCTACAGCCTAAATGTTGGAGATGTGGTTGTTTGGATGCCACCTATTATCATATCTGGTGGTCGTGCAGAAATATAAAAGCTTTTTGGATTAAGATATGGTGGAATATTCAGAGAATTTTTAGAAGGAGGGTAAAATTTACTCCACAATTATTTTTATTAGGTATAGTTACTGATTGTGATACAAAGGAGGTTATATTGATGTTGAACTTGATCACAGCCGCAAGGCTGTTAGTAGGACAATATTGGAAGAAGGAATCTTTGCCTACTTTGCAGGAATGGTTTCTTAAAGTGTCTTACTTGGCGGAAATGGCAAAGATTTCGGCTTTCTTAAAAGAACAATCGCAAGAGAAATTTCTTGCTGTTTGGGATCAATGGATAAAGTTTATACAATTTAAATTGGATATAAAAAATATCATTTAGCTTTTTTATAACTTTTATTTTTATATATACACATATATTTTAGTGTTATATTCTTTTTTTCATATAATTTCTTTTAACTTTTTTTAATTAAACCTATATTCTGCTCTGGGAAGCTCCAGGGGGGGGAGGGAGTGGGGGTTTTGGGGAGGGTTGGGGAAGGGTCGTTTTGTTTTGTTTTGCTTTGTTTTTGTATTGTATTGTATTGTTTTTTTTTGTCTTTTTGTAAAAATTTATAAAAATTTTCAATAAAAAAAAAAGAAAAGTCATAAAATGGAGCAAAGTTTACTTAACAAATTTCTCACTTAGCAACAGAAATTACGGGCTCAGCTCTAATTGGAAAAGGCAACTGGAGTTGAAAACAAAAATATTGCCATACATTTGAGCAATTTCAGGCAGAGAAACGTGAAAAATAAGAAAATCAAAACTAGTTTGTATATGAAACATAATCCGCACAGCAAAGGAATTGCAGAACAACTAAAACAAGTAACTATAGAACAACTAAAACAGAGTCAGGACAATTGCAAAAGATCAAGTGATATGACAATTAAATAATTAAATTTGCAGATTTACAGCAAATCAGCATTAATTCTATAAAAGCCACAAATAACAAAATGAATTATTAAGTTTCCACCAGTCTTATTTAAAGCATTTTACATTTAAACTGGAACTAATAAATCAGAAGACCCCCGCAATTACAGCATCCAAAACTATGAGTACACAATTTAAAAAACAAGTCTTTACACAACAAAATATAACCACCACAAATATTTAAAGCAATGTTCCAAATTTGGGCCAAACACACAGATATCCATAATTAAAATAATAGAAGCATTAGCATAAGAACTGTCAAGTTTAATGATGGTCAGATGAAATTATCAGGTGCTATACTAATCCACCAATCAAAGAGAAAGGTCTTTAAACCCTTTTAAAGACCATCAAATTTTCACAGAGCCTGGAACTTACAACAAAAGTCCTACATAAGAGTGAACAACTTTGCTAGGGGAAATAATACAGAAACAAAGTAGGAAGAGAGTTTTATTGGGGGATGGGCTACCACAAGTGTCAAGGTTCTGACTGACAACCCAACGAAGCAAACACTTTGAGCAGAGCTTTTTTTCTCATAGAATGCCCAGAACGGAGTTCCGGCACCTTTTTTGGATGGAACCTTGTAGGGTAGGCAAGGCGGGTTGTATGACGTGTGTGAGTTCCGGCACCTTTTTTTTTTTTTTTTTTTAGAAAAAAAGCACTGCTTTTGAGCCTTTCCAGGCTCTTAAAACAAAGCTTTATTGAGTATACCATTTTGGCATATATGAAAGTAAAACCAGCTTTGGCAGGACTTCTCCAAACCCATATAGAAAAAGCATTGACTTCTTCCTCCTCCCTCTGGGTCAGGTCACATTGCCCAATCAAGTTGGAAAATACTGTTATGAGAGAGTACCTCTAGGTCTAGCCAGAAACCTGGCCATTGAGCTTGGTTCCCATGGTCTGCTTTGAAGTCAGAGTACCTCTAGGTCTAGCCAGAAACCTGGCCATTGACCTTGGTTCCCATGGTCTGCTTTGAAGTCTGCATTCCAAACTTCTCCCCTCCCTCCAAGTCCGTTGGCAAGCTGAGAAGCAATGTGCTAAGCAATGTCTGTCGCATCAGCAAGACTGGGCTTCGAAACTTGACAACAAGCACTAACAAAATTGAGTTCTGATTTGGACAGGGAGTCAGTAAAGACCCTGCCCTATAATCAGGCCTGGAGTATACTACAGATAGTCCTTAATGTATTACCACAATTAGAATCAGAATTTCCATGGCAAAGCAAAGCAATTGTCAAATGAGCTGCATCCAATTTTATGATCTTTTTATCTCACGGTTGGTAGGCAAACCACTCAGTTAAATAACTCATGTGCTCCTTAAGCAAATCCATCTTCTCCCATTGACGTTGCTTGTTGGATACCTGAAGAGAAGGCCACTAATGGTGATCACATGACTCTGGAATGCTGTAACTGTTGCAAATACATGCTGGTTGCCAAGTTCCAAATTTTAATCATGGGACCATGGGGATTCTGTAATGTCATAAGTCACTTTGTTCAGTGCCATTGCCACTTCAAACTGTCACTAAATGGATGGATGGATGGGTGGGTGGGCGGGTGGATTGTCCTAGAATGTACAAATCATAAACGTATTTGTTGACTTTTCCAGATATATATTTCTCTTCTATATATTTATATGCAAAATATAGTCAGCTCAAAGAGAGTTAATTTATCTGCATATGATCAACATCTGCCCTATATCAAGAGCAGAGATGTTGTTAGTCCTACTTCATAAAAACTTTAAAAAAAATAAAATCAGAAAGGGGCCAATGGATTGCCTGCATGAAGTAGGACTAACAACAGGAAAGTTATAAAGGAAGCCAGTTGGGTCTAGTGGCTAAAGCACCAGACTAGAAATCAGGAGACTGGGGATTGTTGTCTCACCTTCAGCATGAAAGCCAGCTGGTCTTTAAACTATTATGATCCTGATGAGACAATCCCATGATATAGTTGCTCTTTGTAGAATAAACATGAAAATTAAAAGAACTCTAACCCAAAGTATTTATGACTTTACAAGTGAAAAGACAATGTATGATCAAGAGATGGTGGTTTCCAAACATTGATTCCGATTATTGGAAGCCTTTATGAATGTAGACTGATTTTAACTGTTTACTGGGATTCAATTTTTATCACAGTATTAGTGAATATTTTAAAAGTATTTTATTGCCAACTTGAGGTTTATTTGAAAGAGTATCTTTATTTGAAAGAGTATTCACCTTGTTCTTTTGGCTCAAAGAATTTAGTGCAACAATAAAGCTGTTTGCATTTAAGCAAGTGCAACATTTCATCAGTTTTACAAGTAAGAAAAGCTGATGAAAAATTGGCCATGACAACATGTCATCTGGATATGAATACAGATGTTCCCCTGATTGAGATATAGCCCAGATACCTTTTACAAGCAACTTCTCATTTAAAATGAAAAACTTGTCAAATGAATACCTACTACATGTGGTATCAATATGATTCAAATGAAAATAGAGGGGTCAAGTATCCTTCCTCACCTCAATTACTGGTCACCGATTCAATTCAGCAATTCAGCTAAAAGTTGAGGAATTTTTTCTTTTTTTAAAAAAAAAATTGAACTACAGAAGGATAAAATGTTCCCAATCAGGTCATCTTCCACCACTTAACAGACTATCTTCAATCAATTGTCCCTCCAGCCATTCAAAAGTGGGCTACTTAAACCCTACATTTTTGTAGCCGGGGAGTGACAGGCAGATGTTATTAAAGGGTAAGGATCTCTTGCTGAGCTCTAAAATGGATTTTGCACATGAAGCAATTTGTAATCTCACTGGAAATTTCAGATGGCAATTTGATCACTTAACACAGCTCTACTCCATGAATGTTTCATGAGCAACTATTCAGCAGTCACTATGAAAATGAACCTTCTGTTTTCACTGCCATTTCCTCAAAACACAAATTCAGCTGGCTCCTCTTTTCCAAGGTCAGGCAGGTAAAATGACATGCCCATATTTCCTCTTCAATAGGTAAGCCAAGATGGCCTGAGGAAGGTAAATAAAGAGTAATGACACTTGCAAAGATGTCTGATCTAAACATTGTTACCAATCTGCTTTATACTGCTTTTGAGTGCCATCTCAACATCCAAGAAAGCATAAAAAGATGACATGTTATGCAGGGAGAAAAATGTTGGGTGAATATTAAGAAATGATAGGAACAATGAAAAACATAAGCTTCTCAGTTACCAAACATAGGATATCAAAAGCAGTTAACAACCATTCCTGCAGGGCAGAGTTTTTCAACCTCAGCAACTTTAAGATGCATGGACTTCAATTCCCCATATTCCAGCTAAGCTGTGACATATTTTAAAGCAGAGAATAATAATATTGATCAACCTGTCTTCCTACTAATAACTCTTATGAAACAAGCATAGATAAACTGGTGCCAACAAGACACTACCAAATGATTTATTTTATATATGGCTACAAATCATGTCAGCCAGTCCACTCCAGGCATACAAGGCATGAGAAAAAAAATATTATTTATTTTCATTCAGTTTAAAAAGTCTTAAAGCTGTTCAGGTTTTCATCTAGATATGCAGTATTAAAGGCCATTCAGGACTCCTAAATACTGAAAGGTTTCTAAATTCATTCTATTTAATCTACTTAGAAAGTCTTTCAGGTCTTTCTGAAGAGGAAACAAAGTGGGATGGAAAACTTCAAAAACAAGGGCACAAACAATCCCTCCTGACTAAAAGAGCAAGTTTCCCCCGGAATCTTTCTCATCTTTATTTGGCTCATATCACCATGGCATTGGCCTGCCTGTTGTGACCCTTGGCTAACAAAACTAAACATCACCTCTACTCTAGAATAAATATGACCTTTAGTTCTTTGAATGTCTAAATAGAAGTTCTCCATTATTTCTAATTTATCAGCTTATCATGGTCTAAGGTAGGAGTAGGCAACCTTGGCTCTTTTATGACTGGTGAACTTCAAGTCCCAGAATTTCTGAGCCAGTTCTGGGACTTGAAGTCCACGAGTCATAAAAGAGCCAAGGTTGCCTATCCCTGGTCTAAGGTCTCAGGACAGATCATTCTGCCAGTGTTTGGTGCAAGGAGCTAGCAATGTTGGGTGGACAACCTGTGGACTCTGAAAGGCACCAGATCCACAGAGCACCTTCAAGGCACAATTGCTGAGAGTCTCTATCAGCAGTTCCTTTTTAAATGTCAGTTGGTTTATTTCAATGCCACCAACATATGTAACTTATAGGGAGGAAATATACCAAATGGTAGTATAACCTAGTGCAGTGGTTCTCAACCTTTTTAATGCCGCAACCCCCCAACCGGTCGTAAGTCGAGGACTACTCAACCGGTCGTAAGTCGAGGACTACTCAACTGGTGCAGCACCGTTTGCAGAATGGGACTTTTGGCAGGCTC
This sequence comes from Crotalus tigris, assembly GCF_016545835.1. Classification (NCBI taxonomy): domain Eukaryota; kingdom Metazoa; phylum Chordata; class Lepidosauria; order Squamata; family Viperidae; genus Crotalus; species Crotalus tigris. The sequence goes on from NW_024096582.1 coordinate 86,433, forward strand.
AGCAGGGCAGAGACAGCCTGGACAATTCCTATTGGCTTTTGAAAGCCAATAGAATTAGACTCTATTCAAGAGACTCTATTCTATTGGCTTTCAAAAGCCAATAGAATAAAAGGGAGTAGCACAGCTAAGGAAAAGGGGGGGGAAATGGTGGACTGCGTTGTTTGGCGACCTCTGTGAAATGGTCGTTCGACCCCAAATGGGGTCCCGACCCACAGGTTGAGAACCACTGACCTAGTGCCATTTGGCAGGCATAACTTTAGGCTATAGAGTTAACTTTATTTTTTAAAAGAACACAAATAATTCCCCACACTCTTCCCCAAATCTCACCAGACAAGCTGTCTTAACTTTGGCCATTCTGAGACCTGATTCCACTCAACACAGACTCAGCCTCTCTTAAACACTCAGTTTAGCCCGTTGCTTTAATAACCCTTTATTCCTGCTTCTTTAAACATGACTGTGCAACTTGTCTGTGCAACTTGTCTGTGCAATTCTTAACTTGTAAATAAGAAAATGAAAGCATTTTCTGCTTTTTTAAAATAATATCTTTAATAAACAATAATTCAAAAACTTATTATTATTAGGAATGCCATAGTCTTTTAGAACTGTGGTTTTTTTCCCCCCCAAAAATGACAATGAGAATATATCTGAATTTGATGAGTAAGGCCAGTGTTTCTCAACCTTGACAATTTTAAGGCATGTGGACTTCAACTCCCAGAATTCCTTAAAATTGTCAAGGTTGAGAAACACTGAGTAAGGCAGTCCAGGAGTCTAACTTTCCTCAAATGTTCAAACTGATGCAAACAAAACTTCAAAAGATAAAAATATTTTAGGAGCTATAACCATGATACTTTCCACCATCCATGCAATCTGATGCTTATTATTTATTTATTTATTTATTTATTTATTTTTACACACACACCCCTTATTATTTTATAATATGGAAAACATTCTTAATACACTTTCCTTCTCTTATTTCCCCACAACAACCACTCTGTGAGGTGAGTTGAATTGGGAGAGAGTCAGTGGCCAAAGGTCACCTAACCAGCTTTCATTGTTAGGAGTGAAATTAGAACTCACAGTCTCCTGGTTTCCAGCCTGAGCCTTAACTATGAGATGAAATCTGTTATAAACTCTGGGTGGGGGGAAAAATCCATCACCTCACTCTAGAACTCTATGACTAGCCTATTATTTCAATTACAAAGAAATGAGAATCTGGTTGGTTTCATCCAAAACCTTATGGAGAATTACATGAATTACTTCCCTAGTTCCTTTTTCAATCATTGCTTCAAAATCCCATCTTCTCCCAAAGAAAGCTTCAAGTGTACTCTAATACAAGGGGGGGTAGGCAACCTTGGCTCTTTTATGACTCGTGGACTTCAACTCCCAGAATTCCTGAGCCAGCAATGCTGGCTCAGGAATTCTGGGAGTTGAAGTCCACGAGTCATGAAAGAGCCAAGGTTGCCTACCCCTGTTCTAGTAGATATGTTTCCATTCAATTCTGTTTTCTCATATTTCTACAAAAGCTGTTATTATCCAACAGATTCCAAAGTGCTGTGATTCAAAAGCTCAGAAAATTCTTCACTGTTTTCCAGAACAAGATGATTTATGGCAAAACTATCCTGATCTGAACATTCAGGTGGGATTTCATTTGTGGGGGGGGGGAAAGAAAAAAAGCAAATGTTTTAATGCCTGTAATTACAACATGTCTATGCAGTAGGCTTTACAATGGCCTCCTGCAACCAAATAAATTGACTACAACTTCCATAAACCTTAGTCAATATATCTAGAAGAATATTTCTGCCATCTTGTTGGGAATTGGGCCATGCAAGCAGTGGGTGTGCACACAAAACCATCCCCTTCCCCTCTACAACCACCACAGAGCCAGAAAGGTTGGGGGGCCAACTGCCTTAGCCAATTTGTAAAAAAGTACCTTGCTTGAGAGATAGCCAAGCATATACAAGTCCAAATGTACAAGTCCAAATCAATTGAAGATTCTTAAAGTATTACAAAGTACAATTAAAAGCATTCATGACAAGCGAATGACCAAGTTATTAGAAGCAAGTGGGCGTAGAAAGTTATGCAGCTGGCAAACATGACAGTCTGAGGAAAGAAGAAACCAACTTGAATTTCTAGTTCATTGCTATCTATATTAACTGTAGGCCTTGCACATCTGACTAACAACCCAGGATAATGTGATAGAGCTTTTCCTTCAGAAGAAAGGAAACAAAGTTTAACAGAAAGAGGGAAATGGGGAGCCCCAATTATCTGGCAGGCTTCTGCACTACTAATACAAATGCTGCTGACGCATTCAAAAATGAATGAAATGGAATAGAATATAGAGTAGAGTAGAGTAGAGTAGAGTAGAGTAGAGTAGAGTAGAGTAGAGTAGAGTAGAGTAGAGTAGAACAGAACAGAATAGAATAGACAGAGTTGAAGGGGCTTTGGAGGTTGGCTAGTCCAACCCCTGCTCAGGCAGGTAATCCTATACCATTTCAGACAAATGGCTGTCCAGTCTCTTCTTAAAGATTTCCAGTGTTGGAGCATTCACAGCTTATGGAGGCAGATTGTACCACTGATTAATTGTTCTAACTGTCAGAAAATTTTTCCTTAGTTCTAAGTTGCTTCTCTCTTTGGTTAGTTTCCATCCTTTGCTTCTTGTCCTGCCTTCTGATGCTTTGGAGAATACCTTGACTCCCTCTTCTTTGTGGCAAGCCCTGAGATATTGGAGCACTGCTATCATGTCATTGCATTAATCCCAGCATCCAAATCTACTCCCAGCATTTATTTTCTCAACTGCTACATCAGGGGAAAGTAAGGGATGACAGGAACATGATGGTTTCTCATAACCAAACTTGTTTTTTCTCAGTCTTCTTTAGAAGGCATAACTTCCATCATTCCTTAAAAGAAGCAACTCAAGAATACTACTTACTGGGCAGGAACATATTGTGCTGAAAAGTAAAACAATTTCAGAGAAGCTTTATATTAGTATTTCCTAATCTGATGTAATCAGATTCCAGTATGTCAACTATCAGAATTCCCAATTGGCATGAAATTTAATGTTTCTGAAAAATATCAAGTCAACAAAGCATCTTTGTGAAAAGAAATCTTAAGAGGGGACTCTTGTCCTAGATATCCTACATATGGTAGTGACCCAAGCAAGGCTGTATCTACCTTTTCACTATGCCTGAGGCTGTAGAGATTTGAATAAGGGACCACAGACTTTGACTAAACCCTGGCAAGACTGAGTGGCTTTGGGTGCATGAAGCCTCAGGATCCAAATGTTTGTCATCCTTAGTTCTGAATGGGATTGCACTATGTTACCCCATTCAAACCCAATTCACAATGTAGGGGTTCTCCTGGACTTTTGTCTCCTGCTCAAAAAGCAAGAGGCGGGCATAACTAGGAGAGCTTTTGCACAACTCTGGTTTGTGCACAGTTGCAACTTTTTCTAGATCATGGCCTCCTTGCGCTCAAGATTTGGTCATCTCTCATCTGGACTATTGTAATGTGCTCAATGGGGCTAACCATTTGGAAGCTTCAGCTGGTGCAAAGCACAGCAACAAGAGCACTTTTGGGGTTCCTATAATGGTCCACATTATACCTTTGCTTCATTGGTTACTGGTTGTTTTCAAATGCAGTTCAAGGAGTTGGTTATGACCTTTAAAGCCCTTAATGGCATAAGTCCAGGCTACCTGATGAGCCACTAGAACAGGGGTCTTCAAACTTGGCCCTTTTATGACTTCTGAACTTCAACTCCCAGCGTGCCTGGCTGAGGAATTCCAGGAGTTGAAGTCCACAAATCATAAAAGGGCCAAGTTTGAAGACCCCTGCACTAGAACAAGCCTTTCCTACTCCTGCTGGCTGAGAGCCTACAATGGATCCCACCAGTCAAAGAATTCTGACTATCAGGATCCAGAAGAAGAACCTTTTCTGCTGCAATACCCACCCTTTGAAACATCCTACTGTCTAGGCTCCTATCCTTCCACAAGAGCCTGAAGATCTGCCTCTGCTGGTTGGCCTGGGGACCAGATGGGGGAATTCCATGCTGGAAGTGGCTGCAGGATTGATGACAGACTCTACATCTTCCTCCCCCCCCCTTGCTTTTTATTCTCCACCTATCCATCTTTTTGGATGCATTCTCCTTGGGTTCTTTTTCATTGTTTATTCTTGTGTTCATTGTTTTCACTGTTCTATTATTTTACTTCTGTTTACATTCTTCATTTATTTCTTTTTATTGTTATAAGCTGTCTAGAGTAGTCCCACAGCAAGATAGAGGGGCAAATAAATTTAACAAATAATAACAACATTGCTTAATATTATCTTAAAACATCTAATATCATGGAAATTTTTATACATTTGTGTAATTTAATAAGCTAATTTCTTGAATAATCTTTTACATGACAATGGTCACTTTTTATAATCAGAATGCTTCAAGCTACAATCTTCAAATTAAATCCGTTATGTCAAAAATACACATGAAATACAATGAAAATAATGTTTTGTCAAGACTTTCCATTTTAACAAGATAATGTATATTTGAAGCTGAATATTTAATGTAGCTGTAGAAATATTTATCATAACAATGCAGTGAAATAGTTTTAGAGGCATCCTAAAAATTTAACCAAGTACACATTTCCAAAGAAACATTTTTATAGTTCTTTCTTGAGAATTTGAATTTGAGTAAACTTCTAAATGTTTGTCTCACATTGTTAATTCATTTTGTTCCTTCAGATTATTTATAACTTTAATTAGAATAAGTACCATCATAAAAAATATTACTTAGCAACTGATCTCTTTGCCAATTCCAGGTTATTTGTTTCAAATGCTACAATGTTCTTTTTTCCATTTCTTTATCTGAAAAAAGACATTCTTCAAGTAATTTGTAAAGTGAGAGTAGCATGACAGATTTGCTGAAAATACAGTAAGCTAGTAAACATAGTTTCTATTTAATTGGACTGTTTTAAATTCAATGTTACCTTCTTTTCAGGTAAAACATCAATAATTTCTCAGTGCTCACAAACAAGAAATAGTCTTCTTTGAAATATTAATACTCACTCTGTCTTTATCATCAGCCACATCACGAAGAATGTCATCGCTGTCTAGGATTCCACCATCACTGTGTTCTAGACGATGGACCTGTATCCAATAGTTTGGATCCTGCACACAAAAAAAGAAAACCATTAGATATCACTAAGTATTTTTGACTTATGAGTTAACAACTACTAGTTATTTGATGGTGTTCCACACAATGAGTTTTCATGCCTGCCAAATAAAGTTGCTTTCTATAAATCAGTTGCACTGATCACTGAGGAGCCATGATTAGAATGCAGTATTGTAGGCTAATTCTGCCCACTGCCAGGAGTTCAATCCTGACCGTCTCAGCCTTTTACCCTTCTAAGGTTGGTAACATGAGAACCTAGATTGTTGGAGGCAATATGTTGACATTTGTAAACTGCTTAGAGCAGGGTCCCCAAATCCTAGGCCTTAGCCCATTACTGGGCTGTGGCCAATTTTGAAGTGGCCATGCAAATGGCGGGTAAGCATGCATGCGCAAGCAGCGGGCATCGATGGTCAGAGCACCACTCATATGATTGGTGGGTGCCATACCCTCTCCCCCTCCCAAGCCAGATCATCAACCCAGAAAGGTTGGGGAACGCTGGCTTAGAGAGTACTCTAGAGCACTATGAAGCAATATATAAGTCTAAGTGCTATTGCTGTTGCCAATACCATCTAATTAGTAGAACAGAACAATAGACTAGTATAATAACTTTACTGTCACTTTGAATGTACACTAACTGGCAGACATTAAAATGAAGTTTTGTTTCATGCAGGTCTCAAAGGGTCACCACCTCCAATATACATTTACATATATATGACAAAAATAAATACAAAATTATGCACATACCCACATATGTTATATGACATCAGAGAAACAACAAGTTCAGATTATGTATACATGGCGAGAAAAATGAATCTTTTGAGTTTACCAGAGGGATGGCATAGGGAACAAAGCTATTACAGAATAGTATAGTCCTGCTAGAAATACTCTGAAACCTCCTCCAAGAGGAGAGCAACAGAAACAGACCATAAAATGGGTGTGTGGGGTCTCTAACAATGCTTTGAGCTCTTAAGCACACGGCATTTATAAGCAAGCGAGCTTCCTATGATCTTCTCGGCAGTCCATATCAAGCTCTGTATGGAACTTCTATCTGATGTTCTTCTGCCCCCAAACCAGACAGTGATGCAGTTTGTTAAAACGCTCTCAATCGTGCCTATGTAAAAAGTGGCCAGGAGAGAAGGACAAAGATGTGCTGTCCTCATCCGATGCAGGAAATGCAGATGCTGGTTTGCACGCTTCACTAAGGATGATTGTTAGCTATCTGCACCCCCAGATACTTAATACTGTTGACCACCTCTACAGTTGCATCCTTGACACTGAGTGGAGTATGACTATGCCAGCTCTTTCTAAAGTCTACAATGTGATAGTGGGTCCTCAAAGTTTCCAAGTATTAAAATTCCTTTTGTTGAAAGAGTCAGGGATTGAATTGGGAGACATGTTAAAGTACTTGATTCTACCACAGTGATCCTTTAAAAGTGAATGTTTGTAATCTGTGTGTGTAATCTGAAACCTGAAAATGTTTCCTCCCACATTTCTAAACAGCATCCCTTTCAGGAGCCAAGCATGGGTTAGGGTTGCCATATTTCACTGCAAAGATCTGAAGAACCAGAAGAGGGAAAATACCCTCTAACAACAGAGAATTATCTCTAACATTAAAAAAAAAGATTTTTTTTAAAAAAAGAAATATATTAAAGTTACAAGGAATATTTTTAAAAAGTTAAAAAAAGCAAACAGAAAATAACACATAATCAAATTTACAATACGTTCTACATAATTTTTTCTTATGGATCTTATATTTCATTATAAGCCATGTGTCAACAAGCAATGTTTTAATGTTGCAAATAATGTAAATTCTGTAAACTGCTGAATAGTTGGAGTTATATTTTTATCATTCCAATGTAGCTGGGGACAAGTTTCAGGTTTTTATATCTACTAACAGAGGTGTGAAAAATTCAGTTTCTTCATTTAGATATCAATTTCTACCTAAGTCTACAGGCGGTTTTTTTAAAATCAGAATATTAAACCTAGCCTCAAAGCTGATTCAATACATGCAAAGACTTCCTCCCTAAAAGGAACAATTAGAAGAGCTTTTACAAAAATATGAGTAGATGAAGCATTAATCTTATGATGATTTACCCAAGCCTTTTCTATAATTCAGTGTAGTCCAGAAAAAAATATAGTTTATTTTTTCCTTGAATACATCATATTAAGATCTATTAACATTTTTAAAAGCTCAGATAAAGTTACCTTAGTATCTGAGAAGCAGTCACATCCCAGGGGGATTGGCCTGTCCCACTCATGCAGTCAGGCATCAGAAGTTTGATAATGGACTTCTGGTTTTTGTGTCTGCAGCACATGGCCGCATGAGAGCGGACCTCCGCTCCCCACGGCTAGTTTCTTCCTGCTTGGGGGATGGGTCCGAAGTTGGAGAGGTGACTGTGAAGGAGGGTGGCCTGTCGATCACGAAGTGACGGCAATTGCTTTGTTTGATCTGGGAAAAGCCCTCCGAACCCGAGAGGAGAAAGGCTAGCGTGAGATCAGCGTCTAGCCCAGTGGTTCTCAACCTTTTTAATGCCGCGACCCCCAACTGGTCGTAAGTCGAGGGCTACTCAACTGGTGCAGCACCATTTGCAGAATGGGACTTTTGGCGGCCTGGACAATTCCTATTGGCTTTTGAAAGCCAATAGAATTAGACTCCATTCAAGAGAGTCTATTCTATTGGCTTTCAAAAGCCAATAGAATAAAAGGGAGTAGCACAGCTAAGGAAAAGGGGAAAAAATGGCGGACTGCGTTGTTTGGTGACCCCCATGAAATGGTCGTTCGACCCCAAATGGGGTCCCGACCCACAGGTTGAGAACCACTGGTCTAGCCCAAGCTGCTTGCAGCTGAAGTCCCAGAGCACGAACCTAAACATCAGTGAACAGCGTGCTTGGAATTGGTGAAAGTACTGATCTTCTTTCTTCTATCTACTATTTAAATCCTTGAAAAGATCCCCAAAGCAAGAAAACCTCCATAAGTGAAGGGGAGGACTATATCCCCATTCCCTTACAGACGGAAGCGGCAAATGAACATAAAAGGTGGAAAGAAATATACTAAAATTTGATTTAAAATATTTCAGTCTGGACAAATCTAGGAATTAAAAAACTGTAAAAATTATACCCTAAAAATTTCTGATGGAATTATAAAAATATATAACAAAAATAACTTTTTGATTGAAAGAAAAACTGAAAAAAGATGTAACTGCTAACATCTAGTGCAGAATCAGAGAGTAGAACACTAACAATAAGAACTCAAAAATTGGCAGAATGCCTAGAAACAAAGAAAAAGTTGTTCCTTTGAATTGTAAATAACCTTGAAGACAGCTGGGAACAAAGGAGAGCTAGCTATAAGATTAAAAAGTGTTTGAAAGAAAAAAAAAACACCTGGACTATTGCTTAAACCTAAGAACTGTTTATAGGGGGGGGGGAAACCTTGGCTTTTTGGCTAATCTTTTAGAGGAGAATTTGCAGGAAGGATTTAAAGTGGCTTAATATACTGAATCCGTAATTTTGACTGACTGATAAATTGACTTTTGAATTAAAATATTGATGAAAGATTATTTGAAGGGGGGAGACAACATGGATATCGGATACGTATCAAAAAATGACAGAATACCACATTCAATATTTTCTCTTGATGGAGTTTGCCTGGAAAATCAAGGGCCTCCAAAAGCAATACTTCAAGGCAAGATAAATACTTTCCCAGAGGAAATATATATAATGTTAGACAAATACAAATGACAATAGATTCAAACCACGACAAAATTTGAAACTACTTTGAGGACTTAAATAAGCATATTTCCAATTTAAATGTACAATTAAAAAATACCCAGGAAATAACAACAAAGGAACAAACAAATCAGACAGCTGATTACAAATTAGAAGAGTATGATCAAATTGATGAAATAACAAAGGAAAAGAATTACAATTTGACACAAAAAATTTACAAGGTTCTGATACAACAAGAAAAATGGAATTATTAGGAGAACTATTAAAGTTGGGGGACAGAAAGAATTTCTTACTTACTTCATCTTTTGTATTCCCAATAACATTTGTAAAAATACAGGAATTGTTGGATAAGCGGATTACATCAACTTGGAAAATTATTTGGCAAAAGAAGAAGATTTGAGACAGATACAAGAGATTTGACTCGCCCTACCAGATGGTGTAAACGCTGCTAACATCGGATGTTTTGCCTTGACAACAGAGAAAATGTAGCCTTCTTTTTCCCATTTGCTTTTAGAGTTAGATGATGCTGAGGGGGGGGGGGAATGTGAATGAGAGTCTAGCTAGACATAACAACACTAAACTTAGCGTGAGAATCAAGGTTATTGAGCCCAGAGCTGATAAAGAATTAGCGGGCTGGAGAACTGGAGAGGAAGCTCATGCTTCAAGCTAATTGGGGAATGTGATTTATGACTGTTAATTGGAGGAGGGAATTATGCTTTGATACTATGTGCCCAAGGGAGGGGAATTCGATTATGTAAGTGCTGATATTATGCTACTCGAATAAAAGATTCTTTAGATAAACAATGTCTCGAAGTTCTTTTGAAGAGTTTCATCTGTCAGAATCATGACAGATGGACTATTACGTGAATTTAAACATTTGTTTGAATACGACTTAAAGAACAGAGAATTTCGAATATAACGGGGTTTTATAACAAGAAGGATGAGATTTAAGTAATATAGTATGTTTCATAATATATTAAATGTTAAAATAATAGGTTGATGTAACTTTTATTAATATAAAATATAAACTAATTAAAATGTTATATCTAGATACTATAGGACAGATAGAAAGGTACAGTATTTTTATAATGCATGACATAAAATATTGGGGTGATGTATTTAAATGGGAAAATTTAGACAGTAAAATGACCAATAAGAAGAAATTATGACTGATAAGAATTGGATTGAATTTATTTATTTATTTATTTATTTATTTATTTATGAGACTTATATACCGCTTTAAGTGCAAGCACTCTCTAAGCGGTGTACACCAGTAAGCAATGAATATATATTTACATATAAGGGAATCTAAGCTAACAAAAATTATAAAAATAGGATATATGCTGAACTAATGAGATGACGGTTATGAGAATAATATAAGTTGAAAAAAATGTTTTATATAGAGATTATTTGTATAAATATAAAAAATGCCTATACCTAATCATTTATATATTGAAAATATTAAGAATTATATTTTGGCTAAGGTTGAAGAAGGAAAATACAAATGGGAGAAGGGAAGTTCAAAGAAATGTATTATTAATTAATATATTAATTATGGAATTATCAAATTTAATCATTACTGACTGTTAGTTATTACTGTCCTTTTTATTTTCTTGTTAAAATATAAACCAAGACAACACACTGTACACCAGGCACTGGAGATTGTTATAGTTAAAACCAATAAAATATCTATAAAAACAAAGAAATTTGATAATGATAGAGAATGGCAGGAGCCCAACATGGATGATTGAAACCGAGGAGCAGCAAGACTTTAGTAAACATGCAGCATCAAAAGGATGAGCTTAGTTAGGAATGCTAGTTCAAAACTAATTATGGGCATGAAAAAATAAAGGGTGTAACATTTCTCTGGGCAAAACAATCAAAGCCAGAGAAAAGAATGCCTTCCCCTTCTTGAACTTTACTTACAGTTCAATATTGCTGAAATTGTTTTCTTCCTCTAACCCAAGGGTAAGCAACCTTGGCTCTTTTATGACTAATAGACTTCAACTCCCAGAATTCCTAAGCCAGCCATGCTGAGGGGAAAGGGAGTTTCCAAGCTGAGCCACTGCTGGCTCAGGAATTCTGGGAGTTGAAGTCCATGAGTCATAAAAGAGCCAAGGTTGCCCACCCCTGGCTCTAACCAAATGAATCCATTTGTAAACTTTGACATAGATAGCACGGGTGATATGAAGCCAAGGACATTGTTAGATTGGAGCAAGTAAGCAACTAACACATTCTTCAACAATTAATCACAAACCAGTTATGCTTGGAGCCAACAGCAGAGCATGTTTGACAAAGATTTGATTGGATATAATAGCTGTTGTTTTTTTAAAAATTCAGGTGAACCTTTTGAAGTTATTAGGTTAACTAAGGTTGTAGGAGACCTAATCTTCGAGGATATGAATTCAGGAATGTTCAGAGAGCAGTTCAAAAAGAAACAACTACTGTAAAGCCACAATTTCCTGGTAATACAGTTTACCACATTTGTCTTCCTGTGTGGAAACAGCATTGTACCTATGATAAACAACTATGAATATGTTTAAAAGAATTCTACCTTGTAAAGAATTATTAACAATTATTGCCTTTTATTATTCTTGTAAAATGGTATTTTAAACACAAAATTTAAGCATGAATATGATAAAATTCCTCGATCATATGAGTTCACTTTTTGGATAACAGAATTTAGCTGTGGCTTTCTGGTAACTGTGCACAAAGCAGCAAAAACTGAAAGAAGGAAAAAAAACTAAAATAAATAAAATCCATATACTGACTACAGATAACAATATAAAATCTTGTCTTTATCATTAAATGTATACCATGCAGAGATGTGTTTTATCATTTTTTAAAAAAGAGATACTTCTCAAAAACAGGTAACATGCTCATATCATGGACCCATTCCCTCTACAAACAGGATCATACATTTCTTTCCAACTACCAGCCAACTTGGTAAACCATAACTATTCACATAGTTTAAGAATATATTTCAATATTGTGTTAAGATCTCTAAATTCTATTGGCATATGCAGCAATTTCAAATTAAAGCACAGCTACAGCTAGACAGGACCAAATCATATGAGCTCAAGAACATTCAAATTTCTTCCAATGCCAACATTATAAAACCTGAAGTATATCACTTTTTGTTTAACTAATATTTCAATGAATTAACTATATTTTTAAATCCTATATATATATATATATATATATATATATATATATATATATATATATATATATATATATATATATATATATATATATATCTTGGTTGTTCGGGTTTTCTACAAATACCCGCGAAAACCTCAGAAAACAATATATATATATATATATATCTATATATATATATATATATAATATATATATATATATATATATATATATATATTTCACATTTCCTTACAGACAGACCCATTGATTCTCCTGAATTAAATATTCCAGGTCTTTACTCCATAATTTAAGTATATAACTAGTAAAATCTTTCATTTTCTAGTTTCCCATAAAATTGAATTGTTGATTCTTGTGCAAAATTACAACTACCTCAGAGGCTGCTAAACTATCTGGCCCATACTATAAGTTTCAACTGTATATATCACTAAATAAATATTGTAGTAAGTCATATTCAACATACTGTGCAATCTCTAAAAATGTTTTTATAACCATTAGAAATGAAATGTTCCAAATGAATTGATTTGTTTGGCCCAAACATTCAAACTAAAAATCTACCCTGCTATTTTCTAATTTGTATGACTTGAGATTATATGCCTGGCACTTTTCAAAGTTGAAAATGAAGAAACATTTTAAATATACCTGGACCTTAAAGCCTGGCAGAATTTCAGAAGTTTACATACTTACCTTCCAAAAGTCTCATTCCAAAATGTATCTTATTCCAAAATATATAGATGTTATCATAAAGATCTAAAACCTGATAGAATTAAGATTAATCATAACATTAATGATTTTAACTTTCTAATGTCTAATGAAATTACATATATGGTGACATATTTTGAACAACAACAACAACAACAATAATAATGATGATGATGGAAGGGACCTTGGAGGTCATCAAGTCCAATCCCCTGCTCAGGCAGGAAACCCTATACTATTTCGGACAAATGGCTGTCCAGTCTCTTCTTAAAAACTTCCAGTGTTGGGGCATTCACCGCTCCTGGAGGCAGGTTCTAACTGTCAGGAAGTTTCTCCTTAGTCCTAGGATGCTTTTCTCCTTGATTAGTTTCCATCCATTGCTTCTTCTCCTGCCTTCAGGCGCTTTGGAGAATAGCTTGACTCCTTCTTCTTTCTGGCAGCCCCTGAGATATTGGAACACTGCTATCCTGTCCCCCCTCGTCCTTCTCTTTGTTAAACTAGACATACCCAGTTCCAGCAGTCGTTCCTTATTATGTTTTAGCCTCCAGTCCCCTAATCATCTTTGTTGCTCTTCTCTGTACTCTTTCTAGAGTCTCAACATCTTTTTTATATCGTGATGAACAAAACTGGATGCAGTATTCCAAGTGTGGCTTTACCAGGGCATTGTAAAGTAGTATTAATATTTCACGTGATCTTGATTCTATCCCTCTGTTAATGCAGTCAAGTAATGTGTTGGCTGTTTTGGCTGCTGCAGCACACTGATTGTTCACTAGGACTCCGAGATCCCTCTCACAATTACTACTATTGAGCAAGGTATCCCCTACACTATACCTGCACATTTGGTTTTTCTTGCCTAAATGTAGGATCTTACTTTTTTCACCACTGAATTTCATTTTGTTAGATAGTGCCCAGTGTTTAAGTCTGTCCAGATCCTCCTGTCTCCTGGAGTGTTGGCTACTGCCAGCTTGATATTGTCTGCAAATTTGATGAGTTCCCCATCTATCCCCTCATCCAAATCGTTCATGAAAATGTTGAAGAGCACTGGACCCAGAACAGAGCCCTGGGGCACCCCACTACACACTTCCCTTCACGTAGATGCGGTTCCATTGAGGACCACACACTGGATATGGCCAGTCAGCTAGCTACGAATCCATCTGGTGGTGATGCTGTCTAACCCATATTTTTCTATCTTATCATGTAGTAGATTGTGATCTACTTTATCAAATGCCTATAAACCCAAGTATTTTAAAGGATCTAAGAAAATTGACAATTCTAATCCTATATAGTATCTAGAGGTAGAGTATGTACCAAAAACAACAAATAAGACTTGTTCCAGCTAATGGTATAATCAGAGTATAAACTGTACTGCTGTTATGAGTTTCAATCCTTTTTGGTTATGACATTAGTCATAACTTTAATAGTTTATATAAGAACAATTTATATTCAGTGCTGAGTGCCACTGCACAATATCTTGAGACAATCTAATTGTATAAACTAAGGGTATGAGAACCAAATTGAAGATAAGGGGGGGAATAAGATATCCTTGTTGGGTGCCATGATATAACTTGATAGGTTGAGAAACAAATACGTTTTTAATAATATAGCCACTAGATGGAGATATTAAATTGTAATACTGTACAATGAACAAAAGAGAGTGAAAAGCCCAACTTTACTAGAATACATTATACATTTAATTTGAATCATATCAAAGGCCTTTTCAGCATGTAACTAGATTAACAGCCAATTCCATTTTATTTGCTGTAATATCCATGTTATTAATCATCACATAAATATTGTCATATACTTGTTTTATTTTTATAAATCTAAATTAATATGGATGAATTATAGATATTATAATCTTTTGTAGCCTCCTGGCTAATGTTGCAGGCAATATTTTACTGTCCACATTAAGAAAATATATTGATCTTTACTTTGCCCATCTTATAGAATCTTTCTCAAACCTTAATATTATGATCCTCATAAAACAATAAAAGAAATACAGAAATATTAAATGATTTATTATAGACCTACAACAATAAACCTCTAAAAACACTTTTGGGAGAGTCATGTTTATTATATGTTAATAATTATAGTATATTTAGGCTATTTTTCCCCTCTGGTACTGTAGATTTTTTTTATTAATGTTTTTATTAAAACATATGATAATAAAGTATGCACACAGTAACAACCCAAAGTGCAAATGCACAGAAGATTTGTTTTTAAAACAGGTAAATTATGTGGAAAGAGATCCTAACCTTTTGTTTTTCTTCCCAGCAAGTGCAGGGTCCACTTTTTGGTAGATCAATTAAAAGTTCATCTTTTTGTTCATCTATTGATTGCAACAGAAATTGAGCAACTGGCTTGTCACATGAGCCTGACAGTGTGAGCTGAGAGGGAGCCCAAAGTCATCCAGCCAGCTTCAGGCCTAAAGTGGGACTAGAACTCAGAGTCTCCTGCTGACTAGCCCAAAGTGCATGGTACTTTGTTATTATAAATGACAACGGCAGTAAGATTTCATGGCTAAAGTGGGACTAGAACTCAAGTCTTCGGGTTTTAAGGCACTTTACCACTAAACCAAACTGTCTTTCAAATTCCAAAATATACCCATGTTGTGTTTCTTTCACCTGAGCATTATATAATAGGAATCATTCAGTTACTAAAACATATATCCAACATGCCAGAAGAAAACACCTTTTTCTCTCTAAATTGCTAACTTTAACACATTCACCTTCAATCACTAACTTTAACACATTCACCTTTTCTGCATTCCCATAAGATTCACTTGCTATTGAAATTAACTTTTTGATACACCCCTTCTCTTCACAATCTCGGTTTTGTGCGTGTGTGTCTGTGTATGTCTGAATAGTGAGATATTTAATGTACTATGCAATCTAGGTGGTATAGATACATATTTTTCCCCTCCCGACCACTTCACTGTTGGCGGCAGAGCCCAAAAGAAAACAAGTAGAAAAAGAAAGCTTTTTGCACTCATAAAGAAAAACAGATTATAAAACAAAGTTATCATTCTTCAATCTTATGAGTTGGAACTCCCTTGCTCTGCTCCCTTGTAGTTCTTATAGTTTGTGTAAAAGTTTAAATTTATAACAGCCTTACCAAATTAACCTAGGGGGTTGGAAAGCAGAATTTGAGAAGGAAATATAATGAGTGAGTAAACACAGGGGCCCATAAATATCCAACTCGGTTCATATTAGTTCTATGCAGGTTCTGAAAATTATCTGGAAGAAGTGCTCCAGATCTGGCATGCTTTAAAAAGTTAACCTCTTAAAGCAGCCTTCCATGGAAACTTGAAAAAGAATGCGGCTACTTTAATTCACAACCAAGAGGTTGAGAAGTGCTTGTAAAAGCATTCAAGCACTTCCTCTGAATCAGTTTTGAAGCATGTAGGTAATACTCAACTTACAACCACAACTGAGACTACAATTTCCATTGCTGAGCAAGGCAGTTGTTAATTTTAGCTTTTTTGCCATGATTAGGTGAATCCCGCTTCTTTCTCCCCACGCCCCCTGCCATTCAGTTTTCTTGTTGGATTGGGAAGGTCACAAATGGTGACCACATGGATTCTGCAATTATACACATCAGTTGCCAAGCACCTAAATTTCATCATGTTCCTATGAAGATGCTGTAATGGTTGTAAGCGTGAGGACAAGCCGTAAGTCACTTTTTTCATTGAACACTGAGTGGTCACTAAATGAATGGTTGTAAGTCAAGGACTACCTGTGCCCAGACCTTGTATACATTAGCTATAAAGAGGCTATGCATGCCTGTTAAAATGCCAGGTTTTTAGATGCAAAAAAATTCAGATAAATATATCAAATAAATTGTGTGTGTGTGTGTGTGTGTGTGTGTGTGTGTGTGTGTGTGTGTATACAATTTAATTGAAAAACAAAGTAAAATGTTTGGGGGGAATAATAAAAAACATACAATAACACGGTTGCTTAAATGTGCACACTTGCTTGTCAGTAGGAATATGGCTATGTTCAGAATTAATCAGTCGTATTCAAACTGATGATAAATAATAGTACAAGCCTGCCCTCAATTAAAATGATTCTGATCAAGCCCACATGAAGTTCAGAAGTTAGACTAGGATTTTTCAGAGTTGCCTTTTACAGCAATAGGCATAGAGTTTCCAAAGAATTAAAGGGATTTGATTGTTAGAAGGTATCTGACAGAAGAACGGCTCAAAACAATTTCCAAGACATTGGATATATCATGGAACACAATGAAGACAGACATCAACAAGTGGTGAAAATATGGCATAACCTAGTGACATTTCCAAGAACTGGATGTCCTTGCAAAATAGATGAAAAACAAGAAAATTAGTCCAAGAGGCTTCCAAGATGTCTACAGCAACATTAAAGAAGCTGCAGGAATTTCCGGTAAGTACTGATTGTGTAGTACATATGACAACAATTTCCTGTATTCCTCATATGTCTGAGCTGTGGAATAGGGTAGCAAGATAGAAACTTTTTCTTATTAAAAAAAACAAACAACCTTGGCATTTTAACAGGTATGTGTAGACTTTTATATCCATTGTTTATTGCAAGTGGACACCTATTGCCCCACTGTTTTAGACTACAATTCTCTCAGTTAAGAATCCCAGATTCCTCAACTCCTTGTTTTTAGCTGATATATGGTGTCCATCCATGGTTAGGATGACCCTTGGATTCTTAACTCAAATACTGTGAAAAATATTCTACCTGTGAATATAAGACAGCTCTCAAAATATTTTATATTTTAATTTTCATAATTGGCTTATCCATGAATAACTGAGGGATTAGCTGTTTTTCAGGGTGTTTTGGTTAAAATGTGAAGGTCAGTTTAGCAATGGATGGAGGAATGAAGAATATATAAATAGGCAAGTCCTTTTTAAAAAGTATTACTGTATATACTCTCAAATAAAACCATCTGCAGATACGCCAAAGCCATTTTTGGGATGCATTTTGGCATCTAAAATTCTTAGCTTATTTGTGATTTGTGGTTATATATGGTAAGGAGTTAGGGAGAGTCTAGGATGAACAGATTGTTCTATGTGCTTTAATTTAACCAACTTCTTGTGCCAAACAAGAGTTGACAACCCATTCACTTTAGCCAAGTGTATTAAAAGCATGCTTAATACATCTTTAAAATTAGATTTTCAAAACAAGAATATTAAAAGTCAAAAGATTTATTTAAGTATATTCTGTCATCTACTATAGTTTAATTGTACAACAAGTGCTGGAAATACAACACAGATATATTTAGTGCATATTAGATAACCAGTACCCCCCCCCCAATTGGGTCATTGTTTCAGAAATACCTTCTTATTTAGACAGAAAAACAGAACAATCCCAGGTGGGCAAAAAGAAGTGAGAATGAGAATGACTTCTGACTTCCTGCCAGCTTCCCCATTGACCTTATTTATTTACTTACTTACTTACTTAACATATAATTTATTTCAACTTGCCTGTATATATAAATATATATCCAGAAGCTATATTTCTAATAATGGAAGAATGGGGGCAAAAATGCATTAATATGAAGAGTAAATAGCAATAGCACTTAAGACTTATATACCGCTTCACAGTGGGTTACAGCCTTCTCTAAGCAGTTTACAGAGTCAGCATATTGCCCCCAACAATCTGGGTCCTCATTTTACTGACCTCGGAAAGATGAAAGGCTGAGATAACCTTGAGCCTCATCAGGATCAAACTCCAGCCTATGGTCAAACTTATCCTGCAATACTGGATCTAACCACTATTCCACTAGGGCTCTGTAACTAATCCTCCACAATTGCATGCTCTGTACAAATTATGTTTTCTATGTATCTCTCTCATAAACACATATCCATAGAAAGACAGGGAGAAAAATCACTTTGCATAACAGCCCTTTAATGAGCCAGCTTAGTAAAGCAGCCACATTTTTTTTCAGTGTCACATAGAAAAATGAAAAAAGGCATGGTTGCTATAAAAAGTACTAGCAGGGCTACTATGATCAGGGGGCCTAAAGAATCAATATGGACTCCATCTTCATTCTTCAGAAATGGGAATCTGAGAAAAAAGGATGCAGCCAAGAAACCTGTTTAAGATTCCAGCCTCTCTGTTTCTTTCTACTCCACAGTCAGTATTGACTTATTTGGCTGGGTTGTTTTTTTCCTCCTAAGACTATTTCTTCCTCCTAAAGATTTGTTGAAAAGATCTGCTAGATTTTCTTCTTCTTCTGTGGAATGTTACTTTTGTAGCATAAGCAATATTACTAACAGACTAAAATGTATGTGGTTTACAACGGTTCAAGTGGTAAAATTCATTCAGACTGTATTTTTTCCCCCCTGAATCAAATAGCAATAAATGTTAGCTTTGTATTCAGGCTTCAAATTTCTCAGCCAGACCAAAGCTAACCACTTTTAAGGAAAATATGGCATACTTTCCAATTCAAAGTGCATTCTTCCATTGTCTTTCAGTTCCAGGCTTCAATTTATTAATCTTTAGCTTTAATCAAGGGCAATTAGCAATATCCATCACTGGATATTTATTTCAATGTTATCAAGGTTCCAGTTAAATTCAGCCTGCACTGTTATTTTTCTAAGAAACCAATCCATGCTCACAAAGATTTCTTAGAATCAGCAGAATTACAAACTACTTTTCACAGCATAATTACAGTATATACTGACAGCAACAAAACACCACTTCTTAAACAATTATTTCTATACAAAGAATGTTCTATTTAGACTATACAATAATACTGAAATGACTGTTTTTAAGGTATTAAAAATCAGGATCCAAATTAAATTTCTATCTCAGCTAAACCATCTTTGTTATCAAAAGACAGGTTAGAGATGCTGGATTTTGCATTTCAGTATAATTTAGTAGATAGAGTGATCTATGTTAACAAAAATACATAAAAGTTTGTATTAAGTGATGTTGAAATATTAGTGTAGATAAAGATGGAGTTTTTTAAACTGAGGCTAACTCTTGCCCATGTAATCCATATGTCAACAATAGGAAATCTGTCTGACCCTGTCTTCCAGCATGATTTTTTCAAATTTCCAGATAAATTGGTTATTTCTCAGAAGCTCCCACCCATGTACACAAACTAGTCCAGCTCTGTTTAACTTATTTTAAAACCAGCCATGATCTCAGGTTCCTAAATTATTTGATACCTATCACCTTAATGATAATAAGAAAGCTAATAAAGACACTTGTGTTTATAAAAACTGCATTGCTCCCTATTCTTTTACAACACTTAGAACAGTATTTCTCAACCTTGACAAGCTGGCTTTGGAATTCTGGGAGTTGAAGTCCACATGCCTTAAAATCGTCAAGGTTGAGAAACACTGCTTTAGAACATACAGCTTCTTACTCAAGTTTAAGTTGTTCTCCTTTTGGAAGTTAGTTTTTATTTTACATCCTTAAAGTTCCTGCATGACACTTTGCAAAAGTTATAGGCAAATATTTCATTTCCTGTTTGACAAGGCACAAAAGAATAGGTCAGCAAGACGAGACAAAGCTAGAAACACCTCAAACTAGTCTTGACTGTAGCTTATTTTACAGATAGTCTCTTATGTAAATAAGAAAATATTGTTTCAGTCAGCTGTTTGCTGGGATTATGCTTTCAAAAAAATAATTCTCATAACATTTTTCAAAACAATAAATTACTGTGTTGCTGACCAGAAGCAACATTTTGCCAGCTTTTTATCAAACAACCAATAACATATAATTATTTTCTTCTAAAAATTGGGAGATAATTAAGATAAAGCAGTATCTGATTTATCAGAGAAGCCAAATTACCATCTATGATATTGCAAGACAGCCCTATCCTAAATAAGGTTCTTTCAGATATTAAAAAGCTATGAAATTCATATGCTTCAAAGTGACATGCTCACAAGCAATGTTACCTTGATTGAGTTCAAACTGGACCAAAAAAACATTCCTAGAAAATAAAATGGAAAAGGATGTGACCAGAAATTGATTGAGAACCCACTGAACTCCAAAACTAAATATGAAGGAACATCCTTGATCGCTGTTTTTCAAACTTGTGATCTTTAAGATGTGCGGACTTCAACTCCTCCCTAACCAGCATGCTGGCTGGGGAATGCTGGGAGTTGAAATCCACTCATCACAAGTTTTAAAAACACTGTCCTACATAATTAGGTAAGATGGTGGGGAGCAACTTTGTGAACCTGGTAAACAGGTGTATTGTAACTGGACACATCCATCAATGAAGCCATTTTATAAACAGACAAATCTTCCCAGTGCCAGCCATTTTGTGTAGATACTTATCCCTGCGCTCAAAATCCCAACTGAGCCAGTCAGTCTAAAAACTGTAAATTAAGGCTGAGTTTCCATATTCATATTTCTGGTTTTAATAAGTAAAAGTAACATGTTAGATTTAATGCATGGGAGTGCTTTGAAATTAATGAATTTCTGTATTCTGTCTCATTGTTTTCTGTATTTTGGATAAAGATGCTAGTAGAAAGAACTATATGCCCAATTTATATGAATCATATAATAAATTCTCCTTCAAGTCAAGCTTAATTTCTAATGGCTGTTTCCTTTATAACTGTATGAAAGTGGATTGCCACTATCTTTTTTCTGGATTTCCCTCCCCCCCATTTCTCAATTCAGCTTACTGTCAACTTCTGAAATGAAACTGGCTGAAGCCACCTTTGTCATTCTAACTTGCCACAAGTTGGAAGGAGGGGGGTAGAAACTGACAGCATTGTTAGACTAAACACGGAGCAGTCCTATGGGAAGCAAGGTCATTCCCACAGGAACTGGAAGGTGGAGAGAAAAGTTTCATGGAATCTGCCAATTTCTTTTATTGGATAGCATGATCAATAACATAATAGAGGGGAGAGAATTGTTACATTTAGTTACATTGAATCCCTAAGGGGAATTTTAGAGTTGGTTTCATTTTGCTGATATTATGTATACAATAAACATATTCTTTGAGGAAAGCCTCCGAGTTCTGATTTATTTGGTTTTATTAGTCGGAACAATGACACTTACAGCCCTGGAATATATGTAGTCCGTG
Source organism: Crotalus tigris (assembly GCF_016545835.1). Classification (NCBI taxonomy): domain Eukaryota; kingdom Metazoa; phylum Chordata; class Lepidosauria; order Squamata; family Viperidae; genus Crotalus; species Crotalus tigris. The sequence goes on from NW_024096582.1 coordinate 108,210, forward strand.
CTTTACAATCATAGTTGAGACCAGAATTATGGTCATTAAGTCCATGGCCAATTGTACAACCTTTTTTTTAAGTTATTGTTACGTGAACAGTTGTTAAACAAACCTGTTTTCTTCAAAAGGCATTTTTTGCCAGAAAACTGGCAACCCCCCAAAAAACCTGACAATCATAGTCATGTAACCATGTGACACTACAAATGGCCATAAATGCAAGCTGATTGCAAAGCCCACAGAATGTGATCCTATGGCTTTTAGAGGATGCATGTATACAACATTGGAACTTCAAAATTGGTCCTAAATATCTCTGGGCAGAGTTGTGGTAACTTTGAAGGATCATTAAGCAGAGAATTACCTGTAATGGGTCTTCTCAGGCCAATCAGGTGAGGAGACCACATGCTAAACAAGTCTACAGAGTCTTGTGCCACTTCACCAGAAAGTCATTAAAAAGAAATGAACCATCACTAAAGGAGAATATTTGCAGTTCAGGGTTGAAATGAGGGGTCCTTGGAGCTCTCTGAGCTTGGCTGCCTTCCTGTAGACATTTCATTACCCAAACAAGGTAAACTTATAGGTAGTAAGGAGTGGGGTTTGAAATCTCTGCAGAAAAACAACCAAGCTTAGAGAGCACGAAGAAATGAACTATGTCCTCACCCAGAAATATTTAACAGATAATTTTGTATGAGAAATTTTTAATGGCTGAAATTGCAATGGCCCCATCCTTCTCAGCTCAGAACATTCAGTTAACAAAGGTTGTCAGAAACCTGTCTGGAAAAGTAACTTTCAGTCTGATATACAATAGCTGCCAAAGACCTTAATGCTTTCTATTCCACAGGTCTGCTATTCCCCAAGAAATATCCCCCAAGTAAGCCACTCAGTCTCTTGTTAATGAAATGGATGGCACATGAATAAATAATAAATAAATCTCCCATCGAAGGATTGCCCAAGCAAAATCCAGCTTGGTTTCTGAGCTCACCCAAGGACTAGCCTGATGCTGCCATCTACCAAAACGATAGTAGCTTAAGAAATTATCATTACAAAATCTGTATTGGCTGCTCTACATTCTGGATGGACTAGCTTACCAGAAAACTGGATAAACAGCTTGGTACATTCACTTAGGAAATATGACAAGTCAAATCTTATTTCCTGCCTACACCCAGTTACATTTTTCCTATGCTGACATTTTGAGAATGTCTTCACAAGTTGGAATTATCCAATAGGAAGATTTAGAGCACCTCTTCCTGATGCCCAAGCAATGCTTAGTTCACAATTTTCACAAAAAAATCTCAAAAACACAATCACTGCTTACTCATTTTGCCTTCAATATTATCTTACAGAGGTGGCTGGAAGCTTTCATTTTCAACTCACTGCAATTATTAATTCTATCTGAGCTGTGCTTGAATACAAATCATCCATGTTGTAGCACAAGTATGGATGTGAGAGTGAGATTTCATCCTCTTTGGTTGTTCTCTTGTATTTGTACTTTAGTGTGTCTAGTATTATAATAGTAATAGTAGTAATAGTAATACTACTAAGAAAAAGAAGACGAAGAAGAAGTAGCAGTAGTAGTAATAGTAGTAGTAGTAGTAATAGTAGTTGGAAGGGACCTTGGAGGTCATCTAGTCCAACCCCCTGCTCAGGCAGGAAACCCTATACCATTTCAGACAAATGGCTGTCCAGTCTCTTCTTAAAAACTTCCAGTGTTGGAGCCTTCACTGCTTCTGGAGACAGGTTGTTCCATTGGTTAATTGTTCTCACTGTCAGGAACTTTCTCCTTACTTCTAGATTGCTTCTCTCTTTGGTTAGTTTCCATCCGTTACTTCTTGCCCTGCCTTCAGGTGCTTTGGAGAATAGCTTGATTCCCTCTTCTTTGTGGCAGCCCGAGATATTGGAACAGCGCTATCATGTCCCCCCTCATCCTTCTCTTCATTAAACTAGACATACCCAATTCCAGCAACCGTTCCTTATATGTTTTAGCCTCCAGTCCCCTAATCATCTTTGTTGCTCTTCTCTGCACTCTTTCTAGAGTCTCAACATCTTTTTTACATCGTGGTAGCCAAAACTGGATGCAGTATTCCAAGTGTGGCCTTACGAAGGCATTGTAAAGTGGTATTACTCTGTGGAGTAAAAAATCTTAGGTAACCTTATCTGCAGACAGGTAAACAGGGTGGGGAAAGGAATGGTAAAAGCAGCCTCAGGCCATGAGAAGGAAGCTCTACCAATTTGTATATTTTGGCAGAGAGATCATTGTTTATATTACGCAAGGTAATTCATAAGCATTAGGGTCTTAAGAGGTTACTTGCCATGTCTTGGCATAACCAAAGAAGAACTTTGAGTTATTCATAAAAAATAATAAAGGCAGGATATAAATTAATTAAATAAATCAATATAGTGTTCCAGGCAGACTCTTTTAGCATAATGCATTGGAAATATATATAAAGCTTTAGCTTGCAGGCACAGAAGATGCCTTTTTTGTTGTTCTATTATAATTGTTTTTAAGAAATGGCTTTTGTAACTTAAAAAAAAAAGCCCTGTCTCACATATATAAAAGTTTAACATAACGCCTTTTCCACTGTGCAAAAACCAAACAAACAAACAAACAAAAGAAAGCCTTCTTAAGAATTTGTATTTTATAATAATATGTATGGCCTGCCTTACCATTCAGCAAATTGACTGTAAAAACAATGTTTTTTTTTACCTTTCGGGAGGAGGCTTCGTGATCTCCGAAGCAGAACATCCAGATTCAGCCAGAGTTTCATTCCATACAGCATTAACCTTGTGAACTCTCAGGCTTCCTCCTTCCGTTATATATTCAAGATGGACAGTGTTTAATATTTATTTGCTATGTATATGTAGGGGTGTGGGTCTATACATATGTTGTATATAGTATGTTTAGGTGTGTGTCATGTATGTGTTTCATTTTTGAGGTGTGCCGTTGTGCCCATAGTAAAAAAAATGACAATAAAGGTTATCTTATCTTATCTTAATTACAAGTCCTATTTACCCAAATCTGAGCACCATTAACAGTGAAAAGCAAGAAAAGCAGCAATGCAGAGCTAATGTGCAGATCGATAACAAGACAGCCAAAGGCAGTAATTCAGATCTAACCAGGACAGTCTTCACTGAATATCAGTATGTCAACAGCATCATTTTTCAGAGCTGAAGAAATGGTGTCACCTACTGGAATGTAAAGGTAATAGGTTTGTTCTACAAACAAATGAGGTGAGAATAAGGCTTTCAAGTGTTGTAACTCTATGAAAGCTGGGAGAAAAGAGGTTAGTTAATAATTCTAGATTAACTATTCTGAGGGCATCACAGTACATTCCATTGACAAGCAAAGAGATTGTTAAGCGAATTAATTCTATGACTTATGTGTCGTCACATTTGTTAAGCAAATCAATGCATGTGTTGGTAAACAAATCCAGCTCACTCCCCCCCCCCCCCAACTGACTTTGCTTGTCATTCCAACTTGCTTGCTGGTCGCAAACTGGGAATGTGACATATGGCCATCCCATGATACCACAATTGTCATAGCAACAGCAATAGCCTTAGACTTATATACCACTCCACAGCAGTGGTTTGCAAATGTCAGCATTTTGCCCCCAACAATCTGGGTCTTCATTTAACCATTAGATCAAACTAGCTCTCTAACTCAAAATGCAAAAGCTGAAATCAATTTTGTTGTGATATGAAATCATCTTCTTTTGTTTTTATTACTGGCTTATGTCCTGCTGGTATTCTGTTGTGTTTGAAAATCTTCAAGATTTGCCCTGCAATTAACTGATTATAAATAAAATAATAATAATAACAAATAAGTGAGACACCATTCATATAATTAGTCATTGCATGAACAATGCTAAGGTATTTAAAAGACCTCTTGTTTCTGCATATTCTTCCTTTAGATCAGGAGTACTGGAAACTAGACTGGTGGATGTGCAAAACAGAGCACTTTAAGCAGGCTATCTAGACCAGTGGTTTTCAACCTGTGGGTCGGGACCCCATTTGGGGTCAAATGACCATTTCACGGGGGTCACCAAACCATGCTGTCCGCCATTTTTTTCCCTTTTCCCTAGCTGTCCTATTCCCTCTTATTGGTGGCCACACCCACTTGGGGGTCACCACAACATGGGGAACGGCATTAGAAAGGTTGAGAATCACTGATCTAGACAAACCATTTATTATAATATTAAGACCTAAATTTCAAAAATGTAATATCCATACAGATTTGGATCATAAGAAGAGATCAAAGAATTATGGCATCCTTTCCCAGTGCATACAAAATTCATTGTCATGCTCATGCTGTATTTTTTTAAGAAAATTTCTTCATGCAATTATAAAGTATAAGGTAGCTCATCCAGCCCTGTCCTTTAGAAAGATCTTTGTTGCAAATCCATTATCTGCAGTTTTAATGCAGTAGGGTGACATCATAAGAAAAATCATTTAACGATCCAAGGTACAAGTATGTTAGAAAAGTTTTTTTCAACCTAGTGATTTCTTAAAGGAAATATATCCCCCTACATCAGCAAGGCTGGCTGGGAAATTTTGGAGGTCCACACTCTTAAAGTTGAGAAACATTGCCCTACAGGAAGTCCTCCAAGACTAATCTAAGGCTTGAAAAAGAGAGTTCACCATTGGAAAGTGTTCAACAAGTGCTTATTTGGCATTCTGCAACAAAGGAAAGCTAGCAAAAATTATTCACTAATTGGTGATTATTTGGTGAGCAATTATTACAATATCCTGAGCAGAGGAAAATGCATTTTGACAGTTGCTTCTAAAAGGCCAAGAATGTGCACTCAAAAAGTTATTGAACAGGAAACATATTCTCCTGCTTGGTTCTGCAGCTTCTCAAAAATGTTTTTCTTCCTTTAATCTACTATTTGATAATTTTAATCAAAAATGTCAGGGACAGATTGGACTTTGCCACATGGAAGCCATACCCTCACAGATTTGACCTTTCCCCAAACTGAGAATGGGAGAGGAAAGCTTGCAATTTACTAGGAACTGAAACACCACAACATTCAAAGGGACATCGGCAGGTCAAAAAAGCCAACATCAGGGGCCATCAAAGCTCCACCTGAGCAGGTGACAACATGTAGCTAGCAGTGGCTGATCTTGAAAAGACATAGCAGAGCTTCACCTGATTTGCTGGTGGCTTGCTTTTTTATTTGTTTAGTGGATTTATATATGGCCACCCATCTCAAGTACATGATTGTAATTTGGATGATATATCATCCAGAAGCTGAATACTTAGAAAGAAAAAAATATGGAAGAAGACAAATAGTACACTCTTTCCACATTGTTGCCAAAAACAATGTAGTTTTTAAGTACTGAGCTCCTCTAATTGCCAAAAAGTTATTAATTATTAAAAAATGAGTTCAGGGAATGTAACTGAGGCTAGAAACAGTTCTGATTTAAAAAAGCATACAAGACCAACAGATGGAAAGTTTCCAAATGTTCAGCAAATTTTGCCAGGTCAGCTAGTGACATTCATGATAACCTAAGAAACAGAAATCAGAAACAGAAGATATGATAGATAGATAGATGGATGGATGGATGGATGGATGGGATGGGATGGATAATTAGAAACTAGAAATCTAACAATATTGAAATTGAATGAACGAATGAACAAAACCAGACAGTTATGCTACAATGTTTACTGGGGAGTAATTATAACCATTTAAATGAACACATTTGCATTAGCTAACATTAGTTTAAAATGTCATGTTTTCAAAAATGCATCATTGATCATTATCTTAGTCATCTACTTGATAAGTAGTGAAAATGATGACTTATTCTACAACTGAACATTTATGCAATTTACAATTATAATTAATGCTCATTTCAATATCTAATTCTGAAAACTTTTGTTTCTATCAACCCAAATTTCAGCACCATCAAGGGTTCTTTTCCAAACAACAAATGTTTCAACAAAAAATGTAGTACTCTCATGAATTACAGAAGGCAAAAAAAGTAGTTTGTGAATATAAATAATTTATCTAACAAGAGAGTACTGTAATTATTTCTCCATGGAATTATCCACTTACTTTTTAATTTCTCACAAATTGCATTAAGCTAGAAATCACAAATCATGAAGAAATGAGTGCAATTTATTTTCCAGGACTGAACAACATGGATCAAACATTAGCTTTCTTTGCCATCCACTCCCTAAGATACAGTCTCCAACCCATTCAACTGAAATGACATTCTTGGTCAATTAACAAGACTGAAAGACATTCTTGAACATCTTTTTAATAGCAAGAAGCCACAACAACAGTTGCTTCATTTCATTTAACTGACAAAGACCATTAACACTCACTAATTAGTAACCAAGCAGCAATCTACTTCGATAGTAACTCTTTCCAATATTTTTGGCACAGCTGCTGCTCAAAAGAGCTGATTCCTTTACTACAGTTCATACATAATATCAAGCTATGGCTAACTTTAGAGATTGTGGTAACCCTCTTTTTTTGTGATTTCTTTTGTTTTTATTTAGTCTAGTGGGTAAATGCAAAAATGCAGTGATTTCCAAAACACCACTTATGCTTAAGTGACACCTCAATAAGGTATGCATAAAAATGCACGGTATGCATAAGTTACATCTATGTTTTTTCAGTGGTGTTCAAAGTGGGTCAATGTTATTTCACTTTTTTTTCAGACCTAGAATTCTGATCTGAACAAAGCTAGATGTCATTTAGGCTAGATCAACTTTTTTGATCTAGCTATTTTGTTATCATTTAATTATGTTATTGTTTCTGTTTAAGAGTTTTATCTTGTTCTAATAACTGTTATTGTAGGACCTAGAGGCACATAAATATAAGAAATTACTAAGCTAGTGGGAAAAAATGAAAACAGCTGATAGTAGAAAAATATAAAAGTGTTATCTCCATAAAGTCTAGAAGAAATTTTAACCCAAATGAAATCATCTGTTTGATTGGTGTGCCATCCATTTTAATGAAATGACTCAGATCTAAAACTGAGTAAAGGACAGAACAGGTGAAATAATTTGGTGTTTAGAAACTCTGGACAGCCAATGGCACATGCAAAAGAAACACTATGAAATGTCTCAAGTCTTCAGTTGTTCATGATGTTCTAAAAAACTTACTAAAGCCTGTGGCCTAATCAGCTCAAAGACCCCAAGCCCAAAATATATTAAATGGTTCTAAGAATGGCTGGGTTTAACTATATGTTGTAGAATAAGATTAAAACAAGTCAGAGTCAATCTCCTAGAGGAGCAAATAAATAATGATAATGAAAACATTATTTCATAGTACTCTTAAGAACTAGGTAGGTAGGAGTTGGGAAAAGTAGTGGGAGGCTCAACTGTCACCCAGTGCTCAGGTCTCATTTTCAAAGTCTTTTTAACAGTTGAGCCATTGCATATCCTAACAGTTCAAAAGCATGCAAATATGAGTAGACAAATAGGTGAGTAGACAAATCTGTGGGAAGCATTCCATGCACCTCAACATGTAGCCACATGACCATGGAAATGTCTACAGACAACCTTGGCTACCTGGGCTAAGAAACAGAGATCAGCCCCACTCTCTAGAATTGGACACAACTGGACAATGGAAGCCTTTACCTTTATATTAAGAGAATTTACAAGTGCATTTATATTTTATGTTCTCTAGGGTTGTTACAAAAATCCCTTCTTTCCATGGTCTACCGTTTCTAATCAGCAGATCTATAAATCACAAGATCAGTTTGTTTTCTTTTTCAGCAAAAAGAGTCCATAAGGGTTTCTAATCACTAATAAATGTAATTATTGTCCTTTCCCTAATCAAATAAGTCCATTTTCCTATCACTACTAATTCTGTCATCTTCACCCTCCACTCCTATGTTGTGGCAATTTCAGAGCCTTTTTATTTTTTCCCATATAATAATGTTGCAGCAATTATCATACAAAAATAATATTCCATAACTTATGTTACAATGTCTATTCATTATTTCCGACTAGAAGAGTTATAAAGTGGCCCTTCATGTTTTCCACATTCCCAGTCTAAATCTGAAATACCTTTAGACCTTTTAAATAATTTTTATGGACTCCTCTATCAACAGGACATCATTTTATAAAAGTTTTCTTTTAAAATATACCATAATGTATTTTTTAGTCCTTTCAGATGTGTATTTTCCAATCGTTCAATTAGTATATCATGTCCAAAGTTCTTAGTTCATTTTACCATACACTCTTTTACTTGTTATTCTGTTACAAATTTTAACAAAAAATTTAGCCATTATATATGTTCATTCTTTGTACATAAGTTCAATTTTTGTGTTGTTCTGTTCAATTCCAAATGTCTTGTTATCCATCTTAAATCTTATCTGTGTATACCAAACATTTGAAAACGAAATGCCTCTACACTTAATTGATGTCTTGATCTTATCTTATATTCTCTCTCAATCTATGTAGTCCCTCTCTGAGGGAAATGGGTGGTTTAGAAATTAAGTAAATAAGTAAATAAAAAAAATTCCCTATGTTCCTGTAATGACTCTTGGTAGGTTAATCATCTCTTTTTGCCTGCTGTTTCTTTTCTATACAGGTCAGCCTCAACTGTTGCATAGAGGCAATTCTCGAAGTTATGATAACCTACTACTTACAACCTGGATTCAAAGTTCCAATGGTCAGGGCTCCTCCAGAATGACATGGTTGAATTTCAGCTGCCTTCACAGCCATTTGCAGCATCTCTCATTCAAATGATGACTTTGCTCAAAACCAGTACACACTTTGGGTATTTGACCAAACCATGTTATAACAAACAATGGGTTTGTTTAACTATGGCATTTTCTCATTGACCAATGTGTTTGCCCTTATGACTGCCATCTTTACTTAGTGGCCACTGCAAAAAAAGGTCACAAAATCAGGTCAGTCATTAGGGCCCCATAGCAAGGGCTACTTATAAAATGCTTCTTGTGCTGGGGCTTCCGGTTCAGGGTCGCGGTGGTACGGTTGATCAAAGAGAGTTGTCTCTTCGCCGGCCGAATTTCCTCCGCCTGTAGACTCCTGAGTGGGTTGAAAAGTCGCTCTGGAGGAGTGACTACCATTGAGGAGGCTTCTCAGATGACTGCAGAGGGGCGGTGGCATCATCTGCAGTCTGAGTATCTCCTTTGGGCCAATGGAGTAAAAGATAAAGAAGCCTGGGAGGAGGCGGATACTGACTGATTTCTTTTAAATATAGTCTCCCCCAAAAGGACAATGTCTTTAAATATGATAGAAATGGAGGAAACCTGTTTAGATCTTGCATATAAGTACATATTGGACAAAATCCTGAAAAACACGGAGATGATAATTGCCTATACAAAGGAGATATCTTTGCAATGACAAGTCAAAGCACAAGGTTTAAGTAAGCACTTTGGAAGTCAAGAAATAGCAGAGGAGGTCTATACTCAAGAGACTTGTTCCCAGCCCACTGAAACGGAAGAAGCAAATTTACATTTGGATCATAAACTGATATTGGAAAAAAAGTCTTGATGTTAATGAACAAATGACTTATAATAAGGAAATGGAGGATCTTACCCCAGAAGGACAAGCTGACTTACAGACACCATTTGACTCTTTGACAGAGAAAAAACTATCAGAAGAGCAAAACTTGACTAAAGAGGACTATACATTATTTTATCTACAATCTACTAAGAAAATGACTTCAAATAAATCTTATGCAATTTTTAAAAAGATGGGAAATGACGTTCAGCTACGAGCGATTGAGAATAATTATAATTCTTATACCAGCCTAATAAAATGGACAATGGGAGACTCCCTTTGGGAGTGCACATTATGGCAAGAGACAATGGGAGATCTATTTGCGGAACTAGAGATTCAACTATGGAAACCGATTTGGAATAGAAAGAAACCCAATTTAAACATTAAATTGGAGATTACAGTTATGGGTGGTAAAGGTCTTATAGCGACTCGGATTGATTTGGATTTGGATTTTGAAAAGGGAAGCCACTATGAAATGATTTAGAATTTAATAATGAAATATAGTAAGAATATGTTTTTTGGAATGATAGATTATTCTCCTTTTTCTTTTTCCTCTTTCTTTTTCTTTTTCTTTCTTTTCTCTTTCTTCTTCCCTTGTTTTTTTCTCTTGGTTTATTTATGTTCCTTTTCCTTTGTGTAAAGTTTTTCTATTTTTCTCTTGTATTTCTTTATATCTTTTTAATATTAGAGATGATATAATGAGAAAAGGATTGAAATAACGGAAGAGATGAATTTAATAATTGGAGAATTATTGAAAAAAAATAGAATACAGTTGAGAAATGTAAGAATCTAGTTATGAAAATAGCATGTTTAAATAAGAAAAATTAGGGGTACCTGAATAGTAAATAAATATGTTAGTTCAAGTTTAAATATTTGAAAAATTAACAAACCGTAAAACAGAATCTTATGGGCTAGTTAATGAGTTTTAGCAAACTTTTATTGATTAATGGAACTTATCTGTAGCGACATATTAATGAATTAATTTGTTTTAGAAATGTGTTAATTTGATTATAATATTTTAAACAAATAGAGAATGTTAGTTTAAGTCTTAAGGGATAGATAATGAGCTGCTAAATTTTTTTATTGATTAATAGAATTTATATCTAGAGATACCCTAATGAATGAATTTATTTGAGAAATGTACTAATTTGATTATAATATCCTGAATAGATAGAGAGGGAAATTTTAAGGAATACAGTATGAGCTTTATATTTATAATGTTACTGTTTTTTAAAATTGATTATCCTTTCTCCACGTTGGTTCTCAAGCCTTGTTGGTATAAAATGAAAACTAATAAAAACTGGTTTTAAAAAAAAGCTTCTTGTGTTGAGACTCATTTTTGGGCACAAAAATTAGGACTTATTCCATAAAGTAGGAGTCCTCTATATTGGTGAGATATTAAGCAAGCCTTTTAAAGGTTTCCCATTCTTAGGGTTATCAGCCCTGATCCAGATGAGTTAAAGTGTAGCCTGCTATTTCCCAGATTCCTTCACTGTACCAGTTTTCTGTCTTGCCTTGCTACCTCTTCTTCACATCTGAGATTATACCATGTGGTTATTTTTAAAAATCCTCTATTTAAAAATATCTGAAATTCTGCAAGCAGAACTGATATCAAGGTTCAAATTACAAGCTAAGTCTAACTGTAACACCCTATGGATTCCAGAGGATGACTTTCCACACAGATCAGTAGCTTTCTTCTACTTTTAAGCCACAGCCACCTGTGAAAATCCTTCAAAGCCTTCTGTGACCAGTGAATATGACGACATATTGAAAGAGTTTGCATCTCTACCTGCATCTGCAGTAATATGGTTGACTACAGCAATTCCTCTAGAGTTCAGATAGTCCTCGATTTACGACGATCCAAAATAGAGCCCAAAATTGCAATAATCACAAAATATTTATATTGGAGAGAAATGCCTGAAAAACGGCTGCTTAATATCTTGCGGCAGATCTGATTTTAAGTCTATAGAGGATCTAGTCCTGAAAATGAGAGGAAATTCTACAATGAAATATGAAAGTCTGATTTGATCATACTAGAAGAATTATAGAAGAACAAGAACACCTGCAAATGCAGGTTAAAAATAACAAAAGGGATGAGTTTTCTCACCACATTACAAAAAAGATTTTGAGATTTTGGAAAAAGTGCAGAGAAAAGTAACTAGGATGATTAAAGGCCTGAAGACTAAAACATATGAAAAACAGTTGCAGGATTTGGGTATGGCCAGTCTAGAGAAAAGAAGACTAGGGATGACATGATAGCAGTATTCCAGTATTTGAGAGGCTGCCACAAAAAAGAGAAGGTGAACTTATTTTCCAAAGTCCCAGAAGGCAAGACAAGAAACAATGGATGGAAACTAGGAGAAATTTTCTAACAGTGATGACAGTTAACTAGTGGAATAGTTTGCCTTCAGAAGTTGTGGATGCTTCATAACTGGAGGTTGGACAGTCACTTGCCTGAAATTGTCTAGGGATTAGAAGATCTCCAAGTTTCCTTCCAGCTCTATTCTCACTGAAATCTTTTGGAAGTAGTGCTAATTCTTTTTAAACTATAATAAAACCATGAAGGGTGCCTTAATGAGAATAAATAAGCAGCTTAAATGTTTGCATGAGTCATCCTTCTTGAGAGGATCTTTTCCCACAACAAATTTTGTATGATGGATTTTGGAAAAAGTTTTGGAGAGAAAAACAGAAAAGTGCTGAGGCAACACAAACATAGTGTAACATGTACAGGGCCTTCTGATTAAATAAAACCTTTTCCTCCTTGCCTCAATCATATTTCACATTGTTCCTAACTTAGTTAACTTTAAGCTTGTCTGGATGCCTCTACTTGAGAGAGAATAACAGACAGAATAAGAGATAACTAACTGCACCCCTGTAGACTAACCAGTTTTTATAAAGGATTTATTTCATTATCACATCAAGCAGTTTATGATGAGTAGTCTTCCTGGCTCATGGCATAATATCTTTTTTTTTTTTAAGCACATAGGTTGCATACAATTTAAAGGAGGAAAAACTTGACATTCCCTAATTTGTAACAAAAGAAATAAACAAAAATATTTATGATTCATTAGTTTTTAAATTTGCCCATCTTTCAAATTCATAACCTGCATACATGAAAATCTGTCTTGAGTTTGGATGCAAATAATAGTAGGTCATTTCATTTTAGTCTTCAACTGTTTGGGTTTGTTAATTAAATGTAAAACCCAGCCTTCACATCATGCTGAAAAACAGAATCCAATTACTAATAATATCTTAGTAGAAATAGCACTTTGCTGATGTGATCCAGATTGAGAAACTAAGGTAGGATACACACAGCTGAAAAAAACAACCTCAAGAGGTAGCAAAGACAAATCACTTTTGCACTATTGCCAAGAAAATTGCATGGGTATATCCAGGTTGCTGCCAAAAATCAAGTTTGATTGGAGGGTATCTCTTCCTTTTAGTAAAATATATTGTATTTATTGCTTAGCTTTCCCTCTTGTGTGGTCTGTGTAAGATCTCCCTTGGCTGAAAGTACTATTGCACAGTAGCATTTCAGTACTACTAAATGCCAAGTTGGTAAATAGGAAAAATACTACCAAACCTTGATATTTGTAGATCTTGCTGACTGAACTTGCATCACTAAGGTTTAATTAAAGAGAACACAGGCAGGAGACACATTACACGTAGTCCTCAGCTTACAACTGTTTATTTAGTGACCGTTCGATGTTACAACAGCACTGGGAAAAGTGACTTTGACCATTTTTCAAACTCATGACCATTGCAGCATCTCCAGGGTCATATGATCAAAATTTGGATACTTGGCAACTGTCATGCATTTATGACAATTGCAGTATCATGTGATCAGCTACTGCAACCTTCTGATAAGCTAAGTCAATGGGGAAGCATTGTCCAACCAATAACCAGATTGGCAAGGTTATTGGTTGGACAATATTGGAAGAAAGATTCTTTGCCTACTGTAGAAGAATGGTTGCTTAAAGTTTCTAATTTAGCAGAAATGGCTAAAATTTCTGCTTATTTGAAGGATCACTCACAAGAAAGATACATCTCGGTGTGGAGAAGATGGATAAATTGTGTACAGAATAAATATGGGATTAGAAAGTATTATTTAGTTTTTGAATAACTTAAAGTTTAAAATGGGAATTATTTATATTGTTAATTATGCTTTTGTTTGAAATTTTTTTTTTGTATTTGAGTTAAAGTGTTTTAGGTTTTATTTTTGTATAGTTGGATAAGTTTCGTTAGAATATGTTTGTTTATCTCTTTTTTAACCCTGTAATCAGCTTTGGGAAGTAAGGGGGGAGGGTAAGGGAGGGGGGAGGTAGGGGGGGATATTATATTGTATTGTATTAAAAATTTGTATAAAACTTTTTTATACAAAAAATGGGGAAGCCAGATTCATTTAATAACCATGTTATTAATTTAACAACTGCAGTGACTCACTTAACAACCGTGGCAAGAAAAGTTATAAGGAGGTGTAAAACTTACTTAATAATTGTCTCAGTAACAGAAATTTTGGGCTGAACTATCTATACTCACATATTTTTTTGTAGATTTTCTGCATAGGAAGAGGCAAGATCTGGGGTTCTGGGAAGCCAGATGACTATAATCACTTCTCTTCAGTACCTTAAATTTTAGGCTTTCAGGATGTATGGAAGGGGTACTTCTAAAGTAAATGTTCAGGAGAAAACATGCTGGCATACCACAATCCCCCACTATATTAAGCTAATTTGTTAAACAATCACCCAACCAAACTCCAAAACTGAAGCAAAAACTGGGAAGAGCTTAGAGAGTGACATCAGAAAGTCCAGGACTGGATTGAGAAGTTAAAAAAGAAATGTAGAAGAAGACAATCTCAAACCCCTTCTATCTGTTTGCCAAAAATAAAAATAAAAAATCACATAGGATAGTATCACATAGTATCCAAGAAGTCACCAAAGTTGACATTACTTAAAGGCAATTTTGATTGGAAAAAAAAAGTATTGTTCAAATTTATTCAGCAATGCACCTTTGGGAATATGTTAGCTTTTGATGTTATGATAGTATAGATCAGAAAATTTTTGTATAACTGGTTGTCATAGAAATATGATTATATTATGACATTTACACCTACAAGAATTCAGAGCCTCTGGAGGAATGAAAGTACAATTAAGAGATGGTTATTCTCAAAAAGTCTCCTATCAGAGATAATTTTATTACCTTAGGAAAGAAGACTATCAAAACCGCTAGTTGACATCTAGAATGGTGAAACAACTTGACTGACACCATAACTTATATATTTACTTTATTTATTTAGAAAAATTTATATAGCTACCTACTCTCTCACAGTGACAGTATAGAAATAAAAATAACAATAAAAAACACCCCACCCCCAACTTATAGCACCTTGCCCTACTAGCCTTGGCCTAAATAATAATAATAATAATAATAATAATAATAATAATAATAATAATAATAATAATAATAATAATAATAGTAGTAGTAGTAAAGTTGGAAGGGACCTTGGAGGTCATCTAGTCCAACCCCCTGCTCGGGCAGGAAACCCTACACCATTTCGGACAAATGGCTGTCCAGTCTCTTCTTAAAAACTTCCAGTGTTGGAGCATTTACTGCTTCTGGAGGCAAGCTGTTCCACTGATTAATTGTTCTCACTGTCAGGAAGTTTCTCCTTAGTTCTAGGTTGCTTCTCTCCTTGATTAGTTTCCACCCGTTGCTTCTTGTCCTGCCTTCAGGTGCTTTGGAAAATAGCTTAATTCCCTCTTCTTTATGGCAGCCCCTGAGATATTGGAATACTGCTATCATGTCCCCCCTTGTCCTTCTCTTCGTTAAACTAGACATACCCAATTCTTGCAACCGTTCCTTATATGTTTTAGCCTCCAGTCCCCTAATCATCTTTGTTGCTCTTCTCTGTACTCTTTCTAGAGTCTCAACATCTTTTTTACATCGTGGTGACCAAAACTGGATGCAGTATTCCAAGTGTGGCCTTACCAAGGCATTGAAGAGTGGTATTAATACTTCACGTGATCTTGATTCTATCCCTCTGTTAATGCAGCCTAGCACTGTGTTGGCCTTTTGGCAGCTGCAGCACACTGCTGGCTCATATTTAAGTGATTGTCTACTAGGACTCCGAGGTCCCTCTCACAGTTACTACTATTGAGCATGGTGCCACCTATGCTGTACTTGTGCATTTGGTTTTTCTTGCCTAAATGTAGAACCTTGCTTTTTTCACCATTGAAAGCAAGAACCTTGCTTTTTTCACCATTATGATTTTTCTAGGTATGCTACATTAAATAAATGACTTGGGTGAATTAATAATAGTTTACAAATCATAGTGATTGGGTTTGGACAATATGTTAACCGATGATATACAAATCACTTTATGTTTTACTTACCCAACCATTGCAAATTACAAGAAACAGTTCATGGGTGAGTTATCACCTGGAATTTGTAGCACCAAATTTAATCTCTCCTTTGCTTCTAAAACTATGATGAGTAGAAAGGAATAACCTTGAAAACAGGACGAAGAATTGGAACCAAGACAATATTCAAACAAAAAGATTTGTGAATGTATCTGAGACATGATCCACCCTAATTCTTATGAAGATAGAAAGAGGGAGGCAGAAGCACATGTAGACTTACAAGTTTCTATTACTATAATCTTATAATAAAAGTAATACTAGTTTGTGTGTTTTTGCTTTCCATGTTTAGTCTATCGTGGAGGGTCAATGAAATCCAAAGAAAAATGGATGAGCATGACATATGTTACTATTTCCCCCCGACCCATGAAGATGATTGGGAAACTTAACCCTTTTTTAGTCGTACAGATGGTTTGATCTGGAAGGTGGTTTAGATGGCATAGCTGTTTCAGAGTGGAGTGACTAGGATAAGGTTGTTAGGAATAGGAAAGTAATAGGCAAATCAAATTAGAAATAACCCTTGACTTATAACCATTCATTCAGTGACCAGTCAAAGTTGCAACAGTATTGAGAAAAGTGACTTTCAACCAGTCCTTGCCCTTAAAACTGTCACAACATCCCCATGATCACATGTTTAAAATCCAGGGCTTGGCAACTGGCATGTACTTACGATGGTTACAATGTCCAACAGTATCGTGGTCGCCATTTGCAACCTTCTCATCAGGCTTCTGACAAGCAGTCAATTGGAGGAAGCCAGGTTTGCTTAATGCCCATGTGATTCACTTAACAACTGCAATGATTTGCTTAACAACTGTAGAAAAAAGTTTATAAAATTAAAGGTGACTACATTTAACAACCATCTTGACAATGGAAATTCTGTTCCTAACTGCAGTCACAAGCTAAGGAAGGAAGGAAGGAAGGAAGGAAGGATCCAACAATAAGACTGGCTTGCCACTCTGAAAGTCCATCTTATTTGCTGGATGTCAGACTTTGTTAATTGTACTGATTGGCATGTACAATGATGGCAAAGCAGAAAATCAGCTCCTGGCAGTCAACACATTTGAGTTTAGAAAGGCAGCGGGATTGAAAGAGATAGGCTACCTGATGGGTAGAGTAATTAGTTGCATGAGGACCATTATTATTGGCGGGGGATGTAATACAGCCCCAGCTCCTCCATACCTAGCAATTCGAAAGCATGCAAATGCAAATAGATTAATAGGTACACTTGGATGGGAAGATAACAATGCCTCATGCCCCAATGCCCCTTTGGCATATAGCTATGTTGGCCAAATGACTATGGAAAATGTCTTTGGACATTTTGGCTCCCTTGGCCAAGAAACACTGATGAGTATCCTAGGGTCAGACCTGACTGACAGGGAAACCTTTATCTAATTTGTTGCACTGAGAGCCAGTTATTATTGGGAGGGGGGCATGTAGTGACACATCTCATACATTCAGTCTGAGAAAAATGCTGCTGATTGTATAGGAGTCTCAGAGAGTGCTGAGAGTGAGATTGAGATTCTGAATGAAAACTGCTGATCTTTTTAGTTACCACTCAAGACTTTTTTCATAAAAACTATGCATGTATCAACAAGCTTCCATTGCTTCTACGAATTAGCATTTCTGTTATATAATCAAGCAAACCAAAGGTAAAATGAGATCAGAATTCCACTTCGCATGTAGTTCTCTTCAAATCCTTTAAATTAATAACCAAAGGGAAAAGTCAGTGCAACAGAAATGTAAATAAAGCTCAGGTTTAATCTTCAAATACATGCCCGCTTTTTTTTTTTAAGAGCCTCATTTATTTCAAGTTTTCATGCCTTCTCCAACGTTCTGTATTATCCATGATTTTGTTTTTGTTCTCTTATATTCAAAGGCAATATCATACAGATCTTGCAAGCTTCACCTGCCCATTCTAACTAGCAAGTTGCATTATCAGCAAATAATATAAACATAACCACTCTTTTATATTTTATATTTTATATATCTTCCCAATTACATCTGCCTGCCCTGTCTGGTCCAGCAGAAAAGGCATATTCATCTGCTTAGGAGTTACATCTGTTGAGACTTTTTAAAAAGGCCTTTGCTGCTGTAACCCCCACCCTGTGAAATTCCCGTGACTGGTCTCTGTTAATAGTAGCATTGATTTTTTTTATATAAAAAAATTGTGGAATACTTTAAATACTATTTTATTTTATGGCTTATTTTCATTTTATGAAGTCACATTTTGTGAGATGGGCATCTTTATAAATACGATGAAATAAATAAATATTTCTGGCTGTCTTTAATTACAGAAACATATTCGAGATAATAGATCTCCACTATATAATGCAAACTGCTGTCCAGGATGGAATTAAACAGCTTATTACAATTAGGCCTTTATTTTCTTGTCATCCAATTGCTCTTTCCGTTATAAACTATTGGATAAGAGTCATTTATAAAGAAATGGAGGTATACTAACAAATAAAAGATAGTAGAGATCCTGTTATTTGCTGTTCCAATACCAATATTGAACTATTGTTTCAGCTTTCTCTTCTCTTGTTGTTTCTGCTTCATTGTCATCTGAAATATGAATGCACTCAAGTTGAGTTCATTTCCCTCTATCTGAAAGTGCTTTTTAAAAAAGGAAACTGGACTTTTTTTTTTTCCTTGAAGATGTTTTGCTTCCCATCCTCAGTTCTGAACTAAAGAAGCTTCTTGGATGAGAATCAAAACTTTTTCAAGGAAAAAAACAAAGTTCAGCTGCCGTTGATAAATAGCACCTTTGGGACAACCATGATTTGGATGACTAGAATCTCCGTAAACATTTCCCTCTACCTACCTTCTGAGATCAGCCCAGGTCAGATAGATGAGGCCATCACGGAGGTTGCTCCATTTTACAAGAATGGAGCATGCTGCATTTGATCTCAGAAGCAGAAGAAATCTTACATCTGTTCAAGCATGAACTCTACATAGCAAAACCACAATGACTTCTGCGGCTCCTTAGAGATTATCACATAAGCTTTTGCAGATCACCATCTATCTTAACAGATGCTCAGAATACAATTCTATGAAAGGGATATTATATAACCACAGCTGTTGCTGGAGACAAGGAGCGAAAGAATGGGGGGCAGAAAATGGTGAACAGAAGATAACTTAAGAAATAGCAATTATGTGTCACACTAATACTTTTAAAATGAATAGCTTGGTAACCTGGGAGTTTTGATTCTTACACAAACCAAAGGACTGAAAATTCAGTCTCTAGCTTTAAGTGCAGAATTCTGCTTTTTATAAAATGAAAAGGAACAGATAAATGACAGTCATTTCTAAACAACTGCCAATGAAGCTATGCAATATATTTATTAAATGTTTTATTAGATGTCAAACAATAAACAAAGAAAATATTTTTTGATTATTCTTCTCTTTCAAAGGCTACACTGATATACATAAGTAGCTTCCTAAATATTTTTAGGAAAAACAATTGTTCATTCATTCATCAAGTCAGTCAGTCAGTCAGTCATAAAATTCACTGGCTGCCCATCTTATCAAAGGGTAATTCTAACATAATGATGTGGAATCCATGGAATATTATCTTTGGTCAACAAGACAGAAGAGACAGAACTATTACTGCATTACAGTCAGGTAGGAAATTCCAATGTTGAAAGTGTAAAAATCCTGTTTTAAAGCAGATACCATTCTATTTTTTCATTGAAATAGCCCAGTTCATACAATTAAGCCATTAATTAGGTCAAGCATAATGCTAAACCATAATTTGAATCAATCACAGTTCATAAATAAATATCAATAAACTCTTTTGATCTTAGTGTATTAAAAACTTAAAGACATGAAGCACAATTACCAAACAAGGACTGTTCATACACGAAGCCAAAATGCAACATACCAACTTATAACTTAACAATACAGCTGATTCTAAAGGGGATCTGCCATCTTTTCAAACACCTTCATGCAATCAATTATGGATTATGAGGCATCACCATAGCAAATCGTCCTAATTTGCATTTGCAGTTTTTTACTCTTACATCACTGCAAGTTTCTAGCCAGATGGATGCCTTAACCACTACACTAAACAGGTTCTCCATTGGCAAATTAAGCCATTGGTTCAAATCTAACTCTACATAAACGTAAGCCTCCTAGCATTAACATTATTCTCTACTATGTCTGGAAAAATTAGCTTCTACTTTCAATTACCCAAAACTTGCCACATCATCCAAACCTGCATAAAAATATACAGAATAATGAACAAGTGAGCATCATAAGTTTCTTAAGTTAGGGTGTATGGCAGTCCCTTGTCTAATAACTTTTGGACACATTCTGCATTGAGCCAAGTGCCACTTTGGATGTGTTTTTATTTTGTTTCTCAGTGATATTGTGAGGATTCTGCATTGAGTTGCTGTGTATCATTTTGGCTATGTTTTTATTGTATTGGCTTTTTATTTTATTTTCTGGGGATATTATGAGCCACCCAGAGCTAGTCTGGAGTCTAGCAGTGCCTAAATCCAAACGAATAAATAAATAGCCTTGCCTTAGATACAGCTGGGTGACTTTGGGCCAAAATCCCTTTCTCTGAGCTCTAGGAAAAAAATGCTGCCAAGAAAACTGCAGGAGCAAAATCTTAAAAACTCCAAGATAAATTTCTAGTCGTCATTTATTTATGAGTTCATTAAGGTGAAATATCTTGGTACATTTTGAAAATATTTCTCCCAGATTTTTTAGAAACTGGATTTAATTGCGATTTATGAAATAAGCTACCAATGGACTCCTTCACTGTATCTGTTACAGACAGTCCTCAACTTACAGCAGTTTGTTTAATGACCATTCGTAGTTACGACAGCACTGAAAAAAGTGATTTATGACTATCTTTACATGTATGACCACTGCAGCATCCTCATGGTCATGTGACCAAATTCAGTTGCAGTGTTACCTTTTACGACCTTCTGACAAGTAAACTCAATGGGGAAGCCAAATTCACTGAACAACGGTGTTACAGATATAACTAGTGCAGTGATTCACTTAACAATTGTGGTGAGAAAGGTGATAAAATGGGGCAAAAGGCACTTAACAACTACAACAAAATTTTTGGCTTAATTGTTTTTGTAAATCAAGGACTGCCTGTATTCAATTCATTGTTGTCCATTTCCTTGTGAACTCTAAAGCTTCCTCCTTCCGTTATGTATTCAACATGGACAGTGATTAATATTTATATGTTACTTATATGTAGGGGTTTATACATATGTTGTATATAATATGTTTAAATGTGTGTTATGTATGTGTATACTTTGTCAGCAAGCAACTAAATTCCATTTTTAATGTGTGACATTGTGCCCACAGTAAAAAATGTCAATAAAGCTTATCTATCTATCTATCTATCTATCTATCTATCTATCTATCTATCTATCTATCTATCTATCTATCTAATCTACCCACCCACCCACCCTCCTACCTACCTATCCTACCTACCTGTCTGTCTATTTTCCTATCCTATTCTATCTCTCCCAAGAACCTGCTTCAAAATATAATGTTGTCACCAGCTGCCTATCGATTCAGTCCATAACATAACGGTGGTGCACACGTTATCACTTTGATATCATTCTGGTTTGTTACACACCAACACTACCATTTACATGTGTAGAAGACTGGAATGGCTGCTTTGAAGTAGCCTCCTGTGGTCCATACATATACACTGTGGTGTTGGTCTGATTAGCGATACAACACAATGCATTGCTTGTACTAAAGTAACTTGTGAAGATCTGTAGGGTTCTAGATATCATCCCAAGATGGTTCTGC
The DNA here is from genome assembly GCF_016545835.1 of Crotalus tigris. Taxonomy (NCBI): domain Eukaryota; kingdom Metazoa; phylum Chordata; class Lepidosauria; order Squamata; family Viperidae; genus Crotalus; species Crotalus tigris. The sequence goes on from NW_024096582.1 coordinate 129,879, forward strand.
TTAGTATCCTCCACCCTTTTTTGGATTTTAAAAGAAGAATGATTTCATGAATTATACAACCACAATATTGGGCGGTAGTGCTACTTTTGAAAATTCCCTTCTTAGCCTCCAGTTGTAAACTGGTTAGATTCAAATCACATGGGACTTTGGGAAAGTTTAGGAAAGACACTAGGAAAGGTAAAAGAAACAGCAATCAAAACAAATGGAAAATGGATTTGACAGAATATTGGATGCCAGATAAAAAGATTTAATTGAAACAAGTTCAGGTAATCCTCAACTTATAACCACAATTGAGCCAAAATTTCTGTTGCTAAGCAAGACAACTGTTAAGTGAGTTTTGCCCCATTTTACAACTTTTCTTGCCAAGTTGTTAAGTGAATGAGTGCAGTTGTTAAGTTGGAAACACAGCTGTCAGGTGAACCTGGCTTCACTACTTTGCTTGGCAGAGGGTCACAAAAAGTGATCACATAATCCCAGGACATCATAAATACCACCCAGTTGCCAAGCATCCAAAATCTGATCACATGATCATGGTGACACTGTTAAGTGTGAAAAATAGTCATTAAAGTCACTTATTCAGTGCTATTGTAACTTCAAAAAGTCACTAAACAAACTGTTGAAAATTGAGGACTACTTGAGTGTTGAAAATGAAAAATATAAGCTGTTCTAATATTCCCATTTCCTGTATTGTACTATATGTATTGTATTATATGGCAGATCTCTTTATGGATCCTTAAGTTACTTTCATTTTTAAAGGAGTTCTTAAAGCAAGACATGAGTTCATTTTGTAACACTCAACATCTCAACTAATTATACAATTGAGTGTAAAGATGTGAGTCTAGATTGAAATGTAGAAAATATTACCCTTAGATTTAAAATAACCCAATTATTCTGAGAACAATAGAATGCATTTTTATCTGTTCCCATTCTTTTGAGTCATGCATTCTGGGATAGATGAGTTTTGATCTATTTCGGTAACAATGAATGCTGGAAATTTCTTAATTTCCTGGTTATTCATTGACAGCAGGTACTTCTTTGACAGAGAGAAAAGAGGTCCTAAGGTTTCCTAAAAACAATTTGGAATAGTGAGTATAATCTGCATTTTTAATATAGACATGTGCTAACACAAGAATAAGGAAATTTAGATCTATCAACCACTTATTTCTAAAATAATCAATGGGACCACTCTGAAGAAATCTGAGAAGAGCAATTCAGAAAGAGATATAAAATAAACTACACTGCCACATTTTTAATTAGTATTGTTTAATGAGTAATTAAGGTGTATGCTATCCCACATGTCTTCCAGTTTATGGCATCAATATAGTCTTAAATCACTTCCTGCCTTCATTCCCAAATAGCATTGCCTTTGACTATAATCCAAAACATTTCAAAATATTATATCATATTATACATTATGTCAGGAATTCATCCAAAAATTCCTAACAAGTTGTATCCTCTCTATATCACAAAAAAGGAAATTAAGGTTTAAAGGAACACTTATTTTCCTAGGCACTACCTTCAGAAACTCATTGTTCTAACTCCAACTATATTTAACAAAACACACTAAACCATAAATGTGGTTTGTTTAATTTTGACTTTGACTTTATGTGTCTGAAACCAGCAAACTGGCTTATTCAATAAACAGTGTTCAACTAAGCAAAACAGTTACCAAATTACTCTAATAATATTTTTCCAAGTCAGAAGAAATAAAAGAGGTTGATGCCTGCTACATTTCTGCCTTTTTTTAAAAAAAAAAAACTGTCCTGTTAAAATGTTAATATATCAAATGGGATAAATTCCAACAGGAGAATTTGGACTTTATTTATTGAACTTCTATCAGGCAACTGATAAGATGTTTAAATGCACCCATAAATTAGGTAAGCCTCATGATTTCTTCAAAGAGGCTGAAGTACTGTGAGCATAACAAGAGATATGGTCAATTTCAACAAGAATCTTATCTCCTTCATTTCACAACCCACACTTCAATAATCACTTATAACCAGTGTTTCTCCTAGCTGAGATGATACAGCCAGGCCCCATTAGCAAAGGAATCTGGTTCATTGCCAAACATAAGGTCATGGGCTAACACTGCGTATTAACTGAGCACTTCTGGATAGCCGGAAGGCCTGGCAAAGTTATTATAATAATTCGGTACCTATCTCTTTTTTTTGGCATTTCTACACTATTGCTACTGCCCAGCCCCAAACAGTTCACAATTATTACATAACTGAAATTGTTGAGGCAAAGCAGCCTTGGATAGAATTCAATGTTATTGCTTATTTTCTCTTTTTCAGCTCATCTCTGAATCAATGTCATATAAGGAATGGTTGCTGGAATTGGGTATGTCTAGTTTAATGAAGAGAAGGATGAGGGGGTATATGATAGCAGTGTTCCAATATATCAGGGGCTGCCCCAAAGAAGAGGGAGTCAAGCTATTCTCCAAAGCATCTGAAGGCAGGACAAGAAACAACTGATGGAAACCAATCAAGGAGAGAAGCAACCTAGAATTAAGGAGAAACTTCCTGACAGTTAGAACATTTAACCAGTGGAACAAGCTGCCTCCAGAAGCACTGGAAGTTTTTAAGAAGAGACTGGACAACCATTTGTCCGAAATGGTATAGGGTTTCCTACCTGAGCAGGGGGTTGGATTAGATGACTTCCAAGGTCCCTTCCGATATCATCATCATTGTCATCATTGTCGTTGTTGTTAATAATTTTTATTATTATTATTATCTTGCAACTGGCCTAGGAAGCAATAGGACAACTACACTGGAAAAGCTGAGGTCATCTTTGAAATGCACGACAGCACTGAATCAAGGTTAGAGTGCTGGAAGGGATCCTGGAGGTCAGTTGCTCTAATTCCTAGGATCCAAGAACGAATCTCTAAACAGGATCATTCAGCCCTGACATGGGCATGCAGTGCTTTCGATTCAATTCATGGGGCCATCTGAATCTTGGAGTGAATGCTACTTTATAGGGCAAGTATGGTGGCAGAGAAGACACATCTCTTGGGTCCCACCAGTAAACCCTACTTAAGAGCCAGGTCCTGGAGAAGACCAACTCAGTCAGGAATTAGAATTAGGTGATCCTGCAGATAAAACCCTGTGTCTTGATGGATTTTAAAGGTCACACTGTGCAGAGAGGCTCAGAGCAGTGCGGTTATTACATAAGTATACTGAACTGTTTTTTTAAGGGATTGCTTAAAAAGGTGAGAAAAAAGGCTTTACTGGGAAGACTTGGCTTGTGGGTGAGTGTGGATTATAAACCAAAAGAATCACAAGCAGGCGAACAGTTATCAATGTTAGTTGTCAGTATAATATTTTTTTGCTGTTGCCCATATATGGGGGGGGGGTATTCACACATTGGTTGTTTGGTACAAAAATGGTTCCACCATAATCCCTGTGTCCCGCTGAGAAAAATATTGGTGTAAATGTAAGTTGGATATGCAAGTACCATGTTTGTGTGATTCTGCCTTATGCAATAAACAACTGATGAGCAGATAGCAGTTTTCTTGATAAACAATATTTGCAGACCTTTGATGAATCATTGTTGGATTCATCAAAGTTGTTGGATCTTCCTGGACAGGAGGAACATTTGATAATTTGTCATTTTGGTATACTGGTTGGGGATAATTTGCAAGAAAAAAGGACAAAAATATCTTGGGTAAATAAGAACCAAAAGCATAATCGCCTCCTTTTATTTAAATACACTGATTTAAAAAAAAATCTTAGCCAAAGAAAACACCAGTAATATACGAACAATGAAAAAAGTTAGCCTTAAGGGAGAAAATGTGATTAAGAGAGAGGACAATCTCTTGTTTTCAATAAAGGAAGAATGGCTGGTCCAGATCTGAAAACATGTGATCCATGTTTTGTAAGGCACCCGGACAATGGAAACCAGCACAGTTTAGCTGCATAGTTTACAATATAATAATGGAGGCAACAAAGAAATTTGTGTGAAGGAGGAAAAAGGCCATCAGAAGAGAATGTTTATAGCTCGGCGTTGAATGTGGAATCCTTAATGCTCTTTGAGCTTGGTTGTTTCCTTGCAGTCATCTCAATATTCAGCTAGGTAACATTACCAGTGCTAGGGTGGATAGGACACATTGATGTTGATGTTACCTAGTGCAGTGAGTAATGAAACTTCTGCAAGAAAACAAGGAGCACTAAGGACTCCACAGATTGAATAAGAACATAAGATATACTGAATACCCAAATTCTTGTGAGAAATCAAGAGACAAATTCTCTTGGCACAATAGAGTTCAGTGCACCAATTAATATGATTACAAGCTTTCCAAATTCCTACATTGAAATGCTATGCTAACCTGCATTGGGCAATTACAATTGCCTAACGTGATTGAGTTTTTCCTGGACTGCAGGATTTAAATAGGAAACAATATCAGGTGGTCTTGGAGCTGCATATTTGTTGCAAGATGAATAAAAAATATTGCTCATTCACTTCATCCCTTACAAACAAGAGAGTTGTAAACTGCAAGTTACATTATAGTTATTCCTAAATTTTCCCAAGAGCAGCTACTGGCAAATCAACTAAAGATTAACAGGGGTGGAAATATTTAATCAATGATTCATTCTAAGTTCTCTCACTCGGAGCAAAAGAATGAAAAGCCTCAACTTTTCCTAATTTAGTTCCATCTGTATGATGATGAGCTACAGGTTTCTCCCTACAAGAAGCTGAATGGCTAATAATTTTGGAAATTGTACAGATAAACCTTGACTTATGACCAGTTGCTTAGCAACCATTTAAAGTTACAAACAGACCCGTCCCAAAAAAAGTTGACCTAGTTCAGGGGTAGGCAACCTTGGCTCTTTTATGGCTGGCTCAGGAATTCTGGGAGTTGAAGTCCACGAGTCATAAAAGAGCCAAGGTTGCCTCCCCCACCCTAGTTCAAAGTTCTGACAGTCGGGGGAGTTCCTGCGGCCATAGGGCCATGTTTCAGGAGCCTGGCAACTGACCTGCATTTATGTCCATTTGCAGTGTCCCTGTCATGTAACTGTGATTCTGTTGAAAACCAGGATTTACTTCTGGTATTGGGCAAAAATTCCCCATAAAAGACAAATGGGTTCATTTAAGGACTGCCAAGTTTGCTTCAAAACTGCCACAAAAACTATTATAAAATCTGATCTGATCATGTGAACATCTCATTTATAAAAATCATGACTTACAGGAAGATTACACTATATTCTTATGTTGAGGGCTACTTGCAATGCCATACACTTTAAGCTACATTTAAAAAGAGCGGGAAACTGCACAATTCCCATTTTCTGAATCAAAAAAAGTTTCAATTCCTCTCTGAACAGTTCCTTAACCAACCCTAAAACAAAGTAAAGAGCTCCTCAGATCTTTCCACCTCCTGCTTCCATTATTTTTCACATTTATGGCAATTTTTTTGAAAACAAAAAAACATTGTAGCAGGTGTTTTTTTTCTTGCCTATTCCCAACCATATCTAGACAAACTGGAACAATATTATATAAATGTTTGTCTGGACTTTCTTACTAGCCAAGAATCAGCTGCCTTTCATATCATAAAGAGTCAGATGATCATTCCACTAACAATATTTTTATATTTCCTTAAACCATATGCCTTCGGTTTGAACTGGCTAGGACTATTTTGCTGCTAAAAACTGGAAACTCTAGAAATCATTCTTTCCTTTTTAATTTGAAATGAGTTTGCTACATGTTTGACTCCAGCACTGAAGTCCATCCACTTAAGTGTCCTTTCAGACTGGTGCCCAGAACTGATATCAAACCAATTCCTAACATCTTACTTGGCCTCTGTCCCGTCATCAGGAGAAGACAATTAACAAACAACAGTTATCATCTTAATTCAGTGATTTCTCCATTGAAATTCAGATAATATAATGTAAGAATTTTTGCAAAGAAGGCAGAGAATTACAAAAAAATTTTAAAGATGGTTACCTATTTTCCTATAAAGGTGTGTGGTGTGGGCAGATTTTTGGGTGCACCTGCACATGTATGCATTTGTAAATTAGAACACACCTAAGAGGAGAAAAGGAACTTACTGGGCACCACATTGTTAAAACCCCTTTTCTAATCTTTCCAGATTCTTTCTAGATTAGAATCTGCTATTTAATCTCCTTAGTCTCTTTCTTTCCAGAGCTGCCTTTCAAAACAAAGAAATTCTCATGTGTGAAATTCCCCAGTTCAAGTGGATATTTCCTGGTCAAATCAAGAATCCAACAAACTCTGGACATCAGAACAAATGTTGGTTACTGCCAGATGATAGCTTCATTAAAGTTCACTTAAAAAAAAGTTGTAGGGATCATTACATGATTTTGAGTGAGAAGCTCTGAGCTTCATAAATTAAGTTTCAATAAAGGAGAATATTTGTAGTTCAGAGTTGAAATAAGGGGGTCCTTGGTGCTCTTTGAGTTTGCTTATTTTCTTGCAGACATTACATTACCCAAATTAAGTAATGCCCAAGTAATGAAACATCTTCAAGAAAACAACTTCAGAGAGCATCAAGAACCCCTCAAAATTAAGTTTTTCTCCAAAAAGGGCAGCCTAAAATTTAACATAATTCTATTCACTTACTTCATTACCATATTCTTTTTAAGATGACTCACTTTAAAACATAAGCAAAGAAAGGTCTACCAAGCAGGTTTCCACTTTCAAGTTTCAAAAACTTTATATAGAGCAAGTTGGCTAGATAAGAAAAGGGGACAGTGTTGGTTTGAAGTCAAGTTTTATCAATTACAGGAAATGATGGGGAAACTCCAAAGATGAAAACTGAATGTTATAAAGCACAAGGTAGTGTTAAGTACAGGTAGTCTTCAACTTGAAGCCAAAATTTTTGTTGCTAAGCAAGACAGTTGTTAAGTGAATTTTGCCCTATTTTATGACTTTTGCTGCCACAGTCATTAAGTGAATCACTGCAGTTGTTTAGTAATAATGGGCTTCCCCGTTGACTTTGCTTGTCAGAAGGTCGCAAAAGATGATTACATGATCCTGGGACACTGCAACCGTCATAAATATGAGTCAGTTGCCAACATCCAAATTTTGATCATGTGACCAAGGGGATGCTGCAACACTTATAATTGTGAAAAATGGTCGTAAGTTACTTTTTTCAGTGGTGTTGTAACTTCAAATGGTCACTAAATGAATGGTTGTAAGTTGAGGACTAACTGTTGCTCTATAAACGGTCTTCCTGAAGGAAAAGAAAAATAAGGAAATTGTTTATTGGGTTTCAAAAAGGGAAGCTCTAAGCCAATTTAAGAGTGAGCCACAAGTTTGATATATAACAACTTTATCATGATAATATACAAATATACATTAAACAATGTGCAATTTTGCTTCTTTTTTAACAGAAATTATTTCATCTTATTTAATACTGTACGCTGAGGAAAACAGACATCTGAAGGCAGCATTTGGCCAAAGTGAAAGCAAATTAGTACCCTTGGAAATATCTCACCATACATTCCAAGAGGGCAAAATGGCAGCCGTATCGTAACCATCTACCAAAGTCACATGTTGGAATGACAGCTGTGAAATTATATACACAGTAAGCTGGTTCACATTAGTCATGCAATCTTCCCCAGAGCTCCTTCCCTGTGCTTCTCACAAATCTCACAATCATCTCTGTAAGATACAAAGGCATTGCCAATTTTTACAGATGTAAGCATGTTTTTCTCACACACACACCCAAGAAAAATAAAAATAAAGAAAATATTTGTACCTTGTCATAATGACTAAAAGGCCCCACTTTCATTGATGAGCTGCAGATTACCTCAAACATAATAGAAAACTGCTTTCTAGAAAGCTATGCTACCAGAAAAAGTAAAAATATAGTATCTCTCTCTCTCTCTCTCATCTATTATCTATCATCTGTCTCTGCCTGCTTGCCTATCTATCCATCCTCTACCATCTATCTATTGATCTATTAATCGATCCACACACATACACGCATACATATATACATATATATATAATTTTTCCTCTACTATATTTTTTCTTTTTTCTCTTTTTCTTATTTCCTTTTTATTCTGCATTTTTTCTTCTTTTTTAGATTGTATTAATGTTAAAATAATTGTAATCATAATTTTTAATAAAATTACTATCTTTTTAAAAAGTTATGCCGCTAGAAAACTCTTGGAAATAGTCAAATGCTAGAGCATCATAGGTCATAGAGCGGAAACTGTAAATTTGTTGTTCAACTCGAACTCATAAAAATAAATATAAAAAAGCAGGTGAGCCAGAAGCTACCAAACAATGTAACTACACCTATTGTGGGAAGAGGGGGAATAACAGAAAAATGATGCTTATTAAAACCAAATTAGGATTAAGAGTTTGCACATTACCTCCTATTTGGTATTACGTGTTTATATCACCATCACATTTTTGATAGAAATAATAAAGTTGGAAAAGACTTGCCTTATTTTATTTGTGAATTGTGCCAAATGGACCTTACATAACCTTTAAAATTATAAATACAGTTTGTTACATACTGAAATATTCAGGTGGAAATGGCTTGAACAAATTTGCACCAAAACTGAAACCCTATACAATTTTATGTCCTGCATAATTTGACTCCAGATCATTCCAGATGGATTTTGCTACTGTAACTTAGAATTTCCTCCCCCAGGCTTAGATATATCTGAATTCAAAACCTGCTTTGAAAATGGGATAGCCAAATGGACTTGGAACAGGTGGCCTTTAGCAGCAGGAACATTTTAGAGGCGGCATATGATATGATGTTTGCTCAAAACTCAAGAGGCAGTAAAATTTCACAACATTGCAGCATGTTAAATGGCTGTCATTCTCTTTGTGTTATTATTTGCTTAAGTATGTTGGGGTTTTTCGTAGGGGGGGGGGGAAATAATGTTATGAACCATTCTATAGTTTACAATGCATAATTGTCTGAAGCTGAAGAGCAGCTACAGCAGGGGTGTCAAACTGCCAGCCCACGGACCGAATGGGTCATGGTGAAACCGGGCAATGACAAAAAAAGTCATGCTACGTCACGACACATCATATGACATTGAGACTTTGACACCTCTGATTTACAGAACCACTCACACATATGTGAACCATTTCTGATATGATATTAAGATTGATATTATCCTGTGGAGCTCAATATTCAGCTCCTCCCATTTAACATCTACTGGATGAGGTCATCTAGTTAAATGGGTTTAGTATGTAAAACTGATGGTAGTCAGTTTTACATCATAATATTTTGGTCAATCTAAACAGGCTGCCCAGGTCCTGTTTTGCTCCCTGAAGACTGGGATGGAGACTAGCAGGCTCAATCCTAATCCTTACAAGGCTGATTGGCTACCAGGGATAGGGAACCTTGGCTCTTTTATAACTTGTGGACTTCAATACTCAGAATTCCTGAACCAGCCATGCTGGCTCAGGAATTCTGGGAGTTGAAGTTCACAAATCATAAAAGAGCCACAGTCTCCTACTCCTAGCTATATGTACATAGTTTTTCTGGTCTTATGATTTTCTCTTCTTCTTTCTGTACAAGATTCCTCACTGAAAATTATACAACCACAATTGAGCCCAAAATTTCTATTGCTAAGTGAGACATTTGTTAAACAGAGGTATAAGAATGTAGGTGCTTCATCAATGGAGATTTTTAAGACAGACTGGACAGTCACTGAAATGGTGTAGGGTCTCCTCAATGGTGGGATTCAAATATGTGTACAACTGGATCTCTGTGTGGATGCCGCTTTCGGAAGTCTGGGCCTGGGCAACAAAAAATTAGCTACCAGTTCTGCCGAAGTGGTACGAACTGGCTGAATCCCATCACTGGGTCTCCTGCTTGAGCAGGGGGTTGGACTAGAAGACCTCCAAGCTCTAATCTGATGGATTGACAATTGAACCCAAAATTTATGTTGCTAAGTGAGACACTGAGTTTTGTCTCATTTTACAATTTTTCTTGCCATAGCTGTTAAGTTAATCACTATAATTAAGTTAGTAACCTTGTTGCTAAGTGAATCTGGCTTCCTCATTGACTTTGCTTGTCAGAAGGTTGCAAAAAGTGATCAACCATCATAAATATGAGTTAGTTGCCAAGCATCTGAATTTTGATCATGTGACCATGGGGATGCTGCAACCATTATAAGTGTGGAAAAATGTCTATAAGTCATTGGGTCATCCAATGATGGGTCAGACTTTAAAAGAAAGGTCATGCATTTTCATGTGACAGGTCTCCCAGCTAAACCAGACACAACTAGATGAGAATATTTATAGCTCAGGGTTGAACTATGGATTCCTTGATGCTCTCTGAGCTTTGTTGTTTTCTTGCACTTGTTTCATTACCAAACTAGGTAACATCATCAGTGCTAGAAGAGAGTTGCCCTGTCAGAGTTGGTGGGGGTGGTCTTAAGAGATTCTTTGATTAGGCTCTTTGGTGATGGCTTTACTGTTCTTAGGAACTGCCAAACAAGTTCAACTGATGAGATTACCTAGTTTGGTAATGAAACACTTGCAAGAAAATAATCAAGCTCGGAGCACCAAGATACCCACAGCTAGATGAACGTATTCTACATTATCATAAAGCTATATTAATAGAATCTTCCAAGTCTGAAAGTACAAACTTCATACTGCTCATTTTAACTCTTTGATCCAGGGTTCCTTCCAAAGTTCCTTCTCTTTCCATTAAGCCTCTGGAAGTGTACTGAAAGTTTAATATAAACACAGATGAATGTAGAACATATGTATCTCTAGGCTTATACTGCCCTAATACTTCTCAGGTCATTAAAAGAGTACAATAAAATTCATGTTGGTTTGGAGAAAGCTCCATATTGCCTGGAATACATTTTTGTTAATAAATGTAAGTTGCATGAAAGGTATGAACTTTTTAACAAATAGTAATCAGAATCTCCCTTTACCAAAAACAAATTGTTCCAAAGGCTATATACATCTGTGGCTGCTTTATCAAGTTTGCCGTAAAAATTGTTTTAGTAGTTTGAGATTATTTCTTTTGGAGTTAATTACCATATTGGGGGTAAAAAAAATTTCATTTCCATTTCATCAATGGAAAATCCTGTATTTTAAATATTATGTTAAGGCATCAATTGTTGCAACATCCTTCTACTCTTCCAGAAATTCAAAACAGAAAGTGGAACACACACAGTTAAGGATTCATGCTATCCTTGCAAGTTCAGCAAATGTTCAAGTGTTTGTAGGCGTGTATGTGTAAGCGAGCATTGCAAAATGTTTACTTTAGAAAAGCAAACTCTTGTGCCTTCCAGCTCTTTGTCTAAGCATGCCCAAACCATTCACAAATACCTAGAATAGAATGCCAAATATGGTGGTCTCTTGTTTTTCCCCTTCCCAGAAATATCATTTTACTCTTTCTTAATAGAAAGTGAAGATATTACTTAGCAATAAGGTATAAACTCAAGATATTGCTTTCTATCCAGTCATGAATTTCCTGAACTTGCTTTAAACTGAACAGAATACCAAGTTCATAGTTCTAAGCATGCTGCTATATTAGATATTACCATCTTAACTACGTTATTTCTTTTCCAGTTTAAATATCATGTTAAATGAAATCAATTTATCATTTTTGGTTGAAGTCAAATTAATAAACCTTATGAAAAAAATCATGCTGAGTTTTTCAAAACTATAATAGAAAATATCATTTTGTTCAATGAAGATCAACAATTTATTTATTAAATCATTCTAACAAATATGTGTAGTCTTTATAAAAAAAATCATGCTGAGTTTTTCAAATTTATAGTAGAAAAGAGCATTTTTTTTGTTCAATGCATATCAATGGTTTTGTATATTTATTGAATCAGTTATATCTTAAAGGAGAATATTTATAGTTCAGGGATGAAATAAGAGATTATTGATACTTTCTGAGCTTGGATATTTTCTTGCAAACATTTCATTACCCAAACTAAATAATATTATCAGTATAATAGTGGGTTTGCTCTCAGTTTATATTCTAGTGCAGGGGTCCCCAACCCCCGGTCCATACACCAGAACCGGGCCACAGCATACCATCAATCCGCACAAAGAAGCAGAGCCCCATTTGCGAGATGTAGGCAGCACACAAAATCACATACTCTCCAGTCCGTGGAAAAACCTCTCTCCATGGAACCGGTCCCTGGTGCCCAAAAGATTGGGGATCTCTGCTCTAGTGCTTTGCCCTCTCAGTATGGGTGAGAGTGGCCTTAGTTGGGATGTTTTTTACTTAAACTGCCAAACAAGCTCAACTCCCAGAATTTCCCAATCAATGTAGATTTCAGCTTACAAAATTCCCCAACCAATGTTCAATAATCAAAATAAATTATGAAATCTAGCAAACCTTGCACATTGAAAACGCAGCTCAAAACCTCAGACCTGTGGTATATCTTGTGCTGTCCTTCTTAAATCCGTAATTCTTCATCGGGATAAAAGCTCCAAGTCTAAGTTAAATATATCATATGCATCTTCTTAAAATGTAACAAGATTTATCAGATTAAGCTAATTATTAATCAAGGGCAAATCTCAGAAAACAGCTACCGTGGAGAAAGTTCATCTCATTTGAGTGAGGGGCCAAGGCAGAATGTCAAGAGCCTCTAAGAAATATTGAAGTGAATTTTTTAAAAAGCACAGATTTAATTATAAGAACACATTTTAATCCAGTAAGAACTAATGAATGGGGTTCCAGCCATCAGAAGCAATTCTGTATGTTATAGAAAGATCTATATATAATATCTGCCTAAGAAGGGAAGATTAAAGGTTGATTCAAGAAGGCATTACTTCTACCTTATCAGTGTATTATTAACTAAATTCTTGCATATTATAAAGACCGGGACTTCCAATGTCATCTGAATGTATTATTTCTGACCACTCCAGACTCAAAGGATCCTTCCTCTGTGCACAGTGAATTGTTGTGTTTCATGTGCATATTCCCAAGTAAACTCAGTAGTGTGACATAGCTAAGACTTGACTGTTTGCAGAAACAGGAAACAATGACATTTATACTCACAATAGCTTAATGGAGTCCATCCCTATTGTACAATGAGCAAGGACAAGGTGAAACAACCAACCAAAAGGTAAAGGGTGAATCAGAGACAAAGGGCAAAAGTAAGAGAGTGATACTGTAATTCCTTTCCTGGTATCAACTTTTTCATGCCAGATAGCAAGACCAAGAGTATTGTAACACAAAGTACTCTAACATGTTAAGACGTGAACTTGTGTGAGGCGATATAGGCAACCTGTCTGTATATCTGTGATCTAAATGGAGATACCAGGTGTACTTACTTCAACAGAGAAATACAATCTTCGTAGTGCAATTGCTATATTCCAGGGGTCTTCAAACTTGGCCCTTTTATGACTTGTGGACTTCAACTCCCAGAATTCCTCAGCCAGCGTGCCTGGCTGAGGAATTCTGGGAGTTGAAGTCCACAAGTCATAAAAGGGCCAAGTTTGAAGACCCTGTTATATTCCTATGCAAATGTATCTCTGGATTCTCCCTGATTTATTAATACAATAAGGAAAAAGATTAAGCATAGCAATATAGATAGCTGGTAGGCAAATAAATAATAAAAAACTTTATTTTAGTAGTAGTCTTCCTTTTTTCTGTTTGATGAGAAGAGGTGAGCAGAGATAACTAAAATGTATCAACAGAAAAGAAGGGGCTATCACATATCTACTATATGTGACTATCTTTGCTACCAGCTATCAAGGAGAAAGGATTTCCACCGTGAATTACTTCTCAGTATGTCAATATTACTATGTTCACATGTTAGAATGAAAAGAATTGAGGTTCAGTTGATCATGAATGAACAGCATCCTGGTACACACTTTTCAATCATTTCTGCTTATTTTCTCCCACCTATTCTAGACAAACCCCTGAAATTCCTGCCATGATTTGACCCAACATGCAAATTAAAATTCCATCTTGTTCGACTCTATGAGAGCCAGAGACTATTACCATGATTTGAAGGAGCTTTTTTTAAAAAGTATTTTATTAATTTTCTATTATTACAATTCATTAGTGCTTAATGAACAACATATTGTCTGGGTTGATTTGATTTGCTTAGTAATACAAGTTAAGTTCTTACTCTCTATCCCATTTTTCTAGCTGAAGGAAAACTATTTTTTAAAATAGCAACTTAGACCCAGCCATCTTTTTGAAAACTGAATCCAAATTTTATGTTTATATAACAACTTCAAAAACTGCTTCCTTAAAATCAAAACAAAATTCCAAACTCATCAGGATAATAAACTATAGCTCAGTATGAAAATAAGATCAAGGCAGATTTACTTCTGTATCTTTGAATTACAAGAAGCCATCCACCCAATGAGTTGGCTGATTCATAAAATAACCAAGACATTAAAACAAACCATAAACTAATGTTCTGTACAGCAGCATCCAAGACATTAAAACAAACCATAAACTAATGTTCTATACAGCAGTATCCAAGTCAATCAACAAAAATGAAAAGTTAAAGAACCTAGATTAGTCATAAATCTTCATCATAAATAAGATAACTCATAGGATCAGAGTTGGAACATGACTGATGTTATCCCAGGTTGTTATCCACCGCACGAGAATTAGTAACGCGTGGTCCTAAAGTGCCACATTTCAAAGGCCACCTGCAAGCACTTTGTTTAGATTTTTGGCAAAAATGCCTTGTCCTATCCTACTAATAGAGAAAGACAGTATCAGAATGAATTATAAACCAAACTGATGCTCTAACCCAGGGGTTGTCAAACCTGGCCCTTTTATGACTTGTGGACTTCAACTCCCAGAATTCCTCAGCCAGGCACTCTGAGAGTTGAAGTCCACAAGTCATAAAAGTGCCAAGTTTGAAGACCCCTGCTCTAACCACTTCTGCTTAAGCCCAAAACTATTGACTTGGAGTTTCTTAAGAGTCTCCTGGGAAAAACCAGTCTCCATCAACAAGTGACACCTAGCTGCACCTGGCATGGGAACCTGGAAAACACTTCTGATCAAAATCTCAAAGCAAAGACAGTGACATTGACATAGATTAACTTTCTGATATTTTGGTCAAACAAGATGTGGCCTCAACTTTAAAATGTATGTCAGTCTTATGAGGTACACCAGGCAGGAAACACAATGATGAACTAATCCTATTTTATTGTAAGGTTATATTAACAGACTCTTGCAAGACTGAAAGTCCTTCCCTCCCTCTATCTCCTTTACAGCTATAAAACTAGGGAGGGTCCTTGCTGAGTCTCTTGTTCTACCCTCAGAGTGTGGATTATGCTACCATTTATCTTGTTTGCATCCCAACTTTGTTTTCCAAGGTTATTCCCATATACCATTACAACATCTAAAAGATTCATCTTCCCCATAACTAAGCTGGAAACACATCATTACAGGTACTCCTCACTTACCAACTGCAACTAGGATCTGCAATTATGTTACTAAGTGATAGGCTCATAAAGTGAAACATAACACCAAATCCAACTTAACGACATCATTCTGATCATGTTCCTCAACCAAAACTCCACAGTTATTAAGTGTGACATTATGAGGCTCCAATGTCACATTATGACTTCCTGCCGGCTTCTCCATTGACTTTGCTGGAAACAGTTGTGAAAGTCTTGGTCATACGACTTTGGGATATTATGACCATCATACACACATGACACTTGTTAAGCACTTGATTTGCAATCACAGGACCATCAGGGCACTGCGACAGTTGAAAAATTCAAGGACAGATCATAGATCTCCTTTTTCAGGACCATATCTTCAAAATAATTTTTGTATAAGCAATATAAGTCCAGTGGACTTTGGGTATCATACAAAACTTTTTTAAAAAGCCAATTTAAGAGTGAGAAACATTAATCAATAGGGAGCCCAATATAAAATAACTAACAAAACTCACAAAACTCTATAATCATACGAAATGGTGCAATTAAATCATTGTTCTCCTTCATGCTCCCTTCCAGTAAGTTTTACAAATGCTGACACAGCCTAGGAGTCATCCAGCTGTTTTGGAAATTCCCATTAACCTCAACGTTAACCTCAAGTGGAGCTACAGTTTAGAGTATTTGTCTGCATCCAACTGGAGATAAATTGCTTTAAATCAACAAGTCTCCAGCTTGTGACCATGTGTCAAAAGAAATGTTTTCTAATGGTTTCTAATTTAAATGTTGTATAAATAGGCCATCATTTAAAGCAAATGTACACATCTAAACCATCAAATGCTGCTTATAAACTCTTATTTTTTTACTTGTACAACACATATATACCATTTCATTCAATGATTCTAAGAAGTTCCATATGACTTAATGGACATTGTAGTTTCTGTGGGCTGTAGTCCACAAAATTTATTAGTCTGAAAAGATAGCATCAGACTCATTCCGATATATGTCTTTATAAGCAATTCTACTGTCTATATCTCAATATCCTTAGATAGCAGCTTACCTAAATCTGAACTTTAAGTATCTTCTCCTTCCTCAAATTACACCAGCCCACCTCTCATCTGCAATGTAAATGTAATTCTTGCATACTCTATAGGGAAATTGGTGTATAAAATGTCAATCTAATACCAATATTATTTTATTTATTTTTAAAAACTAATGACAACATACACACCCATGTTGTAACAATGAGATCTATGGGGCTGTGGTTAAGACATTGGCCTAGAATCTGGTGTAGTCCCACCTTAACACAAAGCAACTGGGTGACCATGGGCCAGTTACTTTCTCTCAGCCCTAGAAAGAAAACAATGGCAAACAATTTCTAAAAAATATTGATAATTTAAAAAATGCAGTTGTGTTTCTGCATGTCAGTGTGTGTGTTTGTGTGTGTCTGTGTAAAATAATACCGGATGATGCACACAACAAATTGGAATAAATTTTATTTATTGTTGCTACTGCATGAACCAATTTGTATTCATTTTATGATGATGTAAGGTTTCCAACAGTAACAACTCAGATCACAGACATATATGTCTACTTCTTAATATTCAAGATGTTAGTTCACCATTATGCAAGTGTTTATTAATCCATTAAATAATGGTAAATTAAACCTGAAAAAATGAGTCACCTGAAAGGAACCATGTCCTAGTACCAGGATACATAATGCAAAACCTTTTTGCTCAATAAAAACATCACAAACTGCTCAACATTCATCCTAATATTCGAAATAACTTAAGACTTAATTTTCTACACATGGATAAATAATGAAAACATAATCCCACACATGAGAGAACTACCTATCAGTATCACCCCATGTTAGAGCAAGTTAAAAAAATTGCAGCACTTTTTCACTGTCTGTTCCCCACCCAAGAGGGGTTAGAGCAGGGGTGGGCAACCTTGGCTCTTTTATGACTCGTGGACTTCAACTCCCAGAATTCCTGAGCCAGCTTGGCTCAGCTTGGAAACTCCCTTTCCCCTCAGCATGGCTGGCTCAGGAATTCTGGGAGTTGAAATCCACGAGTCATAAAAGAGCCAAGGTTGCCTACCCCTAGGTTAGGGCAAAGCATAACTAAACTTAACTAAATATACTTACTTTTGAGATTAAAAATAAGGTTATTGAAGTATAACCCTATATGTGTAACAGGGGAGGAAATTATTGGCATAGAGTTAAAGTCCGCTAGTTATGGTGGAATCATCACTAAAGTGCATTGCTATCCAGTTTCCTTCCAGTTTGGACATTGACATATATGCAATATATAGAATGTTAAAGCCTATTTGCAATTTTAGGATTATACTTTTTTATTTTACTTAAAACTATATTTGTTTTTTGTCTTCTTGATCAGGATGATGGTTTTTACCTTTTGTATCAGAATAACAATGGATCAGATTATTCATTATTTTAATTTATATAGCCAGCCATCTCAATGTAAGTGGTATCAGTAGCTCACAGATAAGTAAAAAATAATACAGATAGTTCTCAACTTGAAAGCAGAGTGTTTGTTGCAAAACAAGGCAGTGGTTAAGTTATGCCTGATTTTATTTTATTTTATTTATTTTTATTTTTTATTTTATTTAATTTTATTTATATGCTGCCCAATCCCAAAGG
Source organism: Crotalus tigris (assembly GCF_016545835.1). Classification (NCBI taxonomy): domain Eukaryota; kingdom Metazoa; phylum Chordata; class Lepidosauria; order Squamata; family Viperidae; genus Crotalus; species Crotalus tigris. Next base: position 147,862 of record NW_024096582.1, read on the forward strand.
ACTTCACAATTTTGTTTTGCCATGGTTAAGCAAACCACTGCAGCTCTTAATGGAACATAAGAGAACCTGGCTTCCCATTGACTTTGCTCATTGGAATCTGGCTGAGGTCACAAATGGTGAATACATGACACTCCAGGATCCTCCAACCATCACAAATACATGCCAATTTGCCAAATACCTGAATTTTGATCATGGGGAAGGCTGCAATGGTTCTAAGTGCAAGCACCAGTTGCAAGTCGTTTTTTTCAGGGCTATTGTCATTTCAAACAGACACAAAATAAATGGTTGCAAGTTGAGTACTTGTACTATAATTTAAAACCAGTGATATAAAAAAATGCAACACAATTCCTATCCAAGGTAGTTAATACCATCAATAACAATGCAAATACTGCACAGGCTGTACAATATCCTGAGTACAGATTGAAGAGAATGTTTGTAGGACAGGGTTGAAATGAAGGGTGCTTGGTGTTCTCTGAGCTTGGTTGTTTTCTTGCAAATGTTCCATTACTGAACTAGGTAACATAATCAGGGCTAATATGAGGTGGGATTTGCTCTCATTTTATATTCTAGTGGCTCCCCCTATTAATGTTGGTGAGAATGTTCTTGGTGATTCTATATCCAGAATCTCCATCCTTTTGGCAAAACCCTGATCTTAGAGCTGTGCAAAAAGCCAGCAGAGTCAGGACCTTTGAATTTTCTAAAGATGACGTTCCAAAGAGCAAATCATTTAAAAGGGGGCGTTGTCTTACCTGAATGCCTTTTCTCAGCACAGAGATGGAGAATCCACCAATGGGTTGAGACTGTATTCCTGCCCAATCAGATCAGTCAGCCAAAGTTGCCACGCCTGTCCTGGACCATAGAGATCCCAGTCTTGACACGAGCGAAGCCATTGACTGACAGCAAGACGTTGTGGCTCACAAAAAGCAACTAACCCTAGACCTACGTGACCTATAAGGGTGGGTGTGGATTCTCCATCTCCGTGCTGAGAAAAGGCGTTCAGGTAAGACAATGCCCCTTCTCCAGCACTGGAGATGGATAATCCACCAATGGGACATACCAAAGCTTATTGTCCCTGAGGGTGGGAAATAGCCTGGTTCTATGTGGAACTTTGGTCTAAAACCTGCTGCAGAACCCTCCTACCAAATGATCCTATAGTGCCGGTTGAACAGGGAAGGAGAGGCCCAAGTGGCTGTGCTACATACTTTCTCAATGGAAGCTTGAGTGGCCCATGCCACCAAAGTGGCTGCGCTCCTTGTAGAGTGTGCCATTATCCGACTGGGGATCGGTAAGGCCTCCATCTGATATGCCCCGACGATGCATGCTCTGATCCATCTTCCAATAGTGGAAGAGGAGACTTTCCGACCCCTGGAAGAGGGGTGGAAGGATATGAAGAGAGCCTCTGAACTGCGGAATTCCGCTGTCCGTGAAATGTAGTACCTCAGAGCCCTACAGACGTCCAATGTATGCCACTGACGTTCCCGGTCGTGTGCTGGATTTGGGCAAAAATCCAGTAGGATTATCTCCTGTGATCTGTGAAATAAGGAATTGACCTTTGGAATGAAAGTGGGATCTAGTCGTTCCTTATCGAGAGCGCAGCTAACTCGGAGATACGACGAGCCGACGTAATGGCTACCAAGAATGCTACCTTGTAGGTTAGGTAGCGGATGTCACATGTTTTCAGTGGTTCAAACGGTGCCCTCGTAAGTGCCCGTAGGACCCGTGATAGATCCCACGAAGGATACCTGTGTACGGTGGGTGGCCTGATGTTCGCTGCCCCTTTATGGAATGAACAGAGTAAAGGATGATGATCCAGAGACTCCCCGGAGTTACACGATAGAATCGTGGAAAGGGCGGCAATTTATCTGCGTAATGTGTTTGGAACCAGACCCCTTTCCAGGCCATTTAACAAGAATTCCAAGATGTTGGGAACTGTAAGTTCCCCAATGTTCAGGTGCTGGCCAGAGCACCATGATTGAAAATTCTTCCACGTAGCCTCGTAAATGCGGTTCGTGGAAGGGCGTCGAGAAGCCTGAATTACCCTGATGACCCCTTGTGAACAAAGTCCCCTTGCTAAGATCGAGCGTTCAAATGCCAGAAGGCTAGTTGTAATCACTGCGGATCCGGGTGTAGAATCACCCCTTGATTGAGTGAGACTTTGTCCGGGGGGATCTGCCAAGGATCCGTTAGGGAGAGGCTTCTCAGGTCGGCGAACCAAGGTCTCCTTGGCCAGTATGGGGCCACCAGGAGTACCTCAGCTCGTTCCTGAAAGAGTTTGCGTATTACGGCCGGGAGAAGAGGCAGACAGGGAAAGGCGTAAAGTAGCCCCTGAGGCCATGGGCTCCAGAGTGCATCGTCTGTTCCGCTCCCTCGACGGAAATCGGGAGAAGAATCGATCCAACTGGGCATTGGACTGAGATGCGAAAAGTCTACCTGAGGTCGACTGAAACAGTGACAGATTTCCTTGAAGACCCTCGTATGGAGGCGCCATTCCAAATGATCTACTGTTGTCCTGCTCAGTAGGTCTGCCTGAGTGTTTGTTTCCCCTATATATGATCGGCCCTGATTGAAGCCAGGTTCTGTTCTGCCCAGGCTCCTAGCAGAAGGGACTCAGACCATAGGGAGCGGGAGCGAGTGCCCCCTTGGCGATTTATGTGGGCTTTGGCTGCCACATTGTCCATGAGGACTAGTATGTGTCACCATGCCAGCAAGCTGTGAAAGTGCCGTAGGGCTAGGTGAATGGCTCGTAGTTCGAGCCAGTTTATGTTGTGTCGAAGGTCCGATGTGGACCAACGGCTCTGCGCCCACCTTGTCTGGAGGTGAGCTCCCCAACCGAACATGCTTGCATTGGTCATGAGAACTAACCTGTTCGGTTCTCTGAAGTATGAGCCTCTGAGCATGGCTGGGGACAGCCACCAAGTGAGGGAGCATCTTACCCATTGTGGCAGCCATACCCTTTGCTGGGATGCACTGAGGTTCTGTCTCTGGAATGGGAGCATGAACTATTGCAGTTCCTGTGAGTGAAGTCTGGACCATGGCACGATTGCTATGGTCGAGATCATCTTCCCTAGCAATTTGGAAAGACTGACTAGCATTACAGACTGGCGCGGGTGTAATTGGAGCACTGACTCCCTTATGCTGTTCTGGCGTTCCTGGGAAAGGTACGCTCGGCACTCCACTGTGTCTATGATGGCCCCTAGGTGTAGTATTCTTATTATGGGGACCAAGTGGCTCTTGGGGAAGTTCACCGAGAACCCATGATCCTGGAGTAGTCTTACCACTAGTTCGAGGTCCGGTGGACGACAACTGGATCAGTATGTCGTCCAGGTAACATTGGACTCTAACTGGTATCATCCTCAAATGAGCTGCCAGGACCGCCAGGATCTTGGTGAACACCCTGGGAGCTGATGACAGGCCAAATGGGAATGCCCTGTATTGAAAGTGACTTCCCCTGTATTCGAACCGTAGAAAACGGCGGTGGGCCAGAGATAGGAATGTGTAGGTACGCCTCTGTGAGGTCGATAGACGTCAAGAGGTCCCCTTTCCTTACGCTTCCCAATATGGAGCGTAGTGTTTGCATTTTGAATTTGCGATATGCTAGATGGAAATTTAGACCCTTGAGATCTAGAATAGCTCTCCATCCCACTGATGGTTTTGGGACGATGAAGAGTATGGAGTAAAAACCCTGGCCTCTCTGGTCCGGCAGCACTGGTTCTATGGCTTGAATACTTAGTAAATGTTGAACGGCTTCGTTCATGAGTCTTTTCTTTGTCTGGTTCCAGGGGTATGAGCAAGAACGGAACCAATTTGGGGGGTTGGAGACGAACTCTAGGGATAGGCCGTGACGGACAGTGTTTATCACCCATGTGCCTGTGGTGGTTGCTTCCCACTGGTGGGCAAACAGGGTGAGTCTGCCCCCTATGGGAAGGACTGATGAGGAGTCATCTGGAATGGCGGAACAGGCGGTTATTCCCACGAAAGGGCCGCTTGCCTTGTGCTTACTGCCTGGGTCTTGAATTTTATCTCTCTGTTTGTCTCTCCTATCTATCCTATCTGGCCTGAAAGGGCTGCGATGACTGAAAGTAGCCAAACCTTGCCCCTGCACGAAAGGACTGCCTCCTTGAATAGTGACCGGGGCGTCTTTCCTGTCTCTTGAGGATGTGATTAAGGACCTTGCACTTGTCCTTGTTCTCTGTTAGGTAAGGTGTCAGCACATCCCCAAATAGTTTGCCTCCCTGGTATGGGGCGGATGCCAGCTTCCATTTGGATTTGGCATTGGCTTGCCAATGTTTTAGCCAAAGTATGCGCCGGCCCGTGATGCTGGAAGCGATGGTCCTGGCCGAGAATCTGGCCGCTTGGAGTGTTGCATCTACCACATACTCCGTGGCTGCTACCATCTTACTGAGTTCCTGCTGTGTGAGGATGTCCTCCGCTGGTACCCGGTTCTGTAGTTGCCAGAGCCAACAGAGTGTGGCCCTGCTGAAGAAAGAGGCGAAGGTTGCAGACCTGGTAGCCCATACTGCTGCTTGGTGTGTTCTCCGGTAGGTGGACTCGTATTTGCGGTCCTCAGCCTTAAGGGCCTCGGAGAGGTCACCAGATATGGCAGTAGACGATACTAAGGGCCCTAAGGGCTCGTCTACCAGGGGTACCTCCAATACCTCCTCCAGTTCCTTGGCTACGTTATACAACCTCTTGTCAGTGTTACCTGGAAGAAGAAGGGAAGCTGAAGAGAACCATTGTTTCCTGACCACGTTCAGGAACAAGGCGGGTCAGGGGAAGCGATGTTGAGTCGTTACCGGTTCCACGAACCTCGGGTCGGCCTCCGCATCAGGAAGAACAGGTTCTGGTGGAGTTCCCTGTCCAAGATGAGCCGTGGATTCAGCCTTACGTAGTAGAGTAACAAAGAGAGAGGGGTTAAAGAGACCACTGAACGAGGGCACCTCAGAAGGGACGTCCTCGTCTTTGGACATTTGGACCATTTGCTTTGTACCTGGTTGGTCAAGGTAAGAATCCTCAGAAAGAGATGATTCGGATGGAGAGGATGGACATTGCAGGGTCCCCGTTTCCTGCCGGTGGCCGGTCTTGGGCCTGGGCGTTCCTGGTCTGGGAGCCAGAGCCCTAGCTTTAAGGGCTCAGTCTACAGCCTGTGCGATCAAGACCGCCAGGCGATCCTCCGACGGTAGCAGAGGCGCCTCGCTAGGTTGTGGTCCTGCTGCCATGGGTGTGAATGTAGCCTTGGTAGGCCCCTGAGACACCCATGGTGAGGAAGATTGGGAGAGGGAAGAGAACTCACCTGTCCCGCATCGCGTGGGGGACTGAGACGATTCCCCCGTCGACCATACCCCCAGTGGAGAAGATGAGGCTCCCAGGGGTAATTCAGGAGCTAGGCCCCCGTTCTGAGTTTTTTCCAACCTGGCCTTTTCTGCGCCCTGGCAAACTCTTTTTCTAGGACCTGGTATCTCCTGCTTGCCTGTTTGTCCGTCTTCCTGGAAGATTTTTTGGCAGATCTGGCCTTAATAGCCGCTGCCTTATCGCTGCCTTCTGGGCCAGATAGGCCTGATGTGGATGGCAAGGCTCCTGTCGAGGGAATGATGGCTTCCTCCATTCTCCAATAGCACAGGACCACAGTAGGGGGATCCCGATATTAGGAGAGAATACACACTGAGTAACGACAGACGTACTACTGGGGGCGCCTGGAACCCAGGTACAGCCTCTGTGCCCAGATACTAACAATGGCGTGCACGGATAAGGACAGACACACTAATAGGGGTGCCTGGAATCCGGCTTGGAATGCTGTGGATAAGGACAGACGCACAATAGGGGGCGTCTGGAATCCCAGCAGTTGTTATCCGGATAACGATAGGCACAGTACTGGGGGTGCCTGGAACCTGGGTGGAGCCAATCAAATAATGGATACTTGGAAGCAAGGGACACCAAGTCCTGGAAAAATGGAGATCACTAAGGTGAAGATCAATACTCGTGCCCTTGTGGACTCTCTGAAAAAAAGGGGTCTCTTCTTATCCTAAAGGCGAGTATTCACCCTCTCTCTAGGAAGGAGCTTACCCCTTTCGTCGTTCACAATGTTCTCATTAGCTAGGCCTGTTTGTTCTTTTTATTTATTTATTTATTTAAATATTATTCAGGTCACTTGAGTCACTGTGAAGGTCCGATAGAAGAGATAAGACCGCGCACGTGCAGGAAATGGCTTCCACGCATGTGCAGTGACTCCCCTGCTCAGTGGTGAAGAGGGTTACTACCGTGCGTGCGCAAAGATGGCTGCCGCGCATGCGCAGTGATCCTTCTTCTTGCCTGAGCCACGTGGAGCCTAACAAAGGATCCGCGCAAAATTTGAAATGGAGGTCCGAGCAGAATGATCGGGCTGCACTCCCGGCTCCTGTTATCGTAAGATTAGTGCCTGAACACATGAATTCCAGGAATTGCCTCCCCCGCGCGTGTCCCCCGCCCCTCTTCCGGCCCGCTAGTCTGAAGCCTTATGGGTTCGGTGCTGCCCAAGGGAATTAAACGAGGGAACTGTATCTTCATTGGAGCTGCAGCTGCAGGCTCCGCTTGTGTGACGCGCTCCCCAGCTGCCTAAACTAGTTTTTTTTTTAGCTGCCGGCTCGGTTTTCCCCGGCTGGAATGAGGAGAGGGGGGTGTGAGGGGGAGTGGGGAGGTAGGAAGGAACACCTTCCTTAGCTAGATTGATGTTCTCAGTGGGAGAATACTTCTTAGTCTTTGCTAAACAGTCTGGATTAATTAGTAATCAGATCTTTTCTCCCCCCAATGAACAGCTACTGGGAAATAATTCACCCAAAATTTTTTTCTAATTTTAAATTTGAATAATTTAATTCAAATTAAATTGAATTAAGGAATTAATTTAAGTTAAATTAAAGAAAAATTTGCCTAATTGCTTGCGGAATAATCCACCAATGGAGATTGTACTTGCCTGAGCCAAGTTTGCAATGTCTGACCAGTGGACAAGATCAGTCAAGACTGGGATCTCGTGGTCCAGGACGGGCGTGGCAACTTTGGCTGACTGATCTGATTGGGCAGGAATAGAGTCTCAAACCATTGGTGTATTATCCATCTCCAGTGCTGGAGAATTGCTTATTTTAGTGCTGTCTGTTTATTTACATCTTGATTTTTAACTCCACATTAATGCTATAAACCTTCCATTGCAAAGTTGGAAGCATTTAATTTTGAACAAAATCCCAGTGAGTATTTATAATTTATCTATAATGCAATCTGGAATATTCACTATCAAGTCTAAGTAATGATGACAGGTCATTCCGTAACTTGAATATACCATGTTTAGTTCATGTCCTTTTCTTATTTGAACAAAGGTAATCTCTCTCTCTCTCTCTCTCTCTCTCTCTCTCTCTCTCTCTCTCTCTCTCTCTCTCTCTCTCTCTCTCTCTCAAAAGGCTGCAAAACCAGTATGGATCCCACACTACATTTTGACAGGTTACTACAAGTTTATGAGCGACAGTGGAAGCAATCTTTCTAACTATATCTTGTTAATACCAGGTATATAGTTACAGTAAAATCAGCTATAGCAGTTTGGTGTTAACTGTAACAAATTTATCTCTAATCCAGCCCTGCCTGATGTGAGTTTACTTTGGAGCAGTGTTCCCCAACCCTTCTGGTTTTGTGGACCAGCAGGGGAAGGGAGTTCAGTTTGCTCAAGTGGCAGGCACACACAACCCTGCTCACACAAATGGAGCTGCACTTGCGCAAGAACAGCTGTACACATGCTCACCCACCACTTCCGTAGCCTGGTTCCGAATAGGCTGGGTCACAGCCTAGGGATTGGGGACCCCTGCCTTGGAGAATTCCACTTTATTTTTGGATGACTTCACAATTTAAAGCATCATTTTAAAAGTAACATTAGAAATCAGTAAGACTGACATGTTGCAATAGGAATTTTTTAGGGCTGGGATGAAGAAATTTTAAACATGAAGTCTCATTGTCAGGCTGGAAAATGCCAAAATTGGGTTCTCTTGGGCATGGCATACGCTGAATTTCCTTCCAACAGAATTAACAAGAGAGAACTAAAATAAAAACTAACTTGGAACTCTTTTTTTTAAAACTGCAGAGAATTTATCTAGACATGTTTTTTTCAGGGCCTAAGTCAGACCTTTCCTCTGAGGTGAAGAAATCCAGATACTGGTAGTCTTCAGCTTACAACCATAACTAAACAAGAATTTTCATTACTAAGCAAGGTAGTTAATTTAGTAGTGCCTATTTTTATGACCTTTTTGCCCCACTGTTGTTAAGTGAATCACTGCAGTTATTAAGAGAATCATATTGTTGTTAAGCAAATCAAGTTTTCTCGTTGACTTTGCTTTTCGGAAGCTGGATGGAAAGATCACAAATGGTGATCAAATAACACTAGGATGTTGCAAGCATCGTAAATATATGCAAGTTGCCAAGCAACTGAATTATGATCACATGACCAAGGGGATGCTGCAATGGCCAAAGTGTGAAAATCAGACACTTTTTCAGTGCCACTGTAACTTTGAAAGGTCTGTAAGCAACCTGTACTACATCTATTTTTTTTTTCAAATCAAAGCATCAATGAAGTTAAAACAAATAACACAGCAAAAAAAAAAACCAGCCCAAACAGAGCTTTTAATTTGCCCTTTGACTCTTTTCTCTTCCAGACGCAGATTTTGGAGACTAAAGACATAAAGACATGCGCGGTGCCGCCAGCTGAGAAAAAAATGGCGGATCGCGTTGTTTGGCAACCCCCGTGAAATGGTCGTTCGACCCCAAATGGGGTCGCGACCCACAGGTTGAGAACCGCTGATATAGCACGTCAGGATCCACATTCCAAAAACGATAGAGACGAATTTATTTGTTTCACTACTATTTATTAAATTTGTACTTAATCCACATTTATATATTGTTAATACAATGATTTCCATGTATTTAATCATTTGTCTTCTCTCACAATATATTTGGTGGCAATTTTTAGAGACTCTGGAGCATTAAAGCTATAGACTCTTATTCTAAGGCGCTTCATAAAGACCCAAATTTCAATTGATATCTATCCAGTGTAGAGTAATTTTGATTCCTGTCTTTCTCCTCTTTTTCCATTGCTGAAATTAGTAGTAGGAGGGGGGAGGAGGAGGAGGAGAAGGAGGAGGATGAGGGTCAGATGACACGGATAGTGGTGAGACCTGTCAAGGAAGACACTGAGTGCTATGAATATCTCAAAGGGTTCTATGAAATGCTGTTTTTAGAGCCAAAAAACGCTAACAAGGAATGGCTTTCCTCAAGTATGTGGGTTTTGGTTCAGACCAAAAATTACACATTTCAGAGAAAAAGTGACTCTTCTATGCCCCGGTTGGTTTTTCTCCAGAGAACAGCAGAGCACAGCAACCAAAATCCAACTTCTGAGCTTTGCTACAAAAGGAAATGTGTGCATTCCTCACTCAACGTATTATTTAAAGGTTAAAAATTTAAACAGGAAGAGGGTAGTGCAATTTCTAAATTTTGAAGTATCATAAAGAACTGTATCTACTCTACTAAATGTTTCTTCATGCTAATTTTATTATCTATCTCCACAACTCATTACTAGGATGGCCCTTTACACAAACCATTCAACCCCAGTTCTAGAGATTTTGGAGCAATCCAGGATTATATATTTAAATTCTACCTTTTCTCCAGGATTTGGAGACAATGTGCGCTGAATCTTCTCTTCCTCTTTTCCCACACAATACTTCTGAGAATCACTGATCCAAAGTCATCCTCAAACAGATTACTGATGTACTTGAAAGTGAATCCACCCAATTTTACTTCAACACCTTAACCACACGCTGGTTCTTTCCTAATTTGCTTAAGAACTTGTCTAGAAAAAAAACTTCAAAACAAAACAAAAAAACAAGAAGTTTCTAGTATGATAGATTAATTATTACAGATAGTCCTTGACTTACAACCACAATTGAGTCCAACATATTCACAAAGGATTTATCTTGACAAGACTCTGCTATTGTTTGATAACAGCCTATAATAACATTCTATTAAATTTACAGAGTAAAATGCAAAAGCTTTAAATTTTCAACAAATAATTTAGGCGCAGTTCAGAAAAATCCAATCATGGCAGGCTGTTTGCATCAATCATTACTGTGCCCAGTAAAGTTTAGCAGCTCTTAAATATGAAGAAGAGCAGCAAGACTTTTATTATCTTTAAAAAGTACTAATGTGCAGACATAAATAATTCTGAATTAAATGAGATTTTATTCAGCTTTGCAGCCTTAATGTGATGGGAATGTGTATGAGCAACTGAAAAATTGGGTACAAATACAGTAGCCCATATACATTGCCAATGGCTTAAAAAGCCAAATAAACAACATTTGCTTTCCAAGAGTTATTAAAACAATAATTCTGTGCAAATAATAAGATGCCAGATATACTGCAAAATGACACCCGATAGATGCAAAATACAAATCTTACTTTTATGGTCTGAGTAGTTGAAATATACAAATAGACAACATGCCAGAGAAGTAAAATCCATTAAAAATATTTATTTCAGAATCAGTGTTTTTAATAAAAAAATGTTCATAACATCTAATTATTATATGTTTTATTTGTCAACCTGCACATGATAAAATCATTTACAGACCTGAAAACTGCCTTCTTTTTAAATGTACGAAGTTAATAAATCAGAAGAGAATATCCCAGGAGGAATCAAATGGTAAAAGAAGCTATTACAATTTCGCCTTTGAACAAAATATAATTATAACCCTACGGTAGCTTAATACTGCCAAACAGACTTGATATTTCTATTTTTTATATATTCCTGAAGTTATTCATAACAATTACTTTGGAGAGAGTGGGAAACTGTTTATTTATTTTTATCTCACCTTTATTATTTTAATAAATAATTCATTGGGAAACATATCTAATACTCCTCCTATTTTTCCCACAACACCCCCTTTAAAGTGGGTTAGGCTGAAAGAGATTGACTGGCCCAAAGTCATCTAGCTAGCTTTCATGCTTAGAAGATGCTTAAGAGAGGACTAGAACTCAGAGTCTCCTGGTGATTGATCCAAAGCCACTTAGCTTGCTTTCGTGTCTAAGGCAGGACTAGAACTAACAGTCTCCTGGTGATTGGCTCAAAGTCATTCATCCAACTTTCATGCCTAAGGCAGGACTAAACTGACAGTCTTCTGGTTCCTAGACTAATGCCTTAACCATGAGATCAAACTGACTCTCTATGATTAATGGTTGGTTTATATTGCTATTTCTTTTAAACATAAGATTACTTATAGAACATTGAAAAAGGAATATATGAATAATTTTATAATGTATATATAATGATTATTATACAGAATCTTCCTGCATAGAATATAAAACATAATTAAAACAAGAAAACAGAATTTTCTTGATTGATTCCAACAATGATTTAAGTGTATTTGATTTAGATCAAAACCACCTTGTTTTTAATCTTAATTAAAAGTTGGTTTCCAGAGATCGGAGAGGATGTATGGTTGTGCTCATGTATGTGAAGCTTGACAGGCATGAAGTTTCTTCTGGATGGAAAGAAATGTAAGTTAATGGTACATTATAAATAAGTTTCATCACTATGCATATAGCAGGAAAAGAGGCCAATGCATTGCTCTAGTAGCACAATAGTTTTAAACAAGGGGTAGCTCCAAGAAGGTATTTTGGCCATAGGCCAGGACAATTTGTAATTGCTTGTTTGTCAATCAAGGATCCAATTTGGGACTGTCCCTGCTGACAGACTTATATAAATATCCATTGCCGACAGCCAGTGATTTTTTTTCTAGTATAAAGATATTATTTGAGGTTTTGAAAATGGGTAATTGGGTCAAATAGTTGAACCATTGTCTTAGTATATGCTATAGTCTTTTCCACTTTGGTGACCTCCAGATGCATTAAATTATATCAGCTTCCATCAGAGGTATACTGGCCAGAGATGATGGAAGGTCTAGTTTAAGCTCTATGTTTTCTTTACAGAGCTTGTCATGACATTTAATGAATATTATTTGAACTCAAAATGTCCACATATTTTCATCCACCTGCTAGAATAAAATTGGTCATGACAACAATTATGACAACTCAGCACAGGACAAGAGTTACACTACTATTTAAGAAATAGTGGGATAAAATCATTAAAGAAGGATGCCAAAGGAGGGACAAAATGAAATGGGAATAACACAAATTAAAGTAATTCTTAGAATATTTTAAATCATTAAATTGAATTGAATTGTCCTGCAGCAAATTATCCAGTGGAAGTTGGTCCATGGCAACTTGTCCCACAGCAAGTTGCCCAGGGTGTATTGACCATGACTAGTTGTCCGTAGCAAGTTGGCTGCAACGAGCTGTCCCATTCTGCTCAGAAGGAAGACTCAAAGGTGGGGAAAACCAACCAAGGTTCTTGGCAGATAATTTTGAGCTGTGCTTTAAGGTTACAAAGCCAATATTCTTTGGTAGTCACGTCCTGGTTGACAGGATTGTTTGATCCTGTTTTTAGAAATGAAATGAAAAATTCAAACTAATTATCCAAATAGTAATCTTGTTTTCCAGTTGTCCTTTTGAGAATGCTGTTTAGGACTCGACACACTGCACTGCACTGATTTATTGGTCCTGAGAGCAAGTTTGGTCTGAGATGTATGATCTGATGACTAAATAACCAACACTACACTTGGAACTTTTCCCTTAGCTTTTTGTCATCTGTCAAAATGATGGACATACAAACAGAACACCAAGCCGTAATCTATACAAATCATCCAATATGATTTTATTATCCTCTCTTCCAACTGTTCCTCTTTTTCAGCTTTCTGTATTTTGTGGTTCTCAAATCCAGCATGCTGAGCCTGAGTTCACATTCTGAACTTTTTCCATGCAAACTTTTTTTTCAAACTTCCTGATGGACTCATGGATCGAGTGAACTCATGTTTTTGTTGGCATATATTGTAGCTACAAATTACTCTACAATTCTCTGGAAAATGCCAAGGACATGCAACCACTTGGCTCTTTCAAGAATAACAATATTTGACTTTGAGTGAGCACTCTATAGCTTAGTTGTACATGCAGAAATTCCAAGTTCGGTTCTAGATAAGGGGAAAGCCTCCATCTGAATACATGGAGATCTCTAGAACAGCGGTTCTCAACCTGTGGGTCGCAATCCCATTTGGGGTTGAACGACCATTTCACTGCCAAACAACGCAGTCCGCCATTTTTTCCCCTTTTTCTTAGCTGTGCTACTCCCTTTTATTCTATTGGCTTTTGAAAGCCAATAGAATAGACTCTCTTGAATAGAGTCTAATTCTATTGGCTTTCAAAAGCCAATAGGAATTGTCCAGGCTGTCTCTGCCCTGCTGAGCCCGCCAAAAATCCCATTCTGCAAACGGTGCTGCAAGTTGTCTGCAGCGAAGACGAGCTGGCTGGAAGTTTCCACCCCTCCCTGCTGAGCAACTACTAAAAATGTAAATAAAAGAGGGCCGGGGTGGGAGATGGGAGGCCGGCGAGTGCAGGGAGGGTTTCTGGTGTGCGTGGGGCCCGGCGGGTGCCTTACCTCCCTTGGGCTGGGCCAGCTGGTGGCTCAGCCGGTGGTCGGTCTGCTCCGTCTCTACCACTTGCCAGCTACACCTCGGTTGGCGCAGGGGGCGGCACCATGCATGTGCGGCGCTCCCGGGCAAGGAAAGTCCTCAACTTACAACCGGTTGGGTAGTCCTCGACTTACGACTGGTTGGGTAGTCCTCGACTTACAACCGGTTGGGGGGTCGCGGCATTAAAAAGGTTGAGAACCACTGCGTAAGGAAGATGCCTTTGATGGAAATATGCAAGAACCGTTAACTAGGCAAAAGGGGCTAAACTGCTTTTGATAACATTCAGAAGCAGTTCAGAGATTCAGCATAATCAGACATGCAAGATTCTGTAATTATAGCCAGTCTCAGTAAAAGTAAATTTAGCCTTACTGTGAAGTTAATTTCCTGGCCTGCTCTTTTAGGTCAGGGATCTCCAAACTTGGCAATTTTAAGACTTATGGACTTCAACTCTCAAAATTCCCCAGCCAACATGGCTGAACTAATTCTGGGAGCTGAAGTCCACAAGTCTTAACGTTGCCAAGTTTGGATATCCCTGACCTAATGGAATAAACAAAATTTGATTGTTAATTATGAATAAAAGCTTGTTTTCTACCTGTACAGGTAGTCCTTGACTTACAACAGTTCATTCAGTGACCTTTCAAAGTTACAATGGCACTTAAAAAAGTAACTTATGACCATTTTTCATACTTACAACCATTGTAGCATCCCAGGGGTCACGTGATCCCCTTTTGTGGCAAGAAAAGTCATAAAATGGGGCAACGCTTACTTAACAAATGTCTCAGCAACAGAAATTTTGGGCTCAATTGTGGTTGTAAGTCGAGGACTACCTTGTATCTTCTCCTTGTGGTGGCACATGTTCTATGTTGAGAAATACTCACCCTACCTTGTTCCACATAGTTTCTGCTAGTTGGCAAGTCCCCTTTTATCTAAAAATGATAACGCTTTCTTCTAAATTGTGCTGCTTCTCCTCCTCAGCTTCTTAGCTCTCACTATTCACCTAAGCATATTTTGTTTAATTAGCTTCTCACTTTATAGGAATGTTTTGTTTCTTATCATTTTATTCTACTTTGTTTTGCTATACCCAGGTTCAACTTCTAAATAAAACAACCTCTAAGTAACAGAAATAAAACAAGCTTATCTGATTGGTAGTTAATCACTTCCCAGTTCTCCCTTTGTTCAGTGGTTTCATTTGATGTCTTTTCATTGTGTTTCAAGTATATGTTTTAACTCAATGTTTCGCAAATTGTTTTGGGAGTTTCGGCCAAAGGAAAAACTAGAAGTTCCATCTGCTGATTTGAAGGTAAGGAGGTTTTTCAAATCAACTCCATGCCACGTGTCCACATAGGAGATTTATGATACATGGTGATTTCTTCCTGAAAGGAACTGCAGGGCACACATATTATGTGAATTAATTGTCCTGGGACAGAGTTTCATTTGGCTGGCGGAATATTTCTGCCATATGAGTACCCAATTAGTTTAAAGAACTTGCAGGTACAAGCAAAGAGAGTTAAGCTTGCTTGATAGTAAGCTTTGCTAGTTCTTTTCTTGGCTTCAATAGATGTGTGAATATAGACTATATGGTTCCTTAATGTCTCAATGTAGTGCATAAACCAGGAAAATGAGATAGCCCATGGTAAATGCACCTTTTTTGTAATTTAGCAGCTATTGTGAGAAGCCATATGCAACTTATTTCTGATCAAAAGCCACAGCTGTCTTTGAGGAACATATAGGTGGGTGTACTATAAACCTTGCAAGGCCAGCTATAAAGAGTGGAACCAGCCCTAAAATTTAAATTGAACTTTAATCACCATCCCAACAAATGGCTAATTTTCTACTATTATATGCAGCAGTAGTTTCACACAAGACTTTGAGAGATATGCATATAGAACTAAGGACACCGGTTGTTCATTTGTTTTAGAACAATTATCTGAGTGGAGAATTCTGGGAGTTGAAGTCCACACATATTACAGTTGATAAGGTTAGCAATACTGCTATGGAATATGATATGTGACTATTCTGGTAAAAGTTAAGCAAGATCTAACCTAATTAGTCCTTGTATAGGAAATCATAAAAGAACCTTAAGGCTGTAAGCTGATCAGAAAAACATCCCAGAAGAAGCCAATAGAAACATACTTTTACACTGCAGTTCAGAAACCAAAGTGGATATGGAATTTAGCTCATCTCAAGGACATTTGGTTAAAAACATAACCAGTTAAAGTAGCAAGTGAAGAAACAAGTTCTGTGTCATGCCCAAGAGATCTACAATTGATTGGATAAGAAAACTTGATGTTTTCAGCTGTTTTGAAGTATTCTCATCGTCTCCAACTACTGGCTGTGTTGACTTGAAGTTATGGGAATTCCAAGACCATAGGATATAGACTTTGTCATGGTTCTGACAGATGAAACCCTTCAAAAGAACTTTGAGGCATTGTTTACCTTAAAGAATCTTTTATTCAGGAAACAAAGTATCGGCATTACATAGTTGAACCCAAAAACTAAATTCCCTTCCCTGGATACAGAGTAACAAAGTATAATTCCCACCTCCAATAAACCATCATAAATCACATTACCCAATTAGCTTGAAGTGCAGGCTTCCTCCTCAGCTCTCCAGCCGCCAAACTCTATTAGCTCTGGGCCCAATGTCCTTGGGTTCCCCACAGCCATGCATTTATTTTATGACTAGCTGGACTCTCATCCCTATCCCCCCCTCCCAGCATCAACTAATTCTAAAAGCATAGAGAAAATGGCTCCATTTTCATCTGTTGTCAAAGTAAGAACATCCGATGTTAGCAGCATTGACAGTCCTAACGAGGAAACAATAGGATCTAACTCAGGGCTTTTCAACCGGTGGTATGCGTACCACCTGTGGTACATTAACAAGTGGCAGGTGGTACATAGCCCTGCCTAGCCAAGTGTAGTGGGGAAGGGAAAGCGCAGGCAAAGACTTACTGTAAGAGAGTCCTCTGGAGCTGCAGAGTGTCTGGGGTGAGGCAAAGGCCCCAGGCTCACTTCTGGCTCACCCTCCCCCATGAGAAAGGAGGATGGGGTGGAGACAGGAGAGGCTATAAAAGGAGGCAGTTTGGGCGGAAAAGAGAGAAAAAGAAGAAGCAGCCTTGGAAGGAGGTGGAGTCAGCTCTAGCTGCACAGAAGGGGAAGGAGGAGGGTGGGAGGGGGAGGGGGAGGGGAGAGGAGAGGAGATGCCGGCCATGAGAGAATCTACAACTTCTGTGGCAGCCACCTGTGCTGGCAGCAACAAACCGGCAAGAAATGCAGCAGGGGAGGGGTTGCCCTCCACAAGGAATAAAGAAAGATAGCATCAGCTGGAGATGAGAAGGGAGAGAGATGGAGAGTAGAAGGATTCTTGTGTGCTTTTGTGACTTTGAAGTTCTGGGATTTGTACAATGAGGGCTTTGGGTTCTTAAGGAGTGTTTGGAAATTTTTATTTGGCTGATGGCTGATGGCTCCTGTTAACTTCTATTGCTTTGCTATTGTTAGCTGTAAGTTTTGCTGCAAGGGATTTTGAAGTATTTTTCTCCTGAATGGATTTTGCCTGTAGCATTCCTTCACATAAATGGAGCCATTTGGTGAGGCTGCCTTAGCCAATAGTCAGTACTTATTTACATTTTTTTTCTTCCTTAAGTGCCGGCTGGGCTCCTTAACTTTCCTTTCTAGCCAGTAGCTAAATCTTAAAGAGGAATGTACCTTTTTAAGCTAGTTCATTCAGCAGCTTGTCTTTTCTGTCTCTGGAGGCTTTTCTTTGTTTGATTAATATATGGAAGAGCGAAAATATGGGGGGATTCAAATTCTTCCTTCAGAAGGAGGTGGGCATGAAAAAGAGGGAGATAGGGAAGGAGAGAGGGAGGGAAGTCCCACCTTAGCACTTGGCCACCAGTAGCCCTGCCATTGACTTTGCTTGTCAAAAGGTTGCAAAAGAGGATCACATGACCCTGGAACACTGTGACCATCATAAATATGAATCAGTTGCCAAGCATCTAAATATAAATCACATGACCCTGGGCATGCTACAATGATCATAAGGGTGAAAAATGGTCAGTGCAATTGCAACTTTGAAGAGTTTTTTTTGTTTTGACACCTTGCTAGATGGTACTTGAATATTGCCATTGAATATTGGTGGTACCTGAATATTGCCATATCCTAAAAGTGGTACAGTCGGTGAAAAGGTTGAAAAGCCCTGATATAGATAAAGGATTTTACTTAACTACCCTGCACTTTGTCCTAGGTCTGCCATTTGGGCTGCTTTTTAAAAATGAATCCCCTTTTATTACCTATAACAGAAGTGCACTAATTGTTTAGGTATCATTTGGATTAAAAAGAGAAAGTTAAAGAAACAAATCCCTACTGTTTTCTTGGCAGCAATGCAGAAAAGATATGCCAGTGTCTTCTTTGGGATTGTTTCCCCCACTTCCAAAGTAGCCCACAACCCCAGGGTTCCCATGTGGCCTCTCATGCAAATGGAGTGCATGCGCTTGCCTGCTGCTCACTCAAGCCGGAATGCGCACACATGCTTGCCTACAACTTCAGCAACCTGGTTCCAAAACAGTTCAAGGCCCCATAAGTTCAAGGTGCCAGTGTGGGGATTCGGGACCCCTGCACTAAAGCATTTATATTATCATACAAATAGCAATAACCCCCTCTGTTAATGATTTCCAGCCCTGTAAAATAAAATGCAAAAATGTCTTCCAAAAAATGAAAAAGGAACACATGATTTCCCAATCAGGTATAGAATTTCCTACTTTGATGGGCTGTAGGATCCTTTAAAAGAAGAAATGTCTTTTTTTTTAATCTTGAATCTCGATCTAGAGAAACTGCCCACTTTCTCATTTTCCTCCAATCAAGCTCTTCCATCATTTTGAGTCTTTATCCCCGCCTACACATCATGTTTAAGTATGTGAGATCTAAATATAGCGATTATTTCATTGAACAAATTCTACACCTATTTTACCCCGATATTAATGACCAATACCTTTATATCCCTACATTTAGACCAGTGGTTCTCAACCTTTTTAATGCCGCGATCCCCAACCGGTCGTAAGTCGAGGACTATTCAACTGGTGCAGCACCGTTTGCAGAATGGGACTTTTGGCGGGCTTAGCAGGGCAGAGACAGCCTGGACAATTCCTGTTGGCTTTTGAAAGCCAATAGAATTAGACTCTATTCAAGAGAGTCTATTCTATTGGCTTTCAAAAGCCAATAGAATAAAAGGGAGTAGCACAGCTAAGGAAAAGGGGGAAGAAATGGCGGACTGTGTTGTTTGGCGACCCCCGTAAATGGTCGTTCGGCCCCAAATGGGGTCCCGACCCACAGGCTGAGAACCACTGATTTAGACTGTAATTAACTACAGATTTTGCAGTTTTTGAATCAAAACCATATCATTTTCCTTCTTTGGTTATTGTATTGCTTAATGGAAGAGGTTCACATATTCTTTTGTGATCTTCTGATTGACCTAATAGATGTTTTGTACCAATAAGTGGATTTTTGGAACATTTTTTAAGGTTAAACATCATTCACACTTTAAATCTTTTACATTTTGCAAGTGGGTTTGATTTAAAAGAAACTGATTTAAATCACTAGCTAAGAGGCTTTTTCAAGCTTAATATTTGTTACAATTTATTTATTCAATTTCTATAGCCATCCAAGTCAACCAAGTGACTCTGTGACGCACAAAATTCTAAAATTATATACCAATTAAAATAATTTAAAAGACATTAAAACAATAAAAATTATCTTGTAGTCAGGAAGATTCTATAAATAGCCATAGTAAAACTGCATTCCTGTTGTTTAATGTAACCTTAATATTATTCTGTATGCAACATTCATCAAAGCAATTCATCCATCTTTTTCAGACTGTTTTCAAGCCCATTAATTTCAATCATTAGTTTACTCAGTGGAGGAATGGAGAAGCGGAAGTTTCATGCTTTCTTACAGTTTTAAAGCAAATCAATTCCCCTCCTTTTTTCCAAATTTCCCGTTTTGCCTACTTCATCATAGAAAGTGCATGTTGATGATCAAAATCAACAACTGAGAACAAAAGAAGAAAAGTGCTTGTAGGATGAGTACAATACTAGCTATAGAGAGAACACTATTTATTTGATATGGCTTTGCTGTTTTGGATTCTTTCAAAATAGCAGTGGTACTCATCTAATACCTGTTGGCAACTCCTTAAAAGCAGTTGTTATTTTTTTCCACAATTGTATGGTTACCTTTCAAAGGGACAGCACAGTATCAAGAAAGATATGTCTGATTTTTAAAAAAAAAAAAAAAAAACATGTATTCATGCTGTAAAACACATTTTCCTTCAACTTTGAAAGGTTGGACAGCCCTACTAAATTTAGATGACAAAGCTTTGGAATCAACATCCTACATGGCTATAAAAGAATGTCAAAACAAAGGAAATGTGGTGAAATTCCAATCCAGCCAATCTAGCTATGATTCTTGTTTAAAAATAATGCAAAACAGAGTGGAGAAAAAGTCACTTGTCACATCAGAAAGATAATCAGACCACAAATACAGAAATCAGTCTTCCCTAGCATAGTAGTTTCCAAGATGTGATGGGATTACAACTTCCAGAATTTCTAAGAAACAAGGTCTTGATGTTTCTTAGAAATACTGGGAGTTTTAATCTCAACATAATGGAAGAGCAGCAGATTGGCTAAAACTGATGAAGATCTCCAGTAGATGATGTAGGAAACATCACACATCATGTTATGACAAGAATCTGCTTAATAAGGGTATCTGGAATAAGTCCCAGCTGGTCTTCATTTCCATCCATTTACACATTTTCAAATTACACATTTTCAAATTAAAATAAATTGGTTGATGTACCATGCTAAGTCCAAATGCAATATCATTCCCTATGTCTTTTGAATTTGTTAAAAGGAGTTCTGGGTCCCAAGCATGGATCAAAACATAATTATCACACCTACTCATACAAATATATTTTTACAGCTTTTTCTAATTTGTAAACTCATGCATAGTCCTCGACTTATGACCTCAATTGAGCCCAAAATTTTTGTTGCTAGACATTTGTTAAGTAAGTTTTGCCCCATTTTCTTGCCGCAGTTTTTAAGTGAATCACTGCAGTTTGTTAAGTTAGTAACACAGTTGTTAAGTGAATCTGGCTTTCCCATTGACTTTGGCAGAAGGTTGAAAATAGTGATTGCGTGACCCCTGGACACCACAACCGTGTCATAAATATGAGTCAGTTGCCAAGCATCTGAATCTTGATCATGTGACCATGGGGATGGCTGCCAAGCTTGTGAAAAATGGTCCCAAGTCACTTTTTTCAGTACTGTTGTAACTTTGAACAGTCACTATTTGAACTGTTGTAAGTTGAGGACTACCTGTACAGTGACCATGGAAGAAGATTACCAGCACTCTCACTACTGAGAGTTCTTGCATACTTCTATTTGTCTATTTGCCTCAGCTTTCATCTGAATATTATCTATTGCATAATGGAAGGCTGCCAGCAGTACAGCATTGACACTTAAAGGGACTCTTACGTCTAGAGATAACGCACCCCTAAGTAACCGACACTAGAAAAAAAATCAATAGAATATAACCAATATCTTCATGATCTCTTTCTGAAAACCACAGAGAATATAGTTAGATACAGAAAGCTGCATGAGATGGACTTTTGATCTGATCCAGAAAGGCAATTATGTATTTGAAGAAACAACCCATTTTTAATTGAACTTCTGCAGTGCTTTCCCCCCCCCCCTCTTTTCATTAACAATTTATGTTTGCCCAATACTCACACGTTCCAAAAACCAGTTAATGGAGGGGAAATACCATTAAAAATGCTTCTTTCTCTCTTGGAAGTTTCCAGGAATGTGTTTTTCTTTCTCAGCTTGATTTTTAAAAACTAAGGGCAAAAGTACATGTAACAGAGGATATAATGATGTTCCCCAAAATAGGAACCCCATGTCAAATTCAGTCCTTTCATCGCAGATGGTAATGTTTAAATATATACTGTATATACCATGACATCTACTTGTGTGGGTTCTATAAAGAATTTTTTTTAAAAAAAAAGTTGCTTCATTTTATAACTTAGCGTGTATTTAATATAGCTGCAAGTCTAAGCACATTCTCCTTTATGTTTGATTGATTCCTTCAATTAATTTCAAATTCTTAAAAAATTGTTTGCTCCATCAATATAACAAAATTGTTATCACTCCTCTGCTATCTAAATTAGCGCACTCTAATGAGCTGTACATGAACACAGATAGTCTTTGACTTCATGCCACAATTGAAACAGAACTTCATCACTAATTGAGGTCACTAAGTTGCTAAGTGAATCAAATGGTTCTTAAGTGAATCCTGTTTCCCCCAATGACTTTGCTTGTTGGAAGGAAGCCTGTCAGTTGTCAAGCACAAATTCTTATCACTGCAGGGATGTTGCAACAGTCATTAAAAATAGGGACTGGCTGTAAATTGCTTTTTTGTCAGCATTTTGTTGTAAATTCAAACAGTTGCTAAACAAATGGTTGTAAACGGAGAACTACCTTCAATACTGTATTTGAAACAATAAGCAGTATTTATTTTACGTGAAAGAGTTGGTGCAGCTCTGAAAAGAATGTTATAAAGTTTAATTTCTGTTGTCAATTGACCATAGTATAATATTATTTAAAAACTCTCAACTTGGTTAATCTTAATTAAGACTTTTTGAATTCTCAGACAGAAGGGTCCATATACCTGAATAAAATTAGCCTTTAGAAAGGATGCAAAAACCAACAAATTTGCATTCCCTTTCAGCAAAACAGTATTTGGATTGTTATAAGGCAAATCAAGAATATTTCAATATAGAAACTTATATTGCATGCTTATTCGTTTATTTTTTATTTCTCAAATTTGTACAACAGTGATTCTCTACATGTATTCCTCTACATATTACAGCAAAGAAAAAGTTAATGTAATAGTTGGGCCTACCATGTCATTTATCTGGAGCAGTCAAGAAATATGTTGCAATCAGGCCAGCTATTTTTAATACTTTTCCATTTCCACTCAAAATGGACAAAAAACCACAAAAATTTTTGAAAATTTTCCCAATATACTAACCACAAACCAGACATACTAGTAAAATTTTTCCATCCAAAAGTAAAGAAAATGCTGTGTCATTTCTGAATGTTTGTGTCTGTAATTATAGATTTATGAAGCCCTTTAAAAAAAACTGCTTCATCAACACTTTAAACATTTAGTCTACGTGAAATATCCCAGATGGGCATGTGTTGATATTGCATTAAATGTGTTTATATACATGCACACATATGCATATTAATATATGTGTGTGAATGTATGTGTATGTATATACATACATACGACACACACGCACGCGCACACACACTCACACACACACACACACACACACACACTTCTAGGTAATAGTAGAAGTTTCTCTCCTAGGATGAAAAGAAAAAATATCTGGTGCAAACTCCGCATCAGGAAGGGCATCCCACCAGTACACCCTCAGCTCCATCCAGTCATTCCGACTCTATCCCGAATTAAGGTAATAAAGGTAATAAAAAGGGAGTGTTTGTGTGTGTATACATATACACATAGAAGATATTTGGAATAGGGAAGAGTTTGTTGTAACTTACATCATAAGAATAAATCCTATCTTTTAACATTCTGTGATTTTTCAATAGAAACAATTTCAAAGGGTAATGAAAACATACTGGCTAAATTCTAATACTGTAATACAATCATAAATAAAACAAGAGAGCTTTGTAGAGGTTTGCCATTTTTCAAAGAAATTGCATTTTGGGTAATATATTTTTTTAAATTAACTGTCCAAAGAATTTCTCAAGATGAACTCGATCACCAGAACATTCCTGTCAGTTTCTTGCAAATAATATGAAAGCTGTTTTTCTACTTATTTTTCAGTGTTTTTCTTCCCCCAGCCTCTCAGTCTAGCTCAGTGGTGGCAAATCTATGGCACGCACCGTTGCACCAGCCCCGCTTCCTCCCACAGCCCCCTCCTCACCAGCAGCCCTCCCAGAGGAGAGTTGCCCCCGGGCATAGTCCACATGAAGCAGCGCAGCCAAGGACATGGTAGCCAGGCAGCAGGGACAGGATTCCGCCCTTGCGCCCCGTCATGCACAGATGATGCTGTGGGGCATAGGTGGGGGGCATGGTCACCATGCTGCTGCTGGTTGCCTGAGTGATCTGTGGTGGGCCATGGAGGTGGTGGGTGGCCCAGCAGGCAGGGCGGAGCCACCCTAAAAGGTTCGCCATCACTGGTCTAGCTTATAGCCCTGGGAGAAGGATCCCTAGAGTCTGACCCAGCTTAGTTTTTCCAAACTCAGCCAAGGTCAGCTAGTGCTGTCAGCTGAGAGGCAAAATATTATACACACATATATACATACATACATATATGCATACACACACACACACATATACACACACACACACCATTTTACATGTAACTACATATTATTATCCTCACAAATTCTCATACCTTAAGTAGCATCAACATTTTGCTTTTTAAGAAAGAAAATTTGTGAGGGACTATAATTTTCAGTCAAGGGCCCTAGTCTACCTGGATGTTAATCCTAGCAAGTTTATCAAGACTAATCCCAACTGTAATTTAAAGGGTTCTCTTTTTTTAACAATAAACCTTATTTTCCAAAATTATAGTTAAAATTCCTTTTCCTTTTTTCCCCCATTTGTTCTGTAAAAAAGTTTTCTCCAAAGCACCACTAATACTTTCTGTTTGAATGGCTACATCATATATCACCTAGAGTCACTTGATAGTGAGATGGACAACATAAAAATAAAATATTTATTTTTTAAAAAAATTAAGTCTCCTATTCATTTTTTTCCCTAACAGTAACATTTATAGACTTATTATTTATCTGGACCCTTACTCTTTCCTTACTCAATAGTGCACTGAATTTGTTGCTTAGTTGGGTAATGAAACATCTGTAAGAAAACAACAAAGCCTGGAGATCATGAAGGACCCCACAGTTCAACCTTGAGCTACAAATATTCTCTTTTATTATTTATCTCTTATCTCACTAATCTAAAAATATGACAAAGAGAAAATAAACTAGCAAAGAATGCATATTTCTATTAGCATAATATTTTCCCTTTATCAAAAATGTATTTACTTGTTCACCACATCAATATTGCTTTAAAACCACCTTCTTTTCTCTTTTGCACCCATCATCAGACCAACCAATTGGGACATACAGGTAGTTCTTATAACAATTCATTTAGTGGCCATTTGAAGTTACAACAGTATTGCAAAATGTGACTTATGACTGTTTTTCACATTTACGACTGTTACAGCATCTCCATGGTCACATGGTCAAAATAAAGATGCTTGGCAACTGATTCGTATTTGTGGCAGCTGCAGTGCCCTGTCATAATGTAATCATCTTTTGTGACCTTCCGACAAGCAAAGTCGGTGGGGAAACCAGATTCAATTAATAGCTGGTTTACTAATTTAACAAGCACAGTGATTCACTTACCATGTTTCCCTGAAAATAAGACCAAGCAGAAAATAAGCCCTAGCAAGATTTTTCAGGATGCTCGTAATATAAGCCCCACCCCAAAAATAAGTCCGAGTTAAGATCATCAGCCAGATGGCCACATTTAGTACCATATTTTCCCCAAAATAAGATCTAATTGGAAAGTAAGCCCTAATGCGTCTTTTGGAGCAAAAATTAATATAAGACCCAGGTCTTATTTTTGGGGAAACACAGTAACAGCTATGGCAAGAAAGTTCATAAAATGGGCAAAACTCACTTAACAAATGTCTCGCTTAGCAACAGAAATTTTAGGATCAACTGAGGTCATAAATCAAGGACTATCTGTATTATAAGCATTTTATACTTTACTACCATGAAGAAAAATATATCTTGGTTAAAAGATTCCAAATTCAACATGCAAGCACATTCAAGTTTTGTAGAACTTTCCCTCAGGCAAGATAATAGACAGATCCCCAAAAGCAGGCCAAGCATGGGGAAGGATTATTTCTTTTAACCACTATGTTTGAATTTATTCATAATGTTAAGATGAAATGTGGGAAGAGACTAAAGACATTCAAATTTTCTACCAGGAATGTCAGTTGTTTTAGCTTGTACCAAGATCTCTTCCTTTGAACTGTTGCGTTCAAGAAACAATAGTGTTGCCATTTTCATGATATATCTGTGTGCATCCGCTATGTGTAAATAGGAGCCAGAGACTATTCCACTTTTCTGGAATTCTCACAGGTAAGAATTTTCCCAGGTTTAAAAAAAATGTAGTCACAACCCTAGTCTTGAGGATAGATGCTTTGGCACATCTATCCCTTTTATGAGTTTCAAGATTGGGATCACATCCAGAGGAAGCTTTGCTATAATCCATTAAAAAGACATAAAATGCTCAGAAAGATCTATTTGTTAAGTGCTTTCAGTTATTATATTCTGCTAATTTTACTTTTTAAAAATGTAATATTTTAAGACTGTCTAGCCCAGCAGCTCTCAACCTTTTCTATATCCCGCACCCCTAGAATAGGGGTGTCAAACTCAATTTCACTGAGGGTGGCATCACCATTGCGGTTGCCCTGGGGGGGGGGGCGGGTGGGTATGGCCAGAGTGAGTGCAGCCTACTGGGTGGGTGTGGATGGAGTGGTTATGGCCTACTGGATGGGCGTGGCAAGTTGCACATCATTCGCATCAAGGATGCCTATGGGGGCCTGGACAGGAGTGGGACAGATCTGAGGGTCTCCAGCAAAAGGGGGTGGGACCGGGGCAAGTGCCAAGGCATGGTCCACCGGGGCAAGTGCCAAGATGGCCACCACAAAATTGTACATTGGCTCCTGGCTGGCCTGGGCCAGGGATAAAGCAGCGGGGGCCATTCCCTTACTGTTTCCAGGATGGCTTCGCGGGCTGCATCCGGCCCCCAGGCCTTGTGTTTGACATGTCTGCCCTAGAACACCTCTGATATATTCTCGCATCCCTTACAAAAGTTCAAAATAACAGCAATGAATTATGCATATACACTATAATTTTGAAAACCCAAGTTTTTACACCACCTGGAATATCGTCTCGCACCACTGGTTGGAACCCCAGCTCTGGCCCTATATATGTAAGTAAGTAAATTCAATTGCATTTGTGCTGCTAAGAATGACATGTAAAGGATTGTGTTAACTTTTACTTCTTTCCGAAGTAAATTAGCACCATGCTTTTATTTAAACCTCAAGGTCTAAAGATCTAAAGTTTCTAGTTATGTATGCTATATGTATGTATATATGTATGCAATGTATGCTCCGAATCCCTAAATTGGGTTCTACACATACTAAGATCTCACTTACTGTGACTTGTATGGTCTTGGCTTAACAAGCTGATCTTGTAACCCATATTTTTTTAAAAAATATTCTTTTTAAAGATTTTAACAATAATAAAAGATTATGCAAAATAAGATTAAGAGAAAAAAATAGAAGAGAAGAAAATATAAGGAAAAAATAAAAATGCAGAAAATAGAAGAGAAGGGGGGAAGGAAAGAAAGAATAAGGTATTTAAGGAAGTGACTTTCAATTGTATTTACAGCAGCTACAAACTTAATATCATTTCTCCTGTTTTCAAATTACATTACATAGGTCATTTCTTTCCATATCCAATGCTTTTCAGTTGGTAAATCCAAAGATCATTAACTGAGTTCTATTTTTAGTAAGAAATCAATAAAGGGTTACCATAGTTTGTCAAAAAAATATTATTGCCTTTATGATCATACAAGTCAATTTGTATTCCTTTGTCTTACATAACATTCTAGCAATATTAATCCTTGACTTGACATTAAGTCTGTTGAACAACCTGCTCTCCCATCCATATCTTCTTCCCATCCTAAAAAAAAAAATGCAAGGCTTCAACAGAATCTCCTTACTCTTTGCACACACGTTGTCGAATAAATAGTCTCAAACAGGATTCTTTCTCTTGTAAACTACCCAATAACAATCCATTATTCGTGTCATTTTTCATCTCGACAATATTTGCATTTCTTCTGTTTATTATTTCTATTTTATTTTCCAAAATTTCCACCCTAACATTAATTTATTTCATCTCTCTACTCAATTGTCTTGCAGATTCTTCAATGTTATCAGTTAACAAACTGATTTGTGTGCCAAGGTTAGTGGAAAGACTTCCTAAACTCAATTTTGCATCTTACAAACCTCCAAATTACATGATTGCAATTCAACAGTGATTTTTCAGTGCAGGCAAATGAATGCATTAAGCCTACCAGGTCTCTTTAAAAAATTCAAGCACCCACATAAAACACAAACATAACATCTAAACCAAAACCGCAGCCTCCCACTTCATCTTTCAATATCTAATATGCCTCCTGAAACCCCAAGCTGCAATGAAAGGAATTCCCCAGGCAAAAAAAAAAAAGTTTTATTTGTGAACCTTACCAATTGTGACTTATTGAACAAACCAAACAAATGTTGGCTTAGCCATGTCATATCTTTTAGCTAGAATGTAGGGGTCAAGGGCTACATTTGATTGCTACTCATATGAGTGAAACCAAGTGTGTTTGCTAAAATAAGCTCTATTCCATTCTAAGCAATGCATCACCTTTAAATAAGAAAAAATCATAATAGACTTTGGGGTAAACAATGGGCTATTTAGAGAAGGATAGAAACTACAAAGATTTTGTTTAAACATCTCCTTTTATCTCACAATACATCTGGAACATATTATTGGAAAAACAACCAATGGAGCTGCTACTCCCTTAAATCCAAAGCTGCTATAATGTTTTGCCAAATAAAATTAAGATTTGTGAAAGAAACTACATGGATTTTAAGAGCTAATTTGCTTGCTCAGCAATAAATGTACTCAGTACATCTCTTCAGACTCCCACCAGAAAATACAAATGTGTAGTCTTGGGGAATTAATAGTGATCATTGAGGCTTATTCTCAAATAATGATGTTTGAGATTGTAATGAAGTACTTTTTCTTTGACACAGGATAGTGAAATATTTGTTCTATGAAAACAAAAGGAAGGATTGGATGCCAATCTGAAAACCAGCTGAATGCCAGTCTGAAAACTGCTATTATCACCCACACAAGCCAATATAACCACCAAATTAATTTATTTGTAATTTGTGCAGTATGCTGTGAATTACATGAGATGCTGAAGTTGGAAAGACCCATTAAGTTAAATGACAAATAGTGAAAGACACTAAATAATTCTATGGGAACAGCAAGAGGTGTTAAATGCAATATCAATGAAATCTATCACATTAGTGTTAGCTAATCATAGTTGAAAAATGAAGAAGGATAGAATTACATGAAGATTTGCAATGGGCAAATTCAATAATGTAAGAAAGGGGTAATCTGGTTTTGCAAAGAAAATACTTAATATAATAATTATATTAAGATATATATTAAGAGATTATATTAAGATCTCCTACCACCAAACAAATGAAGATTCCATACCTGAATATTACCAATGGACACACTGGAATCAAATCAACTAAGTAATAGGATTAAAACGATATAATGAAAATGCAGAAGCGTAATACAGTTAGTCAGATTCCTTCCAGGTGCAAATTATGAAGCAGATTATGAATTATTGGTGTCAAGCACATGGGTTAAAGGTAAAAGATTACAGTCAGGTAAGCTTGCTAACTGTTTATGATCTTAAGCAGGGGTCTTCAAACTTGGCCTTTTTATGACTTGTGGACTTCCAACTCCCAGAATTCCTCAGTCAGCGCAAGTCATAAAAGGGCCAAGTTTGAAGACCCCTGATTTTAAGGGTCAGTCAGAATATAAACT
This sequence comes from Crotalus tigris, assembly GCF_016545835.1. Taxonomy (NCBI): domain Eukaryota; kingdom Metazoa; phylum Chordata; class Lepidosauria; order Squamata; family Viperidae; genus Crotalus; species Crotalus tigris. The sequence goes on from NW_024096582.1 coordinate 177,215, forward strand.
GATATAAGGAAGTATACTTAAAATATAATTTATTTATTTACATACACACACACACACACACACACACACACACACACACACACATATATTTGTTTTCTGACATCTAGCAAGAATGGATAAAGAAAGTCATCTCTAAAACCCGAATAACAACCAAAGACCAAACATACATACATACATACATACATACATACATTTTCTGACATCTAGCAAGAATGGATAAAGAAAGTCATCTCTATCAAGAACAGAAGCAAACAGGGAAATAAGAAAAATAACATACTTTTTAAGAAATTGCAGATAGATAGGCAAGAGATACTTAGAAATAATCACAGCACATTTCTAAATTGGCTTAAAGGAAGATGGAAATACTATTCTATGCTTTGCAAATTGAGTTAGAGAATCATAAACATTAGCAGCAAGATAATAATTTCAGGAAACTATTCTACTAGACAACAGTTAGTAGGCCAGCTATCAATAAGAAGAGTTCAGAAGATTAAACACCTACTGAACTATCTAAAGATGCAGGGTGAGAGGAGTTAAAATACTAATAGCTTCATGGAGGGGGGGTCAACCTATTCCCCAAAGCACCTGAAGATGGGACAAGAAGTGATAGATGTAAACTAATCTAAAGGGAAACTAGAAATAAGGAGAAATTTCCTAGATAGAACAATTTCAGGAGATAACCAGGCTGATACTGAGCACAAGAGATCCAAGTCCAGCCCATCTTGAATGCCTCCTTATTTCTGCTCGTTTCCCTTGATCGTTAGTAGGTCAGATTTTTGTAGAGAGCTTAAGTTTGCAAACAAATCTTTATACTCATTTGAACTGCTTGAATCACCTGATCTCTCTGTTGCTTGATATCAATTAGTAAAACTGTGAGTGCCCCATCGTTTTAAGAAGAGATAGGAAGCCATTTGTCCGATATAATGAAGAGTCTCCCGCTTGAGCAGAGAGTTTGGACTAGAAGACCTCCAAAGTCATTTTCAACTCTCTTGTCCTGTTCTGCTCCTATATCAACAAATATGACCCACATATTTGGCCCACATGTCATAATAAATAAAGACAAGTATGAGAATCAAACACTGAATTAATTTCAATCAATGCAGAGTTTTATGTAACAATTTATAAAAAAGACAAAATAGTCAAACAAACAGGCTGATTTTAGAAAAGGCAGAAGGACCTGCATTCAGATAGCAGGTATCCCAGCTAAGTTGGATAATGGGGAAACAAATAGCATATCAGAGCAAATTTACCTTTGTTTCTCTGATTTTGCTTAAACTACGTCAGAATGTGGAATATATTAAGGCTAAAGCTGTAATGGCCAAGCCTTGTAGTGGCCCAGGGATTGTTCTAATACTGAAAGCTAACTCTGCCCACCACCAGGAGCTCGACTCCACCTTCCATCCTTCCAAGATTGGTAAAATGAAGACTGTGATTGTTGGAAGCAATATGCTGACTTGTAAACCAGGTGTCCCCAACCCCCGGTCCATGGACAGGGAACTGGTCCTCACAAAAATGCAAAGCTCCATCCATGGGATGCAGGCAGCACACAAAACCACACACTCTCTGGTCCATGGAAAAACGTTTCTCCACAGAACCGGTCCCTGGTACCCAAAAGGTTGGGGACCTCTGCCGTAAACCACTCAGAGTGCTGTAAAACATTGTGGAGCAGCATATAAAACTAATGCTATTGCTAACATATGCCAGGATAGTTGGTGTTTCTATCCTAAACAAAAAGCTACTATAATAACTGTATTTAGAGAAACAAAGTAGCTCACAAGAGAAAACAAAGTGATACAATGATATACTGTCCCCATGTGTTTAATTAAAATTTTAAGAACAGTAGAACTTGAACAGAGAGGCAATTTGGAGTAATGGTTAAGGAGTCAGCTAGAAACAGAGAGTTCTAATCCTGCCTTAAGCATGCAGCCAGCTGAGTGATTTTGGCCAGTCCCTCCTCTCAGTCCTAACAAAAAAGTAAGGACAAACTACTTCTGAAATCTTGCCAAAAAAAAAAACCCTTCAGGGATTACTCCAGGCAGTCATCAGGAGTCAAAACTGACTCAAAGGCACCCCCACTTCAAAATCATCCCCCAAACCATGGAAGAAATGACAGTTGAAATCAAAATTGCCCGAAATATACTAACAACCTGAGATATACAAATGATTTCCACCTTCTTAGAAAACAGCAGTGGCTTCTAAGTTCACTATGAGAGTAAAAAAAACGATTACATGGTTAGAAAACACAATTAATATGTTCAGTGAATAGTCAGTTAATTCTAGAGAAGATGTTAATAGCTTTATTCCCTTGGACTCAAGAGTAGATTAAGGTGAACAAAAAGTAAAAGGTTAATTTTAATTAAGGAAAGAATGGAATGGCAGACTTCAACTAAGTCATAAAGATTTGGGCCAAGGGTCAGGACAGATTTCATTTCCTATTTGTTTCAGTCTTTCCCCAAAGTGTTTTCAAATGGTCCTAAGTAGCACTGAAAATATTACAAATAGTCTTCAGGTTGTGACTGCAAATGGGACGGTTCCATCATTAAGTGATGCGATCGTAAAGCATAACATGACCACCTCACTTAGCAACCATCCTAGCCATCCCAGTTGCCAATGTAATCCAGAGACCAGGCAGATCAATAAGAAAAGACTTCACATGACTTGAATCCTACCAAGCAAGCTGGTGGGAGAGTGTCAAGGTAGTGAATGCAGCGGGCATTACAGAACACAAGCAGGCAAGGAAGTGCAACAGAAATCCGTGGGATTTCAAACTCCAAAGTGGGCCTGTTTGGAAGAAAAACTAGCGGAAGCAACTTACGGAAGTTATTTGTGATCTTCCCTGCCACAAGCAAATCATATGCCTACAGCTTGTTGTGATGTCATAATTCTGGGCACTCGAACACCCAGATCCCAATCATGTGGGAACTCTGTGACAGCCAAAACTCCATAATGCTGCTTGTTCAGCACCATCATAACTAAATGGTGGAATGCATAAACCTAAAGTATGTAAATCTTCCATTCCTATCATAAGAATCTGAATTAGCATCTTTATCACCAAAGAATCATTTTAGTGAGAACATGTTGCTGTTAGACATATCCAGGGCCCAAATACTGACAACTGCACAATTCTATCCTTTATGTTGTTAAATTAATGCTGTTCGAAAATAATTTAAACAGGTATAATTCCCACAGAACTAAAAACCAGTTATACAAGAAACTGAGTTGGGCTGTGAATCAACAAGGATGGAATTTACATGTTTTTATGCCGTGAAGGACAAAATCTACCAAACTTGCTGGCAGATATTGTAGAAACCTGTGTATCTTGGCCCAAACTAAAATTCTACCTTCCCAAACAAAAGCAACTTGAGGTGGCGTAATAAGAGACTTCACTGAGCAGCTGTTTGGAAATAAAGGTGGTTTAATTTGCTTTTGTTCATGTTAACTCTTAAGCAAAAGGCAACACTTTCAGAGAAGAATCTAAACATTAGAATACATTAAGTACAAAAAACATTAATTAATTAATTAATTAAGGACAAAAATGATTAAATATAAAAACCAGGTCTTGTATTGATTAAGAGCTACATGGGAAAAGGTACTTAAATTTGAGTTCATCCAGATAAAAGTAATTTTAAAGAAATGAGGAATGAAGATTGAAGCACTGAAAAAAGGAATTTTAATCATCTCAATGCTGCTTTCTCACTTTCTCCAAAAAGATAAGATTTGCCTCTAATGTTGTTTTTTGTAGACCTTGAAAACCTGGCATAGCAACTATTAAGTTAAATGGATAAGAAAGAGCGCCTGCCAAAGTCAGATTTCAAAACAATATGTCATGCTAATTGTAGTTTGACTATTGATGGTGATAGCCAACCATCAGTTTGAAACTCCTAGAACAGTTTTTTACAGCTCCATCTAGCATACAAAAGTGACAGTTTAGTGTATGGATGCATCATGCAGAAAACGTGCCCATACTATTGCCAGCAATGGGAGAAAGGTCACTCATGCGACATCACATGACGTCGCAAGTTTGACATGCCTGGGTTAAGGCATCAGGCTACAAACTGGGAGACCATGAGTTCTAGAGTAGACCCATCTTGGGCCAATCTCTCTCTCTCAACCCTAGTAAGAAGGCACAGGCAAACCACTTCCAAAACCTTGCCAAGACATTTGTCCAGGCATTTGTCCAGGCAATCACGAGTCACCTGTGTTGAAGATACACATACTAGTATATAACTAGTATATCCTGTGTATATCCTCAAGTAACAGCAGGCATCTGTATTTAGTGTTTATAGATTTGTACACACACAGAGACACACAGATACATATCCAAAATAATCCCCAAAGGCATTTACCTCTATTCAATGACAAAGTTGCTTGGGTATAAGCTCTATCAATAGCATACATACATACATACAGTCAATACATCAAGTCTTATAATCCATCCTGCATTCAAAGCCCTTTTAAAAAAAAGTGTATGTCTGAGTCCACAATTAAAAATGTAGAGAAGGATGAAAAATGATTCAATCTGTTCTTGATTATAAAACAAATCAAAAAAGTATATTTAACCATACCTGATTTTGTTAAGTCTTCTTGTTTACAGCAAGTTCTGTCTCCAGCCATGTAATTAACTTTTCATTTTCTTATCATAAAAGGTCCCTTCTAACCATAACAAAAGATGTAATTTGCATTATACTAGGTTTAATTTTTGGAGCACTGCTTCCTACAAAAGCATTATCAGCTCTTGAGAATACAGCTCTGCTTCTTAATTTACAAAAATACTTCACTGACAGCCTGCATTCACATAATTATGTTGAAAGAAAAAATAGAACAGATAATTCAATACATTTCCGTCACAAAGTTGATCCTACAATTGAGATGTGTGTTATATTAGTATTGAGTCCTATGTTGTTTTAGATGTTTATATTTCTAAATAAGTTGCTGTAGACCACAAGACTTTCTTTTCAAGTAAATTTGTAAATCTCAGGTTGCAAACACATATAGTCATAAAGATTTCTAATTGATACTAAATCCCTATACAAGCATTAGGCATTAGAGGCAGTCCTTGTATTATAATCATAATGGAGCCTGTCTATTAGGTCACCAGTCTTGATAGCCATAAAGCAGATTGGTCACACGATCAACTCAATTTTATGACCTTTTCTATGATTAAGCAGAAATGACAACTGTAAAGTGAATGCTGCAGTCATTAAATGAACCCATGATTCACTTTTGACTGGATTTCCTGAAAACTAGAAGTTAATGCTAGGTTTCAACAAAACCATCATAAAATATTGTCACATGAACGTGGGACATTGCAATAAACAGCTATAAATGCAGTCCCATTGCCAAGAATTTGAAGTCCAATCACATGACTGAAGGGGACAAGGGTGGCAATCATCAGAACTTTGAATTCAAAGTTCAAACCATCAAAACTTTGAATTTAAGTACCCCTAAGTAAATTCATCATAACTTCATACAGCTGCTAAGCAACCAGTTGTAAGTCAAGGATTACCTGTAGATTTAAATTGCTTATGAAAAAAGCATTACAGCAGAGATGTTACAAATAGTTTATCTGCAATACCTGACAGTGACTTTTGAACAGATTTTGAGATTTAACAGCTGAAATCTTAAACATATCTATTTGTTACATGATATTTTTAAATACTGAATGTGTAATTTATAAATCCAGATAAAGTTGGGAAAGCTGCTTGAAATATCAGGATGTTATAGCCATAATGCAGAATGCTAGGGTTGATGAACCTCAGATCTCACTCAGGATTTATATTCACATAGTGTGCTATGCTATCCCTTTAGCAATTAAGACAAAATCCATGCATCGCATTAGGCCTTAACACATTATTTAAAATGCAAATTTATTACTGTACTGTTATTCTTTATGACACAGTTGAAAATCAGTCCAAATGTTTTGAATAAACTTCCTCTAGTTTATACCTGCAACATACCAGGAACAGTTTAAAAGTTTATTCAAGTACAAGCCATGTGGCAAAATTTACCAGCCAGAAAACCAAAACATTGTTGTTTCTGAATGGTTATATGCCTATTTTCCTATTTTCCTGCCTGGAATAGATGTTTCAACCAGATTTAGTAGAAGAGATGAGAGGAGTAGAGAGATTAATAAAAGTAACATTTCATAAAGATACTGTAATTATAGAAGCCAAATTATCCATTTGAAGAAACATTTTAAAATTCAGCAATTGATGCTTCTAGCGTTAAAGAGAGTGGTTGAAGTATGATGCACCGTACTAAAGGAAAGTATTAATATTCACAGATATTCCCTCCAAAACATCCCCATTTGAATGTATAAAAAGTGTAACACCAGAATCTTCTGCCTTGTCTGGACCATATCTAGAGATTATTTGAGAATACTCACATATTAAATTCATTTGGCGTGCAGAGAAATCCAAAAGTAAAGGCTTAAGTTTAAGGTACACCTGTCTGAATAAAACGTCAATAGGTACACCCAATGATTTTTTTCTAGTTTAACTTCAATATAACATTGCAATAATAAAGTGTGTATGTACTACACCTTTTTAACTTGTGTGCTGTTATCACTAGAGTAGTGTTTTCAAACTTGGCAATTTTAAGATGTGTGGATTTCAGCTCCCAGAAGTTGCCAGCCAATATGGGAAAGTTAAAACATCTTAAAGTTGCCAAATTTGAAAAACACTGCACTAGAGGCACAAATGACCAGGCTCAAATTATCATACTTTGGATACATTATGCCAGTGATTCTCAACCTTTGTAATGCCATGACCCCATAATACAGTTCCCCATGTTGTGGTGACCTCCAAGTGGGTGTGGCCACCAATAAGAGGGAGTAGGACAGCTAGGGAAAAGGGAAAAAATGGCGGACAGCATGGTTTGGTGACCCCCGTGAAATGGTCATTCGACCCCAAATGGGGTCCCGGCCCACAGGTTGAGAACCACTGCATTATGCAAATATCTAACTGTGTGGAGAAATGTGTAATGCAAGGGAGAGTGGAAGGGAACAACAGCAAGATTCATGAATTAAGAGTGGTCATGTATGCACCATGGAAGACCTAAAGCAAGGGTAGGCAACCTTGGCTCTTTTATGACTCGTGGACTTCAACTCCCAGCTCAGGAATTCTGGGAGTTGAAGTCCAAGAGTCATAAAAGAGCCAAGGTTGCCTACCCCTGACCTAAAGGAACAGTTTAGTAACCTGCAAAACAGATTAAGAGCTTCTCAAGACACACTCATTGGACTGCACTAACCCTAAGTGTAGTTTGTTGGATTGTAGACTAGCAACCAGTTTGATAATCTTGCTCAGTTATTATACAAACTCAGTCAACTTGGGTTTATCCAACAAACCACAGTTAAAGTATTGTCCAATGAGACCTAAATCAGGTCAATGATCATCTGTCATTTAACTTCCTTTCCCAATCTGGTCTTCTCCAAATCCTAGAATTTATGCTGGCAGAGAATTTTGGAATTGTAATTTTGATGCATTTCTGACACATTGGAGAGGGATTAATTTTAACCTATTTTAGAATAGAAAGTCATTTGTGCTTTTCTTATTGGATGAAAACATACACTGCTTTTCATAATTTTGTGTAGTGAAGAGCAGAATTCCTTCTTGTGCTTCACAAGCAGCCTGCCATTTCTATCAGCAGTTTCCCCCAACCCTGTCTTTTGCTGCAGATCAATTTTCCTTTTCATAATTATAATTATCATACTTTGTGTAATGGTTCAGTATATTAGCACATACCTCTAGTAACTATTTACACTTGATTTTCCAAGTTCAAGGGTCAAATTTCATTTTCCTCAGTGGCCATTTCCCTAGTCTTTTGACTTTGTCTACAAACTTTTATTCTACTTCACTATCACTGCACTAAACTCCTTGAGTTTAGACAAGGAACATGGATGGTAACAAACAAAAAAGAAACAGTTATACTTTCAGGGTAGAACTTTCAACTCCACAGCTACCCTAAAACCATTTTCCACTTTTGCTGCAGCAACATGGAAACATCTAGAAGTAAACAATCTCCAGTATGAAAATTTGCAGGCATATAATCAGCCCAAGGAAAGTTACAGGATTTCATCAATGTTGCTTTCTTTCTTTCTTTCTTTCTTTCTTTCTCAACACACAGCCTTGGTATCAGAAGTGCAGAGTTCTTGCAAAAATTAATAAACATCCAAACAAGCTTCTACAAGCCAGAAAGGCACGCTAGATTGTATGATTAAGAGCAAATGTCCTAGACAAACTGCTCCTACAGTTTAATATTTAAAGGAACTGTTTCATTCACTGGTTGCTTGTCTTTCCAGGAGATAATCATGTAAATGAGAAAGCCCCATCTTCTTTAGAGTGTCTTACCATTTGCCCTTCCCCTCTCAAGAGACAAATCTTCTGCACATTGGCTGCTTTTCTAAAAAACGCAGGAAAAAATACTATTCCTCTGTGAAACTTGGCCTACACTATAACCAAAGCAAAGGGTTCTTTTTCTCTAATAATCCCCCCTTCTTTAGAAAGAGTTGTCCAACTCATGTGTTACTTGTGTTTATGTTTAACTAAAATGAGGTGGCAGTCCAACATTTCTTCAAACACAAAGAAACCTCCAGCAAACACAGTTCTTTCTAACAGGCATGTGGACTCCATGACCGTTTAATGTTTGTTTTCCACCACCACCACCACCCACTTTCTCCCCACCTTGGGCCTGGACTTGCTGGAAAGCCTGGGCCTGGATTTGAAACCGTGCAGGAGTTTACAACCCGGGGAACAAACTTGCACATCGGGAGCGGAGTGGGAAAAGAACGGCTAAGTGTGTGCAAGCTACGACCACCGTCGCATGTTGTGCAAAGCGACAGTCCAGCACCATACAAATCCCAACGGCAACTGAGAGGAGACCGACGTGTCTTTTAGTACTCTCGGAAGCGATAGACAAGAGCCTAATCCCACCCGTGATCTGGCCGCGGAGAGAAGGGACCAGAGGCTCCCCAACGCTTCGGGGACGAGCGGAGAGGCAAGTCAGCGGGAAAAGGAGGAAAGTTACAGGCCTGCGGGCAGGGCACTTGCAGGTTTCCCCGGCACCTAACAACAAAGAGTTGAGGCCCCAGACGTCACCCGCGACCCTTCGCAACTGTGTAACTCGCCACCCGGTCTCGGAAACAAATCTCGGCTCGCTCCGGTTAGGCTGCACAAAGCGGATGGAGCTGCGCCCCCGGCCACGCCAATCCCTGGCGAAGAGCTGGGGGTTTCTCGCCCGCGATCTCGGCTGGCTTTCCAGCCGGCTGAAAGCTGCAGGAGCTCGGCGGCGGCACTGGAAAGTTTACCGAGGTGAGGGAGGGAAGCGAGGGAAGCGGCCGCAGCTCCCCAACTCTCTTCCACGCTTCCTCAGGAGCTTTTCACCTCTGGCTCGCGCGCCTAAAACGCTCGGCGGGGCGAGGAAGAGAGGGTTTCCCCCCCACCCCGGTCCGTCTCCTCGCGTCCAACAAGCAGCAGCCTGAGCCCCTTCATCCACCACTTTTCCTCTCCTCCCTGCCTCCCTCCCCCTTCCAGGAAGCGCCATATTGATCCCAGGCTCCCTCGTTCACTCCCTCCTCCTCCTCCTCCTCCGGCTGCGCCTTCTTCGCCTCTCTCTACCCCATCTCTCCTCGACCAGGCGCTCGGCCCCCTCCTCCGACAGCGGGTGTCTCCCCGCGGCCCCGGAGAGCGACCCAACTCACCTTGGCGATTGCCTTCCTGTACCTGGTGACGGCTTGTTCAATCAGACTCAAAACTTTCATGTGCCCGTCCCCGCAGGGCACGACCACCCGGGTCTTGCCGAAGCAAACGGTGACTTTCATCTTCTTGCTTCCGAGCCTTCCTCCAGACACGGCCCAAGAGGAGCGACTGGAGAAACGGCCGAGCGCCTCTCTCCGCCTGAGTCCGGTTCGGCTGCCCGAGGGACGGAGATCTTTTGGGGTCTGTTTGCTTTTCCTGGGCCACCAGTGCCAAGCGGGAGCCCGGCCCGAGGGCGGGCGCCTCACCCTGCGGCAACCAAATAGGCAGAATCGTGCCGCTATTCCGGAGGACAGGGCGACGGGTTCACATGCTGCGGGCCGGGAGGGGGAGGGCGCCGACAGCGCTATGCACGCCTGCTCGCTGCTTGTCGGCTGCCTTCCTGGCGCGCCCACAACTGCCTGTGGCCACCTGTTCGGCGTCTCTCCTGAGCGCAGCCAGGCGGCGGCTCTCACTCTCTTCGCTACACTCATGTTGAGGAAAAAGGGCGGATTGTCTCCCCTACAAGGCTATGCCGGGTATTGCCTTTATTGCCTCGTTTCACACACACACACACACACACACACACACACACACACACACACACACACACACACACACACACACACACACACACACACACACACACACTCGTTTCCCACACACACACACACACACACACACACACACACACACACACACACACACACACACACACACACGACCTGTGAGCTCTATTAAAGAGCCCCTCCGTTGTAAAATCAATTAACTCAGGGAGCAGGGAAAAATTTCACTCTTTTGGGGCATTTTTGTTTTCCTAATAGCTCTAAAGTTAATCTAGTTTCGGTGGGTTGCTTGCCTTGCTGCAAAGTTTGCCCCCCTCTCCTTTAACCTAAGTCTTGCAAGCAGCTTCATGCCCTATAAATGCCTCGACCATCCCATGCCATCTTGCTTAACGGAAAAGATCCACCAAGGTGAGGCTACATTTTCAGGGCACACTAGTTTACCGAGTACAAGTTGGTCCCCAATTTACAACCATTTGTTTAGTGACCATCTGAAGTTACAGAGCCCTGAAAAAAGTGATTTATGACCATTTTTCAGACTTATGACCATTGCAGTATTTCCTGGTCATGTAAGCAAAATTCAGATGCTTAGCAATTAGCATGTATCTATGATGGTTGTAGTGGTCAGGTGTTGTTGTTTTTTTTTTGTTTTGTTTTCGCTTTGTTTTTTGCGACCTGACAAGCAAAAACAGTGAAGAAGCCAGACTCACTTAACCATGTTAATAACTTAACAACTGCAATGATTCACTTAACAGCAGTGATCATAAAATGGTGTAAAATTCACTTAACAACTGTCTTGCTTGGCAATAGAAATGTTGGGTTTAAATGTGGTCTTAAGTCCGGCACTTCTGCCTGTGGCCATTTAACTAGGTTTCAGCCTAGAGCAGGGGTTTTAAACTGCTAGCCCGTGGGCCGGATGCGACATGCTGAAACTGCACCCACCCCATTTCTGGCAATTGAAAAAGAGTCATGATACGTCGCAACACGTCACATGATATTGCAAGTTTGATACCCCTGCGTTAGAGTATTGGCCAAACCTAGTTTGCATGGCTAATCTCTCCTGCAAAACTAGGGTAAATGATGGGCTAGGATTAATCCTGGATAAATCTGCCACCTGAACACAGTAAACATTGTGATTCAATAAACATTAATTGATTGTACAGCATATCTCAAGATTTAAAATGGACACCTAACATCAAAAACATCATCCAAAAAGCACAACAAGGAATGTTCTTCCTATGCCAACTCAGAAAGCTCAGACTGCCCAAGGAGCTACTGATATAGTTCTACAGAAGAATTATTGAGTCCATCATTTGCACCTCTATAACTGCCTGGTTCGGCACTGCAACCAAACAAGACAGACACAGACTTCAATGGATAGTTAGATCTGCAGAAAAAAACAATTGCTACCAGCCTGCCTTCCATTGAGGACCTGTATACTGCACAAGAAAGAGGGCTGTGAAAATATCTACAGATCCCTCACATCCTGGACATAAACTATTTCAACTTCTTCCCTGAAGACGACACTATAGGGCAGTGATGGCGAACCTTTTAGAGACCGAGTGCCCAAAAACCAGACCTGCCTCCATCCTGCCCACCCGCAGGGCCACCCACCGCCTCCACAGACCACTGCAGATTGCCCAGGCGGCCCAGCAGAGGGATGGCAGCCATGCCCTCCGCCCACACCCCACAGCATCAACTGCGCACAATGGGGCATGAGGATGGAGTCTTGTCCCTACTGCCTGGCTGTCATGTCCTTGGCTGTACTGCTCTGCATGGGCCGCGCTCATGGGAGGTGGGGCTGGGGTGATGGCGCATGTGCCATCAGAGAGGACCTTAGGTTCGCCACCACTGCTATAGGGCATTGCACACCAGAACAATTCGACATAAGGACAGTTTCCCCCCCCCCCATGCCATGGCTCTGCTTAACAACTAATTCCTACAACACTGTCAAATTAATTAGTAAATCTGATTACTATGATACTCCTCATCTTTCCTATTGCCTATCCTTATCTTCATATGACTATAACTTTGTTGCTTGTATCTTACAATTTATATTGTTTTTAGTATCCCAATATGATTTATGTTGTTTGCTTAGCTGAGACATGTCAAACTCGTGACGTCACATGATGTCGCACAACGTATAGGGACGGTTTTGCCATTGCCGGCAATGGGGTGGACGCGGCTTCTGGATGACACATCCGGCCTGCAGGCCAGCAGTTTGACACCCCTGGTTTAGCTAGTATTCTATGACTTTCACATCTTACAATTTATGAAGTGTTGTATTTTATGATTTATGATAATGTATTTTCATGTTGTTTATGCTCATGATTATCACTATCACTTGTATGTACATTGAGAGTTTATGCACCGGAGACAAATTCCTTGTGTGTCCAACCACACTTGTCTAATAAAGAATTCTGTTCTGTTCTGTTCTATTCTGTTCTGTTCTGTTCCATTCCAAATCCACAACAGAAGTACAGTCGAGGATACTGGTATTTGCTTTAAACTAGGTGCATCTAGTTTTGCAGGATTAGTAAAGATATAAAGGTTTAGACCCTTATATCTTTACTAAACCTGCAAAGCTAGATGCACCTAGTTTAAAGCAAATACCAGTATCCTTGACTGAATTCCAATCCTCTTTATCCCAGAGAAGCCCTGATGTGGGTTTTTATTTCCTAATAAGAGAGTTTAAGATTATACCATTCTTTTGGGTGAGTTGAGTTTTTGGAATAAGCATGATGGTATAAGGCAATGGTGGCGAATCTATGGCACACGTGCCAGAGGCAGCACAGAGCCCTCTCTGTGGACACACATGCCATGCCCTGGAGATGGCAACCATCCCTCTTCAACTAGCCACCCGCTAACTCACCGAGGTCCCACGTGACCAGATGCATCCCAGCATCCACGCCCTCGCTGGCCTCTGTGTGCAGGGGCCGATGGTGTCAGGCAGCAGCTGCCCCGGCCCCTGCCTCAACTTGCCCTGTGACAATGGCACCCCCACCCTGCCTCGCCTCGCCTCACCCCGCAGGACAAGGCTCCTGCCCACCATCCCACCTGCCAGAGACCCTCTGGATCTCTCCCACCCCTCCTGGCTCACACAGGCATCTCTCCCCATGAACAACATCAAGGTGATCACGCCCACCTTGGCCACTCCCACCCAATCTGCCATGACCACCACAGCCACACCCACCCAGTGGGCCATGCCCACCTGGCACCCTGCGATAAATAAGTGGGTTTTGGGTTGCAGTTTGGGCACTCGGTCTCTAAAAGGTTCGCCATCACTGATATAAAGTCTCCTGCCTTGAACAAAGGGTCCTTTCCAGCCCTGTGATTCTATGTTCTGTGACTAGCATCCCTTTGCAAAAGAGGTAACCAAGTTATGCTCCCTTACAGTGTTGTTGGGGAGAAAAGAAGAAGAGGAAGAAGTATTAGGTAGTCTCAACTCACAACCACAATTGAGCCCAAATGTTTTGTTGCTAAGGAAGAAAGTTGTTAAGTGAGATTTGCTCCACTTTACCACCTTTCTTGTGACAGTCATTAAGTGAAGCACTGCAGTTAAGTTAGCAATATGGTTGTTAAATGAATTTAGCTTTTTTATTAACTTGGCTTCTCAGAAGGTTGCAAAAGGTGTTCACATGACCCTGAGACACTGCAAATACCATAAATGCATGCCAGTTGCCAAGATTTCAAATTTTGGTCATGTGACTTTGGGAATGCTGCAACTATGACTATGAAAAACAGTCATGTCAACTTTTTTCAACACTATTGTAACTTTGAATGGTCACTAAACAAATGATTGTAAGCCAAGGGCTACCTGTAAGTTCTCTGCCTTGAATTGTTTATAAAATGATAAACACAGGATAAAAATCTAATAAATAAATAAATGGTCACATAAGCCCTGATGAAAGAGCTTAACGTCTCTGCAAAACCGAGAGTAGAAGTTTTGAACCTTTAAGGCAGAGGCCTTCATACTTGGCCCTTTTATGACTTGTGGACTTCAACTCCCAGAATTCCTCAGCCAGGCACACTGGCTGAGGAATTCTGGGAGTTGAAGTCCACAAGTCATAAAAGGGCCACGTTTGAAGACCCTTGCTTTAAGGGGAGGAGGAATAAATTTTTTAGTAGGTGGAGCACATGTAGAATCCACTTTGGAATTACCGTATATGCCGGCGTATAAGGCAACTTCTGCAAGCGCTAAAATCGGCGCCAAAGACAGGGGTCGTCTTATACGCCGAGTCGTCTTATACGCCGGAAATACTGGTAGTTTCTGGCGTATAAGACGACGTTCTAGGAATGCGGCTCGGCGACAAGGACGGGGGTCGTCTTATATGCCAGGTCGCCTTGTACGCTGGCATATACGGTAGTTGTGGTGTTCTTTCACAGAACCAGTTACAATCCTTGCTCTACACCAGAATATTATCCCTTCATCAGAATGCCTATGAAGATTCCATCATCCAGGTCAGGGTTGTCCCAAAGGTTCTTTTTCAAAAAGCAACTGGACTTTCTTGTTTTTTCCTTAAAGGACATTTCACTTCTCATCCAAGAAGCTTCTTCAGTTCTTATCTTGGATGAGAAGTGAAGCATCTTTCAAGGAAAAAATGAGAAAGTTCCATTGTCTTTTGAAAAAGCACCTTCGGGACCCTTCAGCAGAATATTTTTAAACATCTGTTCACCGTTCTATTTCTTTTTCCACAAAAGAGCATTTACCCCAAAAAACATACTTCCCTACTGGAAGGCTGTCGGTGACTATTCAAAAAAGTAAAAATAATGCTCACAGCTGCTTGATCAAAACTCTGCTTCTTTTTGTATATATGGCAAAGCATGTAAATAAGGATAGGGTTTCAATCCCATGATTGTGGGATTGACGTTTTGACCCTGTTAGCCCTACCTTAAAAATAACAGGTGTTCTTTATAGGAAAGTTTATAAATCCATTAGGAACCTCAGGATGTTTTTGAAAGCAGATGATGCTGAAAATCAGAGCTTTGCTTTACGTGGCAGCATGCCATTTGCTGTAGTTTCAATCTGATTTTTTAAAAGCACAATGCAAGTAAGGAGAGATCCTAGCCATCCCCAGGGGTCTTGAGTAGGGGCACTTTGGTATGCCCAATGTCATTTGGAGAGTAGAGAGAATATTTACCAAGCTAGAAATTAAGAGCTACAGTGACCTGATTTTTATTGCTTTTTAAATTAAATTATAATACCATTGCATCATTTTATTCAAATATAATAAGATTAATTTCTGGGACCTTAGTAAAAGCCCTGAAGACGAGAGGGGGGGCGGGGGGAGGGAGGGAGAGAGAGAGAGAGAAGGGGGGAGGAGAAAGGAAGAGAAAGACAAGACCACAAGGGTCCCATCTCTTGAATTACATATGACATATTTCAACAGGTGCAAGGCAAGTTACACTGCTGAAATTTAGCACAAAACTACTAAAGATGAAAAAACGTAATTACTAAATGTAATGTAACTACTAAAGATGAAACACTGTAACTCCATTTTATCTAAGGATTATTTTTTTTAATATCCTCGCCTACAGATTAGAATGAAGTCCTTTTTACTTATGAAGAATCAATTGATTCTCAAAATAATGGAATAAAAAGGCTCAAGAAATAAATCTCTAAGGAAGCTTGAATGCAATAATATCTCGATTTAGTATCTTTCGCTGCGTAAATTCATATGCTAATTAATGTGTCAATTAATGTGATTTGTTTGGTCTTGACTTAATGACTGTTATATCTTGTTAGATATCAAGAATCTTGTGATTGCAACAGCATATAAAATTTGATTAATAAATTCACACAACATGACAATGTATAAACAGTGTCTAATGGTTTGGTGTTATGTATGAATTCTGCCACTGTGGCTTACTTAACAATCCAACAGGTAGACTGAGGTATGAATTCTTATCAGTCATGATTCTTATCTGTTACTGCATCTTGTGAGAAGCACATTGCTGATTTAAATAAATCTTTGGCCTAATATAAAATTAATATTCTATTCTTAGTTAGATTCACAGTTCACACTGAGGATTAGTACCTTAACCATGGTTTGAAAATTAGGCAGAATTGGGTTCTTATAGAAAGATGCTATTTAAGCCGTACACCACCAAACACAATAAGGCTCAATGCAGGATATGAATCCGCTGCTGTGCAGTGTCTCAATAGCTCTTTCTCCTTGCATTTGGGGTTGATTAACATGAATAGCCCTTTCCTACAATCTTTTGAACTGAAGCTGTAAGGAGTGTTAATAGTTACCTTAAAGTGTAGCTAACTGATCAAATCTCAGGAATTAGATTAAAGCTAAATTTAACCAAACTTGCATAGGATTAAACTAATTCTCCCTGCTTAAAGCAGGAGGCATAGGTAAAATAATCCCACAAGCAGCTATTTCAGCATATTTGATTGTGGGATTAAATAATCCTTGTTTTGTCCATGGCTAAGACAAAACACTAGAGAGGTCCTCCATTTGTTTTGGTTTTTGCCCAGATTCTATAAGCATGTGTAGTTAGACCATTTTCAATCTGTCCACAATAGGTAATCCTGATTTTATTTTCTTGTTGCTCTTGTTAAAGTATAAATGGAAGCAAGGCAACAAAGGACAACCTTTTGCAGTGGTGTCAAACTCAATTTCATTGAGGGCCGCATCAGCATTGGGGTTGCCCTCAGGGGGGCGGGGGTGTGTGGCCAGGATGGGTGCGGCCTACTGGGTAGGCGTGGATGGAGTAGGTGTGGCCTACTGGGTGGGCATGGCCAGCTTTACATCGTTCGCGTCAAGGGTGACTGTGGGGGCCTGGGCAGGAGTGGGACAGATCTGAGGCTCTCTGGCAGAAGGGGGTGGGACCAGGGCAAGCGCCAAGGCATGGTCCATTTCTTCATTCCTCACAAAGGGTGACACCTCCCCAGCATGCACCCAAGGTTTGGGGCCGAAGTGGCAGGGGCTGGTTCCTCGCTGTTTCCAGACGGCCTTGTGGAGCTAAGACTGAATGCGTTTCAGCATAGATGGCCACCACAAAATTGTATATTGGCTCTCGGCCAGCCTGGGCCAGGGCAAAGGCAGCGGGGCCATTCCCTCACTGTTTCCAGGATGTCTTCATGGGCCACATGAAACCACTTCGCGGATCGCATCCGGCCCCCAGGCCTTGTGTTTGACATATCTGACCTATTGTCTTTCACTTTAGATCAGATGAGTATTTCAGATGGGCACAGTGCTAATGGAGACAGATATAACCCAGCAGAATTGATGACAGAATTCTATTGCTAGGCAGGTAGATGAATTACAGATAGTCCTCCATTTACAACAATTTGTTTAGCAATTGTTTGAAGCAGCACTAGGGCACTGGGAAAAATTTTGACCAATCCTCATGCTAATGACCATATCAGAGTCCCTGAAATCATGTGATTCAGGAGTCTGTTAACTGGTATCTATTTACGATGGTTGCAGCATATTGAGATCATGGGGTTCCCATTTGTAATCTTCCCAGTTGGCTTCCAAGAAGCAAAGTCAATTGGGAACTACATGATTTATTTAATGAATTATTTGCTTAATGATCATGGGAAAAAAAGTTCATAAAATCAGGGAGAGGAGCAGTCACATAATGCCTCATTTAATGCACTGCTTAATGACAAATTTTGTGATTGTAAACCAAGGACTATGTGTATAACAGATTATATCAAATCGAGGCACAGATAGCATTTTTGCTTGAGGGTCCTGTCTCTATAATCAGATAACTTATAACTAAATAAATGTGGATATGATTTCTCCTTACAAGGTAATCCTAGCATAAAAGTAAAGTCCATTGAGTTCAGTGGGACTAATTCTTAGTAAGCATTAGATTATAATCTTAGCTGATCAAAATCCAATGCAGTTAATTCATGTTCCTGGTAAATAAAGATCTGGATATGCATATAGGATATATTTTCACATGCACATTGTCCAAAATTTTCCTGCTGTGTAAATGCCTTGAAAAAGTAACAGTAGCATAAATTGTTTTCAGCTAATGCATCTGGAACTGACAAATACATTATTTGTTTTATAGCACTGGTAGTTTATCAAATTCATTATTGAAGATCATAAAACTTTTTCTGTTGACCAGTTGCTATTTTATATCTTAGTGATCACTGAAATTGCCTTCTGCCTAGCTGAAAGGAATTAATAAATCATTGTGTTTTTTAGGACCATTCAATGCATTAGATAGAATGAAATATCCTAATGAAAATATGTGAATTAAATAATATTTTCCCCATTTTTAGAGAAATTATATGTCATCAAATGAGGTCAAGCTCTTTTGACTTTACAGGTTATGTAAAGCAGAGGAACTATCCCTTGTATAACATAACTTCCCCATTATTGTATTCTAAGTGCAATTCTGTCTGTTAGTTTTTGACATTTACATATTGTGTAAATCATTCAGTGTTCAAAGTTAGAGATCAAAGAAAACAGCATTGAATACAGATTGCTTCCTTGAACAAGGGGGAATGCAAAAAATTCCAAACATCCAAGACAGCTGCCATTCAGAAAGCTTTACAGAATCAACATTTAGCACAATCTTAGTCTGACACATCAGATGGGAAACACGATCAGGTGGTTGGAAGACTGACAGAAAGTGAAGAGGTGACTTGATGGGAAAGTCTATGCCATTTTCTTTGGCAACAGAATCAAAATGGTTTTCCCTGGGTTCTTTGGGAATAGAATAGAATAGAGCTGGAAGGGACCTTGGAGATCTTCTAGTCCAGCCCCCTGCTCAAGCAGGAGAACCTATACCATCTCAGACAAGTGATTGTCTAGTCTCTTAAAAATCTGCAGTGATGGAGCGCCCATGATTTCTGGGGTAAACTGTTCCACTGGTTGATTGTCCTCACTGTCAGGAATAATTTTGAGGATAACCTGATGAACTCCTATGAAGCAGATCCAATTTTATTTCGCTTTTAAAGATCAGATAGTCATATGCTGAGTTTCAGCTATGTAGGTAACTGTCATTTTTACTGGGTAAGTTCATCAAAATGCATAATTTTATTCATTTAAAGCAAAGGGATTTGAACTCAGACATAATTAATTTGTTAATTATTAATTTGTCTTTTGTCGTGATCAGAACTGCCTCTTTCAGTGGGTTACTTATGTTTTCCTCAGTACTTTCAACATATTGCATATTTTAAAACTTTGGTATAAACTTTCATTTCCATATAAACATTTCTCTTCTGCAAACTGTAGCTTACACTTACATAAGCAAATCACAATAGTTTCCTGGTCATGTGAATAAAGTTTTTCAAAATCAGGCAGCTGTGGAGTTTTATTACTGCCAGATCTTAACCCCAGAAAGACCTTTGAAGAAAGAACAAATGTCTGCTTTTCAATACTTCATGGTTTTCATTTTGAAACAGGGATCACCCAGACAATATGTTTTTAAAAGGACTTAGCTAAAAGTAAGCCAGCTTCTGAGAAGACCAAGAAAAGACATTACAAAGTGAAATAACATGACAGATTACAGTGATCAAGAATAAAATTGGAAAGGATTAAGTGTATTCTATACAAATTTAAAATGTTTCCCATGCATGTAATGGAACAACACCCTGTTTCATCATGGGTGGTAAATACACACACACGCACACACACACACATACATCTTTTTTCAGACGCTAATTTATTTTTTTATCCTGGCTAATAACTCTTCAAGATGTGACAAATCTCATATTAAATCAAAATGTTTTAGATGATTTCTTTTCTAAGATAATTGGTGTGACAACAAAATTGAGGGGAATACCAAAATTTCATTTTTATTTAAACAGCTCCAAGCATTGTTTAAGGACTAATTTTGCACCACATGGAAATAGAGCAAAAATGTTTTTGGGGGGATACTTAGTTTTGTCAACAACTCTTTCAAAGTGAACAGGAGTTTACTCTAAGTAGTAGAGAAGGGTGTGATTTAAGAGGTGGCTTTTCTCTAGAAGCCTAAAAAGTGTTCATATTGCTTCTGCACCATTTAAAGGAGATACACGTGAAGTATGCATTGATATAAGTACCTATTAATGCTAATACAGACATTTCAACTTCAATGTTCAGTGATTAATTCTGTCAGTTCTAATAAACATAGCCAGAAGGAGCTTAGGAGGCACACTGTGTTTAAACTGTAGCCAGAGATTTATCTTTCCAATATAAGCTGAATAGTTCACACACACACACACACACACACACACACACACACACACACACATCACATCACATCACATCACATCACATCACAACACATATATAGACACCATGAATGGCTTAGATAACAATAGCAGCATTCTGGTTTATGGAATAAATAGCTATAATATGTTGCATATTCCTTCTGATTAGCCATTCCAGGTACCTAGAGGTTTTTTGCTGACATTTGCATAGTTGGGTGATAATTTTTAAATCTCGGTTCACAAAATTAGTACTTTGGGCAATAGTTTATTTTCTCTTTTATATATAATTAAATTGCAGGCCCAATTGGGAAAAAAAAACCTTAAGATCATATTGGTTGGAAACATGCAGAAGAAGCCTTCATCTTGCAGTTGATAGACAAATGGCTAAAATGATGATGAAGATATAATTATATATAAATATATATTAATATGTTTTATATCTATATATGTTGGTTAGGTTTGACCTCTGCCTGAATTTGGGTTGTTGGGATAGTGAGACTTTCTGTGTTTTATTTATTTACTTACAGGATTTATATGGATTATGTAATGATTCTAGGCTGCTCACAACAATCCATAAAAACAAAATTACTTCTCCCCAGAGATATCAGACCAAAGGGCCTCCATGCATAATCCCCATCCTAGTGCAATACTTGGGGGAAGAGCCAACTCTCCATGGCTTCTTGAAAGTTTAAAAGGCAAGGATTCCTTGGATCTCAGGACAAAGGCTATTTCAAGGACCACCAAGAAAATGCATTTTCGGAATCCTATCAGTTGCCAATGTAGAAGGGAGGAAACTGGAGTGTATCCATCTTTTCTAACTAGTTCAGGGGTAGGCAACCTTGGCTCTTTTATGACTCGTGGACTTCAATTCCCAGAATTCCTGAGCCAGCATGAAGTCCACGAGTCATAAAAGAGCCAAGGTTGCCTACCCCTGAACTAGTAGGATGGGCAAATGCCCTCAGAGAGATGCAGTCTCATAGATAAACTGGCCCTGAACTACTAGGCCTTTAAAGGTAATAACCAATACCTTGAATTACACCTGGAAAGTGACTGAGGACCAGTGAAGCTCTTGCAAGCACTGGTGTAAATTGGGTGAAACATGGAACACCCAAAATTGTATATGCTGCTGCCTTCCAGACCTGTTGCAGCTTTCAAAAGGTTATATTTCATATTTGAAGTGTTTCATAGTATTAAAAATAATTTGATTTTTTTTAGTTTTGGCTCAAGATGTTCCATAAACCTAGTCATTTTAGAATCATATGGCATATTTAAAGACATTATTTGACAAATTATCCATTGGGATTTCAGTAATAGCTATCTTGTTTCCATCAAGATTCAAGCTTATGTGTAGTCAAGAGAACTGCTGAATTCATAGTCAGGGCTGATCAGTTGAAAACATGTTTTATAGGACACATTGGAACCCTGTCTGAAGGCCTTACATTTATCTCAATACACACTTTATTTTATTGTAATACCCAACTTTTTTTCTTTTTTGTATTTCATTTTATCTCACCCTATTTATTTTCTCTATTTTAACTTTATTTTCTCTGTTTTATTGCAACTGATGTCCATTATTTCTTGATACGGTTAACCGTCTAATTAATAAAAGTCATTACCAATAGCAAAGTATGGCTTTCTGAGTTATATAAACATAGCAGATTATAGTACATTCAGTAAAGCCATTATTTATTTATTAAACTATTTTAATAGTTTATTTTATGTAGACTCCCAATTCAGAGACAGTGACTCCGGGGGGGGGGGCGTGCAACATTTACAAACCCACAGTTAATTTATCTGCTGCTGTTAATTTGGTTTCGATATAGATGGCACTTTAAAATAAAAACAGGCCTTACCAAGAATATCATAGGCAGTCATCAAATTAAAATGACCAAAGTTACAACCGTGCTGAAAAAAGTGACTTATGACTGTTTGTCACACTTACATCCATTGCTGCAACCATGTGGTCACATGATCAAAATTTGGATGCTTGGCAACTGACATATATTTATGATGGTTGCCCAGTCCCAGGACATGGGATCTCTTTTTGTGACCTTCTGACAAGCAAAGTCAATGGGGAACCAGATTCACTTAACAACCAAGTTACTAATTTATCAATTGGAGTGATACATGGAATAACTGTGGCAAGAAAGGTCATAAAATGGGACAAAATTCATTTAACAACTGTATTGCTTAGCAATGGGAAATTTGGGCTCAACCGTGGTTCTAAGTTGAACATTACCTGTATGTAATAAGCAGGATTAAACACAGATAATTTAAAAAAAATCTCTACCTCTGCCTCAATCTTCCTTTTTATGTTTTGTTATTATTTCTTACACGAATGGAAAGGTACTGTAGAAGGAAGCTAAGAGTTATTTATGACAAAGCCTTAATGGAATTTCAGAGTGTGATACCAGGATTATAAGTTGTATGTCAACTTCAGGGATGGAGCCTCAGAATAAAAAGTTGTAGGAAAAAAGTCTAGATATATTTTTGTTTTTTGTGGAAGTCTTCCCAAACTCATATACTTAGGACGTTGATTTTCTGTATCCTTGGAAGATGCATGGTGCATTGCCTAAAATCACTCATAGGGTATTTAAACATTTCAAAGAGAATTTTATAGTGTTGTGCACAAACATGTGTTTCTAAAGCTTTCTGAAAGGCTTCTTTAAGGTCACCAAAATTCTAACCTCACATATCCTGTGTAAATATTGGCTCCAGGGTAAGATTTTCTTCTGCCCACAGAATTAACTTATTGTTTTGAATTGTAAACAAATGCCAATGTGGGCAGGCAACTTGAAATAGCACTGAATATAATTATTCCCAGAGCCATGATTAGTAGAATTGTTTTAGATTGAGATTTTAGGATAATCTCTGTGCAGCCATTGCTATAAGATTTCTCCAAAACAGAACCACAGATTATGATTTTCCTAGCTTTCAGAGGCAGAATTTTGGCCCATGAAAGGAATTGTAGTTCCTTTCTTATTCAGTCTTACGTGAACTCCTTTAGTTGTAAACTTAGTGCCCATTGAAAGATGATGGAATGGGACACCTCACTGCAACCAACATGCCACAGCCAACTTGCAGAACAATTCAATTGTAGAACAATTCAACAATTCAATTTAATTATTTAAAATAATGAAAAAAATATTTTAATTTTTGTCGTTCACATTTCATTTTGTCCCTGCTTTGACTTCCTTCCTTTAATGATTCTATTCACTATTTCTTCCATCTTAGTGTAACTCTTATCCCATGGTGAGTTGTCTCATGGCAAGTTGGCCATGGCAAGTTGTCCGTGGCAGGTTAGTTCCGGAGAGTTGGCCATGGTGAGTGGGTTGCAGCAAGTTGGCTGTGGTGAGTTGTCATAGACTTGAAAAATGATCACTACCCATTGGGTAGTGCTTTGTTGCTCAATCTTGACAACTTCAAGATGTGTGGACTTCAACTCCCAGAATTCCTCAGGCAGCCCACTCCATCAGTTTAGCCAAGAGAGCATTAATTCTTGCCCTCAGTAATTTTATGGATAAAATTCTGCAAGGAATATGGCAATTAAGAACTAGGACCAAGGTTGGACTATAGTTTTCTTTTTCTAATCCTTATGTTACAATCAATCTCTCAAGAAAGAAAACGTCTTACTAATCACATCTGTTATACAGTGCCTGTTTTTAAAAAGTTATTCTCAACTTTTTTTAAAAAAAATCCCTATTTCCCTCGAAGTGGATAAAATATTATTTTTATGCAAGTAAAAATGTGTGTATTTGTTTCTGAGAGCATAGAGGTTTCCTTTATGGCAGTGGGCCAACTATTTGGTGTGCTTTTCCTTTTCTAAAACACAATTACAATGAAGTAAAAAGATAAGGAAACTATATCCTTTTTATTTTTAGTACTGTAGTGCAGCATCCATTCGCCCATGAGTGATTTCAGCCTGTGACTTTCCACCAAAATCATCTAGTGAATTTATCTCCCCAGTTCTACTAAGGGTATTTTATCTGTGACACAAATTAACTTCATATGAGTTAGGATGCTGGATATGCTATGTTATCTGTGCTTCCTTAGACCCCAGATTCCTAGCTATGGGACTGAATCTTTCTAGTCAGAACCACATAACTGTATTAGGGGAAGAATATAAAAATGCATTATCTTGCTAACATGGTAGCAAGGTCAAACTGATGCAGTCTGCAGAAACACATTGACTCTTTTCCTAAAAGGTTTTCCTTGGCTATCATTCAAACAGATTTCTCCCCAATAAATTTATGTATATTTATGTTATTTATGGCACATAAATAAAAAATATGCTTTCTTGAAAACCAGAGTTATTTTGTTGCTTGTAGTTCAGGAATGAGTCTTATGGAGAAAAATGAGACACCAGGAATTCAATATTTCTTGGCAAAGATTGGTGGAAGAAGAGTAGTATTATCGAAAATCAAATCTAATTTTCACATTTTTGTAGACCACCACCTTCTCATTAGCAGACCAGTGAAAGCAAGATCAGTAGGAAACAAAGT
Source organism: Crotalus tigris (assembly GCF_016545835.1). Taxonomy (NCBI): domain Eukaryota; kingdom Metazoa; phylum Chordata; class Lepidosauria; order Squamata; family Viperidae; genus Crotalus; species Crotalus tigris. The sequence continues at coordinate 202,179 of NW_024096582.1, forward strand.
AAAATTAAAAAAAAAAAAAAAACACAGAACAAGGAGAGATTCAGGAGTCTTAGATGATAAGTCTTAGATGATTTCACAGAACACATGTAGTTAAAGTGTGGGATATTGTTTGTGATGTATATGTCTGCAATTAGCCATTATTAAATATGAATCATGATTTCTAATAATCCAGATATTATTAATATAAATCATGCAAACTCTATGCAGATAGTCTTCAACTTACAACTACAACTGAGCCCAAAATGTCTGTTGCAAAGGGACATTTATTAAGTGAGTTTTGCCCCACTTTACAATCTCCCTCTTGTTAAATGAATCACTGCAGTTAAGTCAGAACACAGTTGATAAGTGAATATGGCGTCCTCATTGACTTTGTTTGTCAGAAGGTTGCAAAAAAATGATCACCTGATCCTGGGACACTGCATCCGTCATAAATATTAGTCAATTGCCAAATGTCCATTTTTTGATCATCGGACCACGAGGGATGCCACAACAGTCATAAGTGTGAAAAATGGTCATCAGTCACTTTTTTCAGTGCTATTGTAATTTTGAATGATCACTAAACAAACTTTTATATGTTAAGAACTACCTATATTAGAGCAATCAGTAACTATGAATAAGTAAACTATGACTTAATGTGATGTGTATACCTTCTTAATTATGTGGTTTACCATATTGTGGAAGCTAGTGATTATGATTTGAATGGCTTAGAGTGATATCTGAAACCTGCTCATAATTGCCTTTGAACAGTGTGGTCTTTTTCTTCCTTTTGGCCATACATAACATCTTTGGTATTGTGTATGTGAATTTAAACAAATAGTCCTCACTGTTGATCATAATGGAGCCTGCCCATCATGATTGCACGTTAATGTCCATTAAGTAAAGCATCCATGTGATTGCCTCACTTATGTCCTGTCCCTGCTTTTAACAATGCAATCATTACATGAATGGGCAGATTGTCAAATAGAGTAGAGTGTGTCTTGTGGAGTCCCTGGAAGGCCTAGTGCAAACTCTGCTCTCCTAGGGCACCTCCTAGGAGTACTACTCAGTGCTCCACTTCCCATCACTCAGGGTCCCCTCAGGTTCCCCACAGGTCTGTTTCCCAACCCACACCCTCCTCTTCATTCTGCATCACCAATTGCACACTTACCTTTCAAAAATCTCTGGAGCTTTGGTTTATGTAGAAGGACAGGCTGTACCATTCTTCAGCTGTGTGGCACAATTGTGGAAATGACCAGCATTTTCAGGGTGGCTGAATTGAATTGTGGGCACTCCAACATGATGGCCACTTCTGGGATTGTGCCACATGGCCCAGAAATGGAGCAACCTGCCCTCCTTGCCCAACACATGTCCCAGGGATCTTCAAAAGGTAAGGGAGGAGAAGGTATGAAAACTGGTGGGGTGGGAAGTAGACTAAGGCCTACTTAGTCTACTTAGGGGGGAGGGAATGTGGAAGATATATGGTGGGATGCTACAGCATCCTCACAGTCGGTTGTAAGGGCAAATGATTGCAGGGGTGCTGCAGCAGTATAACTTTTAAAACCAGGTTGTAAGCAGCTTTTGGGGCTGTGTCCTGACTTTGAAGGGCTGCTAAACAATCCCTAAATTGAGAACTACCTGTAAATTTCTTCATCAGGTCCTTCTCCTCTTTCCCCTTCTTCCTGTTCAAAGTTTTTGAAATACAGCTGTGGAAGCCAGTGAAATTGGAGATCTCTTTCTGCTTAACTAAAATGTATATGACAATGTGTCATACCCTGAATATACATCTGCATTTGCCTGAGCAGAAGGAAGACATCTGACAATAAACAGAGCAAGATAAGATTTCTGAAATACAATATTTATGTTGTATGACTCAGCTTCTAAACCTTCCCAGTTCTACCTTTTAAAACATGCTCCCATCATAACGACAGAAAAATACGACAAGGGAACAATCTACCTGCTGCTACACATCCTGACTGCAGCTAGGCTGCTTTTGTGCAAAAATGAAAGAGCAAGGAAATTCCCACAGAGGAAGAGTTAATACATAAAATATTAGCATGTGCGGAAATGGACAGGCTCACAATGATATTAAAAGACAAATGTGGATCAGTTTATTTTGAAACCTGGGATAAATTTTACCGCTGGAGGAATTCAAAGAGGACGTTTGGGATTAAAGATGAATGTTAAGATAGAAATATATGTTATTTTAGAATAAGTATTGTATATAAAACTTAGATGTATATGTAGAAATGAAGAATTGATTGTAAAATGTGGAATAATCTGATAAGAATGTATATACTGGAATGTCACGTTAAATCCCATGTTTTTTTAACTGTATTATAAATAAAATTTGTAAAAAAAATATGCTCTCATCAAGCTTACAAATTTGTTTTTTCTTTATTGTTTTACTAATGGGCCTGTAGCATATAATGGTAGCATATGGACATCTAAATAAGTTACAGTTTATTGTGAGAAATGACACTACAAGTTTAAATACAGCCCCTATCACCTTTCCCTATTCAAAATCACCACAAAAGGTGGGAAATTTCTGCTTCAATGTGAGAATAACAAAACTGTCATGTGTCCAATTCCAATTTAGTGTACTGCAGATTTTTAGAGTATACAAGATAGAAATTATCTGATTGCTATATGCTACGTGGTTATATTTAATTGATTAGATGAAATAAAAAACAGTTGGAAAAGCTCTGGTGAGACAGCTTCTTTCGCAAGAACAATAGCTAAGTTTGTGAGAAGCTGAGCAGCCTTCCTGAACTCCTGTCAGAGATAGGTACAAAAATATACACTAAATAAATCAAATAAGCCCATGTTTAAAAGGAAAAGGTCATAATCTATTTCTTTTTTGTACTAGAGAAAAAGAACATGAGAATATGCAAGCCCAAGAGGAGATTAATTTTTTCCCTCTCATTGAATCATGATTCATTGTACTTTTCTGGTATGTCTGGGTTCTGCACTGTAGTTCAGTGATCTCCAACCCCCCGATCTGTGGACCCAGACCACTTTGTGGCATGCCAGAAATCAGGCAGGGCAAACAAACAAAGCCCCATCCGTGGGATGCAGGCAGTATGTGAAACCACATCCCTTCTGATCTGGGGACAATGTTTCTCCACAGAACCGGTCCCTGGTGCCCAAAAGGTTGGGGTCCACTGTTGTAGTTAACTCACATGCCAGGGAAACCAGGAATTGTGAAATTGTGAAAATATAGGCTGCCACAATAAGTTTTAATAGAAGTTTGATTAACAAGATAGAACTATTTCTGGAGCAACTGTTGGAGGGGAGAGTCAAATTTCCCTGAATTGTAAAAAATAAGTGAATCCTGACAAAAAATGATCTAATTAAAATGTCTAATATAATTTGCTTCTCCTAAGAAGTCTTTGATAACCAGAGTAACTATGTCTGAATGCAAGAATTATTATAACCCTCAATTTTATACTATAATTGAGTTCAGAATTATGATCATAAGTCATTGTGGTCATAACTCAAGGCATCACATAACCAAATCCATTTTTGATATATATTTTGCAGCAGTCGTTAAATGAATCAATTTTCTCCAGTGGGTGTTTTTTGATGGAACCTGGAAGTAAATGCCAGAAACTGTAAAAAAAAACCATGGTCACATGATTGCAGGACAATGCAAACATCTGTAAAAATAAGCCAATTGACAAATCCTCAAAATGCAATCACATGATTGTGGCTATCATGACTTCAAAAACAAACTGTGAGTAACTTTGGGGGGGGTGTTGTAAGTTTGAATGGTTGTTAAGAAATACGTGATAAATTGAGAACAACCTATATTCAAAGGAAACATATATTTAATTCTGGTTAGGCTACATTGTCCTATCACAGAAATTGATAACAATTCTCTCATTAGATTAACAGCAATTAGAAATCATGTTTCTTTCCTAGTTAACCTGTGCGGTCTGTAATTCATCTGATCTAAGCAGGTGGTTTACTGTAAGTTGAGAATATTAATGTCAGGCACAAAATACCAGGTACACATGTGAAGGTCCATTTAAACTGATTTATTGCTCAAAAGCCTACACATAGGAATCTTCTCAACTAACCTGTTTGGAGTAGGATAAGAGTCAATAGCGTTCAAGAGAGGTTGAACTTATTTCACTTGTGGTTACATAGATTCTAGGCTGATGCCTCTTTTAATTCTATCCCACGGTTCTGGGTGGTTAGCCAGAATGAGATTTGTTTGCTATTCACTTGGCTTACATGGAGTCATTTTATTTACAATAAAAATAGACAATCAAACTGCCCAAGAGTGTCTAAGACTTCAATTGCATCTTCATGGCCTTCCTCTTAACTTCTTAACATCCCTGAAAGTGTCCTATATAAAATATAACAAGTAAAATTAAACGATAAATAAGTAAGCAAGTCATCTTCAAAGATGTAGCTAAAAGGATGTATGTTTTCAGAAAGAGAGAGGAACAATTACATCTCCCACCAAATGGGCATCTGATAGCAGAAGCATCTTCAGAAGGACTGTTCTTATAGATTGTTGCAGCTCAATAGAGGGCAATTAACAATACCATCAATTGTGCCCCAAAAAGGCCATAAGACCTGTTCTCTTGCACAGTTAGCAGCCTAGCTGCTTTATTTTGCACCCATTTCCGTTTCTGGATATTTTTCAGGAGCATTTTGTAAGGAACTCGAAGGACTATAATAACTCTTGCATGTCCAGTGATGTGCAAAGTACAGCTGTTTTCTGCCTCTGTCCTTCCTTTTAAGGTTGGATGAGATGCACTGTATTTCTACCAGGAAAATTCTGTCAGATTGATCACTTGGCAGTGTTTTTTTGTTTTTGTTTTTTTTGCAACAGGATTGCTATTTCAAACAAACTTGAAAAATACAAAAAAATGTTTCAAATTAATGCTATTTAAATAGCTAACAGTTTCACTGGTCTTCTGAATTCTCAGTCATCAAGAGCTTTCAGAAAATTGAATATTACAAGCGTTTTAAGGATAAACATGTTGAGACGGTCAGGAATGATTGCAAACTGGGACCACATAGAAAATTAAGGAGGCAATTACTTGCACAGTGTAGGCACATTGGCCATTTAATTTCAGGATCATACTTAGATATCTAAAGACCTCCCTTGGCTACACTTAACATTATTTCATGGTTTGTATTAGCTCATGTGGGTTTTGGGAAACCTGTAAAAAACTCCCTATTCATATAGACACACAAAACCCGAATCAAATTGTTAGCAGATGCACATTGGTACATGCAAAATGAAAGGAGGGGGACTTTAAAAATATAATAAAGCTTGTTATTGTGTTTTGTATGAAACCCATCAAAGCAGTTAAAACTTGTGTAGATTTTTTACCATTCTCCCAAAAGTTATCATACACAACAAGTTTTGAATTACTTAACTTTTGGTTTAATATATGCTGTAGATTGCTTTCTTTTTCACTACTAAAACCCTTTATGTCAAAGTTTCATCTCTAGACATTTCCACTGTTTCTTTCCATCCTATAATTTACTAACCACAGGGTTATAGGAGTTCAGCTCCAGGGAGAATAATTGAAGGCTGCAGCCTTCTCATTTGCAAGAATGGAGACCATTTTAATTTGAGGGCTCTCTCTCTTTACTTTCTGATGTAAGCTCCAGATTTTGCACAAAGTCTATAAGTATGTCATGTCATGGAATGGTTAGTGGAACAAAAAGAAGGGACAAGCAAAGAACACACTGGCTTGATAACATCAACACTGATACAAAGAAAAACCTCCAACAACTGAAAGAAGCTGTGCTTGACAAGGTAGCATGGAGAGCATTGGCTATAGAGTCCAATGGTTAAACTACAACAAATATTATGTCCCAAATACATAAATCCATTTCATATATCTAACAGTAAACCCAGCCAGGCAATGAGAAGATGCTCCCTTTAGTTTGGAGGAATTAGTTATGCTATCTATAAAAAACTGATTTTTTATATTGTTTTTTAACTGGACAAAGATAATGCAATGGCTTTCTCCATGTCATCAGAGATATGTTAAGTTCCAAATAAACTTTATTCTGCTTCAGCCATTGTTGTTTCTTAGCTTGCCAACAGACCCAAGAGGGAGGAGGGATGATTAGAAAGTTCATCACAGGTGTGAGCAATCTATTGTGAGACTCAAGGTCATTGGAGAACCGTTGGCTGGGAACTGAAGATTTTTCTCATAACAAATACCTGAATTTGGGGAGTGTGACCTGGACTATCAATTTAACCAGAGCTGGTTTTCTATAATGCTCAATAAAGTTTTGCATTATAGATTGGAATGCTTACTTCGTTGGGAATCATCAGTCAGAACCTTGACACGTCTACTGTGGTCTGAACTGAACAATGTACTTAAGAACAATTTCATAGCAAGTTTGGGATGATTAAGAGCTACCATTTTCTACAGGGCCCAAGCTACCGCAGGTGGGGCAAGAATGAATAGTAAATGAGGCCATGTTCCATGCAATGGAACAGGATTTTCCAGTTTTTCCCCATTTCAGGACTGGTTTTCCCAGTCAGAATAGTGAGGATGTTGCCTCAGGCACTAAAAGTTGGATCATGACAACAGTTGGAGCAATGCTTCTCAACCTTGCAAGTTTAAGATGCGTGGACTCCATCTTCCAAAAGTATCCAGCTAGCATGGTGGCTGGGGAATTGTGGGAGTTGAAATCCACACAGCATAAAATTGTCAGTTGGAAAAATACTGAGATAGGCAGTGCTGTGGTTACCATGGCAGCTTGTTCTGTGCTCCTCAGAGTTGTCCACAGAGTTTGTGAAAAAAGTGTGATGCTCGTTTAAAAAATGGGCAGAGCTTTGACTGCACCACTCCAGCTACTGTATTTACTTTTTTTTTTTTAACCATATCCTGCAGACATTCCTGGCTCCTTATACTACCTTCAGATGGCTGGAAAGCATTCTTGTCTTCAACAGAAGTGAATAAAGGTTCGATTCAGCTAACTTGTCTGTGAAATGAAAAAGACAACTGCTTCGTTTTTCTTTTGTTTTCAAGCCTGATCTTAAGAGGTGCCCTCCATTTTCAGCAAACCAACTCCCCAAATTTGGCCATATATTAGGGGAGTATTTTAGGAGCTGCAGATAAGAGGATGAGAAAATTCTCTTTGATCCTAGGATGCCACTTCACAACAAAATCAGAGTGATAGAGTGGGGAGAAAACACTTTTGAGGCTTCCAGCTGAGGATCTCAAGCTCCACAAAGCCATGCAGGGTAGATATTTCTGGAACTGTTGCTTTTCTTATGGGTTTAAGAAGCACAAGTTTATTTATTTATTTATGAGACTTATATACCACTTTAAGTGCAAGCACTCTCTAAGCCGTGTACACCAGTAAGCAATGTATATATATATTTACATTGCCCCCAACAATCTGGGTCCTCATTTTACCTACCCCGGAAGGATGGAAGGCTGAGTCAACCTAGAGCCGGTGAGATTTGAACCGCTGAACCCACCCACATTTTAAAATAAGGATGCTTATTCTCAAGGCAATGTCCTTAGCATTGGGACAGCATAAGAAAACTATTCTTGCAGTCGTGAAGTTGGCATAACTTAAAACTATTTTAAATTGTGAAACTCTACGTGGCAGGACAATTTCCTTTTTGTTGAAATAATGACCACATAAAGCTCCTACTTCATCTCCTGCATAAGACCCTTAAATCCAGATTAAAAATCAGCTACTACATTATTGTGTTCTATTAACTATATTGTTAATATGACCATTATTTCGATCCTCTTCAGGATTCTTTGAGGCAAAGGAGAGCTGAATAAAGATTCAAACTGCAGCTCTCTGACCTTATAAATCAAGAGAAGGAGCATCTGTTTTCCAAACCCAGACAATGGGGGGAGGAGAAGGGGGAGGGAATATCACCCGGAAAGACAGAAGTGAGAATCTGAAACACAAAGCAGCAAATGATGAGACTTGCTCAAGGCCAATGAATCACCTCTTTGGGAGTGCCTGACTCCAACTCCTGGGAATGCTTAGAAAGTTCAAGGATGAAACAAACCCTTTCTTTGGGTGCAATTAGTTGAGAGAGGCATCCTATGGCATCCCATCAGCGAAGTAGATAATTCTAATATCCACATAAATAGGAGAAATATGTACATACTAAGGAAGAGGTTTACCAGCAAAATGGAAGATTAGGACCAATATACTTAAAATGTATACTAATATTTCTGCTGTACTTTGGTGCCAAATTTTGGATCACTATTGTAATGGCAGGTCTACTACTCATTTCTATTTAATAATTGCTTGGATTCTATTTGCTTAACTACGGATTATTAGGTATGCATTGGCTAGTTTCCAACATAGTGCTAAACCATCAATCATTATAATAAATTTAACAGCAAAGTTCACACATCATCTCAGCAACGCCAAACAAATCATGTTAGGGTCAAATTCAATATGTAAGTCCAGCTATTATATGATTCTTTATGAAGTTACACATGTATGCATATAAATAGGGAATTATGGACATTTGCTAAGAATGCCATGGATAGCAAGAAGAACCAATTAGTTAGTCTTGGATCAAATAAATGCCAACAGCTCCATTGATCAGCAAGCAGAAACTCAACTTGCTCAAATTGAAGAGAAGTAGAAAAAAAAATAAGATAATGAGATTGATGGATTGATGAATGGAGGGATAGGACCAAAGAGTTTGCTGGAATGAATGTCCTTGCATAAGTTATTAGTAAATTGAGATAGTGAACTCTTATTCATGTAGTTACTAGAGGCCAAAGCCAACTCAAAGACACCTAATTAAGTAACTATATAATAGACATATTATTGACAGAGACATGGAGGAATTATAATTTTATTCCAATCTCTTTAACTAGGACAGAAGAGGTCTTGGATTGCATGTTCTATCATTGTTGTCAATCATGTCAATGGTATTTGTTATCTGATCCATTTAATGGTTAGGGAAGTCTGGATTATTTTTTTTCCCTTTAAAAAATCTGTCTCTTACAAATTTTTGATATATGCAGCAAGAGGATAGTGCAAAAAATATTTAGTTCTGACTTTGGAGAAAATATGACCAACTTGTTCAAGATAAGATATTATATAGTTACAGTATATAGGCAGAAGAAAGCATGAGAAAGAAATTTAAAATAACCCTTTCTTGATGTTGTTCAGTACAGGTAGTCCTTGGCTTATGAACACAACTGAGCCCAAAAATTTCATTGCTAAGTAAAACACTTGTTAAGTGAATTTTGCTCCATTTATGATATTTTGGCAGAGTTGTTAAGCTAATCACTGCAGTTGTTAAGTGAATCATGTGGTCATTAAGCAATTCTAGTTTCCCCCATTGGCTTTGCTTGTCGGAAGCCAGCTGGGAAGATTACAAATGGTGACCATATGTCACAAATGGTAAATACTTGCCAGTTTCCAACGCCCAAATTTTGATCACATAACAATGGGGAGGCTCATAAGTGTGAAAAACAATCATGTCACTTTTTTCTGTGCTGTTGTAACTTTGAACGGTCACTAAACGAATAGTTGTAATAGGTGAGGACTGCCTGCATATGCTAGGACAGAAAGAAACCAGGTCTGGCATGCAAGATACAGTTACTATGCTCTGCAACAATAAAGTTATGGAGTAACTAAGTAGAATTCTTGAAAATTCTGCAGCAATGAAGTTATGGAGTAAATAAATAGAATCCCTAGTTTTCCCAGGGTCTCTTCTTCTTGACCAGGCTTATCATGAATGGCTGAAAGAGAGTTGTATGGGTAAAGCTGGAATAGACCCGGTTAATAGACTATTAAGAAAACCTCCAACTTCATGGAAATTGAACTGGATCCTGAGCAGGGAAAGGAAAACTTGAGTGAAGGCCTTCTGTTCTATGGAGTTTTGCAACCAAATTAAAAAAATATATACCATGTGTAGCTTTGCCAAGTTATAACAAGCCTGAACAAGGTTCTGCAATAGGCAACTATAGGAAGAAGCACAGGCAAAAAAAAAAAAAAAACACCCTATGAAGTTTAGTACATTGCAGTTTAGGAGATGTAGTTTGTCTTATCTGAATAAATCATCTCTAATATCATAAGAAGAAACCAGAGCCCCTTCATATGCCTCAGTAATTCGTAATACAGAATGACAGTGAAACAGGTGTGGACCCTGGGAGGCTAAAAGCAGTGTCTTGAACAACAAAAGACAAAGTTTCTTCCACAGATGTGTCTCAACCTGTTTTAAACCATCCTTAAGAAAAAAATGGATGGGACAGAGCCTCAGGTCTTGGCATAAAGTGTATAGCATGGCAAGTTAAAAAGCAAATACTGCTAGAATTGGCCGTTGTTTCTTAATACTGTTGTACAACTGTCAGGGAAATCACAAATAACAGTAATTATTCTTATCAATGGATGTTGACATAAGGTAGGAAAATCTACATGAATATCACTCTAAACAACTGGTTTTTTTCACACCTTGATCGGCATGCTGTGACCCACACATTGAAATGCAGGTGGAATCAGAACAGAATGGGAAGAAACAAACATTAGATTTTATTTGACGTAATATAATATGGTTAATATCATTTATCTCTCTGTCTTTAATCATTTTTCTTTCTTCACACTCAAAATTACAAGTTGGTGGCAACTCCTGGAAACTTTTAAGAGACTTGGCTAAAGTTTGAGGGACTGGGTACAGTCCCAGAGCCTCATGATGTACATGTACAAGTGCTTGCTAATGTTCAAAGAAAAATATTTCCTAATCTATATTCCAAAATTAATACATTTGGATCCATATTTGTGCTGTGTGGTGATCTAGCCAACTCAATCTATTATACATATTATATGATAACATCTAGCCTTCTTGTGAAGAAATGTTCATTCCCAAATGTCAGTCCAAAAGTCCCCAAAATGACTAAGTCACAAATTAAAGGAAGAACTAATTTTAATAAATATTTTAGCCCAGCCTTTCCAAAACATAAGGAAGAGTTTAGCCATCTTCCATGTAATTTGTTGGGCCAGCTTAAATTGCCTATCTCAGCTCTATTCTCCAGGGCATATATAGAGAATGAGATTGCATAATAAGAGAAAACCAAATGCATTCAGAGAAAGAGATTGATTTAAAAGGGACCATTGTCTTACAAGTCTGAACCAATCCCACTACCTTTGGAGCAATGCCTGCAGCTATGTCATTTTCTTTGCTGGTCTCACATTAAGCAAACAATCAAATAGTTATTCAGTTTTTTATTGAAATCCTCACAGAATCAGACAAAAGATAAGCTAACTACAGTATGCTCCAATTACAACTTCTAGATGCCATTATCTATGTTGATTGGAAATTCTGGAGGATAGCTAGATGAAACTTCTGAAGATGATGATCTTGAAAAATGGAAGAGAAGCCCTAGTATAGAAGTCATGGTACGTATCTTGGAACCTTTCATGCAGACTTCTAAAAGGCAACGATTGATAAAATCTTGGAAAAGATAGCTATGCATAGACTTACTCAACCAGTACAACAAGGAATTCCAGCTGTCTTTATTCATGTCAGAAGCACCTTCAAACTATAAACATATAACATTCAACACTGAGCAAATGAAATATAAAACTATAGCAAATGTAAAAAAAGTATGTAAAATAAGTAGGATAAGAGCCGTGGTGGCACAGTGGTTAGAATGCAAAATTGCAGGTTAATTCTGTTGACTGCCGACTGCCAGCAGTTCAGCAATTCGATTCTAACGGGCTCAAGGTTGACTCAGCCTTCTATCCTTCTGAGGTCAGTAAAATGAGGACCCAGATTGTTGGAGGGGCAATGTGCTGGCTCTGTAAACTGCTTAGAGAGGGCTGTAAAGCACTGTGAAGTGATATATAAGTCTAAGTGCTATTGCTATTAAAATTAAATAACATTCACACAGTATTGGGGCATGTCAACAGCATTTTGTCTCGTCAGAGTGAGGATTTCTTCTGTACATATTGAAGGATATTGTATACTCCGTAATATATGTGAAATTAATTGTTCTTCTCCATATTCACACAGACTACCTTCTTTTTTAAAAAATATGTTTTATTAATTTTTTTTACATAATCACCTTACTATTTGGTAAACATCGTGTTGTCTGGGTTTATATTTAAAAAACAATAACAATTAGTTTCTATAATTCTATAGTCCACATAATAGCTTTGCTTGATGTTCTCTTCTTCCAAAAACGTTCTTTTTTGCCAACCTTGAATTAATACAATTATTATTTGGATAAATAACAATTAAATATAGACATTTTTCTAATATTTCTGCAAATAATAACCACATTGATATAAAACTTTTCTAGCTGATTATCTTGATTGCCTTATCATAGATCCTGTTTAAAATTCTTATTTAAATTTGTTTTCTCCACAATATTCAAAACATTCTAACTGGTTAAGATTACACTTAAGTATTTAAGGCTTTTTCCTCATACAGGCTATCCCAACACTTTTACATTTCTTATATCTTGAACAAAAGGAAAAAAAAGAAAAGACACAGAGTATCTTCTATTGGGAAGCTCATTTTTTATATTGTCCTTTGATCTTCCTGCTCCGTAGCTCAGTCTGCTTAGCAATTTCCTAGTTTCATAGTTCCCGTGCAGTCTGTGGCAGCTGATTGATAGGAGGGATGGAGGTTTTGAGGAAGCTGTTCCTCTATCTCAGTTTTGACCTTGGAGGTTGATAGTGTGCAACAGGTGTATTTCTGTAGTTATCAACTTCCAAGGTCAAGACTGATATTTTCCAGCTTAAAAAAACACACACAATATAATACTATGGGCTTCTACTTATGTCTTACTTATAAGCTGTTCAACCTTCTAACCATATTCCAATAAAGTATAAGATTTATGATTATCAGCCTTTTTATATAATTTCTATCACCAAACTGTCTCAATAATTAACTAGATTCTTTCTCTCTCTTGTATAGTGTTTCTCAGCCTTAGCAACTTTAGATGAGTCAACTTCAATTCCCAAAATTCCCTAGCAAGGCTGGCTGGGGAACTCTGGGAGTTGAATTCCACTCATCTCAACGTTGCTAAGGCTGAGAAACAGTTCTAGTATATACACTCAAAGAATTGAATATACACTGATTATTTTTTTAATTTACTATCAGGAAAACAAGCACAAAACTCATGTCAAGATAAAGTTGCTATCAATTTTTAAGGAGACAGTCCCAACAGCATATAGCAGTGGTGGCAAACCTATGGCATGTGTGCCAGAGGCGGCACTCAGAGTCCTCTCTGTGGGCACGTGTGCCGCTGCTGCCAGCAGCTTGCACAGGTACATTAGGCTGCTGCTGCTGCCTGGGGCGACAGCCACACCCAGCGCAAAGGAGATGAAGCGGCCAGCTAGCAAGCTTGAGTAGAGATGGTAGAGCATGCCCACACCCAGCAAGCCAAAGGCCACCCCGAGCAAGGAAAGCCAGATCCCCATTGGTGCCATGGCCCCCCAGTCCCAGCTAGGATTGCATGCCTTGTCCCATCTATGCTGGACCTCATGCCCACCGCCCGGCCCACCAGAGACCCCCTGGATCTCCCCCAACCCTGCCCGGCCCCCCACAGGTGTCCCCCCCATGAGCAGCATCGAGGTGGCCATGACCACCCCAGCCACGCCTACTTAGTGGGCCATACCATGCCCCCCCGAGGGCACCACAATGCCCTGGCACTTTGCGATAAATAAGTGGGTTTTGGTTTGTAGTTTGGGCACTCGGCCTCTAAAAGGTTTGCCATCACTGGCATATAGTATATAGTTTGGATATTACATATAATATACTTAAAGAAAAGTATATTTTCACAGTTTTAGAACCTGAAAATATTTATTTTTCCTTTCAAAGAGAGTTATGGGAAAAGACTTAGCAGAAAATGTTGGTTGCAATTCTAATATATATATATATATATATATATATATATATATATATATATATATATACACATATATAAATTTAACATTGGACATGTTTTATGGACAGATTTGGCTTATCTGTCTTGCTACAACTTGCTACCAACGTAACATTTGGCTAAGATAGTTTCCATGTAGGAGTCACCTTGACTTACGACCCAACATTTCCATTGGTAAGCAAGACAGCTGTTAAGTGAGTTTTGCCCATTTTATGACCATTTTTGAACAGTTATTAAATGAATCATTGCAGTTATTAAATTAGTAATATGGTTGTTAAGTGAATCTGGCTTCCCCATTGACTTTGCTTGGCAGAAGCTTGCAAAAGGTGATCACATGACTCTGGGATATTGCCGTCATCATAAATACATGCCCATTGCTAAATATCCAAATGATTACGTGATCATGGACGGGGTGCTACAAAATGGTCAGTCATTTTTTTAAATGCTATTGTAACTTCAAATAATCACTAAACAAATGGTTGTAAGTTGAGAACTACTTGTAACTGGTTTCTCACAGTCAAAGAAAGTAGAGTTTTAAAATATTTTAGAGAACTCTCCATATTAAACATTGTTCAAAGCTAGCACTCAGACTACATACTGGTGCTTACCCAGTAAACCTCACTAACTAAACTACAGAGCCTAAGAATTTTTTTATGATTAAAATAGAAAGTTCATGCAATCACATGAAAGATTTCCCTATTAGAATATTTATCTTCAGAAACACATTTGGTTATGTAAAATCTAAAATTTTGTGGATTCTGAACAGATTATTTTCTCAACAGGTTTTTTTTTCTTTCTTCAGTCAAGCTATTCTCCAAAGTGCCTGAAAGCAGGACAAGAAGCAATGGATGAAAACTAATCAAGGAGAGAAGCAACCTAGAACTAAGGAGAAACTTCCTGACAGTTAGAACAATTAACCAGTGCAACAACCTGCCTCCAGAAGTGGTGAATGCTCCAACACTGGAAGTTTTTAAGAAGAGACTGGACAGCCATTTGTCTGAAATGGTATAGGGTTTCCTGTCTGAGCAGGGGGTTGGACTAGATGACCTCCAAGGTCCTTTCCAACTTTATTATTATTATTATAAGATCGGATCAGATTGTCGCAAAGGAAAGAACAACATAAATGAAACAATAACCAAATCAGAGATAGTACCTTTTTTTTTTGAAACAGCTGGATTGGGGAGTACAAAACTTGGGGAAATGTCTTGAGAAGAATTATTGGTGGGTTAAAATGTATTGCTTGTTTATATCACTGCAAGTAACTTTCACTTGTCATTTTTCTAGTTTTTCCACAAGTGGCTATAGGCAGTTAACTATTACCTCTTCATGCAGACATTTCTTTTAAACAGACATGTCTTCTGGAAATTTGTGAAGGCTGCCTTTTACAAATAACCAGTTGAGGACAACTATCAATGATCTATAACCTTTCAATGATTTCAGATACCTTGCAAACATTAAAACAGATGCTATAAGAAGCAAATACACCAGCTGGTACAATTGCAAGGAATAAAATATTTAAAAAATAAGGTTTAGGAATATTGAAGATGAAAGTTATTTGTAGATGAATTGGATAAAGGTACCCAGATAGAAAATAAATCCTAGGCTAGTGAAACCATAATATTAGTTGCCTGTTTGTACAAAGAACATACATCTTGCTTCTTTGTGAAGATTAATCTGGGCTGTTGTCTAGGGAAAGCTTTAGTGACTTCTTTATGACAGCCTTTAATCATCTGACATGGAGAAAAGCTTAATTTGTATTTTCTCTTTTATCTGAGACAGTACCACCTAATTTGTTGCCAACATTTAGAGTAATTCTCATAGAGCCTAGCTGCTAATACTTAGATGGAACTGTCATGCAAATCATTACAGGCTTCATATTGAGCACAAGAGCACCTGAAATTTCTATTTCCACCACAGGATGCATATACTTCTCAGGAATGAGAGCTAGTTATCCACTTGACACACCTTACAATTATATGTCTGTTTCCTCGCTGTAGTCCATGGCATTTCCTCTCTCATAAACGTGTAGCGCATCATAAATGTAGCCTCATAATTTACTTCCCAAAGACTTAGCGGCTATCTTCACATAGTATACTTAACCAAGATACAGGTTCTATAAGAAATTTCTGATAGATACAGTATGCAAATTGAAAAGCAATTTTTCCTCTTCTATCTAGTCGAAATTTATAATATCCAGTCAAGATTCCAGATAATAAAATGTCTGTTCAAATATGGAAAGTTCTTCAGACAGTTGTGCAGTTCATAAGAAATTAATTTTCTTCCACCGTTGTACAGATTCTCGAGCTAAAACTATAATTGAGTCCAGAATTACAGTTATAAGTTATGTTGGTTATTAAACAGATCATCATGCAACAGCATCTCATTTTATGACCTTATTTGCAGAGGTTGTAAAGCAAACAGGGTGGTTTTAAAGCGAACATATT
Organism: Crotalus tigris; assembly: GCF_016545835.1. NCBI lineage: Eukaryota > Metazoa > Chordata > Lepidosauria > Squamata > Viperidae > Crotalus > Crotalus tigris. The sequence continues at coordinate 218,473 of NW_024096582.1, forward strand.
GGTCATTAAGTAAAAGTTGTTGAATCCAATTGAATCCATTGTCAACAAAGGATATTTTTTTGTCAGAAGCAGGAAGTAAATACCAATTTCCAGAAAACAGCATCATAAATTGGGGTTGTGTGACTTCAGGAATCTGCAAACAGATATAAATGCCCAAAATTCAGCAATGTGACTTGGGGATAGCATTGGAACTTTGAATCCAGGTTGTAAGTATATTTTTGGGAGTCCATTGTAAATTCATAGGGTCGCTAAGCAAACAGTTGTACCCATATTTATATTTTATAATCTGTAAAGTGCTATGTTAAATGTTTAAATAGACCACATGTAAAAATGTACTCTAGAACAGCAGTCTTCAACCTTTCCAGCTTGGCGGCCCAGCCTGACGTGGAAGGGATATGAATGGCAAGCATACATATGTGTGCATGCATGCGTGCCCTCCACTTGGATAAATGGAGTTTCTCGCACAAGTGGCAGGCACTTGTACACAAAGCTTCACTCGTAAGAGCAAAGGGCATTCGAGCAGAGGGGACTTGTGCTCACACCTGACGTTCCACTTGCATGAGCCAAGGGCACTCACATGTGAAGTTCCATTTGTGCGAATGGAGCTCTGCAAATGAGCTCCAGAGCCCTCCTCTCGCTGGAGTGGAACTTTATGTGCGTGGGCTTGCTCATTTCTCCTGCAGCCTGGTTTCAAACAGGCCGTGGCCCAGTACTGGGCTGCAGTCCAAATGTTGGGAAACCCTGCTCTAGAAGGCTCTTCCAGGAGTCCCGGTTTTATTTGAGTGTACCTTCTGGTGTAAAAGATGTGCAAAACATTCCAAAACGGAAGTGTATTTATATCTGTGCAATGCACAAGCAGGAGTATAAGAGTAACCCCCTTGAAGCACAGTGCTATTCAACAACTTAACCTAAAGTGGTGAACTTGTCAAGGCCCTCAGCTTTTACAACGACACATTCCAACATCGTCTCATAGAGATTATTTGAAATGTTCACCTCTAGTTCCTGCAAGCTTCCTTTGGTTGAAGTTTAATCTGTGTGTGACACTGTTCATCTGTCTACATTCTTGTTATTTTTGGCCCCCATTGTGACTAGGCAAAAGTAGTCTGATAACATGAATTAGAGGGTTGCAGATGACAGGGAAGTAATGTGGTATTGGGGAAAATAACTTCTGAAATCCAGATTTATGCTTCTTTTTCATCATCTTTTTGCTTCTTTTTAATCTTTTTAGATTGATTCAGCTGAAGCGAAATGGAAGTTGTAGTTCCACTGATTTATAGATTGTCCAGTTGATGAAATCTTCTTTAAACAAATAGAGATTTTTCTGGTAACATGAGCATTTATTTAAGAAGGGTAGCAACCAGCATAGTTATTATCTCATGGTCAGTTCTTTGAAAACTGCACTATTCATGCAATGGTACATATTGATTGTATTAGAAAATGGGGCAAATCCCATTAGAATTGGTTGGTGTGCTTTTGAATCTCTATGTGTAATAAAATCAATAACAAAAAAAATCTGAAATCGATCTCTTTTTCATAATAAAAATGTACTCAAAGAGTTGAGGAATTTAAACATAATTTAAGCATAGTTGTAGATTTGTCAACTCAGAAAAGTTCAGTGAGTCTTATTTCCAGATATTTATTGTTTATTAAATTTCTATGCCACCCATCTCCCCTACAAGGTGATTCTGGGTGGCTTACAAATTATAGGAACAAATGAAAAATAATAAATATTTAATAGAAAAAATATTAAAAGATTTAAATTGTCCAGTGCCAGGCAAATCAGGAAATTCAGACAATTCAAATGGGTATAAAGATTTATTGTAAGCTTGGGCTTTCCACAAGAAACTGAACTACTAACAGCCAAGGGAAATTAGTGGGAGATAAGAGTAGAAGGAATTCAAAGTGGGCTGGAATTAGATCTCTTGTGGGCCTGATGGGACTCATGACTGATGATGCATTTGGCTCCTTCCTTGGGCTCAGCCTGATCATCTCCTACATCAGTGATGGCGAAACTTTTAGAGACCAAGTGCTCAAACTGTAACCCCAAACTCACTTATGCATTGACGGGTGCCGGGTGGGTGTGGCCGATTGGCTGGGTGTGACCCATTGGGTGGGCATGGCTGCAGTGGTAATGGCAGACTGGGTGGGACTAAAAAGCTCAATCAATCAATTCCAACTTTGCAAGATCTTTTTTTTCCCGCGAATTGAAATTGATTCATTGATTGAACCTCTTTTTTTTTGCACATGGCGGCAGAGGCCTAAAGTAAAAAGGTTTTATAAAACCCAGCTGAAGGCCTAGGACTGGGGCGACAGCATGCATGCCCACAGAGAAAGCTCTGAGTGCCGCCTCTGGCACCCGTGCCATAGGTTCGCCACCACTGTCCTACATAAATAAACTGACATTAAAATATTATTAAAAATTACTAAAAACCACACCTACAGAGCCAAGACATGGATGGGAAGGGGATGAAGTTTTCTTACCCTGTCAGATACCTCCAGTAATGAGTGCCCCCCCCTCTCAGGGCCTTATGCCAATGCTTTTCAATCTTTTCACAGATTGTACCACTTTTAGGACATAACAATATTTGAGTACCACCAGTGCTTAGCCACATGTCAAAATCTTGATACCCCTCCCAAAGGAAAAAAGTATCGGTTTTAATTTCTTCAGTGGTGGTTTCTTTGCTGAATCACTTTGCCTTTACACTGATGAACATAAGACAAATTTATCCATATTTATTAACATGTACCACTACCTTGGTGGTCAGATAGCTGGTCAGCCCTTCTTCCTCGCTCCCTCTCCTCTCTATTTCTTTCACAGCCTACTCCTTTGTTGATCTTTCATCTTCTCTCCTCTTCTCCCTCTCTGCTTCTCCTTACTGCTTCTCTCATAGAAGCCTCTCCTCTTTTCTTTCTCTCTTTCTCCATCCCTTTTTCTTTCTCCGTTGTCTTTTCTCTCTCCCTCTTCTGCCAAAACCTTCTTTTTTTATATCCTCTCCTCTCTCCCCTCCCCTCCTTTTTATTCCAGGTGCACCACACTCTGGGGCTCCAGTGTCAATCACTATTCCAGTCTCATTCCCCCACGCAGTCACCCACTCTCTGACTGGCCATGGCACATAGCACTGATCAGTTGGAATGGTGGGCACTGATCCTGGGGCCTCTGGAACTCCTCCTGACTCTCTCATCCCAGAAGCTGCCGGAAGCACCAATCAGCTGGACCTATGCATGCCAATCCTGGGCCTTCAGCAGAACTCTGGCAACACTGCAGTTCCAACTGACTCTTTCCCAGGCCTGTGTGGTGCTGCCATCACTTCAGTTCATCCCCCCCCCCATTATACTTGTCTAGGTCATGTACCACCTGCCAAGTACCGAAGTACCGCCAGTGGTACTCGTACTACCAGTTGAAAAGTCCTGCCCTATGCAACAAGCAAAGCCAGATTTTGATACCTTTCATGAAGGCCAAAAGATAAGTAGATACAGTCTCAGGGTAGCTCCCTCCAAAAAAATTTGGAACTTCATTTTCTAGAATTCATTTTCTAGAATAGATGATAGCTCTGAAATTTATAAACCAAGATGGGATGAGTTGCTTTTGATGAAAGCAGGGAAGTTCGGATGAGGGCTCAAAGTCCTCTTCATGACATCATGTGGTGGGGTTTAATGCTGCTTCTATTAAGCACCAATCTGTGGCAGCAGTCTTTATTCAGGAAGGTGCTCTCACTTGATGCAAGCAGAGACAAAAAATATTTTAATTTTCACTTGGCATTCTCAAAGAAGCCAGGCAAAAGTTCTTGCAGATGGTGACTCTTTGCAAGTAGGATGTAGTTGTTTAGCCAAAATCTTTGCTTCAATACACCCCTGAAGACTGGAAATTTATCTCCTCCGCTTCAACTGACAATTGCTAAGGGCTTTTTTTTTTTCCTAATAGAGGCAAATGTTAAATTAATAATTTGCTGTGACATGATACACAGTTAGCCTGTAGACTATTTCTGCTTGCTAGGTTGCTATAATAACAACTGAAAAAGCAAATATCCCATTTAGGAAGACATTTAGTTAAATTATGTTGGACTTGTTCCCTTTAGAGTCAGAGAAAATGAGAGAAAACTTGGCAAAGGATATTGCATATTTTAAAATGTAATCAGTGACTGATTTTTTTTAAAGCAAAAGTTTTCACACACAATAATTTTATATTTTATGAGAAAGTTATATTTCAGTCATGATGGATATGATCTAGAATTTATAAAATTATATATCTAGAAAAAATAATCTGTACATTTGTACACTAGATAAAAACTTGAAATAAGGAAATGGAAAATAATAAAAATAATAAATAATAAAATTTTTAAAAGCAATTTAATTTTGATTCTGTTGTACTTAATACTTATTGCTGATGCTTTTATGCTGTTTCTGATTACAAGCAGCTCGCAGTATAAATAGATATTTCAGTATAAATGTAAACATATAATAACAAATATATTTCCATTATTAGAATACTCTTAGAAGTTTTTGTGGATAGCAAGTAGTCTGTATTGATTGTAGAAGATGACCAGGCTGAGCCTGAGGGAGGGGTCAGGCATGTCATTAGTCTCAAATCCTTTCATGCCCACAAGAGATCTAAGTCCAGCCCTCACTGAATTCCATTGATCCATATCTAAAGCCAATTTGCTTTGGCCATTAGTAGTTCAGATTTGTACTCACTTGAACAACCCTGATTTCTTGTGCCTGAAACCTATATAAACATCCAGAAGTTGCAATTAGTGATGGTCATAAGAAAGTGTTAGATATAATTAGTTTTTCACAGGAAAAACAGGGAATTCCTTGGATTGTTCTGTGGAATTCCTTGGATTGACAGTTAATACTAAGGGGCTAAGCAAATGCAATGAAGAACATAGAATTATGACACCAGATCTCTGGGATTTAACAGCCACTATTTTATTGGCCCCATCAGGAAAAAAAATGTTTTGTTATCTGAGATCTGAAGAACATGGACAGTTAAATCAGTCAATCTTAGTGAAGTCAGACTTTCAACCTATATAAAGAAAGAGGAGTGACCTACTCATATTGGCTTTCTTTGAGCTTAGTTTTCTTGCAGACATTTCATTACCTAACTTTAGTGCTAGAAACGAATAGGATGTGCTCTCTATTTACATAGTTTGCCCTATCAGTGTTGGTAGGGGTATTTTTTTCTCCTAGGTAGTTCTTTTATTAGGCTGTTGTCTACTGCTAAATTGTTGCTTAAGTTGATGCTGTAGCTTCTTGATTACGGTATTAAGTTATTCCTTGATTAGGGTATCTCTTATCAGCTTTTCATACTGTCATTCATAGTATTCTTCTGGACTGCCTGGGATAGAGATGTACAATTGAATAAGGAATACCTTAATACAGAGGTACTTTTTGAGCACCAGGGACCGATTCTGTGGAGAGAAGTTTTTCCACGGATCAGAGGGGGCATGGTTTCATGCACTGCCTGCATCCCACAGATGGGGCTTTGCTTGTTTTCACGGATCGGTTTCTGGCATGCCATGGCTCAGTGCTGGTCTACGGACCGGGGGTTGTGGACCCCCGCCTTAATACCTTAATCAAGGAGTTACAAGGAGCTACAAGCTACACTTTGATTGAAGGTAACAACATTCTGGGTGCTTCAGCATATAAGCATGCTGGCCACATGATCACAGAGGTTTCCTTGGACAATGTGGCTTTCTCAGCTAAGAAATGAATATGAGCATCACTTCCTAAAGTCAGACATGACTCGACAAGGGAAACCTTTACCTTTTTAAATATTTAATTTAATATTTAATAATATGGAGAGATTATGCAGACCCAAGGAATCTTGCAAAGCAAGATTCTACAGCTAGACTTCAACTCATTTCCAGCATTGACTGAAACCACCCTGGGGGAAAGTCAGTATTTGTAGCTACATATGTTGGTAAATTCAGAATTGCATTTTTTAAAATCTTGGTCCATAGTCTATCTTGGTGTTGAAACATAGGATTATTCAAAAATGGTTTAGCATTAGATGTAGTAGTCTTCTTGGGAATTTCAGCTTCTTAAGAAAGCAGCTTCCTTTCCTTGTTGAAAGTAGTGTGCAGTGATGCGTAGATTTCTAAAGAGAGAAGTAAGGTGGGATCAAGCTTCTAACAGGGACAGGATGTTTGTGTTCCACAGAGCTCATTGTCCACTCTCATGTACAGCATGGAAACAATGCACTATGCAAAATTGGTTATGCACATTTACATAAACTAAGCACCCCACACAGTTAAGGGGGGGGGTGTCTTTGTTTTTTGTTTTCTTTTGGTTCAGAACAAGTGACGTTTTGTTATCATTTTGACCCTGCGTCATTTCAATGCTAGTATTCTGCAAGCATTAATTTCTTTAGAAGTGAGGCCTATTGCCTAAGCATTCATCTTCCTTCCTCAGTGCCAATTTTTTTTCTGTAAAAGATTTTGACTCATCCTCCTTTATTACTAACTTATTAAGTCCTTACCAACCCGCTCCCCACATATTTCCTGTGATTCTTTACTTCTCTTTTCTGTGTTCCATTTTGAATAAATTGTAAATATCTCGATGAGGTAGGCACCTCTCTGGTTTTTATTACTCTGTTAAGCACCATGCCGATTCAAGCTGCAAAATACTAACAGCAAGATGTTAACTGCAAAATTTTGCTGCAGCAGTCTAATCACGCAGTTGGACGTAACCTTAGCTTTCTGGGATGAAATCTCTCTGATAGACTCGAGATCACGTGAAGTATTAAATACCACTTTACAATGCCTTGGTAAGGCCACACTTAGAATACTGCATCTAGTTTTGGTCACCACAATATAAAAAAGATGTTGAGACTCTAGAACAGTGGTTCTCAACATTTTTAATGCCACAACCCCCAACTGGTCGTGAGTTGAGGACTACTCAACTGGTTGTAAGTCGAGGACTACTCAACTGGTGCAGCACCGTTTGCAGAATGGGACTTTTGGCAGGCTCAGCAGGGCAGAGACAGCCTGGACAATTCTTATTGGCTTTTGAAAGCCAATAGAATTAGATTCTATTCAAGATAGTCTATTCTATTGGCTTTCAAAAGCCAATAGAATAAAAGGGAGTAGCACACCTAAGGAAAAGGGGGGGAAAAATGGCGGACTGCATTGTTTGGCGACCCCCGTGAAATGGTCGTTCGACCCCAAATGGGGTCCCGACCCACAGGTTGAGAACCACTGCTTTAGAAAGAGTACAGAGAAGAGCAACAAAGATGATTAGGGGACTGGAGGCTAAAGCATATAAGGAACGGTTGCTGGAATTGGGTATGTCTAGTTTAATGAAGAGAAGGATGAGGGGGGACATGCTAGCAGTATTCCAATGTCTCAGGGGCTGCCACAGAGAAGAGGAAGTCAAGCTATTTTCCAAAGCACCTGAAGGCAGGACAAGAAACAATGGATGGAAACTAATCAAGGAGAGAAACAACCTAGAACTAAGTAGAAACTTCCTGACAGTTAGAACAATTAACAATTAATGAAACAACCTGCCTCCAGAAGCGGTGAATGCTCCAACACTGGACGTTTTTAAGAAGAGACTGGACAGGCATTTGTCTGAAATTGTATAGGGTTTCCTGCCTGAGCAGAGGGTTGAACTAGATGACCTCCAAGGTCCTTCCCACTTTATTATTGTTGTTGTTGTTGTTGTTGTTAATTATTATTATTATAGTGTTTGGTGCCACCAGATGTGATGATGACCCTCCGTTTAGATGGCTGAAAAGGAGAACTAAATAAACCTGTAAACAATCAAATTGTAGTTGTTATGTCCCGAGCCGTTGCAAACGGCTCGGGCGTTTGCAGGCAGTCCCGGACAGGTGCAAAGCTGCCCGGGACCAGACAGGCTGTCGCCAGCGCCGTGCGCATGCGTGGGTGCTGGCGCGGGAAAAGTAACCCATTTACCCGGGAGTTGCCTATATAAGAGGCTGCGAGGCGTTTGGGCGAGGCTGAAGCCATCTTCCTGTAAGCTGAACGCTGAATAAATGAAACTGAGAACTCCAGCTGCTTCTCGTGTCTGTGTTCCCGCCACGGACTCAACACTGGCGACGAGGATGGGATGCCTTGCACTACCTGGAAAGGAAGAAGTGTAAGCTTACCCAAGGAGTCCTGAGCGGCGGAAGAGGAACGGCATCGACTCGGCAGCTGCCCGCCAATCCGGTGCGCATTCGGGGGTAGGCTGGCTGATAGACCCGTCTCCTGAAGATCCGAAGATGGCGAAAATCGGAAGGCTTTCGGAATTCGACATCTCACATCCAGAGCGGTGGGAGTCCTATGTATCCAGAATGGAGAACTACTTCAAGGCAAACCAAGTGAGGGAAGATAGCTTGAAGGCGGCCACCCTGCTTTGCGTTTGCGGCCAAGACGCCTTCGAAATCGCAGAGAACCTTGCAGCACCTGTCCCAGTAGAGTCTGTAAGCTACGCAGACCTGAAGAAGCTGCTGAAGGAGCACTTCAACCCCAGGGTGTCCGTTATCTCATGGCGCCACCCCTTCGAACAAAGAGATCAACGGTCCGGTGAGTCAGCCAAGGAATACATCGCCGCGTTACGGAAGGCCGCCAAGCCCTGCGAGTTCAAGGACCTCGAGGAACGACTGAGGGACCGATTCGTGTGCAGGTTAAGGCATCGCGAGCTACAACAGAGACTTTTCGCAAAGGAAGAATTATCCTTCCAAGACACCTTAAGGGAAGTCACCGCAGAAGAAGCAGCAGGCGGCGCCGTCAAAAACATGCGGCCAATCAGAAACAGTGCAGAGGGTGCGTCCGTGCACCAGGAAGACGTCCGACGAAACTCCGAGGAAGATCCGGACGAGGAAGTCGACCGTCTACACCCCGCGAAGGAAGAGAACCAGAAGGGAAGCTCTTCGGCTCCGCTCAAGTGCATCGGCTGTGGAGGTCGCCACAGGAGAACCGACTGCAAGTTCCACTCCACTACCTGCCGGGCATGCGGTAAACAAGGGCACATTGCAGCTGTGTGCCTGGGCCGACGAAAGGCACAACCCCAAGAAGAACGCCTGAAGGGTACCAGATTCCCCAGCCAGAATAGGGTAGGTTTTTGCGCTTCGCGAAGAAGCATCTGTAGGACAGGCACACACAAGCCCATGAAGAAAAAGCTGTCACTCAACGTGAAGCTACCAGGGGTTCCATTATCTATGGAACTAGACACAGGGTCTGCCCTGTCCATCATTTCATTGCATACATTTAGGAAGATTTGTTCCAGAAGTGGGTCTAAGGCCAAGTTAAGACCTTCTGATATTGTATTAACAGATTTTCAGAACTCAAGAGTGTGTGTTAAGGGGGAGGCCACCCTTAACGTGCAATACAACAGTTTTGAAGGTCCACTAGACTTATTAGTAGTAGGGGGTGAACGAACGAGTTTCATAGGACTCGATTGGTTTGAGGCCCTGGGGATACACGTCACAGGACTCAACAGCTTACAAACACTCGACCTACAGGAAGTCTGCAAAGAATTTGCAGATATTTTCAGCCCCCAGCTGGGCACATTCAAAGGACCACCTGTGTCCTTAAAGCTAGACCCCACTGTCACTCCCATTAGGATTAAAGCAAGAAGGGTCCCTTTTGCTTTAAAAAGTAAGATTGACACTGAACTAGACAAACTAATCCAACAGGGAATCCTAGAACCTGTTGATTCCAGCCCGTGGGAGACCCCCATGGTCACGCCTCTAAAGGCAAATGGGGACATTCGCATTTGTGCTGATTACAAATGCACACTCAATAAGGCATTGCAGCAACATGCCTATCCTGTCCTGTGGTCAGTCACATCCTGGCCTCTCTCAAGGGGGGGCGTGTTTTTGCAAAGCTTGACCTAGCTCAAGCATATCAACAGCTGCCTGTTGATGATGATGCTGCCATAGCTCAGACCATTGTGACCCACAGGGGAGCCTTTAAAGTAAAAAGGATACAGTTTGGAGTAAATGTCGCTCCTGGGATTTTCCAAAGCGTAATGGAAAACACACTACGAGGTATACCAGGGGTCTGCCCCTACTTTGACAATGTCTTGATTGCAGGAGACTCCACACACATTCTAGCTGAAAGGCTTAGGGCTGTCCTGTTAAGATTCAGGAAATCAGGCCTCAAGCTCAGAAAAGACAAATGCAAGATTGGGGTGCCTTTTACTGAATTTCTGGGATTCAAAATTGATGCTGCTGGGATTCATCCTGCTGAATCCAAACTAACTGCTATTTTAGAAGCACCCAGGCCAAAGTCTAAGGCCGAACTTCAGGCCTTCCTAGGCCTCCTGAATTTCTACAATTCTTTTCTTCCACATAAAGCTAGTGTAGCTGAGCCTCTTCACAGGCTACTAGACAAACAAGCTGTGTGGCTGTGGTCACAAGCACATGAGGCTTGCTTTAAAGAAGTCAAGGCCTTGCTCACTTCTAACAGTGTTCTTGCACATTTCAACGAGTCTCTCCCTGTGTGCATCGCTTGTGATGCGTCCCCCTACGGGGTTGGAGCTGTCCTGAGTCACCTCAGGTCTGATGGAACTCAGGTTCCTATTGCATACTACTCCAGAACACTGTCTTCTGCCGAGCGCAACTACGCTCAGATAGACAGGGAGGCTCTGGCTGTTGTTGCTGGAATTAAAAAATTCCACGATTTTCTATATGGCAGGCATTTCACGGTCTTCACTGACCATAAGCCTCTGCTGGGACTGTTTACCACACGTAAGCAGACTCCCCACATCATTTCCCCTAGAATGCTTAGGTGGTCTATTTTCTTGTCTGCATATGATTTTTCATTACTCCACAAGCCTGGGAAAGAAATGGGCCATGCTGATGGCCTCAGTAGATTGCCTCTGCCAGTAGTAGAAGCTGACCCCGCGCCAGCTGTCAACATTCTATCAATCCAAGCCTTGCCCGAGCTCCCTCTTAGTGCCAGGGATGTTACCGCTGAAACAGGTACAGATCACACACTTTCACGTGTCCGCTCCTGGGTCCTGTCCGGGTGGCCTGAGCACTGCCCTAGTCCTGAGTTTCAGAGTTTCTGGTCCAAAAGGAACGAACTGTCCCTTTCTCAGGGTTGTTGCTTTGGGGAAACAGAGTTGTCATTCCCACCTCAATGAGGACTAGGGTCTTAGAATCCCTCCACGAGGGTCATCCTGGCATTGTTCGTATGAAGGCTCTTGCACGCAGCCACTTGTGGTGGCCTGGTTTAGATAAAGATATTGAGGCTAAGGTACACGCATGCCACCTGTGCCAACGATCTCGCCCAGAGATGCCCCAAGCTCCTGTGCATAGATGGGAGGAAACACAGTCCCCATGGTCTAGGGTGCACATTGACTACGCTGGGCCCTTTCAGGGCCAGTTCTTCTTGGTCCTTGTTGACAGCCATTCAAAATGGCTTGAGGTTGTGCCTGTCTCATCCACCACCACTGCAAAGACTATTCAGGTACTGAGGGGGATTTTTGCTGCACACGGGCTGCCAGATGTCATTGTGTCCGACAACGGCCCTCAATTCACCTCCTCTGAATTCCAAGCTTTCTTACAGGCAAACCTGATTCGTCATGCCACATCTGCACCTTTTCACCCGTCCACCAACGGTATGGCTGAACGTATGGTGCGCATCGCAAAGGACGCCTTGAAGAGACTCACCTAAGGGGACTGGCATCACAGGTTGGCTGACTTTCTCCTTTCTTATCGCACCACACTGTCCACTTCTACAGGGAGAAGTCCAGCTGAACTTCGTTGGGGGCGCCAACTTACTACTAGACTTGACCGGTTGCATCCGGACAGACTGCCTTCATCTACCTCACATCCTAGGGCACCTAGACAACTACTTGTGGGTGCCCCGGTTTGGGCTCGCAATTACGGGCCTGGTCATACATGGGTCCCCGCTTCTGTGTCCAGGATCACAGGTCCTCTCTCCTACGAGGTTGCCCTGGACAACGGTCGTGTCCTGCGTCGGCACATCGACCAACTTCGCTCTAGGCGAGACTTTTCTGCTGAGACTCCTGGGTCTTTTCCAGGGGGGGAGGGGGACCCTTTGGAGCAAAGGGAAGGGCAAGAGCTACTGCCCATCTCCACTGAGGGAGCCACAAACGGCTCGTCCCAAGGTTCTGCAATTGCTCCGAAAAGAAAGTCATGGAGCTTACCCACACAACAGGCACTCATGCCTACTCCAGCCAGGGAGTCACCCCGGGGGCATACTCACTTTCCACACACATCACACAGCACTCCAGCAATGGAGGATACCCGGGGGCATCCCAACAAATCATTCCCCGCAAGAGAGCTGGCACACAATTCCCAAGGTTGGCCTGACCTTACCCCAAATCCTACAGGGGGTCAAACATACACAGAGCTAGTCGAGGAACCAAGTCCCGACTACAACAACCCTAGCACAAATCAGGGAACACCTGAGTTTTGGGAAAGTACAGAAACCCACACGAGCCCGAACACAGAATGGGGTTCAGGGAATGGATAGCCTCCTGACACGTCTTGGACTGACCTAGGAGGTTCTACAGAGACGCCCAGCAGTGGCTATCACTTCAAGGGGCCTGAGGGTCTACAGCTAGGTAGGTCAACCAGGTCACAAAGTAACAGAAGCCCTGGCCTGACGAGCCCGGTGGGCAAGCAAGCAGGCCAGGCATCGGGGCACAGTCCTTGGAAGACACCAGGGCACAATAGAGAGAACAGGCTCACGCCTCCCTCCAGTCAGGGGACTTATGCCAGTAATCCAGAGCTAAGAAGGTCACAGAGAGCAAAGAAATCTCCCAAGTACCTAGAAGACTACATAACATTGCTGGCAAAGCAAAAGCCAGTAAACAGTGGGAACATTGGGGAGCAAAATGTCGTATAAAATAAATGTTGTATGTTGGTAGTAGTTTTAGCCCGGGGGAAAGGGGTGTTATGTCCCGAGCCTTTGCAAACGGCTCGGGCGTTTGCAGGCAGTCCCGGGCAGGTGCAAAGCTGCCCGGGACCAGACAGGCTGTCGCCAGCGCCGTGCGCATGCGCGGGTGCTGGCGCGGGAAAAGTAACCCATTTACCCGGGAGTTGCCTATATAAGAGGCTGCGAGGCGTTTGGGCGAGGCTGAAGCCATCTTCCTGTAAGCTGAACGCTGAATAAATGAAACTGAGAACTCCAGCTGCTTCTCGTGTCTGTTTTCCCGCCACGGACTCAACAGTAGTAAAGACATAATTCTTCTGAAACAGAAGCAGTTCGCCTTCAATGCCAGTTATAAGGTAATAATAATGGAAGAGAGTCACATTCTGGTATCTTATTTCACCACTTTACAAAACCTCTGACTGACCAGATGTGACACAGATCATTAGGCTGGGTAGCCCCTTAGCCCGATCCAGCAGGATTGCTCTTAAATGCTTAATTATATGTAAACATAATGAGAATATCGATAGTCCTCAACTTAAAACTATTCATTTAGTAACTGTTCAAAGTTACAACAGCACTGAGAAAAGTGACATACACTCATGTATATCCTCATGATCAACAATTGCAGCATCTCTGTGGTCATATGATCAAAATGTTGGCAACTGGCATATATTTACAACAATTGCAGCAACTAAAAGTCAAGGGATTGCCATTTGTGATCTTCCCAACTGGGCTCCCAAGTAACAAACTCAATGGAGAAAGCCGTAGTTCTTCTGTTTTTTGTTTATTAAATTTAAAAACCTCCCATCTCCCACACAGAGGGGTCTGTGGGCGGCACACAAGTAAAATATTGAAGCATAAAAACTGTATATAAAATCTTGATAAGATTTGCTTAATGACCATGTGATTCACTTAACAACTGCATTGTGTCGCTTAATAACCATGGCAAAAGAAGTCATAAAATTGGATGTGACTCATTTAATAACTACCTTGCTTAGTGACAGAAATTCTGGTCCCAGTTGTGGTTATAAGTTGAGCACCATCTGGAATTTACTGTCTGCTAATAATTTAAAGGAAAATAAAAATGCATATTCTAGACCAGGGGTCCTGAACCTTGGCAACTTTATGACTTGTGGACTTCAACTCCCAGAATTCCTCAGCCAGCAAAGCAAAGCTGGCTGAGGAATTCTGGGAGTTGAAGTCCACAAGTCTTAAAGTTGCCAAGGTTGAGGACCCCTGCCTTATAAGGTAGCAATCAGGGCAGTAAATGGCTGGGGCAGGGGTAGGCAACCTTGGCTCGTTTATGACTCATGGACTTCAACTTCCAGAATTCCTCAGCCAGCCATACCAGCTCAGGAATTCTGGGAGTTGAAGTCCACGAGTCATAAAAGAGCCAAGGTTGCCTATCCCTGGGTTGGGGTGAGTTTTGCTGGCTAAGGAATTCTGGAAATTGAAGTCCACAAGTCTTAAAGTTGCCAAGGTTGAGGGCCTGTTTTTTGATTGTATATATTTAAGATAAGATAACCTTTATCGTCCTTTTTTTTCTATGAACAACTGGCATACATTAAAAATGAAATTCTGTTGCCCACTTTCAAAAGAATATACCACCATCATCGGTTCTAGACAATCTTGTTCTTATTTATTTATTTTAAAAAGTTATCTTCATTGTACAGGTTGTCCTCGACTTAAAACAGTTCATTGAGTGACCATTCAAAGTTACAACAACACTGAAAAAAGTGACATATGACCATTTTTCACAGTTACAACCCTTGCAGCATTCCCCATGAGTCACATGATCAAAATTCAGATGCTTGCCGACTGGTTCATACTTATGACCGTTGCTGTGTCCTGGGGTCATGTGATCACCTTTTATGACCTTCTGACAAGCAAAGTCATTGGGGAAGCCAGATTTACTTAACAATCAAGCTACCAGCTTATCAACTGCCGTGATTCACTTAACACCTGTGGCAAGAAAGGTCATAAAATGGGGCAAAACTCACTTAACAAATGTCTCACTTAACAACAGAAATTTTGGGCTCAATTGTGGTCGTAAGTCGAGGAGTACCTGTATTGTGAATTGAGTGGCCATATTGAATAAAACAAATAAATGTTTTACAATAAAACAAATGTGTTATGTATGGGTATGGGTATATCTATATCTATATTTGGCCTAAGCCATATGGGGGGTTGATGGTAATAAAGACCAAGAAATCTGGAGAGACAGCAGAATGGAACAATCTGGTTGCATCAGGTTACTTCTAAGATTTTATTTTAGAATCTGGCCAAATAGTACTGTGATGTATGTTCTCATAACTACTAAAATGAGGCAGATTTTGTCCCTTTGGAGTTTGGTCTGGCTCTTTAAAATATCATTCTATCTCACTTTGTAATTTAGAAGCGCCCGGTACAATAATTATTTTAATCTTCTCCCAAGTGTGCAAAATACAACTTCAAAACATATTTCATTACAATCAAATAAAATATACAAAAAAAAAATCTTGGTTACTAAGTTAACTACAAATGTGCACAGCAGTTGTATTCTAGGATTGTGTTTCGTTCCCTAAAGAGAACATTTACTTCTTTATTTCTTAATGTATTAAAAATATTCATCTCAAGGGCAGAAAATACACTTGCTTTGCATTTGGCCAAAGAGCTTCTAAATGATACACCAAAATTCCCAGAGGACCAGAAAAATAAAAAGCTTGCACAGAAAAGCACAGATTTCATCTCCTCTTTTCCATAATGAACTTCACAACTGCTTCTCTTTAAATAATTTAAAACATTCCCCCTGGAATTCCTTTTTGCTTTATAAATAGGAATGCATCCTGTAAATCCCAAAGGCTTCCATTGGTGTAAAAGTCAGGATATTATAATAAAAGAACTATCTAAATGTAAGATTAAATTCTTAAAAGGGAAGGCTAAAAGGAGTGAGCATATGGTGGTTATAATTTAGTTGATGAAATTCAAATGTAAGCCCAAACCTTAAACTTATTACAATTTTAATGGCAATCATTCAAAATTTCAAGATATGAAGATGCCCCGAATAATCAAGAGATGTTTTTCTACCATCACAGGTAGAAATAAATGTTTAGGTAGGTAGAAAAAGGTAGAAAAAGAGGCAGTAACATTGCTTTAAAAAAAAAATGTTGCAGCTGGAAAAAAAAACTACAATATAGAAAGTATGGAGAGGTTAATGTTCCTATTGTGTCTATATCAGCTATTCTTTACATGCCCCTAAACATTTTTGTAAGATATATTTACAACACCTACTAAAATAATCTTCCCGCATTTCCCCCAAAATATGCTGAACTATAATACACCGGAGAACATCATGTTGGAAATGGCACGTATGATCCCAAAATGGTTGTAACATCTTGGGATCATCTGATTGTCATTTGTGGCCTTCCCACCCAACTTCCAACATGAAAGTCAGTGGGGAAACTCAGATTCGCTTAACAACCATGTGATTCTGGAACAAGTGGTATGTCTGGTTGGAGACTAGAAATAATAGAGGAGAATAAATATGGAAAGGTCAAAAGTGAAAATATGAGTATAATAATGTATAATAATAATAATATGAATTATTCTTAGTAAGAAGTAAGAACATGAAGGAAGAAAAATGTAAATATGAAATAACGGGGCAATAAGGACAAATATTCTAAAGAAGAATAAGGGGGGAAATGTAAATAAATAGATTACGTTATGTAATCGCTGTAAAAAAAAGAGGAGTATATATTGTGTGTGTATGTGTGTTATGTTTTGTTTTGTTTTGTTTTAAAAAAACATGTGATTCATTTAACAACTGAAGGCAACTGGCATATATTTACAACAACCATAGCAAAAGATTTGTAAAATTGGACATGACTCACTTAACAACTGCCTTGTTTAGCAATGAAAATTCTGGACTGTGATCATAAGTAGAGAATTACCTGCACACTATTTCAATTTTGGTAACCTTGTAACTTCAGTTTACAAGTTCCTGGAAGTGGGTCAAGATGATTTGAGTCATATTCACTGGATTTTGAAATCAAGGGCTTTTTAATTAAATGTAGTTGGTTTGTGTTTTGTTCTGATTTATAGCAAATTACTTGACAAAGCAGTCTTTGTTTTTCAGATCTCCAAAGAAGGACTTTCCTTGACTCTCTCTTTGTTTGTGCCATGAGTGGAGAGTTTCCTGTTAACAAATTGGAAGCACTTTGTGTCTAGTGCTTCAGATGCAGAGCTGAATATTTTATATTTACAGATGCTTTAAAGATGAATTGGGCATGTTTTATATCACAGAGCTTTAATATGAGGCTATTATTCAAAGATTTACTCTGAAGATGGTTTCATTCCATTTTTCTGCTTCGGGTTGACAATTCAGGTTGCAGTATCAAATTAATTTAACAACCAGGAACAGCTTTAATGCCTGTGCAAATGCTGTGGGTGTTTTTTTTTCCTTCCCAAAATTGATTTAGAAAATGGAGTCAATTAGCTCCATTTCCAGAACTGGTTTGGACTAGAATCTACCCATCCATTTTGATTTAGCCTACTCATTTCTAGTCTTATTTTAGCGATTTCCTCCAATTTTGGCAGCACAATTTTGGAGTATCCTGAAGACCAAAATTTGAAATTTAGATTTAGGAGGTTTTATGTAGTCCCACTGCTGTCCCAAATATATAATGAGAAAGATAAGGATTCTCTCAAGCTGGATTCGACCCTATGCACACAATCATATGCATTTTTGCCAAAAATGTAGAAGGGATGTATTATCACTGCCTTTTTCTAGGATGGTTATTTTCAGTTTCCCAGACTAGCTTGCAAACCTAAGATCCCCTGGTTGTCTCCAATTCATGTACAGATAGTCCTCAACTTACAATAACAATTAAGTTGTAAAGCCAGGGCATGAAAGAGATGATAGTGAGGAAGGAAATTCCAGGACCATTGTAACTTCAAATGGCTGTTGAACAAATGGTTGTGAGTTGAAGACTACTTTGTATTGTGTAGTTGGTTTGGATATTGGCTAGATTAGATTGGTTAGGTACTATTACTTGTTGTGATTGGCAAATAAGAATAGATGCTTTAGTTCATCAAGCCCACAAGTGTTTTAAGCCAAGGATCAACCTCTGAATAGCTTGGACTAATAAAAAGTAGGTAGAATTTTAAATGTTTGATCTAATTTAAATACACAAGTAGTCCTTGACTTATAACTACAACTAAGTTCAAAATTTATGTTGCTAAGTGAGATATTTGTTAAATGAATTTTGCCCCATTTTATGACCTTTCAGTTCAGCTGTTAAGTGAATCACTGTGGTTATTAAGTTATTAACATGGGAGTTAAGTGAATTGGGCTTCCCCATTGACTTTGCTTGTCAGAAGGTCACAAAAGGTAATCACGTGACCAGGAATACTGCAACCATCACAAATATGAACTAGTTCCCAAGTATCTGAATTTTGATCATGAGACCAAAGGGATGCTGAAAAGGTCATCTGAAAAACAGTCATAAGTCACTTTTTCAGTGCTGTTGTAATTTTGAACAGTCACTAAATGAACTACCGTAAATTGACTACTTGTAGTCAAAAATAAAGCACACTTAATATCATTATTTCCCATTATCCTTATTGTCATGTGACATATTAACATTTTCAGTAGCATAATAACTTTTGAATGATCTGTCCTCCACCCATTTATATTCCTAGCTTACCCAGTTTTCTTGTTAAGTTTTAGTGCTCAATGTTTTAATAGTGTAGATTTCTCTTTTCATGATGTTGTAAGCTCCCCAAAGTCATTTGACAGTGAGATGGATGGATGGATAGATAGATAAATAGATAGATAGATAGATAGATAGATAGATAGATAGATAGATAGATAGACAGACCTAGATGGATAGATATACAGTAGAATGGATGGATGGATGGATGGATGATGGATGGATAGAGATAGAGAGAGAGAGAGAGAAATAATGATAAATAGGAAGATAGATGATAGATGTTTGGTAGATAGAGAGAAAAAGAGATTATAGATGATAGACAGACAGACAGATAGATAGGTGTGTGTGTGAGAGAGAGAAAGAGAGAGAGAGAGAGAGAGAGAGAGAGAGAGAGAGAGAGAGAGAGAGAGAGAGAGAGAGAGAGAGAGAGAATAGAATTGATAGAAGTCTGGGGGGAGGGACAACTGGATCAAAGCTGGGGAGAAAAATAAGAAGTCTATGGGTTGCAGTTTGTCCCCCCCCCCCATGTAGCTTACACTGATCTTTCTATGGCCCAAGAAGGATATTTTCACAATAGCCATTAAGTCAACTACTATGCTTTAATTTAAACAGCGGCTAGGAGGGGGCCAACCTAATCAAGCAGATTCTATCTTAACTAAAGCAGTTTTGCTTATAAAGGGAATATTGCTTCTTGACAGCTGCTTAGAGGAGATGGGTGCATCAGCCAAGCAAGCCAGCATGCTGGAGAAGCCCAACAGGGCATGGCAATTAGCTGGGAAGCTGAATAAGCCCAGGAGACAAAGAGAAGTGCCTGGAAGCTCATTTGCATTGATTTGAAAAACAACATAAGCCTGGCTGTCTACACAGATGGAAATGGGAACCCTCCCATAATTACTGAATTCTCACCAGCAGCCCCCATAGGTGAGAAGGACTCCTTTACTGATGACACAAGAGTAGCTGCTCTGTGCAACATGGTTTCCCCTGCAGCTAAAAACCTAGCACCAAAGAAGCTCTCTTGTTTTGTCTATTGAGCTGCATTTTGAGAGAGGCAGTTGTGGTTGTGACACTCAGCTTAGGTTAGGTGCTTCTGCTAGGGTTGAAATTCACTATTTATACAAATCAGCCAAATGCTGGAATTGGAACAAACACAAGATCATACATATATTTATGTTGCTAATTCAAGATCTTATGTGTCTTATAGATACATACAGATAAGATGAAGTCTGCAAACCTCAATTCATCTTACAACCCTCTATTTAAATCTTGCGTTTTGCTATAGGCGTAGAGAAAAAGAAATTGTGCAGTTGTGGAGGTGGTAGCAGCCCAGTCTTGGTTATTTCTTCTCAGTTTGTTTGTGATCTATCTCCCATAATGTCTTGCTTTTTGAAATCAAAGCTCTTTGTCAAGTCTATCTTGCACACTTCAAGCTGTGGTTGAAGGTTCAGATTTATTGTCACCAGAACTTACAGCCATTTGTTTAGTGACCATTCAAAGTTACAGCAGTACTGAAAAAAGTGACTTATGATTGTTTTTTTACCCTGTGGATCAAAATTGGAATGCTTGGCAACAGGCTTATATTTATGACAGTTGCAATGTCCCAGGGTCACATGATCATCTGACAAGTAAAATCAATAGGGAATCCAAATTCACTTAACAACTGTTACTAACTTAACAACTGCATGGATTCACTTAACAATTGTGGCAAGAAAGGTCATAAAATGAGTCAAAGCTCACTTAATAAACACCTCTCTTGGCAACAGAAATTTTAGGCTTGTGGTCATAAGTTGAGGACTATCTGTGTAAAAATTCAACTGTGAATCTCCAGGGTTTACATCTTCATAGAGAAGGATAAGGATATGGAGAATAGGGTGTAGGGGATTTTCTGGAATAACAGGTGGCATTCTTGTAATCAGGGTTTTGGAATTAGTCATATCTCTTCACGGCAGCCATTTTGTAAGAATTATGATGCTTGCTCTCAAAATTCCAGTTGTTCAGTTCAAAATTCAATTCAAAATTCAGATGTTTAGATTATTTATTTTATTTTTATAAATAACTCAGGACAATGAGCATACCTAATATTCCTTTCTCATCCTATTTTCCCACAAAAGCAACCCTATGATGTCAGTTGGGCTGAGAGAGAGTGACTGGCTCCAGCTGACTTTCATGACTAAGACAGAACTAGAACTCAGAGTCTCCTGGTGATTAATCCAAAGGCACCAGCCGGCTTTCTTACCTGAAGTGGGATTAGAATTCACAGCTTCTTGGTTTCTAGCTAGATTCCTTAACCTTTAGACCAAACTGACTCTCATATACATCTTTTACCTTGGGGATAAAAAATAATGGGGGAAAGGGTCTATTTCTGAATTAAATTTCTTAGCTACACGTCTTCTTATAAGGATAACATCATGTTTGCAGGAGCAACACTCTTCTCAAACGTTAACTAGCATTTTGAAGAAGTCAGTACTGTAACTGCTATCTGAAATGCAACAATTAAAACTACTGTATTAAGGTCAAGATTGCAAACTGATGCTTCACATTCCATTTATCTTTTACTTTCTCATTCTGTTTTCAAACTTTAAAAAGCAAAAAAAAAAAAAAAAGGAAATAGGTCACCCTGGTGTTTGTTTGAAAAAAACCACCTTCAGTATTTTTGTAAGAGGAACTTACTTTGCAAAGGTTTTCTGGCCAATGGCACATTGAACCCTTCAGTTTCTGTTCAGGCTAGGTTTATAGGCAGTCCAAGATCTACCAATTCTGGTGGAGTTTTTTTTTTTTTAATCTTTTAAAAAGGAAAGAAACATATTCTGTGATCAGGATAATAGATCGCGCAATGTGTTAAAAATGTTCCCACATGAATTCTCCTTGTATAGCTGTCAAAAAAGCAAGGCAGGTTGGGACACATTATCCCCTCCCTCATGCCCAGGAACAGTGCAAACAAGGAAGGGAGTGGGCAGACTGCCTTGGCAAGCCTGTAGAACCGGGTGCTTTCCAGATGTGAGAATGACTAAGCAGAGAAGATTCATGCTCAGTAACCGCCAAACATTTTATTTCCTAACCTAATGCCACTGCTCTTAAAGTTACAACATCATGAAAAAAGTAAACCTATGACCATTTTTCACACTTACGACCTTTGCAGCATCCCCATGGTCACATGATCAAAATTGGCTTGGCAACTGACAGTTGCAGTCATGTGACCTCTTTTGTGACCTTCTGAAAGGCAAGGTCAATGAACAAGCCAGATTCACTTAACAAATGAGATACTAATTTAACAACTGCAGTGATTCACTTAACTGTGGCAAAAACTGTTTGTAAAATGGGGTAAATTCACTTAACAAATATCTCATTTAAAAACAGAAATTTTGGGCCCATTTGTGGTCATAAGTCAAGACTACCTGTACTCAAGAACAAGCTAAGGATATGCTATAAAGCTTTGTTCAAGAAATTGCTCAATAGTAGTAACTGTGAGAGGGATCTCGGAGTCCTAGTGGACAATCACTTAAATATGAGCTAGCAGTGTGCTGCAGCTGCCGAAAAAGCCAACATAGTGCTGGGCTGCATTAACAGAGGGATAGAATCAAGATCACGTGAAGTATTAATACCACTTTACAATGCCTTGGTAAGGGCACACTTGGAATACTGCACCCAGTTTTGGTCACCATGATGTAAAAAACATATTGAGACTCTAGAAAAACTGCAGAGAAGACCAACATAGACGATTAGGGGACTGGAGGCTAAAACATATAAGGAACGGTTGCTGGAATTGCGTATGTCTAGTTTAATGAAAAGAAGGACTAGGGGTGACATGATAGCAGTATTCGAATATCTCAGGGGCTGCCACAAAGAAGAGGGAGTCAAGCTATTCTCCAAAACACCTGAAGGCAGGACAAGAAGCAACAGATGAAAACTAATCAAGGAGAGAAGCAACCTAGAACTAAGGAGAAACTTCCTGACAGTTAGAACAATTAACCAGTGGAACAACCTGCCTCCAGAAGTGGTGAATGCTCCAACACTGGAAGTTTTTAAGAAGAGACTGGACAGCCATTTGTCCTAAACGGTGTAGGGTTTCCTGCCTGAGCAGGGGGTTGGACTCGATAACCTCCAATGTCCCTTCCAACTTTATTATTATTATTATGGATCATCGCACAGTCAGCCAGATGTTCAGACTGGATTTGGCATTTTGTCTACCTATCGAGTCCTTACCCAGGACCTGGGATAGGCAGATGTGGATGTTTGATGGTATTACAGATATCGTTGCAGATGGAAGCAGTTCCTAGTAAGGCCGCCTTTTGCAATTGACTAATAGCGAATTTGTCAATGCCAATGGTGTTCAAGTGGTGCTCCAGTTGTTTTGGGATTGCACCCAAGGAGCCTATTACTATTGGTACTACCCTTGCTTGCTTTTGCCACAGTCTTTCTATTTCTATTTGTAGGTCTTTGTATTTTGTTATCTTCTCCAGTTCTTTCTCGTCTATTCTGCTGTCTCCAGGCACTGCCACGTCCACTATCCAGACTTTTTTGTCTTTCTTATCGACAATTGTTAAGTCTGGGGTGTTATGTTGCAGGTGCTTGTCTGTTTGAATTCTGAAGTCCCAGAGCAGTTTAATTTTATCATTTTCTATGACTTTCTCTATTTTATGATCCCACCAGTTTTTGCTTACAGGCAAATGATATTTTTTGCAGATCTTCCAATGCACCATTGTTGCTACTTTGTCATGCCGCTGCTTGTAATCAGTCTGTGCAATCTTCTTGCAACAGCTTACCAAGTGGTCCACTGTTTCTTCAGCTTCTTTGCATAGGCGGCACTTACTGTCTGTTGCTGTCTTCTCAATTTTGACTTTGTATGCATTTGTCCTTAAGGCTTGGTCTTGTGCAGCCAGAATTAGTCCCTCGGTCTCTTTCTTCAATTTTCCTGCTCTTAGCCATTGCCAGGTCTTGTTATTATCTGCTTTCCCAGCTATTTTTTTAATGTATTGGCCATGTAGTGCTTTGTCTTCCCATGCCTCTATTCTGTTCTTCATTTGGTCTTTCTTGTAGGCCAGTTTGGTCTCTCCAGTAGTCAGTAAGCCTTCCTGATATACTAATTTCAGTGCATCTTCATCATTGTTCTTCAGATATTCTTCCAAAGCCATTTTTTCTTCTTCAACCATCTGATGTACTTGTAGCAGTCCACGCCCACCTATTTGCTTTGGTAGATAATGTCACTGCGTGGATAAAGGGCATGATTCATTGTCATTATTTTTCTGATCTTCCTATCCATTGCTTTTAGTTCTGCTTGAGTCTAGTCCACTATTCCAGCTGTGTACCTAATGACTGGGATTGCCCAGGTGTTGATTGCCTTTATGGTATTTCCTCCATTGAGTTTGGACTTTAAGATCTTCTTCACTCTCTTGATGTATTCACCTCTAATCTTTTTCTTGACTTTAGTGTGCTTGATGTTGTCAGCTTGAAGGATACCCAAGTATTTGTAGTAATCTTCCTCATCCAGACTCTTAATGTTATTTTCGTGGGGCATCTTGATTCCTTCAGTTTTCACTACTTTTCCTTGTTTGATAGTAAGTGTGGCACATTTGTCCAAGCCAAACTCCATAACAATATCTTGGCTATATATACGGACAGTGTTGAGCAGCAATTCTATTTCAGATGATGTTTTTCCATACAGCTTCAGATCAGGAGATGGGATAGTCTGGTAGATGTTTTTGATGTTTGATAGCCATGTCCTAAGTTATTCAGTATTGTTGACAGAGGAAACAGTGCAATAACAAATAATAATGGTGACAATGAATCTCCTTGAAATATTCCTCTCTTGATATTAACCTCTCCCAGTCTCTCACCATTGATCTGCAACTGTGTCTTCTATTGTGCCATCGATCTTTGCACAAATTTTCTGATGTTTCTACTGACTCCTGTTATTTCTAGGCACTTGATTATCCAGTCATGTGGCAGAGAGTCAAATGCCTTTTTGTAGTCAATCCATGCCACATTCAGGTTGGTCTTCCTTTTCTTGCAGTTTTCCAAGATCATTTTGTCTATTAGGAGTTGATCTTTTGTTCCTCTGCTATTGGGGCGGTTTCCTTTCTGCTCAGGTGGAAAGAGATTGTTTTCAACTAGATGCTGTTGTACTGCATCAGCTACCACACCAGTTAGTAATTTGAAAGTTGTTGGTAAGCAGGTAATTGGCCTGTAGTTACCTGGTGTTGCCCCTTTTGCTGGATTTTTCATTATTAGGTAGGTTTTCCCAGTTGTTAGCCACTTTTCAATTTCTCCTCCTTGTAGTATATTGTTGAACTGCTTGGCAATGAGTGGGTGTATAACAGTTAGATGTTTCAACCAAAACCCATGCAGTTCATCTTCACCTGGTGCTGACCAATTTTTGATTTTCTTTGCTCTTTTTTCTACCATTTTTGTTGTTATTACTAGTTCTTTCATTTCAACTTCTGTTTTATTTGCATCCACCTCTTTTAACCAAGCCGCATCCTTGTTGTATTTCTTTGGGTTATCCCATATCTGCTTCCAGAACTGCACTGTTTCTTCCTTGTCAGGTACTGACTGATTCCTTGCAGTTTCTCCATTGATGGATTGGTAGAAACGTTTCTGATTGGATTGAAATTGGAGGTTCTGCCTATAGTTTGCAATTCGAGCTTCATATCTACTGATTTTCCTGGCTATAGCTGTTATTTGTTGCTTTATTATTTCCAGTGCTTCCTTGATCTTCCTTGTTTCTAAGTGGTATTTCTTGATTAGGTATTCTTTGGTCTTCTTGTTCTTCAGCTTCTTTTCTTTCATCTGTTCTAGATTGCTTGAATGTGATCTTAACTTGCTGATCTTATTTTCTAGTCTAACCTTCCATTTTTGTGTGCACTGTTTGTTTGTTTTTCTTCTTTGTTGATTTTGCATCCCAGGTATTCAGTTATAACTGCAGCTGTGCTGTACATTATTTGGTTTGTTTCTTGCAGTGAATTGGTGCTTATACTTGCTATTGCAGTATTTGCATCTTTTAATGCTTGTGCTAGCTGTTTCTTTGGAACAAGCTTCAATGCAGGCAGCCTTATTCTGTTGTTTTTGTTCTGTTCTAGATGCTCAGTTATTCTTTGTTTCAATTGTTTTATTTCTTTAGTTAGAGGATTTTAATATGGTGATATTATTTTAATATATTTTAATATGGTGAGACGTAAATTTCAGAATGCCATACCGGCTCGGATGTCGCCCGGGTTAACAAGGTCCACGCTAGATATTGGAGTTCCTGGATATCTGGTGAAAAATGGGTTACAGGACTCAGGACTGTTGGCTGAGCAACCAGGGCCAGCAGCTGCAGAACTACTGGAAGAAAAGGTGTTTACCCGTCGCAGATACACAGTGATGGAAAACAAAGAAATAATGATCTATTACTACAGATCAAGTCCAACAAGAAGAGGATATCTAAAACGAATGCACCAGTTCTGGAAAGAACAACATCCAGAATCAGAAATAACAGAACAGAGACTAGCAGATCAACGCCGATTTATAATACGAAATAAAGTATTTACAGAAACAGAATTGGACGAACTGCAAAGGTTTACCCAGGGCAAAGAAATCAAAGCCTTACCAGAAGTAATTCAGAATGTAGAGGCAAACCAGGGGGAGTTGGCAGTGAAAGAATCCAGTAGAGATATACAACTGTTCTCATTTGGAAACCAGGCACCTCTTCCTCAGGAAGAACAAAACCCTCTAACTAAAGAAATAAAAGAATTGAAACAAAGAATAACTGAGCATCTAGAACAGCACAAAAACAACAGAATAAGGCTGCCTGCATTGAAGCTTGTTCCAAAGAAACAGCTAGCACAAGCATTAAAAGATGCAAATACTGCAATAGCAAGTATAAGCACCAATTCACTGCAAGAAACAAACCAACTAATGTACAGCACAGCTGCAGTTATAACAGAATACCTGGGATGCAAAATCAACAAAAAGAAAAACAAACAAACAGTGCACCAGAAAAATGGAAGGTTAGATTAGAAAATAAGATCAGCAAGTTAAGATCACATGCAAGCAAGCTAGAACAGATGAAAGAAAAGAAGCTGAAGAACAAGAAGACCAAAGAATACCTAATCAAGAAATACCACTTAGAAACAAGGAAGATCAAGGAAGCACTGGAAATAATAAAGCAACAAATAACAGCTATAGCCAGGAAAATCAGTAGATATGAAGCTCGAATTGCAAACTATAGGCAGAACCTCCAATTTCAATCCAATCAGAAACGTTTCTACCAATCCATCAATGGAGAAACTGCAAGGAATCAGTCAGTACCTGACAAGGAAGAAACAGTGCAGTTCTGGAAGCAGATATGGGATAACCCAAAGAAATACAACAAGGATGCGGCTTGGTTAAAAGAGGTGGATGCAAATAAAACAGAAGTTGAAATGAAAGAACTAGTAATAACAACAAAAATGGTAGAAAAAAGAGCAAAGAAAATCAAAAATTGGTCAGCACCAGGTGAAGATGAACTGCATGGGTTTTGGTTGAAACATCTAACTGTTATACACCCACTCATTGCCAAACAGTTCAACAATATACTACAAGGAGGAGAAATTGAAAAGTGGCTAACAACTGGGAAAACCTACCTAATAATGAAAAATCCAGCAAAAGGGGCAACACCAGGTAACTACAGGCCAATTACCTGCTTACCAACAACTTTCAAATTACTAACTGGTGTGATAGCTGATGCAGTACAACAGCATCTAGTTGAAAACAATCTCTTTCCACCTGAGCAGAAAGGAAACCGCCCCAATAGCAGAGGAACAAAAGATCAACTCCTAATAGACAAAATGATCTTGGAAAACTGCAAGAGAAGGAAGACCAACCTGAATGTGGCATGGATTGACTACAAAAAGGCATTTGACTCTCTGCCACATGATTGGATAATCAAGTGCCTAGAAATAACAGGAGTCAGTAGAAACATCAGAAAATTTGTGCAAAGATCGATGGCACAATGGAAGACACAGTTGCAGATCAATGGTGAGAAGCTGGGAGAGGTTAATATCAAGAGAGGGATATTTCAAGGAGATTCATTATCACCATTACTATTTGTTATTGCACTGTTTCCTCTGTCAACAATACTGAATAACTCAGGACATGGCTATCAAACATCAAAAACATCTGCTAGACTATCCCACCTCCTTTACATGGATGATCTGAAGCTGTATGGAAAAACATCATCTGAAATAGAATCGCTGCTCAACACTGTCCGTATATATAGCCAAGATATTGTAATGGAGTTTGGCTTGGACAAATGTGCCACACTTACTATCAAACAAGGAAAAATAGTGAAAACTGAAGGAATCAAGATGCCCCACGAAAATAACATTAAGAGTCTGGATGAGGAAGAGTACTACAAATACTTGGGTATCCTTCAAGCTGACAACATCAAGCACATTGAAGTCAAGAAAAAGATTAGAGGTGAATACATCAAGAGAGTGAAGAAGATCTTAAAGTCCAAACTCAATGGAGGAAATACCATAAAGGCAATCAACACCTGGGCAATCCCAGTCATTAGGTACACAGCTGGAATAGTGGACTGGACTCAAGCAGAACTAAAAGCAATGGATAGGCAGACCAGAAAAATAATGACAATGAATCATGCCCTTCATCCACGCAGTGACATTGATAGACTTTATCTACCAAGGCAAATAGGTGGGCGTGGAATGCTACAAGTACATCAGATGGTTGAAGAAGAAAAAATGGCTTTGGAAGAATATCTGAAGAACAATGATGAAGATGCACTGAAATTAGTATATCAGGAAGGCTTACTAACTACTGGAGAGACCAAACTGGCCTACAAGAAAGACCAAATGAAGAACAGAATAGAGGCATGGGAAGACAAAGCACTACATGGCCAATACATTAAAAAATAGCTGGGAAAGCAGATAATAATAAAACCTGGCAATGGCTAAGAGCAGGAAAATTGAAGAAAGAGACCGAGGGACTAATTCTGGCTGCACAAGACCAAGCCTTAAGGACAAATGCATACAAAGTCAAAATTGAGAAGACAGCAACAGACAGTAAGTGCCGCCTATGCAAAGAAGCTGAAGAAACAGTGGACCACTTGGTAAGCTGTTGCAAGAAGATTGCACAGACTGATTACAAGCAGCGGCATGACAAAGTAGCAACAATGGTGCATTGGAAGATCTGCAAAAAATATCATTTGCCTGTAAGCAAAAACTGGTGGGATCATAAAATAGAGAAAGTCATAGAAAATGATAAAATTAAACTGCTCTGGGACTTCAGAATTCAAACAGACAAGCACCTGCAACATAACACCCCAGACTTAACAATTGTCGATAAGAAAGACAAAAAAGTCTGGATAGTGGACGTGGCAGTGCCTGGAGATAGCAGAATAGAAGAGAAAGAACTGGAGAAGATAACAAAATACAAAGACCTACAAATAGAAATAGAAAGACTGTGGCAAAAGCAAGCAAGGGTAGTACCAATAGTCATAGGCTCCTTGGGTGCAATCCCAAAACAACTGGAGCACCACTTGAACACCATTGGCATTGACAAATTCGCTATTAGTCAATTGCAAAAGGCAGCCTTATTAGGAACTGCTTCCATCCTGCGACGATACTGTAATACCATCAAACATCCACATCTGCCTATCCCAGGTCCTGGGTAAGGACTCGATAGGTAGACAAAATGCCAAATCCAGTCTGAACATCTGGCTGACTGTGCGATGATCCATAATAATAATAATAATAATAATAATAATAATAATAATAATAATAATAATAATAATAATAATAATAATATACAGATGATTATTCACTTATGACCACAACTGAGATCAGAATTCCCATTGTTAAGCAAGGCAGTTTATCGGTGAGTTGCACATGATTTTACAACTTTTTTTGTCACTGTTGTAAAGAAAATCACCATAGTTGTTAAGTGAGTCATGAAGTCATTAAGTGAATCTGGCTTTCCCCCATTGACTTTGCTTGTTGGAAGCTGACTGCAAATGATGATTAGATGACCCTGGGATGGTGCAACCATCATAAATACATGCTGGTTCTCAAATTTCAATAATATGCAGCAATTGTTATAAGACGAGGATCAGTCGTAAGTCACTTTTTTCAGTGCTGCTATAACTTTGTTCGGTCACTAAGTCAATAACAACAACTACTACTACTTTATTGTCACTTTGAATGTACACCAATCGGCATACCTAAAAATGAAATTTCATTGCATACAGCTCTCAAAGGGTCACCACCTCTGATATGCACTCCTTGTTCGTGGCCATCTCAAGTTACAGATCTTCCATTTTAGTCTCTAGGAAGCAAACGATGGCAAACAGGACAGATGGAAACAGAGCTCCATATGATAGTTAAGTTGAGGCCTACTTTTCAATAGAATAGAATAAAGCTGGAAGGAACCTCAGAGGTCGTCTATTCCAGCCCCTTGCTCAAGCAGGAGAACTTATACCATTTCAGACAAGTGACTGTCTAGCCTCTTCTTAAAATCTCCAGTGACGGAGCACCCATGATTTCTGAAGGCAAGCTGTTCCGCTGGTTAATTGTCCTCACTGTCAGGAAGTTTCTCCTTAATTCCAGGTTGCTTTTCTCTTTGATTAGTTTCCAACCATTGTTTCTTGCCTCTGGTGCTTTGAAGAATAATTTGACCACCTTTTTTTTTGTGGCAGCCCCTCAAATATTGGAATACTGCTATCATGTCATCCTTGTTTCTTCTTTTCTTTAGATTAGCCAAACCCAAGTCCTGCAACCATTCTTCATATGTTTTAGTCTCCAGGCCTTTGATCATCTTAGTTGTTCTTCTCTGAATTTTTTCCAAACTCTCAACATCTTTTTTGTGATATGGTGACCAAAATTGGCTGCAGTATTCCAGGTGTAATCTTATTAGGGTTTTATAAAGCAGTACTAATACCTCACGTGATCTTGATTCTATGCCTCTGTTTATACAGCCCAGGATTGTATTAGCTTTTTTGGCTGCTGCTGCACATTGCTGACTCATAGTTAAATGATTGTCCACTAGGACTCCAAGGTCTCTCTCACAGTTACTGTTTTTGAGCCAGGTCTCACCTAATCTGTACTTATACCTTTGATTTTTCCTGCCTAAATGTAAAATTTTGCTTTTCTCCACATTAAAGTTCATTTTGTTGGATAGGGCCTATTATTCGTCAAGATTTTTTTGGATCTTGTTGTTTGGATGCTACTTATTACCATATTTGGTGGTCGTGTAAAAATATAAAAGCCTTTTGGATTAAGATATGGTGGAATATTCAAAGAATTTTTAGAAGGAGGGTAAAATTTACCCACAATTGTTTTTGCTAGGTATTGTTACCGATTGTGATACCAAGGAGGTTATATTGATGTTAAATTTAATTACAGCCGCAAGGTTGTTAGTAGGGCAATACTGGAAGAAGGAATCTTTGCCTACTTTGCAAGAGTGGTTTCTCAAAGTTTCTTATTTGGCGGAAATGGCAAAGATTTCGGCTTTC
The DNA here is from genome assembly GCF_016545835.1 of Crotalus tigris. Taxonomy (NCBI): domain Eukaryota; kingdom Metazoa; phylum Chordata; class Lepidosauria; order Squamata; family Viperidae; genus Crotalus; species Crotalus tigris. The sequence continues at coordinate 249,495 of NW_024096582.1, forward strand.
TTAAAGGATCAATCGCAAGAGAAGTTTTTTGTGGTATGGGAAAAATGGATAGATTTTATACAACATAAGTTGGATATAAAAAAATATTACTTAGTTTATCAATAATTTATATACAAATTTTAATATTTTATAGATTGTATTATTTTTTCTTTTTTTATATGTTTTATTATTATTTTACTTTCTTATATTTCTTTTCTTCTTTCTTTCTCTTTATTCTTCTTTTTTTAAGTATCTTCTTTTTCTTTTTTTTCTTTAATATTTATCTCTTTTATATATATATATTATTGTTAATTATTCTATTAGTAGTTTAAGTAATGTATTTAGACTTATCTATGGTTTATATATATATTTTTTTTTAAGAATTCAAGAAAATTTAATTAAGCCTATATTCAGCTTTGGGAAAGTTGAGGGAGGGAGTGGGAGGGTTGGGGTGAGTTGGGGAGGGTTGTTCTTTCTTATTTTGTAAAATTTTAAAAATTTTCAATAAAAAAGATTTTTTTGGATCTTGAGCTTGTTTTCTGGGGTGTTGGCTATTTCTGCCAGTTTAGTGTCATCTGCAAATTTGATGAGTTCCCCTTCTATTCCCTCATCTAACTCATTTATGAAGATATTGAAAAGTTACTGTGAAATGATGGAAAAATTTTAATTTCTTACAATCCATAACAAAAAAACCTTGTCCCTATCCACTATCAATTTGTTAGTTAATATACAAAAACATTTACACAATCCTATGATAAAAGTCAACAATTCTCAATAACAATCAATCATGGAAAACATAAAATCACTAAGTTTTACAATTTATATGACAGGAGCACAGAATTTGACCATTTGAGAAAGAGCTTCCCCAATAGATCCCAGGATGGGACTTGGGTTATAAATATTTTTGATCTACAGAAATGTGCTTAGAATTGGAGCAATGAAGCAATGACAAATATAGTATAAAATCTGTGATACAATATCACAATATATCCACACATAGTAAATAATGGGAAAATTTTCTCTACAGGTGAATAGAAAGAAGACAGAATAACCAGTTGGAAGGGACCTTGGAGGTCTTCTAGTCCAACTGTCTGCTCAAGCAGGAGACTCTATACAATTCCAGACAAATTGCTGTCCAGTCTCACCCATGACTTCTGAAGTCAAGCTATTCCACTGGTTAATTGTTCTCACTGTTAGAAAATTTCTCCTTAGTTCTAGGTTGCTTCTCTCCTTGATTAATTTCATCCACAGTTTCTTGTCCTGCCCTCTGATATTTTGGAAAATAAATTGACCCATTCTTCTTTGCCGCAACCTCTCAAATATTGGAATACTGCTATCATGTTACCCCTAGTCCTTCTTTTCACTAGACTAGACAATCCAATTCCTGCAATCATTTTTCATATGTTTTTAGCCTCCAGCTCCCTAATCATCTTTGTTGCTCTTTTTTGCATTTTTCCAGGTTTGCCACATTATTTTAATAATATGGTGATCAAAACTGGATGCAGAATTCCAATTGTGATCTTACTAAGGCTTTATAAAGTTCACTTCACATGAACTTGATTCTATCCCTCTGTGAATGCAACCTAGGATTGTGTTGACTTTTTAGGCTGCTGCCACACACTGCTGGCTAATATTTAAGTGATTATGCACTAGGACTCTTAAGATCCCTCTCAGTTTCTGCTATTAAGCAAAGTTTCATCTAATCTGTACCTGTACATTTGATTTATTTTTTTGCCTATGTAAAACTTTACTTTTCTCTACACTGAATTTCATTTTATTAGATAGGGCCCAATAATCAAGTCTGTTGAGATCCATCTGGACTTTGAGCTTGTCTTCTGGAGTGTTGGCTGTTCCTGGCAATTTAATGTTGTCTACAAATTTGATGATTTCCCCTTCTATTCTCTCATCTAAATTGTTTATGAAGATGTTGAAAAGTATTGGGCCTAAGACAGAACCTTGGGGTACCACAATTCTTATTTACTTCCATGTTGATGTAGTTCCTTTGAGGATTACATGCTGAGTACGATTTGGTGGAGATGCTGTCTAACCCACATTTTTTTAGCTTACCAAGAAGTAGGATAAAGTCTACTTTGTCAAATGCCTTACTGAAATCCAAGTTTACTATATCTACTACATTTCACTGGTCCATTAATTTATTCACTTTGTCAAAGAATGAAATGAGATTTGTTTGGCATGATCTATTTTTGACAAACCCATGTTAGCATCTGGTTATAACTTTGCCAGCTTCTAGGTGTTCACAGATCTGTTGCTTGATTATCTTTTCCAAGATTTTCCCAGGTGATGTCAAGGTAATTGGTTGTAGTCTCCTGGATCTGGTTTGTTTGTTTGTTTTAAGCTAGGAACCACATAAGCTCTTTTCCAGTCTTCTGGTAGTTCCCCAGTGCTCCAGAATCTTTCAAATATTTGGTTCAATAGTTCCATGATCTCATCTGCCCACTCCTTTGGAACTCTGGGATGCAATCTTTCAGGTCCTGGTGATTTGATCAAACACTGTGATATTTGGTAATATCCAGGTTACAATGATATTGCAAAATCATTGCTGTTTTCTGTTCTCAAAGCAAAAGATCTTTGTATTGCTTCCCTACAAATCACTATGCACTGTTTCCTATTCCTGTTAGCTTTGGGAAAATCCCAGGACTGTGGGGTTAATTACAGAAACACTACAGTTATGTAGTTTCATCCTCACAGGTTTCCTCCATATACTTTAATGCAGAACTTGCAATGTCACATGACGTGTTGTGATGTATCGCAACTATTTTTCCATTGCCGGCAATGGGGTGGGTGCGGTTTTGCCATGATGCATCTGGCCCGTGGGCCAGCAGTTTGACACCCCTGCTTTAGTGAAATCAAGGAGACTAGCTTTTAGGCAAAAACTTGATTTAAGACAATAAGAAATCCTGAACATCCAGTTTCATGCCTCAGCTGAAATGCAGGTAGTTCTCAACTTACAACCATTTGTTTTGCAACCTCTTAAAGCTACAAGTGACTTATCGCTGGCCCATGCACTTGCAGCCTTTGCAGGATCCTTATAGTCATGCGATCATATTTTGGGTGCTTGATAACCAGTATGTACTACCATTGTTGCAGTGTCCCAGGGTGATATGATTGCCATTTGCAACCTTTCCAGCTGGCTTCTAACAAGCAAAGTTAATGAGGGAAGCTAGATCACTAATGACCATGTGCTTCACTTAACAACGATGACAAAAATGGTTGTAAAATTGGCCATGATTAACCTAACCATGTTACTTGGCCATAGAATTTATGGACCCAATTATGTTTGAAGGCAAGGACAACTTTCAACTCCTGCCACTCTAGAAGAAGGGCATACAACATTGAGCCTTCAAAGGTAGCCTTCAAAAATATGGGCTGAGTTATCCACATGGAGGAGAAGTCCAATACACCATGCAACAGCTGAATCACCAGCTTGCCACGAAAGACACTAATGGGAGAGACAATATGCTCACTCACATTAGGAAAAAAAGAAATGAAAAAGAGAATCAGTCACATTTCTGAGCAGATTCTATAACCTAAGCAGAATGAGCCTTCCAAGATCCCAGGGGCTGGAAAACAACACCCAAATATTTACACATCTTAACCTGCCTCTATCATATGTCTGTTCATCTGCCAGCTGCATTTTGTTAAGCGTTAGAGAAGACCACGACTTTGTTCTGGCAGGAATGAATGACAAGGTTTTCCTACAAAGCCATAAATAAAAGGCAGTATGATCTATGCTGAGCATAAAGCTGAAAACAAAGCATGGAGGACTGGTGCCAAAGTAATTTGCAGACAAGCATTGCATGATTTGTGCGTGTGTGTGTGTGTGTTGGTGTATGTGTTGGGTACTTCCTTCACAGCTGCAAAGAATGCCATTTTATGCATATTGGAGAAAATAACATAATCGTTATACTAATAATTACAGTATTTCTAATCCACCAAGCATGCTGAAAAAAAATGATAATCTCAGTTGCAATCCTCGTATTGTTATGCATTCACACCTCTTTCAAGAAGCAATTCCTCATGGGGTGTCCTCCCTGCACCCCCTTCTCCAGTTTTCCATTATGTAATTGAAATGTAGCACTAGACAACTAAAAAGAAACAAAGAAAAAAGAAAAAAACTGTATGAGAGAACTGTCTATCGAGATTCTCGTTCATCCGGGTCATAGTTGTCTCAAAGGTGCTTTTTTTTTTTTTCAAAAGGCAACTGGGCTGTTTTTATAGGAGAAGAAGATTCCCTTTTCATCTAAAAAGCTTCATCAGTTCAGTAAGAGAAGAAAACATACATGAGCTATATTTTTTACTCAGAAATTTTATATTCTGCCTGGAGATATCTTGGTGCTTTTGCCTCTTCTACCTGACCCTAGAGCAGGGGTAGGCAACCTTGGTTCTTTTATGGCTGGCTCAGGAATTCTGGGAGTTGAAGTCCACGAGTCATAAAAGAGCCAAAGTTGCCTACCCCTGCCTTAGAGTGTCCATTTTAATTCAAAAGCAGGGCATAACTATAGCAGTAAATAATTAATTGTCAGCTGGTTAGAAACACCCAAGAATATTTATTCTTCTGTTCTACTTCAGGTCCAGAGGCAGTTTGCCAGAGGATAACAGTCGAGAGCATGTTGAGTGGGCTACAGTGGAAATAGGAATCAACACATCTGTGATTTAATACAGTGAGTTGGAAAATAAAAAATAAAATAAAATACAGTGAGGTAGAAAATAAAAGGACATTGCTTGCTATAACATTCCCTAAGAAATTAAAAAAAACCCAAACCACCAATCTCCAAATTGGGTGCTGCTATTTTTGGGAATAACTAAAATAATGGGTAAGCTTCAGAGTTTCCTAGAACTTTTTGTTAAGTTAAATGTTACAGAAAACAGAACAGTGGAAACAGGCAAGGAAATGCAGAAAATAGATTAAATGTTCAAGACATGAGGGCTGATATTTGAAAATGGTCCCTCAAGAACAGTTACGGACTAAATGATCAGAGTTTGGAGTTGCTCAAGGAAGAACACAAAATTCATTAGTGCTCTTTTCATTTCCAAATAAACATGCATATATGCAGCACAAATATAACAACATTTCTGTCTACAAGGCAGGAAGCTTATTTGACGTGATATCCTTTAAAATGTTAAAATATTGAGCATGGTCAGGACAGAGCCCCAAAGATAAGATTTATTGTGCCTAAGGTAAAAGAAAAATAAAAAAAATATGTAGCACTCTTGAAATAGGAAATGTTTGAAATTAGCTCAGTAAAAAATCTAAATTTGTCCAAAAATACTTTTAGAGATGTAGAATATGATGTTCATCTTGAGATGTTCGTCTATCCATCAAAAACTGAATATATAAGCAATTTTGACATAATGTATCCGGAGATAACTTGTTTAATTTCAAAGATATCTCCCATAGCAAAAGCAATTATTAGCACCTGTTAATACTTTCTAAAGTTTTCTTTCCAACTTTAGTTTTCTCTTCAAGCAATCCTTGGTTCCTGGAATATTAGAAACTATTTTCCCTTATGTGGTTGGTCAAAAGTTTTCAGAGCTTCATTACAAAGATGAAAGTCTATATACAGTATACTGCTCAAAAAAATAAAGGGAACACAAACATATAGGATCCTATATGTTTGTGTTCTCTTTATTTTTGTGAGCAGTATATTTTTTTCTCTTCCATCATTCCATCCTCTTACTTTTTGTTACAGATTCCTTGTCTCATTTCACAAAACAAGGAACTGACTGGAAAGAAAGATGGCTAATGCTAGTTGTGCAACAGAGAATTCCTTACAGCAGAATTACATCTTCGTATTTACTTCTCACAACAGATCATTGTCCGCTTCTATTCAGAGGCTTGATTTAGAAGACTAGCTGGCATTAATTGGCAGCTTGGCTTAATCCTCCCAGAAGTAACAATAAATCCACATTATTTATCACTGGGAAATTAATAGCACATCTAATGTCAGCCAGAATAGAAAGGGCATGAAGTGGTTTGTTTTTTCACTATCAATCTAACAGTTCCCAGCAGTAATTTAAATGCATCTTTAATGGGGAACATAACTATGTACTGTGTATCAAATGTGCTTGACAAGTGTTCCACAATAGTGGGAAGTTGGAAAACTGAAGTGACAGAAGAAATGTACTACAGACAAGCAAGCTTCTGACTTCAGTTCCTTCATAATGAAACTCAAATGAGGGACCAAATTAATGTAGATTTTACTCATCTTATAGTTCAAGTTATCTTTAATCTTTACCTTTCCTCCTTCCTTGATAATTGCAACCGTTGATATAGCAAAATTAAACAGATTCTGCAAGCATACAATGGCCACAGCAACTTTCTTCATTAAGTTGGTTCACACATTGCACCAAGCCTAAATCCAGGGTAACAGAACACATTTGTTATGGCCATATAACATACTATGCCTGAATAATCAACACAGGTAGTCCTTGATTTATGACCACAGTTGGAACTAGAATTTCCATTACTAAGCAAGGCAGCTGTTAATGGTCATCACCAGATTTTATGACTTTTTTGCCATTTTCATTATTGACTTTGCTTGTTGGAAGTTGGCTGGGAAAACCTCAAATGACCCTCAGATGCTGCAATCATTGTAAATACATTTTTGTTGCCAAGTACCCAAATTTCGATCACATGACACTGGGAATGCTGTGACGGACATAATTGCAAAGACCAATTGTAAGCCATTTTTTTCAGTGGCATTGTAATCTTGAATAGTCATTAAATGAATGGTTGTAAATTGAGGATTTCCTGTATTATGCTTTGATAAAATGGCCTGGTTTGCAGAGGTTAAAATTGAATTACAAACAGACCTATTCCAGTGTGGTGTACGAATATAATCTTCTGTCCATACTGAGGAAAATGTTACTAATAAAATTAAAATGCATGGAAGAGTTGTACATTCATATAGATCGTGTTTTTCAAACTTGGAAAATTTAAGACGTGAGGACTTCAATTCCCAAGGTTCCCCAATCAGCAGGTTTGAAGTCCACACATCTTATAGTTGCCAAGATTGAAAAACACTGCTCTGTGTCTTCTATTCTTCAATCTTTGGTTCAGGAAAAAAAAATAGAGCTTTTTATTTTGCATTTCATTTACTTGTTTATAATAAAAAGTTTTAATGGGATGTGCAATTGGCTGCACATGGCTGCATATAAAACCTTCAGGCATCAGCCAGCTGTGGCACCTCCTAATATGAAACGTTGACATTCATGGCTGCTAAAACAAAACAAATGTGATTTAATTCCTGGCAGGAAACCGATACTCATATAGTTGCAATATATTTCGAGCAAAGTGGGACAGCAAATATGGACATAAAAATAGAAGAGTAATCAAATAAAAGTAGTTAAGAACGAGCAGCAGTAGTATATTGCTATTTACTAACCAGCCTAATGAAAAGGGGATGGGATCTGGGGAAAAAAATCTTGCTTTTGCCCTGGAAATCCCTGGAAAATTCAGGTTACAGATATCATGAGATATGTACTGCAAACCTAATAATTGCTTCTGGATTAGATAAATTGATTTTTTTTGTGTGTATCCTACGAAGCCCAAACAATTTAGCTTGCAATTATTATTCAATATATTTTTCTATCCAGAGTCAAAGACTTCACTGGAGTAGATCAACTGTTTCTGTAGAAGATAACCTCATTGAGTGCTAGGATCTTAAGACTAAGTTAAATATTGTTTTTTAATAGACATCCTTGGATTAAAAGCAGTGTTAAGGAGTGGTTTAACCACCACCTGTAGCATACTGTATTTCCCTTTGACCTGATTCACTTACTAATACATGCCTTCAGATGCTGAGACAGGAGGGGCTGCGAAATAGGACAATTTTAAACAGAACACCTCTACTGCTCATTTTTTCATAGCATTGCTATGATGTAATATTATTATACTACATCATAGTATGTCATAGGAAATCACACCATGATAGTATATCATATTAGATATAAACATCTGTCACGACTTAAACCTCTAAATAAAAACAATCCTTGGTTCCATTTGCTGAGAAAGATATAGTTTATTAGAGATCAAATGCATTGCAGTATTATAAAGCCAGAAGTAAAAATAGCATGACAAAATCCCTAAGTTCTACTTTTCCATTCCTTAACTGTCTCTTGTTGCCCAATCAGATTCAGACAAGATGTTTTCATAAGTGCAGTTTGGTATGCGGCCCCCTCCTTCTTCCAGTTGGATGACCTTGAAGCAGCTTCTTGAGAAGATACAGCACTTACTTTCATTTCCCCCATTCATCTCCCCTTCCCACAGTTCATGGCAGACTGTCACCTCATAGCAGAGAAGCACAAGCAAGCATAAGATGGCAGCTGAGTCTGCCTTCAGATGTAGAGATGGGAGGGCCTGCAAAATACAGGTAGTTTCTCAACTTATAACCATTTGTTTAGTAACTGTTTAAAGTTATAATGGCACTGAAAAAGTGATTGATGACTTTTTTCATACTTACAATTGTTGCAGTATCCCCATTTTAAAATAATCAAAATTCAGGTGCTTAGCAACTGGCATGTATTTATGACTGTTGACTATCCTGGGGTCATGGGATCACCATTTATAACTCTCTCAGAGAGCTTGCAATTAGCAAAGTCAACCCAGATTTGCTGAACTACAAGATTCACTTAATAACTGCAGTGAATCACTTAAAGGTCTTAAAATGTGGCAAAACTCACTTGACAACAGTCCTGCTTATCAACAGAAATTTTGGATTCGGTTGCAGTCATAGGTCGAGGACTGCCTATAGAACAATTCTAGCCCAAACATTTTTTTTTGTTTTATTTTTTTCCATAACACTGAGGATTTGGAAGCAGCTGGGAAGACACTCAACCTATTCCTCCTGCCTCCTCCCTGTACCTGATTAATTGGGTAACCAAAACCTCCCAAAAGTATAGTTAGTTAATTGCCAAAATGCCAAAATGCCAGGCCCATAATTGGCCAAAATGGCATCGAATATTTGGCATGTTATCTGAAATTGAACTATAGTGATTTACCTAAAGTTGATTTACATGTTGTATATCTGAAAATGATGTACTGAGACCACCCCAAAAACTATTTAAGAATCAGTGCATTGTTTTCTTGTTTTAAGTCTTTCCTGAATTCTTGGAAAAGCTAATGAAGCAAAGAATAGTCCACCAATGGTTTACCAATATTTAGTCTGACCTACTATCCAAAAGAATATTTGGGAGTATATATAACAGCTTCTAATGGAAAATTATATAAGAATAATTATGAATTATTATGGACAAAAGTACAAAAGGATTTAAATGATTGGAAAAAATTACAACTGTCGTTGGGGAGAATTGTAAAAATGAATGTTCTACCAAAGTTTCTTTTTTTGTTTCAAATGATACCCATTTTAAAAAAAGATGCTAATTTGGATGAGTGGCAGAAGGGTATCAATAAATTTATTTGGGCTGGGAAGAAACCAAGGCTGAAGTTTAAGATTTTGCAAGATGCTCGAGAAAGAGGAGGGCTTAATTATATTATGATGCAGCCACATTAACTTTGATAAGCAATTGGCTTAATTTAACAAACAAAAATATTCTTTCTCTTGAAGGGTGGGATTTATTATATGGTTGGCATGCATATTTAATTTTCAATAAGAAAGTAGATCGGGCTTTTAAATCGCATATTTTAAGAAATGCCTTACTTCGAGTCTGGAAGAAGTATTATTACAGGTTAAATTACAAAATACCTATTTGGAGGATTCCTGGACATGCAATTGAGGGGATTTCTAAGGGGATGAATTTTGAAAAAAATTCATATAAAGAATTACTTATTTGGTCAGGTACTGACTGGCAATTAAAATCTTTAGATGTATTAAGGCAAGAAAATATTTTACAGTCATGGTTTCAGTATTTACAAATAGTGGATAGGTGGACTTTAGATAAGAAAGTTGGAATAACATTGGGAGATGAAAATTTGGTAATTCAGATTAAAGATCAGAATCAGGCCCACATAAAAATAATTTATAATTCTTTTATAAGGGGGGGTAGGGGTGGGTGGGTTTGGGGGTTAAATTTTTTTGTTAATTGTTAATAAAACTTTTTCAATAAAAAAAAAGAACTGAGAGTCAAGTTATCACATCCTCATGGGCAAAAGACTAAGATGAAACTGGGAGGTTCCAGTCAAGCAGGGGCGTGACAACTTAGTCTGATTGGGCAGGAGACTGAAATAACCCATTGGATTCTTCAGTCATCATGCTGGAGAACGACATTATTTAGACCAGAGGTCCCAACCTTTGGGGCACCAGGGACTGGGTCTATGGAGAGAGATTTTTCCATGGACCGGAGTGTATGTGGTTTTGTGTGCTTCCTGCATCTCATGGATGGGGCTTTGCTTGTTTGTGCAGACTGGTTGCTGGCATGCTGTGGCCCAGTATTCATCCACAGACCAAGGGTTGGGGATCCCCAATTTAGACTGTTACAGGTAATTCTCCCTGAACTTACAACCACTCATTTTGTGACCAAAGTTACAATTGCACTGACAAACATGATCTTTGACCTCATAGTTACAACTGTCACAACATCTCCATACTTACATGATCATGCTCTGGGTGCTTGGCAACTGGCTCACAATTACAAAGATTACAGTGGCCCAGGATCAGGCAATCACCATTTATGACTTTCCAAGTCAGCTTCCAACAAGTTGTCAATGGGGAAGCCATCAGAAAAGGTTGCAAATTGCACAATGATGTAATGACTACAGTGATTCGCTTAACAATTGTGGTGAAAAGTCATAAATCAGGTATGGTCACATGATGCCCCACTTAATAGCTATACCACTTAACAATTTTTCCAATTGAGATCATAAGTTGAAGAGTGAGTTTTCTTCGTAGAGGTACATAAGGTATAAGGATAAAATAACACTCTCTAAGAACAAAGCTGTCTAGTTATAGAGCCTGGACTGCACCCACCAGTAAAATCCAGATCTGAGTGCATTTGCCCTGGTCTGAGTTCATCAGCACCTTATTCATAACACCATATGAATTCCATCAATAGCTCAGATAGTAAGCTGGCAAACAATCCATTTTTCCCAGAAGAGTAACAGCAGTACATATTAACTAATCTCTCCCCAGGCTGATGGTTCTGATAGCATATTACATTAGAAATAAATATAAATCACAGTAAGGAAGACAAGAGAAGAAGGAATTCTATTAGAGAAACTAAAAAAAATAATGTTTTTTTAATAAAAAGGAACAGGTAATATTTGTCTTTTGTAATTATGTAAGATTTCTTGGAAGCTATCAAGATATAAAAGTGCACTTCTTACCGAAAGATAAAACCCTCTTTATATAGAAATCCAACTGGATTATGAAACCTCCACATAAACAAATTGTGTATTCTAGCAAATAAACCACTGGACTAGCACTGGAGATCACAGGTGACACTCTGTGAGTTAAGAAGGAGAGTGGAGCAGGAAGGTAACTAAGCCCCTGCTGATTGGACCTCCATTGCATTTAAACTGCCCAGAGGTTGTTGGGAAAGCTACAATCTGTAGTTAAGAACGAGGAGGATGGAGCAGGAAAGTAGCTGAGCCCCTGCTGATTGGGCCTCCGTTGTATTTAAAATGTCCAGAGGTTGTTGGAAAAGCTACAATCTATGAGTCAAGAAGGATGGAGCTGGGAAGTAGCTGAGCCCCTGCTGATTGGACCCTCCATTGCATTTAAACTGCCCAGAGGTTGTTGGGAAAGCTACAATCTGTAGTTAAGAAGGAAGAGGGTGGAGCAGGAAAGTAGCGGCCCACCTCTGTGCGCGCATAGGCAGGTTCACTATGTTGCCAGTTTGCCTCGCCTGGCCACTCCGCGTGGTGAGAAGAATGCGCCACTGCCTGCCGAAACCAGGCTGAGGTCTGGATGGCATAGCGCAGGTAACGTGGACTCTCATGCTGCTCGCAGTGCCCCCCTGGAGTCCATGGGTGTGTGAAGAGGGTAAGGCCACTTGTTGGTCTCCTTCAGGGGATGCCTGTTTTTCTCCCTCCCTCATTACAAATATGTTCCCGCCACTCTGCTCTTAACACTGTGCGGCTCTTGTCCAGCAATTTACAGTGGCCTTTCAAGTCATGGCCATTGGGGCTGGCAGACTGTCCCATTCCCCTTGTCCCTTCCTGGGCACAGAGGGGGGGAGGGAGGGAGAGAAGGAACAAAGAAAGAAGAAAGGAAGGGACAATGAGAAGGAGGAAAGGAAGGGACAATGAGAGGGAGGGAAGGAAAGAAGGGACAATGTGAGGGAGGGAAGGAAGGAAGGGACAAGGAGGGAGGGAAGGAATGGACAATGGGAGGGAGGGAAGACACCCGCTAGTCCCACCACCAGAGACCAACAGATCCCCCCATCCCTTCCTTCACCCCCCACAGGCATCCCCCAACCTGAATGATGAGCTGTCTACTCTCCCCCTGGCCATTGACTTTGTCAAAAAGTTGCAAAAGGTGATTACATGACCCTGGGACACTGTGACCATCATAAGTATGAATCATTTGCCAAGCATCCAAATGTAAGTGTGAAAAATGGTCATAAGTCAGTTTTTTCAGTATCGTTGTAACTTCGAAGTCACTAAGTGAATTGTTATAAGTCGAGGATTACCTATACTTTATCATGTTTTTCTTTTTTTTTTTAGTTATCAAGTTTTTGACACCTTGCTAGGCGACTAGTGGTACTCGGATATTGCCATATCCTAAAAGTGGTACAATGGGTGAAAAGGTTGAGAAGGCCTGGACTAAGGTATTGACTGCATTCTTGGATAAATCTGGTGGGAGCAGGATAGAGCTGGTTTGTTCACTCTTGTTCTTCATGGCCTCTCAGTGTCTCAGTACTACTGATCATGAAATCCTTCTGGACTGGTTCTGGAAGTTGGGGATGGCCAGCAGTGTTCTGCCCATTTTCCTCCTTCCTCCAGAATCAGTTCCACTCAATGTTGATAATGGAGGGAGAGAGATCCAGCTGGTGGTCCCCCCTTAGTGTGGTGCCTCAGGGCTCGGTATTCTCTCTCGTCCCATTTAATAGCTATATGAAGCTGTTGGGTGACAGCTTGTGGTATCCTCAGCATGATGCCTGGTTTTATATTTCTATCGCCATGCTACCTGAGTGATGCCTAGGTTTTGTCTCAGTGCCTGGAGGCTGTGGAGGTCTGGATGGGACACAAGAGATTCAGCTCAACCCAAGCAAAATCAAGTGGCTCTGGGTTTTGGACCTCCTGGTTCCAGAGACTTTCTATTTTGAATCTGGATTGAGTCACACCAGTTCAGATATTCACAATCTGGTAGTCCTTCTAGACTCATAGCTCCTACTCAAAGAGCAGATGGCAGCCACAGCAAGAAGGGTTTTTGCATAGCTTAGGGCTATGTATTAGTATTCCTGGACTCGGTCAGTCACGCCCTTGTGACTTCCAGAATGGACTATTGCAATGACCAATATGCGAAGTTGCCCTTGAAAAATGAAAGCTTCAACTGGTGCAAAATGCAATGGTGCAGGCAGTTCCTGGTGCTAATTACTCACCATGTGACAACATTGCTCTGCGAGCTGCACTAGAGTCTGGTGTGCTTCTGGGTGCTATTCAAAATGTGGTCATCACTTTAAAGCCCTTTATGGCTTAGGACTGAGTTACTTACAGGACCTTCACTCCCCAATTGTTTCTACTCATCCTATCTAATATGGCAGAAAGGGCGTACTTCTGGATATTTTCAGCTGGAACGTCGATAGGTGGGACTCCCCCCCCCAAAAGACTCTTTTCTGCTGTATCATTCACTGTTTGGAAAATCAGTCCTCCTGAGATTGGATTGGCCCCATCCCTGTAGGCCTTTTGCAAGGCCTTGGAAACCAGGTTTTGTGCTCAAGCCTATAGAGCAAGGGCATGGATGAGAGCCTGTCTCTTGGTTGTATGGCTTATAGATTAGAATGTGTCTTGTGGCTATCTATTTTTATTTTTGTTTTAAGCCCATTTTGTGTTTATGTTTGATTTTAATCTGCCTGGAGTCACGTAACAGTGTATGAGTAAATAATGAAGGTGGGATATGAATAAATAAAAATCAAGTAAATAAATAAATAATCAATGCATTTAATTTTACTATAGTTTTCTTTCACAGATGCTATGAAGAATTTTAATTTGGATCTATTCTTTCTACACAGATGTTATAAGGATTAGAAGATGTTCATTGACAAAATTATTATACAGAGATTTTGTCTAAAGGAGCCAAGCAGGGAAAGGGTGGGGGGGAGGGAAGGCTGGATTTTGTAATTCACAAGGACTTTTAAAAATTCTTATCATTATTCAACATTATTTTAATGCAACAAAACCAAGCAGTGGTTTAGTGATACTTTGTTAAATATTCAAGTACTTGAAATCTTAGTGTAAACTTATTAAGTGGAACCATTTCTCACTGTGAGTTAGGTAGCCTGGTTCATAATAACTTTTCTTCACAATTTGAGTTGTCAAAAATGCCATCATATAAATGAAAATTGATGTAATAAAGTAGCCTTTAATTTTTCTCTTCCTATGAGGGCAACTACATGGAAAGGGGGAGCATTTTAAAACTTATTCCTGCCTTCTAAGACAAATCCAATCACAGTGAGGTAGCATCACATGATCCATTCTTTCATAGATACAATCAGCAGAAGAGTAACCACCTGAACAGAATTATCCCTTTTGCAAGCTGGCTCCTAAACAGAGTAATTTGGAAATACAATCACTAATTTTACAGAGCAAGGGCATCCCTAAATATGAGCTAAATCCTGCTGATCAAACAGTAAAATGCCCAGGAATGAGCTACAAAGATGCTTAACAGTGAAAACAATAATTCAATTTATAAATTAAAACAAGTTGCACCACATATTCCATTTTTTATTTATTTGATAAGCAGTAGTACTGTGTTTGTCTTTTTTACATTTCAGTGTAGATACAATTATTATGTTATCTGCCATATTACAATATTTAGTCTGTCTTAAGTTTGTTTTTTAAGATACATTAAAAAAACATCAACTGCAAACATGGGAGGATGGAGAGGTGGAAGGGGAAGAATGGTATCCAACCAAAATGTCCACATTTCAGCAAGACTTCACTCATTCTCTTTTAATAAAGTTTTAAGAAATGTCATAATGACATGAGCTCGGGATAACTATAGGCTTTTTTCTTCACTGATGCTCAGGACGTGGCACTGGTGATGTTGTAAACAGCAGAAAAAACAGGGGATGCCAAGTGACCAATTATGGAGGCACCACAGACCTGTTTTTTTCCCCACAGAACACACCAAGCAGAGACAGAAACAATCTCCTTACAGCCATATCTGCAGAATATTAAACTCATGCTACATAGCTGTACTCGTCTGCCGAGGCCTGGCTCCGTTCAATGTACTGTTTGTCTATCAGAACTTCAATACACTTCTTAATCATGCTGATACTTGGGTTAAACCTAGCTCTTGATTGGCTAATTACCTGTGCAAAGGAGAGAAGAAAGAAAACCTGATGTAAATGCTGCCTAATTAAAGGAGATGGGGGGAAGGGGATTTCAAAACCAAGCCAAGTACACACACACACACTAGAATAGATATACCGTATATGCTGGCGTAGAAGGCGACTTCTGCAAGCGCTAAAATCGGCGCCAAAGACGGGGGTCGTCTTATACGCTGAGTCGTCTTATACAACGGAAATACTGATAGTTTCCGGCGTATAAGACGACGTTCTAGGAATGCGGCTCGGCGACAAAGATGGGGGTCGTCTTATACGCCGGGTCGCCTTGTACGCCGGCATATACGGTAGATAGATATAGATATATTTTAACAGAGATACATTTTTCCAAAATTGCAGGCCAGTTCGTGTATTTCTGGAGCAAGTGAAGAGCTTGGGGCAAAGTTCCTAATTCATGCAGAGGCAACAATGTCTAGGATCACAACTTTTGGAAAAGGAAAAATACTATCACTCAATTCATGCTTGGATACTAATATGCCATGTTAGTATCACCATGAACAGGCTCAGAATTGCATATAAACAAAACCATTTACATTCAAGCATCATCAACAATCTTTCTGATGCAAGACAACATATTTTAAGCTGGTCAGATGATGGAGGTTAAAGAATACTGAGCATGACATTATATATCATGATATGTACCTGTAACCCACTATAGTCCTTGCTTAATGATGTTGCTTAGTGCCATTATGAAATTATGAGGACCTCCTTCCCCAAAAGCTATTTACAACCTGGTTCAGGAGTTGTACATACTCTCTTTGATGGTGGTCAAATGACTTCATTTCAGATGCTTAGTAATTGTTTGACTTTTATGACTTTTTTGCTGCTTTCTGTTTTTTTCAGCTGGTTTCCATCAAAAACCACTGATGATACATTGATTCGCTTATCAACTATGGTGTTTGCTTAATGATCACCAGAAAAAAGTTGTAAAATTGATCTCATGAGTGCCTTGACTAATGGCCATCATGACTTATGACAGAAAATCCCCAGATTCCATTACATTCATAAGTCGAGGAGTACAACATGTAACACGTCACACCTTACTTCATCTTGCACAGGACAACCAGCTTATTTCAATTGGCCCAACTAACCACCCCACTTAACAAGATTTCTACTCGCCAAGTGGCACATAATCTTACCTCCTGAATGAGAGCATTGTGTCGCAACAACTTTCGTGCTTTCATGATGCGGACGATTGCAGCTTGAAGGTACATTTTCCTATCTTCATCTACAGCACTTCTTGTTTGCTCCATTTCCTGCAATACAAGACAGTATAATTCAGTGGGTTATTAGCTGTGATCACCTGCAGAGCCATCCTTATTCAAACGGTATATAGTCTTTTGTGATCCGGGTGAAAACTATTATTTTCTTAATAAGCTATATGGAAGAAGCTAATCCTTTGGTTTAGTTTAGAAACTAAATGAAACATGAATGAGGGACCATGGTAATCCTTTGCTTTAGCTTCTTTTCCAGAGTTTAAACCAGTGTTTTGCAAAGTTGGCAACTTTAAGATCTGTGGACTTTAATTCCCAGAATTCTCCGGTCAACACGGGGAAACTGACTCATCTAAAAGTTGCCAAGTTTGAAAACCCCTGATTTAAACAAAGAGGTTGATAGCTAAAAATAGATCTAAGTAGGCCATACTTGGTTTGATCCTGTAAAGCAACTTTTCTGAAGTAATTTCATTGGGACCACATACCAGTTATATTGCGCTTTAGCTTTCAATGTTACTCAAATCCAGGCAATACGATGCAGACCTTAAGTAAATCTTTTATCTATTATTATAGTACAGATATTCAAACAAACTATGCCTATGTTCTTACAAATTCTGGATTCACTGAATATTCCTAAATCCCATTGTAGAAATCCAAATAATGTTCTATATGGAGACAAAACACTAAGAATTCTTCTTTCCTCTCTTTGATAAATGAAGTCACCATAGAGTACATTAAGTACTTTTGCAGCAGCTGTGTATAAATCTTAAACTCAAAGGAAATATGCCACTGAATACCAAACTGCTAGATGCAACTACAACAGAGAATTACTATTTTGTGTTTCCGAGTTTCCTGGGATTATCAGGGGAGGATGGAAAAGAGAATGTTTAACTAAATGAACCAGTAGCCAAATTCAGTTCAGCTCATCTTTTAATCAGAACCAGAAAGATTCCAGACACAGTAAAAATGGAATATTATGGAACTATCATTAAAGATAAAAAAGAATTGATAATTTTAAGATCTTAAACATGGACAACATTTATTTTACTGTTCTTTAAATCTGATTATCAGATTATAAAATCTGAAATGAAATCAACAAGAATACTTTTTCAGAATGTGAAGTATAGTGCTATAAACTGCTAAAGTTAAGGAACAAAATAACCCCCCCCCCATGTACATTGAAAAACAAATACTTTTGAGAAAACATGGTCAAACACCTTAAAAACAAAGAGTAATTTCAACCATTTTAGAGGCGCTTACTACCTTAATAAGTACATTTAGCATTGCTTTGCCAAAGACTCTTATTGGATCAGTGGAATAATAAGTACAATGTGATACTTGTTGTGAAATTGAAGTTCAAGACACATTAATTCTTAGCTGTTCTAGATATTTCCTAAAACATATGGCTGAAATAAACATTCCAAGTTTATTTTGTAATTTTGAGGCTGCATTCATTATTAACATGTTGAAGTAAGCAGGACTGCTAGCTTACAGAACCAATGAGATCGCAAGTGATCCTATGAAGAAAAAATTTTCGGCCAACTTTGGCTAATAATGTCTTCCTAGAAAGATATTTTATTATGCAAGTAGCACAATAACTACATTTGAAATAGTTTAAAACAAATTAATGTAAATGATAAAATTCAGAAAGTATTTTCAACAAAAACATTCTTTGTACAAAAAAAAAATTATTTGAAGATAAATGTATAATTTATATAGTGGTAATGCCATTTTGGCTATCATTTCCAAAATAGGGTACTGGCTAATAAAATTAATTTTAGATAATTATGGTAAAATTGTATTAGAAACATCTGGTGTGAATTGTTATATTTATTAATGTAATAATGTTGACAATGTATTAATGATCATAATGCTCTTGAATAGTGTTACTAATTTAAATATACCCAAATCATTAGTAAACAAATAAATAAAATACAAAATAAGTGTCTTGTGGGGAAACCTACATATCCCTTGTAAGTTAAAGGGAAATGATAAATAGAATTATTGCATGTTGAAGCAAATCAGAGATGTTCTGAACAAAAACAGATAGTAAAGAAAATAAATGAAGAATTAATGTCATAACCTTATTTGGAAATAAATACCATTAAACATATGGGCACTGATCATATAGGCTAGAATTATAAAGAATGAAATAAATATAAAATAAACAGATAAAGCTATCTAAATTTACTAGCAACATCCACAGGCAGCAGAAACCACCATGTTGCTTACTTATACGCAATAAACAATTCTGGCTCCCTGCGGTGTCTGGAAGTGGTAAATGGATCTTACCTTGCACTAAAAATGCATAGGGGTTGCATTTCCAAAAAAGATTCCAAGTTATGTCAAAGAGTAGAGAATAGGTAGTTTTCACCAGATGAAATGAAAAAGAACCAAGCAGCAATAAATCAGAAAACAGAATATGCTATTTTTTATGTTTGTTTTTTATGGCTGTTAATTTTGAAAAGATACACATTTAGAAATATTTCGGATTCTCCCCTCTAAAATATATTTTCCATCTCATTTTGAAGGAATTTATTTATTTATTTGTATTTAACTGCTGAATTACTAAAAATAAAAATAAAAAAAAAATCCTGAATTTGCCTTCAATTGCCCCAAACCTTCAGGAATATAACATTTTTTTAAAAAAAAAAAATTAGAAAAGCTAGTTAGGTAGAAGTGTTAAACAAGCTGCTTTTTGATTATTTATTTCTGATATTATTAGTAAATGTTTGATGTAGTTTTAAAGAAGACCTGCTGAAAGTAATGAACTTTTGTTAGTCACGATTTCAATGGGCTTCCTCTCTATATTATTAACTGGGGGTTCCAACCCATAGTTGAGACAATGTAACCCTAGAAAGGGAATGTCAACAAGTATGCTCCCAGATTGCTAATCTCACAAAGTCTGCAACTGTTTCCATGTTCCACTTTTATGTTTCATTAAGTGGCAACCCTAAGTCAGTTGTTTGGGCTCAGCTGCTAATCAATGTCAGGACTGGTTAGTACTGGGATAAGGAAGGACTTTGTAGACAAGCCTTGGAAGCCCATAAATTATTTTGGAAGGAAAGGATGCCAAGAAAGCTGTACAGAAATGTCCAGAAGTGAGCTTGACTTAAAAGAGATGTTATTCAGTGTTAGGTCCCTTGTGAAATACAGCTTATATACATTATTATTGACATTAGCAATACTTGCCTGGGGGGTGTCTTTTTGCATTGAAGTAGTGATTTTAAATTTTGTTCGTTTACTGCTAAAATTCATATTTAATGAAAAAGTGGACTCTGCCTCTATATCTTCCTGCAAGAAAAAAAAAGAGTGTTTTTCCTCCTTTCACACACATATAAATGATGCCAAACATATCAACAACTTGTCAGTTTAAGGGAAAGCATCTTGCTTTGAAAATCTGTGCTTGCATATGGATTACATCTCCACTGATGAAATATAAACATATTGCTACTTATTCAATTTGGCAAGTTTGAACTATTTCAATTCTCTACAGAGCATCTTGGATGCCTAAGATAGTGAAAGTACTCCATATGTTTTCAAACTAACCCCAATATAATTCTTTCAATAAAAGAAACACAGAAACATTCATGTTAGTAAGATTAACATGTAGTAAATGTGATCTTTTTGGAAAATATCTTTTGGCAACAGAGGAGAATATTTTGTAGTTAAGAGGCCCAAAAGCAAAACAGCATGACTTTAGAAGCAACTTACTTTCAGTTTATTGGCTAGAAATAACATTAAGGGTAGGTTTAAATTATAGTGACAAAAGGCACATTTTAATACTACCATTGGCTCTACGACGGCATTTGCATCATAATTTGTAGAGTATCAATCAATAAGACGTATTCGGTCAATGATCAGAAAAATTTAAAAGAACAAAATAAAAACTGAGTGAAACAAACAAATACAATAACAAACTAACAATAGCAAAGTAAATAACAATATGAAATTAACTCCTCAAATGCTATATTAATACAATTTTTGCCCAGGAGATAGATCTAAAACATTAATAGGTATAAAATAAAAACCACATATTCTCTATAATTAACCGTTAAGATATACCAAACCAAGTAGTATTTTAAAACAAAAGATAAATAATTCTTTGATCTATTGTATTTTGCTTTTATTGTAGAATACAAAATTGAGCTATGACACTTATAATGAATGGTTTTAAATCCTGAAGGAGAAGGTTCCTGTAAAAATTTATATGGCTTCCCAGGCAATTTGGGATACAATGTAGAGTGACCTAATGTATCTGTAAAATTCACAAGGCAAAAATAGGTGTGTCACTGTTTCAATGTCCTTTTTCATCACATGGGCACAATTTGTAGAGTAACCTACAACTAGATGAGCTCATATGATATGCCATGCTAACTTACATGCCATGGGACAGGATACATGCCGTATGTTAAGCCAATACCAAACAGTTCATGAATGACCTAATGACACAATGTTAATTTTCCTCTCTCAGCTAATTTACATGGTATCACATGTAAATGGTACACTTGGGTACTCTCTGGGCTACAGTAGAGCACGCAAGCAAGTCCTTAAAATATTTGTATCTGACGTCTGAAGTTCTTTTCAAATGTCCACGAGTTAATACAGAGAACCACAATTCTAAAGTGTGACCAATGGGATTCTTAGGAGTCGCCCCTCCCTTTCTCTTTCTTTTCTGAAGAGAAAGTCATATTTAAAATAAATTTTCAAAGCTCTATGAATTTCAAGTCCTTTGCCAAGTACATCAGGACTGTGTTCAAGAAGCTTAAAAAGCATTTGGGTGGTTTATAGAAATGAAGAATGGAAAATGCTAAGCACACCAACAACACTTTTTAAGCAGTTATATACAAATAAATATTTCAAATCCACTGAAAGTAAATTTGAAGCAACAATTCAGCTCTTTCAAAAAATAACTTATACACAAAGACATCTCTAGAAAACAACAGCTTTTGGTAAAATGGCTAAACTGCTTCAATGTCTAGGAAACCTTTGTATTTAAAAAGTAAATTCAATACAGAATATAATTTTAATTTTAAACCATTGTTGGACTACAGCCTTATCCACAGAATCATGCTATCTCCAAAATTTTAAACTTCATGTCTTAATTTAATGTATAATGCATGCTTTACATCAGGGGTGTCAAACTTGTCATCTGATGTGTCGCGACGTTTCGCGACTTTTTTTCCATTGCCAGCAATGGGGTGGGCGCAGTTTTGCCATGACACATCCAGCCCATGGGCTGGCAGTTTCACACCCCTACTTTACATTAATGCTTTACTTACCGTATATGCCGGCATATTAGACGACTTCCGGAAGCGCTAAACTCGGCACCAAAGATGGGGGTCGTCTTATACGCCGAGTTGTCTTATACGCCAGAAATACTGGTAGTTTCCGGAGTATAAGACAACGTTCTAGGAAGGCGACTCGGCGATAAAGACGGGGGTCGCCTTATACGCCGGGTCGCCTAATACGCCGGCATATACGGTACTATCTATAGTGTTTTTTGAACTGAACTAACAAGTTTTTAACATAAAGTTCAATAGGGGGACTTGAACATTTTTGATCATAAAATGATTATAAAGTATATTACAATATTATAAGCTTCTTTTTTAAAACTAATTTTCATTAGAGAGGTTTTTCACAGAGGAAAAAATAATATAAATTTAAAGAAAAAAAAAGAAAAGTAATGTGGGTAATAAATAAAAGAAAAAGACAGAAAAGAAAAAAGAAATAATTTCTGATGCTCTTTACAGCAGTTATAAATTTTCACTTTATCCTCTCTATATTCAGTGACTTTTTAACCATATTCTGAGAATACGATAAGCTTCTAAAGATACATTAGAATATATTTGCTTCATAATAGTTCAGTTTTGTTACTAATCTGTATTTCTTTATCTGTACCTGTTTTTCTTATTTGTACCATCTATTATTCCTATTTTTTCAAAACATATAATAGAAAAACGCCACCCCCCCCAAACGTGTCCTTTTTTGTAACTTACCTTATCTGAGTCATGGTTGATCATTTTGACATCAAGTAATGATTTGATAGTTTTGGTCAGCTCCTTCTCATTCATTTGTGTGCTATCCTGGAGCTCTTTGTAACTGACGATTTCACTATTGTTAAAGGCCAGCAGCACTGCCATTTGGTAAGTGGTAACCATGGCTACATAGGGTTTGCACAAATAATTCATTTTGACCTCGCCTGCAAGTTAAGTATAAAGATAATGAATTAATTGAATTAAACCTCAAAAATTATTAATAAAGCCTCACTTCATTCCTCCAACCTGGAGGCAGGAAGAAAGCCATATTTGATCCAAGGATATAGCAAAACAAGAACTGAATTTGCAAGACTGTCCTGAAGAGAAATTAGATTTTTAAAAAGGATGCTACAGGTAGCCTTTGATTTATGACCAGAACTGAGCCCAAAATTTATGTTGCTAAGCGAGACCATTGTTAAAGAGAATTTTGCACTATTTTGTGACCTTTCTTGACAAAGTTGTTAAGTGAAACACTATAATTGTTAAGTTAATAACACGGCTGTTAAGCAAATCTGGCTTCTCCATTGACTTTGCTTGTCAGAAGGTTACAAACGGTGATCATATGACCCCAGGACACTGTAACCGTCATAAACATGAGTCAGTTGCCAAGCACCTGAATTTTGATCAAATGACTGTGGGATGCTGCAATGGTCTTAAGTCACCTTTTTCAATGCAGTTGTAACTGTGAATAGTTATTAAATGAACTGTTATAAGTCGAGGATTACCTGTACTTTGAAAATTATAGGGGATACAGAAGCATTTTTTTAAATTTAAATTACAATGCTTGATTTAGTTTTTCTCCTGAAAAAAAAATCAATCGAGAATATAAAATATAAAATTTAAAACAATTGATTTTTCAGATAATAACCACAAGAGATATAACAAAAATATCCAACTGAGATATATTAAGATAACCAGATTAGCTAAAATAGAGAAAATAATTTAAGGCTTATCATCATCTTCATCAAAATTTCAAAAGATGTGCAATATACATTTCAACTAAGCAAAACAGTTATTCTTTCAAAAGCTAAGGATCATATAAATTTATTTTACCTGTGCAAAGATAATGTAACCAGGTAAGTTTCCTTCCACTGAAATGTTGACTGTAAAATAATTCAAACTGAAAAACAAAACAACCATTTTGGTCAAATATTTCAAGGGCAGAAAAAAATATTTTTAAAAACATTAAAAATAATGATCTTATCTGAAACACAACAAAGGTTAATTAAAAATAAGCATTTTAGATAGTCTATCTAAGATCAAAGTGGAATAATTGAATTACACATAGTAAAAATATTCATCTCTATATTGTAAAAAAGTTCTACTTCTGAATGCAGGACCCTGGACAATGAAGCAAAACTTAACTGAATATCACATCACAGAAACAACAATGATTTTTCAGTGCTTCTCAGTTTACATTCATTCACCTTCACAGAGATGAGAAACACCCGATTTATTCAAAGCTACCCAAGACATCTTAAAATTCTAACTCTTCCTCCCCAACCTGAAAAACCGGATCCAATTTATTTGCACCCTGCAAGGTAGTCCAGTCAAGAAGCACAACTAGAAATATTAGCACTATCTGTATTGTAAAGGTACATTAACAGAATCTTGCAAGACTGAAAGTTATTTTCTCCCCTTTCTTTTATTTTCCGAACTTTTCCTTTCTGGAAAGTTTCCATAGGAAACTGTGGGCTGACGTATCTTTTACACACTAATTGTTGGTGTTAAGTTGGTGATCATCACCGCATAATATTACAATTTGCTACTATAGATTTATTACGCAACTTTAGAAGTTGTGGGTGCTTCATCACTGGAGGTTTTTAAGAAAAGACTGCACAGCCACTTGTCTGAAATGGTATAGGATCTCCTGCTTGGGCAGGCGGTTGGATTAGAAGACCTCCAAGGCCCCGTTGAGCAATATTTTGTTTTTTATACTCAGAGCTACTTTTAAATGAATTTGTACATTTTTATATAACCTGGCAACAATGTGCCCCAAATCACCATCAATCCCATTTGAAAATGGAGACTGTAGAGAAATTGGGAACTACTTTTAAGAAGTCCACATCATCATCATAGATAGGAGAAATGGGACACCTTACTTTTTTATTCATTGGGCATCTCAAACTCCTAAAGACATAACCTAAAGAACATGAAAAATGTTCTAGCTAGCAATTTCTTATTGGATGATGATTAAAAGACGTTTAGGAGCCCCAGTACTAAAATTGTGCTTCAAAAGTTGCAAATCAATTCTCAACAATAAGCCACACTGCACAGTAGTCTATTATCATAACAAAAACATTCAGAACAGGAACAATAGTACCGCCATTCCTTTAGCTGTTTATTTTAACAGGACAAGCTGTTTTCTGAGAAACTTCAAACAGCATTTAGAACAATTTGTCCTTTGACGAAAGAAAAATGGAAGAGGCTTTTTACAGATTCTTAAATAACTCTAAAAAGTATTTTGAATTTCTTGCTACAGCAATTGCAAAAAGATAAACCTCACATTAATGACTTTCTATGAAATATTAAAAGTATGCATTACACGAGTACCTATTTAATCCCATAAGTCAAGTGCACACACCTTAATTGATGTTTTATGAAATTAATACCCAGTGTGGAAGTTAGTACAATATCATTTAATTTAACTGATTTAAATTTTATTTCCCAAGCCTCAGAATATGGGGTGTCTGTCTTCTCCTGCTGCCATCATGAGATTTAAAAGAAGAAAGAATAAATGTTCTATTTTATAGCTCTTTTTTCCCTGAAATGAACTAAAAATAAAAAGCAAATTCTAGCTAAATTCAAATAATATTAGTCAATTACCTCTAATCTAATGAATCCAAAAGCAAACACATAATTTGATAAACACAAAGTTCTCATTGAGGATCAAGCTGGCTTTCCATTTGCAAAATGTGCAAGGAAGTCAATTAAGAATTTGCTTATTACACAATTTTATCTAACTGTAAAGAAGTACACAAAAAAAGCTAAACATTCTGTCAATTCTTTAACAGCTGTCTTGAATGCCCACTGACATTATGCCAGCCACATTTGTACCCCAGATTGGTTTAGTAAGGAATTTAATGGAGACAAGAGAAATTTTGGGCAAAATTCTTTGGAACCTGGTAGCCTCTTCAATGTTTTAGACAATTATTTCCATATTAAGCTTCTTTGCAACTTTTTGTAATCAGGTATCATCCAGATGTATCTGAATTGCAATTCTTACGATTGCATTAGATTGTAGAAGACATTAATAGGAAATAAGTTTCTTTGAATAAAGTTTTTAGAATAAGTAATATACCTATTCAAGCTATTAGCATATACATATACATACATACATACATACATACATATATACATATATGTTTTCTGAGGTTTTCGCGGGTGTTTGTATGTAGGTCTTTGGTTATTCGGGTTTTCTCCCGTGTAAAATTGGAAGTGTCTTGGCGACGTTTCGACGAAGTCCCATTTCTCATCTTCAGGTGTTTTCAGAGAATTGCTGCCCGAAGCTGAAAACACCAGCCTGAAGATGACGAATTGGACTTCGTTGAAACGTCGCCAAGACACTTCCAATTTTACGCGGGAGAAAACCTGAATAACCAAAGACCTACATGTATGTATGTCCTTAATGGTTGTAAAGATATGAATCCCAGGCATATTTGTTTTTAATGATGCAATCCTCGATCTCCAGGAAGGTTATAAACTAGTTATTTATTGTTAAAACAGTATTTAAAACAATAAAAAACAGTTATATACAAGGTTAAAATAACTTAGCTTTCGCTGGTCCTCTGCCAGCGTCCTCAGAGTGGGGCTTAGGGGTGGGGAAGTTTGTTTTACTCTCCTGCCGATCTAACTGCCTGCTCATTGTCCACGTGATGGGGCCACTCTTCCTGATTGCCTGTAACTGCCTTAACTGTTCCGCTGTCTCTTTCTTGCACTCCAATTTTGCATTTTTCTGCTCTGTTACCCTTGTGCCGCCTCCTCCTCTCTGCGCTGTTATTACCAACACTCCCTCAATCCCTCCTCTCTACTCAATGTAAGTTGTCCTCTCTGATCCAGCATCACACGAGTCCTGCCACGGAGTTCCTCCTTTTTATTTTCCATGTTTCCTGCCATTTTTGCATTCCATGGCAGTTACAGGCAATCAGGAAGAGTGGCCCCATCACGCGGACAATGAGCAGGCAGTTAGATCGGCAGGAGAGTAAAACGAACTTCCCCACCCCTAAGCCCCACTCTGAAGACGCTGGCAGAGGACCAGCGAAAGCTAAGTTATTTTAACCTTGTACATAACTGTTTTTTATTGCTTTAAATACTGTTTTAACAATAAATAACTAGTTTATAACCTTCCTGGAGATCGAGGATTGCATCATTGAAAACATATATATACATATATAAGTCATTTAAAAGGTTTCATGTAATATATTTCAGATAAATTTGCTTTCCTTTTATAAGTATTGTTCTGATTTTTAGGTTTTGGTTAACTAGCTTCAAAAGCATGATGCCTTTTGATTTAATCATGACATTTTATTAGTTGGATTACAAAACTTTTCATAATTCCCTACATTAATTTTTCACTATACATCAGGAAATTCAGAAAATATTTAAATGAAGAGTTTGTATTACTCATTCCAGATTATATGGCATACCTCTATAGTAATGATTATTTTTGCAAATGTTGGAATCAAGAAGGCACTGAGAAACTCTAAGAGCTGAGAAAGGACCTACCTTGGGAAGTTAAAATGTTAAGTCTGAGGATGGTATGTTATAGGAACATAAATAAATACGCTAGAAATTGATGCAATATGGTACTAGTTCTACTATTCCTGTCCACTGTTTTTCATTCTCTAGTTAACTACCATCTATTCATTAGGACCTGCAATTCTAGTATCTGTATTTTTTGAATATCTAATGGAAATTCAGTGGAGTTGCAGGCTTAGAGCAACATTTATGCCCTTGAGATTGTCAGATGACAAAATTGTCCCTCTCAGAATTTTCTCAGCATTTAATTATCTATATTATTTTGCAGGTGCTTCTTTTATGAAAAAATTGGATACAAAGTTGATAATGACCAGTGCTTTTTTTGTAAAAAAAAAAAAAAAAAAAAGTGCCAGAACTCACACACGTCATACAACCTGCCTTGCGTATTCTACAAGGTTCTATCCAAAAAAGGTGCTGGAACTCCGTTCTGGGCGTTCTATAACAAAAAAAAGCCCTGATAATGACCAACTTCTCCTTTTTATTCTCCTCCTCTCTTTATTATATGATTGGCCACACAGGCAGTCAGATGTTTAAACTAGATTTCCGATTTTTATTCGCCTATAAAGTCCTTCCCAGGGACCTGGAATAGGCAGATGTTGTTGTTTGATGATGTTATAGATGTCATCACAAGGTGTAATCTGTTCCAACTTTGGTTTAGACATTAAGACACTAGACAAGAAACCATCTTAGCCATGAAAGCCAGCTAGATGATCTTGGTCCAGTTACTCTCTCTCAGCCCAACCTACCTCAGAGGATAGTTGTTGTGGGCAAAACAGGAGAAAGAAGGAGTACTATTTATGTTTGTTACCTTCAGTTATTTATACAAGTAATAAAGGTGGGATGGAAATAAATAAATAAAGCTGCCTTTTGCAATTGATGGCACAATATTCCTACATTCATTGTGGCTTGGATGCATGATTTGCAGTTTTAAACTTTTCAGTCTCCAATGCAAAACCTCTAACAGGTAACAACCAAAAACAAAAAAGAGAAAAGAACATACATGTTGAATTGATCATCAGGAGTGGAAATGATTTTTAAGCACTGCTATTATGGGACAGTTTTATTCCTCACCAGTCAACTGGTCTTCTCAGCTAAACTCATCCTTAATTGGTTCTGGGAGGCATGATGAGTATCAAAAATGATGAATACCAAATGAATTTTTCTCACAAGGAATAATGTGGTGAGTCACAAGACAGCCAAAACTTACAAGTTCTAGCTTATGCATTGAGCTAACTAACTAACAATGAAAACTAATCTCAGTGGCAAAGCACAGACCCTTCTCTGCCTAATTTACTGACCTTGAGATTACTAGAAAAGATGAAGCTCTTAAAAGAGAGGATGAGATAGAGAAAAAGCCGAAAGAATGAATTATGAGAAACATCCTTGCTAAAAAGAAAAGCTGATTCTGACAAGTTCATGGTCAAAGAAACAGATTTATCACAAAAAAGTTTTATGTTTCTCTGACTAATTAACTGTAATGGAAATAAATTTAAGACAAAGAAAGGAGGATACATTTTTTCAGAAATCTGAGGGAAGGCTAGGGCAAGATATACAGATATAGGGCTTCCTTTAAATTGTCATCAATTTAAGCCAAAGATCAAAGGCTTCTTTCTTGATCCTGGCAAATTGGAAATAAAATATTAACTTGGGCTAACAGCTGACTGAAGGAATATAAGAATTGTTTCAAATAGTTTGGAACTTTTCACAAGTTTATGAAAAATGGAGACTATGAAGCAGAAAAGAGAGAGAACTGTTTATTTAATGTTGAGGAGCCTTGTTAGGACAAATCACAAAGCAACAAAAAACATGAATGGGTGTTTCAGAAACTATAGAACTATAGAACATAAAATATTGTTAGAAAAACCACTCCACAATAAAAAATACTAATAAGTAGATATTAGCCAAGAGCTTGATATATGAAGTCTGAATTATAAAAATGGTAAAATAGATGTGAAAGAACACCTTCAAATGAAGATCTTTCATGAAAGGGAAAAAAGCCAGAACTATTCCTATACAACAAAGATTACAAAAAACTGATGGTAATGGTTAAGGCACCAGGCTAGAAAGCAGAAGACTGTGAATTTTAGCCATGAAAGCCAGCTGGGTGATCTTGAGCAAGTCACTCTCTCAGCTCAACTCACCCACAGGGTTGATGTTGAGAAAATAATAGGAGGAAGGAGTACAGTATTAAATATGTTCACTGCCATGAGTTATTTCTAAAAATAATAAAAACGGGATACCGATAAATAAATAAATATTTCAGGAGAAAAGTTTATCTCTCCCACATACCAATGTCCTTACTTTAGTATACACAGGTATAAACATATTCCTTAAAAGGGGATGTATGTGGTTTCCCTATATGAAATTTGACATTCTGTAGAATTTAATATCTTTAGGAAAGAAATATGACACTATGAAAGGCAGAATCCTGAATTCAATAGCCTAGGGTAAACTATAAGCACTCACCCTTGTAATTTATAGAAATAGTAGAGGCTGCCAGGCTTTACAGCTTATAAAGACAGAGAAAATACAGTCTGCCAGAGTACCAAATTAATGCTATGAACATAACTGGATGAACTGAAATCCCATGATCATAAGGATATATTTACAAAAAGGATATGTATATTAAACATGTGGATCATATTAGCAACCCAGGCTCCTTGTATGCTTTAAATTATTATTATTAATTCACTGCTAACAATAGTTAAACCTTTGCAGCAAAACATGAGATATTTTCTTCTGATTAAACCCAAAAATTGTTGAGCAACAATGAAGAGATGATTGAAGAAAACAATGGGAAAAAAATGAACTCTAAAAGGCTGATAGTCAAGAAAAGGCATATTATGGTCAGAAACCAAGAAAAAAAAGTCTTGCTAAAAAGAAATGGCAAGATAATTAATCTAAGAGCGTAAAGACTCATTCAATATTCCGATAATCAAACCATAAGAGTACCATACCCGCTTTATGGAACATTCCTGCCCCCTCTCCCAATTGATATCGTAGTAGGTTCCGTAAGTCCTTGAAGATCTGTCTATATTTTAAGATGGCTCCATTGTTAATATTTACTTTCTCCTACTCCTAGTGGTTTATGTTTTTTTTAAAAAATGACAGTTTAATATTTTTAATAATGATTGTTTTTTTATATTTATTGCTTTATTTAATTGTTGTACATCATGTAGAGTCACTTTTTGTGAGATGGTCAGCTATATAAATTTAATAAATATATTTATTAAAAGTTACAAATACCATGTGCGTCATGGTAGTTAGGAAAATACCTAGCAAAAGACATGTATAGTAAGATATAAATTAATCTTGTCAAAGGCAGTTTGTCCTAATAGATATTCAGAATTCTTGAAAATTACCTTAACCAGAAAGACTATTTAGCCTTACCTCATAAGTCAGTACACCTGCCTTGTTTAGCATTACAGAATAAATTGTTGGCAAATTTTCCTCAGTTTTAATAGGATTTTCACTCAATAGAATTTGAAAACTGAGGAACGTTTGCTTATGATTCATTCTGTAATGCCAGACAATGTTCAGACTTCTACCTTTCATCTAGCACAGTGTTTCCCAAACTTGACAATTTTAAGGCATGTGGACTTCAACTCCCAGAATTCCACAGCCAGTGTTGCTGGCTGTGGAATTCTGGGAGTTGAAGTCCTCATGCCTTAAAATTGTCAAGTTTGGGAAACACTGCTCTAGCACAAGGAAACCTATAGAATATGTAAGGATATTGGTTTGGACTATTATATTATAACAGGGATCTTCAAACTTGGCCCTTTTATGACTTGTGGACTTGAACTCACAGAATTCCTCAGCCAGCATCATAAAAGGGCCAAGTTTGAAGACCCCTGTATTAAAAGAATGATACGCTTGCATCACCTACATCTTAAAGAAGACATACGGATATTAGAAGTACTTTGTAAAGAACCTTCCCCAATGCTGATACTCTCCAGATATGTATACCAACTCTGACAATTCTCAGCAAAAACCACAAAGGTAAAATGATAATCCAGGTATTAAAACTGAAGAGGGTTGCTGTGATCAAGCCAAAAGCTATCTTAGTTACATATTCAGTTCAACTTTTATTTCTGCCCAGTCATTCCTAAATTGTTGAATCTGCAATAAATCTCCTACTAACCTACCATCTGCACACTTTTTTCCAGTTCCTGAGGAATTGCAAAGGTAGATGAAGGCGCCTGGGTCAAAGGCCATGCCCCAGCCTAAAAAATAACCATATTAGCATTTTATTTTTACACCAAAATTATGTCATTCAAAATATATATATATATATATAAAGCAGCTGTCATCTTTAAAAACAAACAAACCAAGATCCAAGTATAATCATAGGAGCAGAGCTGTGAATAACATTATTTGAAATGATAAAGCACAGAAATCCATGGAAAGCTAAATAAAATCTCCTTGGTTGACCATGGTTCCTGATAAATTCATGAACATGTCTATGTCAATAATATTGGAAACAAAGCAAAATACTACAAAAAGACATTCAACAAATTGGCTTTAAAAGAAAAAGTAGGTTTTAAGTGGGTAATAATCAAAATAGCAGAAAGGGCCCAGGTTCTCCAGCTCTATTCTTGGCAAAGTCAAGTGTTCGGGGTACAATCACACAATTCCTACAGGCTGAAAATTATATCCATTTCCCTACTGGCTGCTAAAAGACTTTATTATTCTATTTTTCTCACCAGATTCTTCAAACAGTCACAAATGCAAAGCATTTAATTGAGCTTCTCATTTTGAAAAAAAAACAGTCATGGACAATATGAAAACGGGCACTTTAGCTGGTGCTTCCAGGCATGTTACAAATATCCTACAAGAGATTTTGGGCTGCTGGTGTCTGAGAAGACTTCTTTTTGCAGCATCCCATCATATTCTTGAAGAATTGCCTCTGACTCATCTGTACAGATGCTACTGGGTTAACATTTTTTGTGAAAAACGTTCTATGTTAATGAAGAAATTATATAAAATATAAAAAGAAATTTAGGTATAGGTAATCCTTGACTTACCAAAATTTCTATTGCTAAGCGAAACATTTGTTAAGTGAATTTGCCCCTTTTTACAACTCTTTCTTTCTTTTTATTAAAAGTTTTACAAATTTAATACAATATAACCCAAATCCCTTCCACCCCTTCCCCCCCTCCCCCACTTCCCAGAGCTGATTACAGGGTAAAAAATAAACAAACATAATCTAACTAACATTACCCGACTATACTATCAATCAAATCCATAACACACTTTAACTCCTTTTCAAAACAAGTGTTAACAAATTAAAAACAAAAATAATAATATAATTAAACCATAATACTAAAAATAATATAAATTCAACCATATTGAACTATTAAAAATAATCTAAAATCTACTCATAAGCAAGATAATACTTTTCAGTCTCATATTTCTTTTGAATATAATCAATCCATCTTCTCCAAACTGAAATATATTTTTCTTGTGAATTGGTCCTTCAAATAGGTGGAAATTTTTGCCATTTCTGCTAAATTAGACACCTTAACTATCCATTCTTCCATAGTAGGCAAAGAGTATTTCTTCCAATATTGCCCCACCGGTAATACAACTGGTGGGGCAATATTTACAACTCTTTCTTGCCACAGTTGTTGAATAAATCATTGCAGCTATTAAGTTAATGACAGTTGTTAAGTGAATCTGGTTTCCCCATTGATTTTGCTTGTCAGGTCACAAAAGATTAGATTATTGTGGGACACTGCGACCATGATAAACGTGAACCGGTTGCTAAGTGTCTGAATTTTGATCATGTGACCATGGGGATGTTGTAATGGTCGTAAATATGAAAAATGGCCATAAGTCACTTTTTTCAAAGTCGTTGTAACTTTGAATGGTCACTAAATGAACTGTTGTTAAGTTTAAGACTACCTGTACAAGATTACAAAATATTCAGGACCTACATTCAATGAATATTTGCTCTGCATTGTATGTTACGAGCAAACTTAGGAAAATGTAATGTAATCAAAATGGGGGCTATCAATCAATGTTCGTAGATGCTGACAAAATGCCTTAGAAAAAAATAAATTGAAGACAGAGGAGAAAAAAAAAACAGCCCTAAGATTTATTCTGTTCAGTGGCCATAAAAAGTTGAAGGTTGTCTATAACAGAGGTCATTAAGTGAATTCAGCGTTTCCACTGACTTTGCTTAGTGTGGAAGCAGGTTGGGAAGTTGTACACGGGGAAAAAAAAATCACCTGACATCAGGACACTGCAACTGTTGTAAAACACATGCTGGTTGCCAACCCTCCAAATTTTGGTCACTTGAATTTGGGGACATTGTGACAGTCGCAAGTGCAAGGACCAGTCATAAGTCACTTTTTTCAATGCCATCATAACTTCAAACAAGCACTCAATGTATGCTCATAATTTGAAGACTATCTCTATGAACGTGCTTTTTTTTCCTCCCCTTTTTATTATCATCAGAATTAAGGTGTGTGTGTGTGGAGGGGAAACTATCTAAGGCGTTTTCATAAACTATTTTCAAGTCCTGTGTACCGATCGCTGCCTTGGTAGTGAACCTTCTCTCCTTAATATCTGAAGACCTCTTGCACTTGTTCTTGTACCATCAATATTATACACTTAAGTGTGGACACACACAAATGAAAACACACAGAGATAATTTCCTTTTCAGTACCTGAAGAACATATATCTGAAAACTAATTCCCAAATCTACGACGGTGTCTTGATTTTTTATGAAGTTGTTGAATTTGTTGTTAAGATCTGCACTAACACTCATGTCTGTATACATTCGATGGAGTTTGCTAGTGAACTCATAACCACAGGCTTGCTGTAAAACAAAAGAACACGCACATGCCAAATTTGTAGCTTGACACTGACAAAGATGTAAGTATTAGGTGAATTAATAGCCTATAACACCATAACAAATGTATTTGCTAGTTGTATTTATCCAAAAGGTAAATGTGTTAAAAGACAGATACTTTTGAAAGAAGCTATTTCTGTCTTATGGAGAATGAGGACCTTAGAAAAAATAGTGTGGTATCAAACATGATTTAATAAATATTCTACAAGCACATTAGTTTTAATCTTTAATAACAATAAATCTAACCATACAAACAAAAAGCTCTTATTTTTAAAAGTAAGAATGCAATCAGAAAGCAAAAAGTTTAAGAAGCACTGCTGTATATCATACTGACACTGAATAAATTAAAAATGAAAAGTTACTACAGGTAGTCCTTGGTTTAAGGCCATAATGGAATCTGTTCATTATAGCTGTAAGTTGTAACAATCATAAAGCAGGCCACCATATAACTTTTTGTGGTGGTGGTCAAGCAATCTCTACAGTCATAAGCCCATTGTTTGTTGTGGGCCATTTTTGCCAAAAATAGCCATAAATGTGGTACATTGCTGAAACCTGACATCCAGTCAAGTGACAACAGGGTTGGTCAAAACTGTTGTCAGAACTGAGTCGTAAGTAATTTGGGGGTAGGGCTGTCATAACTTCAAGGACTACCTGTATTCATGAAAGCCAGCTAGAGGCACTCAGCTGGAGAGTATCTATATTACTGCACAGAATAATTGAACAGTGAGCTTCTTTGTTCTCATGCCTCAAACCTTTTTTATTGTTCTATAAGTAGTGTAAACAAGTGAAGAAGTGCATATTACGAAGAGAAATAAACATTATGAAGAGCATAGCCAATCATCCCAGTTCATGGATTTAGATTCCTTCTGAAACTTTCATCTATTCTATTAGGTAGAACCAATTTACAGGAGACTCTGGTGATGGTCTGTGTACTCTATGTAATAAAAGTTCTGTGAAGATCATCTCCTAGTTAACTGAAATTTTTTTTTAGCACACAGCTTTAAATCAGGAAATCACTATTTTTCTTACATAATCTTAGCACCACCTGCAGGTTCTCTTCTTAATATGCAATTTTCAGCTAGTTAATTTTCAGTACAATTTTCTAGGTGGAAGACAACCAGAATTTATTAATTGTATTGAATATAATTATATTAACGGCCTGAATAAACAGCTCACCATATTGTTAAAAACTGACTTGCAATCAGGTTAGTAACTGTTTATAACATGAATAAATTTAAGCACCAAGAAAAGCTGGGTTTATTGTACCAATAAACTAGTATTTACCTTTAATTTGTTAATCATAGCTTCTTCGGAATCCATGGACATTGATAAACCATGTATAAGCCTTTTTGCCAACATCCTGGCATAGAACTATAGTTAAAAAAAGCAGAAGTTCAGATTTCCTTGCATAACAAAAGTATTTTCCAAGAGGAAAAATAAAAGTACAGTAATCTTCCGTAGGATTGTTTACCTTTTGAAAAACATCTTTGTCATCAATGTACTTGAAAACTGTAATGAAGCTTGTAAGTTTGTCTTCCACTTCATTTTCTGTCATGCCTTTTGCTGATTTTTTTAGCAAATTGTCACAATATTTGGCCAACTCAAGTTAAGGAAAAAAAAAGAATAGTCATTAAGGCAAAAAGCAATCATTATGACGACAATTAACTAGTGGTAAGCAACTTAAGTGATGCAATCAAATGTGGCATAGTGAAGAAATTGTCTAAGTTAAAGGAAATTACATTTAATTTATTTATATATTTGTTCTTCAAACTTACATGTCATTTCATTTGCAAACAGACTCTATAGATTGTAATCAGACCATAATACTTCCTAGAAAAGCCAAGTTTTAATAGCTTTACTAATTCCAGCAGGACCAGGGTTGGCCTCATCTCAAAAGCATAGAAATGGGACAGTAATGGAAAAGACCTGGGTTGATGATCCCTGGTGGAAACACTTTTTTAAGAATAGGAACCTGAGTAGATCCTCCATTTGTTGGATCAGTAGATACTGTTGGAAGCAGATACCGGATTCTGAGCTTTGTAGGACTTCAAAGTGACAACCAGAATTTGACCTGCATCCCAAAGCCATCTGGTATTGCAGGCAATTCCTGCAAAACATCTGTCATCCAGACAAACTAAGCTACAGCCGTAACAATTCTGGTCACCATTTTGGAAATTTTCATTATTTGTTTGCTTGCAGAAAACCCTACAAAATATTATCTGGTATTCTCCACTTAAACTTAAGCATATAAATAGTATTTGACACTTACCAGTTCAGGAGCTTTGCAGATAGACTTTGGTTCCCTATAGTTCACTACTGATGTTAAAGCCTATTTAGGAGCGCAAGAAAAATAACTTTTATAAGGTATGCAAATGTCATAGCATTGACCACACATAGGTAAACAATACCTCTGAGAATAAATTCTCGCTGACATGGGAGAACTGGGGTAACGCTATGATTGGGGAAGTTGGATTATGAATAGAGAAATTCATATTCAAGTTGATACTCTGAATCAATCACTACCTCTCAGCCTACTCTCTACCCTCTCTACCCTATCTGTATGATAGTCTACGATGGCAGAGACACCAATGTATTAATTGCTTATTGAATTTTAACACTGAACATGGTTTCTGAAATTGACTTGTAAATACCATGTGCTGCATTATTTACAAAATTTTTAGTAAGATAAAACAGTGGACTAGATTATGAACTTTAATTATACCAGTGCTTGGTGTAGGACGAGGATACATGATATCCCCTGGATTTAATGTCTTATGGACAAATTGCAGGGGCAATAGGGGCTGCACTCATTTGATACAGGAATACATGTATTTTTGTATGCAGATGCTGCTGCATTACTGGCTGTGAAACCAAATGATATGCACAATTGTTAGGCAGATTGCACGGTACAGTAAAGAATATTGATCTGAAAATTAATATAAGAAGGGCAAGTTGGATTAGATGTCTGCATATAAATGAGGAAAAACTAAAGGAGGAATTTGTCGACATTAAGAGTATGTTTACTAAAAATAGAAAAACAGATAGAGAAATATACAGTATGTATATTCATAATTTTGTCAATTGAAATTTTGAAGCAAGAATAATGGTGTCTTGCTAAATTAAAAATGGCATGGTCACTAATTACTACTTTTGCCCTAGTGAAAATTACTATTTAATGGACAATTTGTAAGCAGAAAAACCACACCAGCAAACAATGCTGCCCCTTTCCTCTCAATAATTGTTTAACTCAGAAATATGTTAATCTCTCTTAATTTAGATACCCTTTTCTGCCATGAAGCTGGATTGCTAATTGGCTAATGCAAAGAATCATCTTGACTGATTGAACTTGGAGATAACTTCCAAACCCCATTTAGCAAAATATCAATAAAATTGGAGCAAGGAAAGGGGAAAGTTTTTTTTAATAATATTATGCCTAAGAACTCAGCGGTAGTCTGTCCCTCCTACTTCATGGGAGATGCAGCTGAGTCTATGTAACTCTTCTTAGCATTACTAAATTAAAAGAAGTTGCAGAAATCATATGTCTATAATGATATCTGTTTTTTTTATAGGCCACACTTTTGGTTGGCTGATGAATCCGTCTGGAATTTCCTTATCCCATGGAGTTTTACATATGGTTCCTTAGTCAGGGCTCATCTGTTAACCAGAGTGATAGCTACAAATAAGTGACTTCATTTTTATCCTGTGACCAGTTACAGCCTAATTGTTTCCTTATGGGCTGGAAAGTTTAATATTTATTGTTTCCTACATGGGAGTGCAGCTAAAATCTGTCAAGCCATTTTCAGAGGATTTTAATGACTTTAGCCAGGTAGCCAAGCTGTTCATATGCTTGAAGTAGGTTTTATCTTCTTTTGTAGTGTGTAATTAAGTGGGAGTAAAAATAGCCCAAAGCAAATACATTCTTATTTAAGTATGCATCTGTTTCTAAGCTTTGCTCGTCCTCTTGAAAGCACAGCAATATATCCTTTGGTTTAAAAAAGAAATCATATAATTGGGATGTCTGCTTTTTTTTTTTTAAAAAAAAAATCTTAGGTCACATTTTCTTTTTATGGATACCAAACAGGATGGAGAAGTTCTAAGAGATAGTAATGGGTTGGGTGTTTTTTTTTTTTTTTTTTTTCAAAAAAATGTGTGGATTTCAACTGCCAGAATTTTCCAGACTCTGTATCTGTACATCTTAAAGTTTCCAGGTTTGAAAAATATTGTTGTACATGGCAGTATATGCTTGTAAGGAAGAATAGTTGTCCAAAAAAAAAAAAAAAGGAGGGGAGAATGGCAGCTTAATTCTTCCCACTCTCTAATCCTGAATGGCGGCAGGGAACATCCGGGGAAACATAAAATGAAACTGAATGCAGGGAGAATAGGTCAGGATATCTATTTGATAAAGAGTCAAGGGCAAGAATGCTGCATAAAAGCAAAATGAGAGAACAAATGAAAAGGATTTGGAAGAAAGAGAGAATGAGTTCAGGGGGAAAGGGAAGTCAGACAAACATCGTTAATGGATGGAATTGAAGAGA
The DNA here is from genome assembly GCF_016545835.1 of Crotalus tigris. NCBI lineage: Eukaryota > Metazoa > Chordata > Lepidosauria > Squamata > Viperidae > Crotalus > Crotalus tigris. The sequence continues at coordinate 288,361 of NW_024096582.1, forward strand.
TTCCCAGAAGAGAAAGGTGTGAAAAGAACAAAGGAGACAGGGATGGAAGCTCCAAAAAGGTGTCTCAATGATACATGTCTGCTCCCTCTTAAAGAAACCACACCTTTCTGCCACCTGCAGGACATTCATGCACGTTCCAGGAAAATACCCATGTGGCCGAAAGGAGACGGACAGAACGTGACAAACTTCTTCTACTCTGTAAGGGCTACTGTAACTCAAACAATGAGAGAAGCAGCCAGCACGTCCATCCAAAGAACCTTTTCTATTTCAGAATCCAATAGCTGCAAAGTATGGAGAGGTATGAAAAAATGAGGTTTTGCAAGGAAGGGGAAATTAAATGGAATTAAGTTTACTAAAGTACACTTCTTTCCCTCCCCCCTTTTTTTCTTATCTCACGATCTCAAGTTTCTTTCTTTTTCTATTTTTTTTAATGCTTTTCCAAGTTTTGCAAAACACTGCTTAACTTGAAAAGGATTAAGAATGGGAAGTGCATAAAAGAAGTGACAGAAATCTAACCCAAAATAATAAAGCCCCCACTTCACTGTTGCTGTTTAAGATTGTCATTCAATGGACAAATTAATCATCTTCACAAATTAAGGAGTGTCTCAGGGCATCTTTTAAGATCCCATTAAAAAAAAAAGGGATTTGGTATGAATAATCAAAAAGGGTGAAGTCTGTTTCAACTCAAGCTGAGGAATCAGTGGAGCCACCCAAAGTTTTCTTTACAACAATGTGAAAAGGGTTTGACGCTGCTCTTTCTGATTTTTTTTTTTAAACAACCTCTTAGCCTTGCCAACCACTATAGCATTCCATAGTGGTTTTCTGTCAAAATACTACCCAGGCAACCCTGCTTACTTCCAAATAGAATTAATTTCCATGAATTTGTTCTAAATTTGTTCATTTCTAATTCAATCCCTATGTTCGTCACTACTTGGGTCTGTGTACTATTTTCATTGGGCTCACCTTGTCAAGGGCACTCATAAAACGCTGGTCACCATTCAAAACAGTATTTATGAGCTGAACAAATTTACTGTGTACTTCCAACACTGATTCTACAAACTGAGTGGGCATCTAAAGACAAAAACCAAACAGAGTAATAAAAACAATTCTGTAACAATTCTTAGCAAAATAATTTTGCTAGAAGGAAAAACTAAAAACACTGCCTAAACTCATATCCTGTTAAAAGTATGAATCTGTAAAAGAATAATATAATTCTCAGAATATGTTTGCTGTCATCAATTTACAGCTATTAACCTAGATTTTTTATTACACAGTACACTCCTGATGTTTTGGAAGTCATCTCCCTCAATTCCCAGTTCATTGAGCCTTCCAAGTTAAAATTCAATTCATCTGAATGGAGGGAGGATGGTTATTATTGCTAAGAAACACTGCCCAAATTTGATAAATGGGTTGATCATTGCTAGTTCTTTGTAGAAAAAGAACAAGCTCACTGGGCAATTCAAAATCTGTATTTTTTTTATTGGCAGATATATGAATACTAAAGGTCATTTAACAATCTTGGCGATTCCCAGAATTCAGGTTTAGCTAGATAGTTGGGAGGCATATAATCTTGGGCAAGGCCATAACTATACTTACCCATGCTTGATACTTTTGTTTATAGTGTATATTATATTTATAAACAGCCTTCCAGATGTGATGGGCTACAGATTTAGGGCAGAGTGATTAAATATGAAAATGGAGTTCTTAATGCTATCTGATTTCTTTTGCTTTCAGATATTTCATTCATTAACTAGGTAGCATCATCAGTGTGAACAAGTGTGGGGTTTGCACCCTGTTTTTATATAGTAGCTTGCCCGGCCTATGTTGGTGAGAGTACGGTTTTCACTTTAGAAGCTCCTTGATTAAGGTATTGTAATATAAGCTGTTTCAGTTAAGTGAGACAGAAAACCCGACTAGATGAGCAAATTCTGCTTTATTATAAAGCTACCTTAACAGCATTTTGCAAGTCTGAAGGCATAAATTTCCTGCTATCATTTTTAACCATCTGAACAATTAGGGCAAATCTCTCTTATATTTCTTCTTCTGATTGTTAATTCATTAGGGGCTCTTAAATCTCTTGTCTGATTGTTTCCTAGGTGATCATCCACACATTCCATTACATATGCAGAAGCTTGAAAATAGAAAACAATACCTTAATCAAGGAACTACCAAGAAGAAAGCTATACTCTCACTAACACTGGCAGGGTAGGCCACTGTTAAAAGCAGGGAGCAAACTCCACACTCACTAGCACTGGTGATGTTATCTTGTTGGGTAATGAAAGGTCTACAAGCAAACAACCAAGCTCAGAGAGCACCAAAGACTCCACAGTTCAACCCTGAGCTATAGATATTTTCTTCTATAAAATGGAAAATTTAATGCAATTACAAACGTACACTATGAGAAGGACTTTATTAAAGACCCAGGGTTAAAGATCCCGAGGTTGAGCTTGACTGTGGTTTAAATGCACGTGTCCGTGCTATTTTCTTGACCCCAATAGATAAATAGTTTAATGTTACTTTCTTCTGAGATGTTTCTTCAATGTCTCAGTCTTATCTATAGCCTTGAGATTTCTTGGTTGCCTTTCATTCAAGTACTAGGTCCACGTTTGCGTAGACTTTTGACCTCAGCCAAGGTTGAATGCCTGAGCTAAAGTACAGGTAGCCCTCAACCTACGCTTACTGAGCCCAAAATCTCTCTTGCAAAGTGAGATAAATGTTAAGTGAGTTTTACCCCACTTTATGACCTTTCTTGCCACAATTGCTAAGTGAATCATTACAGTCGTTAACTTAGTAACAGAGTTGTTAAATGAATCTGGCTTCCCCATTGACTATACTTGTCAGAAGGTCTCAAAAGGTGATCACATGACCCATGGACATGCAACTATCATAAATAAGGATCAGTTGCCAAGTATTTGAATTTTGATGACATGACCATGGAGATGCTACAATGATTGCATGAAAAACAGTCGTAAGTCACTTTTTCAAGTGTTGCAATTTTGAATGGTCACTAAATGAATGGTTGTGAGTCAAGGATTGCAGTACTTACTCAAATCTACTGTAAATCATTCAAGGCCAATAAAATGCTAATTCACTCATTTTTTTCTATAATGAAATTAGCAATATGGTCTATCAGATTACCAAACTACAAAAACTTATGATAAAACAAGCAAACTTAGAGTCACTAGTGACATCTTTTTCTTTTGATGTATCAAATCATTTTCTTCTCCTGAAGAAGAGAAACTTACATTTTCCTGAGAAAGATTGCTGGTTGCTCTAAGGCCCTCATCATGGATATGGTTTTGTAGTTCCTGAATCATATGAGGTAAGCCACTTGGCACAGCATGAAGCAGTGTGTACATATTTGCCATATCTGCGTAAAGAAAGAACTTGATTTTCAGGATAGGCATTTTTTTAAATAAAATCGTTGCTCTCAAATGCTAATATATAAACAGCATGATGGCTTTGGAAACCATCATTCCTTCCTAAGACACTAAAAAGAAAGAGAGTGAGAATGAGTGGTGACCTTTATGTCAGGAAACCTGATTTATAAAAATCACACTGTATGGGCTGTTGTTGACCTATGCCATTAGTTAAACAGACTAGAAGCACCGGTGATGCAGTGGTTACAACTATTGTAAGCTAACTTTGCCCACAGCCAGACGTTTGATCCTGACTGGCTCAAGGTTAACTCAGCCTTTCATCCTTGCGAGGTGGTTAAAATGAAGACGCAGATTGTTGGGGCAATATGCTGACTCTGCAAACTACTCACAGAGTGCTGTAAAGCACGATGGAGTGGTACATAAGTCTAAATGCAATTGCTATACTACTTAGCATTGGATATGACAGAAGGCTGAATTATAAATTAGCTTTAAACCAGGTCTAATAAAAGAAATAGGAGATATGCATACACTTTCTATGAAACTCTTAGCTCTAATCCATGCTTACTTCCTGTGTTAAGTAGCCTCAGAGAGTAATGGCCATCGTTCTTATGCCTTTGGTTAGAAGGAAAAGTACTTTTGAACACATATTACTTTTAATATATATTCAAACTTTTATCCCACAGGACCATTTTACCATTTCTCTTCTCCTGTCTGATGATGTTATGGCACTCTGCATGAAGAAATTGTAAGTGGTCTGCTACCATTCGCTGTTGGCATTCATTAATTACTTTGCCGTAGGAACTGGGGTGTAGATACTTTCGACATCTTACTTCTTCATCTTTTAGCCTACATAAAACCTAAAAATAATTTTCCAAATTAAGAACGCAATCAAATAGTAAGAGCCTAAAAGTAAAAGGAAATACATATTTTCAAGTTATCAGGGCCAATTCAAGACCGAGGCAAATATTAAAAGTGCATTTTTCAAACTACGTATTCTAAATACATTATTTGTGATGTTATTATGCAATAACAAAGAGAAAACATTTTAGAAAAAAAAAGTGGAAAAATGGTTTAGGGTGAACTGTGGTGCCAAAGGAAGATACTTCTAAGAATTTAAGAACGAACAAAAACACTGATAAAATTGTAATGGAACTTTTGCAAACAAATATTCTTAAGATTTCAATCTCAAAATATTTATCAGGGCTGTCTTCTATGAAGGTCCCTTAGAGACTTGTTTTCTGGCTTGTTTTCTTGTTTAACAATCAAGGAAATAAAGCAGGGTGACCCTATATCCTATTCTAATATTAGTTATCCTGGCTAGTATCAACTATAATTTTTATCTACATTTGATTAATGCTTCACACCCATAGCATCATTCTGAACATTTACACTTTGCTTATTGTTTTATGTAAAAATATACATAATTGGAAGTGGCCAAGTAACAAAATATCAGTAAATAAATATGTATCAGAATAATAACAAGCAGCATAGAGCAAGCCCTGGTCACCTCCTATATGGATTACTGTAATGCATGGGCTGCCTTTGAAGAGTATTCGGACGCTTCATCTGGTATATGGTATGGCACAGTTATTTGTGCACCTAGATTGTTACACCTCTGCTCCACGAGTTGCACTGACTTCATTTCAAGGTTAGGAGAGACCTAAAAAGCACTATGTGGCATGGGGCCAGGTTATCTGAGGGACCACCTTTCCCCAATTACATCTACCTATTACATCAGATCCAGAGATGTCATAAGTTCTCTCCATGAAGAATGTCACTTGCTGGGACTCAGAAGGAGGCCTTTTCTGCTGCAGTACCTGTCCACTGGAACAACATCCCCCCACTGAGGTGAGACTGACTCCAATCTAGCTGGCTTTCCAGAAAACCCAGAAGACATAGCTTTGCCTGAGGATGCAGTGTTATTGATAGAGAACCTGCTAAGTGGTTATGTTGTAAGGAAAATGAATTTAAATAAATAAATAAAGCAAATATACAAGTCAGTAACAGTGACTAAAACGTAGACAATCAAATAAAATGTTTGGCACAACATCAGCTCAAATAATCTATTATCAAAGGGCTATCTAAAACTATATGAATTTAAGGGTGCAAAAGGTGAGAAAAAGGAAAGAAAAATCTATTGAAAAGATCACAGAATGGTTCAAAACTAGGGAATAGGTATTGACTTAAATGAAGTATATGGTATTTGCAAACGGAATGCCTTTTATTTCTTTAAGCATCTTATTCTATCTAATTTAGGTTGCTGACTTATGACATAGACCACATCACAAATAGAGTAATTATACAACCTGACTATAGCTCAAAAAAAAAGATTGTAGTACATTTTGGAAATAAGAGCAAATGCTTCTTCCGATTTAGCCTGCACCTGACTTTGGATATATAGATAATCCTCACTTACTGACCACTCATTCAGCAACCATTCAAAGTTACAACAGCATTGAAAAAAATGAGACTTTGACTGGTCCTTGAAGTTCCGGTTGATGCAGCATCTTTGCAGAAATGTGACTGGCAATTTTGGTGCTTGGCACCCGGCAAATATTTACAACAGTTGCAGGTTACAAGATCTCCGTTTATGGCCTTCGCAGCCGTTTCCAATGAAGTCAATAGGGAAACTGGCAGAAAGTCACAAACCAATAATCCACACTTAATGACCCATAATGATTTGCTTAATGACTGCAATCAGAACTGAGGTTAAGTTTTCGTTGTGCAATATCACACTTAATGACTATGCTGTTTAGCAATGAAGTTGCCAGCCCCATTGTAATCACTAAGTGAAGACTATCTGTAGGTATATGAATCAGCTGAAAACACATTTTAGATGCACCATGAAGCTTTACTTTAGCAAAAAGGAATTTTGATTTTTTTTCCTCCCCTGAGCCATCAACCCTTGTGACACTAGTGACTCTGATACAACTGCTCCTGAAATTCTTGGAAAGCAGCATGTTTCAAAATACACAGAATGAAGAGTACATGTGATCATCTTACCTTTTCCATATACTGTGAGCAGTTTGATTCTTGCATTAAATTTGAAGCTTCTTGTTTATAATACTCCCCCGTTTCATTCAGAAAAGGACACTCAAAAATTTCCTGATAAAACTAAATTGAGAAAATCGGATCAAGCCCAAAAAAAGACAAGAAATGGAACAAATATTTGTCACTGTTTCCCATGACAGAAATAAAACTTATTTTTACCTTCAGAGGGAATTTTTTCTTATACTGTTCAACATGAACAAAGGAGTTAATAACCCCATGGATTACTTTCTGATTTGGATCTTCTCCACAACGATCACTGAAAGATGGAAAAATAAAAACTCTCAGAATTCATACTATTTGTATACTGTTATACCAGTGTTCTCAACTTCAACAACCTTGAAATGTGTAGACTCCAACTTCCTGAATTACCAACCAGCGTTCTGGCTGGGGAATTCTGGGAGTTTTAAGTCTACACAGCTCAAAGATGCTGAGATTGATAGACACTGGTCTGAACTCTAAAACCAACTATCAATGATAAAGCTGTTGTTCACAGAGATAACAGCTTCCTTTCAATGCAGAAGCATATTACACTCTGGAATATAGTCTTCAAATAATCAGTATGTTTATATAAAAGACCCTGAGAAAATTGGTACTTATTTTGAGAATGAGGATCTCACCCAAATTCTTCTCTACGTGTTATAGTAGTAGCAAATAGTGCTAAGTAGTTAATGTTCAAAGATGGAGAATTGTTTCAAGCATCAAAAGTGATCAACCAAGGTAATATTTAGAGTCTCTGATAATAAACCCATACTGGGGGAGAAGAGAAACTTTTATTCTATCTTAAGAGTCTTCACCATATGAGCATTAAGTTTGGAGATAGGAGGAGTTTGAATCCAAAGGATGCACAGCTCATCCCAGCTCACCATCTTAAAGTCATCTCCAAAATTGGAATAATAATAATAATAATAATAATAATAGTAATAGTAATAATAATAATAATCCTAGAAACTCCTAGTGACTAGGATGGTATTCCTATCTCCTTCCAAGATAAGAGAATTTTCTTTAATTCAGATGTGTTATTTAGCAATTCTTTTCAACACTGGGTAATTAAAAATTACAGCGATCCTTGAATAGAAACAAGGAAGATGGAATCAACATTAGTTTTTCTACTGAGCAACTGTGCTACATTTCAGATTCCATTTAGAACATGTCTTTCACAACATGAGTGAATGTGAACGTACTACCTGCCTGTGACTTATTAAAGCAACTACATCACTTTCCAGAATTCTGTAACTGCTACAGGAAGCTTCCATTTCACGATCCTGGAAACAGATACAGCTACTTTAATGAATTGCAGACCGTTGCTTAGTTTTGTTCCTGTGCTTTAAACAAAATTGAAGGCATAGCAAAATGCTGATGAACAGAAGTCCAAATATCTGCATTTCTTTTTAGAACAATTGCTTAAATTGTTAGAAATTATGATACACTTGTAGGAGAGACGAACTCTTGTTTCACTTATACCTAGGATTTGGCCAAGGAAGTAAAAATGGAAAATGGCTGTTTCTTTAATTCATCTGCAGTTTAGTAACAGTCTAGCTAAACTTCTGAGAGTCCTTCTTAGGCAAGGATAAGGAATAATTTTATTTTCTTATTAAATAAACAACTGGCATAGAGGATGTTTGGCAATGATACATTATTGGGTAACATCCTGAGTTTTCCCCTTCTGAAATGTTTTTTGGAGAAGGTAAATAAAGAAAAGAAATATACCCTAAGAAAGAGGAGAAAGATCCATCAATACTTTTCAAGTTTTCAATTTTGTGTTAAATAGTCAATCAAATAGATTGAAATTAAAATAGCTACAATCACTATTATCTGAGGCAACAAAGAGGGCATGCCAACAGATAAAGAGTTAAGAGAAAAGCTATTTCATCCATCAAAATATTCCTCTGTTAAACATAGGCAGGAAAGAAAGGATTACTTTGATATTTAACAACTACAACTCACACTATACTTATACTGTTCTTTAAACCAAGCAGATTAAAATCTGGAATCAATGTTGCTACTGCAGCAGATATCTTTTAGATATAACTGAGTGAAAATAAGATATGAAAATGTAATAATAAATAGACAGTATGTTGACTTTTTCTCAGATCCGGGGGGGGGGAAGAGATGATTTTCAAAGGGCAATAAATAAACAAACAAACTTGTCAGGGATTTATGATCTAGATGTGAATTTGCTTTGGGCTTCCATACCAAGTATGCTAGCAGATTAACTTCAAAACTATTTCAGCTAATTCAACTTCAATTATTTCATATTGACCGTTCAAAGGTCAATTTAAAAACTATACTCTTCTTTTTTTTGTTCTTTGCTGTTGTTCAGTTGCTAAGTCATGTCTGATTCTTCACGATCCCATGGACCATAGCATGCCAGCCCCCCACTGTCTCCTAAGTTTGCCCAAACTCATGCCTACTGCATCAATGACACTATCTAACCATCTTACCCTCTGCTGTTCCCTTCTCCTTTTGCCTTCAATGTTCTTTTCTTATTCAACAAATTTACTGCAAATTTACTCTTTACTACAATTATTCCTCATCTCATTTATTCTATCTTACTATCTACCACAGCACTGACTGAGCACCAGCTTTTGACATACTGATTTGTATGCAAATAATTCTCTAACTAGTCATGAATTGATCATATTCAGCCCAGAAAAGTTTAATGCTGTGGAGCCATGACCAATTTTACTTCCTTTCTATCTCCTTTCAGACTTTCATTAATTCAATGATGTTGATGTCAAATAAAGCTGAAGCTAAATAATGTGCCATTAAATATTTGGCTCCAAATATTAATACTACCCAACATTTCCACATGAAATCATTTAAACTCACCCAAGTTGGAATGTTATTTAACTTAATTCTGATAACTTACAGAATTAAGTTCTGAACTCACTGCAAATCTGAATTTTCTATAAATCAATGTCTTTGGAGATTTAGACTCAGCTGTATAGGAGTCTCCTTCATGTCTAGGATGTCTTTTTCTTTGTTATCAACATATAACTAAAATGATGTGTTCAGCATACTCAAGGCAGATTACATTCAAATATTTTACTTTTCTTAAATATTCTGAGTAGAAGAGCATGAGGCACAGCGCAGTTGCTGAGCATGCGAAGTTCTACTACAATTTTTTAAATATGATTTTACTATTTCCACCAGTAACATGTTTATGAAGGTAGATCAATAGATAGATCAAAACCACCCAACCAACCACTAAATACAATAGCAGTTTATACCACCAGCAACAAAAAACATAGAAGATAAATAAAAGAGGTTAGAAAGGACCAGACACCAAGAGTTATAAATAGTCTCTTGCAAGCTACTGTAAACCTTTGTTGTAAGAAAAAAACAAAGAAAAGTTTTATAAGAGAAAAAAATGAGTGAAAAATAGGAGCACCACTTTCATTCATACACACACACACAAACATATAAAATAAGATATAAAATATTCTATTATATTCCTATATAAAAGGAAATATATATATATTTATATTCTTATTCTTATTAAATAAATTCAACTTCAATTTTTTCAAATTGACCTTCAATTTGAAAGTGTTTTACACACACACACACACACATTCCTCTTTTTGAGGTAGGAGAGGCAAGAGAGAGAAAGAGACAGACAGACAGAGGGGGGAGATGGATGGATAGCTTCTCATTCCTCAAAATACCTAAAATAATTATTTTTCACAAAAAGTGTACATATATATTTGAATAAGTAGGCATTAAAAAAACCTGACATGTGCCTGAAATTTGATACTAAGGATACTGGGCTTATTATGTATTTATCTATACATAATATTGAATATAACCCAGGCCATAAATAAACATACAGACATCCTAAAATAAAATAATAATTAAACTTTAATTTAATGTGTTTCATCAACAAATTCTATATACAAGATATTATAACTTAATGTCAGCATACATTCAAACATAGCCTGTTGTAAACTACCAGGAATCAATTTTGTTGAATTCAATGGTATATAATTACAATAAATCAATAATCAGATGGCCTAACTTGACTTTTCTATACATTTGCTAATAAGCTATAGAATATGCAAGGTTTTTATATTGCTGACACTCAAAGCCTTACCCTGAAACAAGGCTGACTGACAGAAGTAGCTGAAGCTTGTACTGCTGATCAGTTCTGTAACACATTCAGAATTTCAGAAAGGAATCTAATCTGGGGTCAGTTCTTCTTCTTCTTTTTTTTTTTTAAGAAAAACATTTATACAATACTCTTTAACGCCCAATTTAAATTAATTTTAAAATCACAAGAGCTATTTAGTAATGGAATTATTTAAATGTTCTATGCCAGTTACAAAAAAGATGGATCTCAAGGTTCCAACAATAACTAGTAGAGTGAGAATGGTTCTGACACTCCAATAGCTTTCATTTACTAGGAGAACACATGTCTTGATTTTATAGCAGAAAACACTTGCTTTATTTGGCAAATACTTGTAGTGAAAAGGTGGCTGTAATTATTACAATCAAAATATACCAACAGCCTTGTATCTCACATAGTTTGCATAAAATACAATTCTCATAGTATAATAAAGGCATATGCATTCAAACAAACTATTCTACATAATACATTTTTGTTTTTTTAAAAAAATACTCACTTTTTAATTTCACGGAGTAACATTCGAATAAGAACAGCCTGCAAGGGCTCAATCATTAATCTCTTCCACATATCAAGTGCTAGCTGTCATGGTATGATAAAAAAAAAAATAAGTCAATAGAACTGTCATTTTACTCATATTTATTTTTTAAAAAATGTTCAGTCCCAAATGCTTCAAAAATAGAGGAATACACTGAAAGGATATTAAATAGATAAATAAAGTACAATAATTCTTGCACTTATGAAGGAAACCTCCAGCAACTGAATATCTACCAAATCAAAAACCTTATTACCTTCCTGTCACTTGAAAAGAAGTGAAGGCGGAATGCTAAATAGTGTATTTATCGATCCTGCTGGTTTTTCTTTTTCAAAAAAATTACTCTACATTGACCAAATTGCATCTAATATGCAGAAATAAGTAGCTTTTTGGAACTGAAGAAATTTACCTGTTTTTGGAAAACCTGCATATTAAGTACAATTTAGCAGATGCTGAATTTAAAACTGCTTACATGAAATATGCTTACTGCCCGTGGTTTTGAAAAACTATTTTGGTTCCATTCAGTTTCTTTGGGGGGGGGGCAGAGATGGGGTATACACAAACTTTTAAGCACACTTAAAATAGAACTTTTGGAGGGAACCCCAAATTCTGGGGAATAAATTTAAGGCTGCATGATGTAAATATTTTATTTAAAATGCAAGATTTAAAAGTGTTCAATGAAAGGATTATTAATGTTGCACAATAATTAAGCAGCCCTTGGGTTTATTTTTACTTTCAACCAAAAAATTAAAAACAGATCAGTAAACCAGCATGGCAGGGACTCTATGAATGCTCGTTATTGTAGCAGAAAGCCTGTAAATGTTTCTGTACGTCCCATCTTATGGCAAACAAAAATCAAGTCAGAGTAATCTTTAAGTTTTTTATTCTGCTTTCCACTTTCTCAAGACTAATGATTTTTTTCCTGAGTCTCTCCTTAACAATTTGCTCATTCCTTCCCTATTTCAAAGGCCATGCTTACATCCCTTATTGTCTATTTGTTCTACATACTGTACCTCTCTGACATACTATAAACAGGTATCAATCCTATTGATTGCAATGGAATCCTATCTATTACTTTTTACCCATGAATTATTCCTGACTCTATCTTTAACTAATTCCATGTGACTTTTATTTCATAGAAAAAAAAGAACCCAAGAAAAAAAATAACCATTTACGGTTTGTTGGTAGAAATATAAAACAAGATAGGTAAACAGATCTATCTCCTTTATAAAAATAAGCAAAAATATAAAATAGGCTTAAAGCGCACCTATCTCTAAAGCAGTGTTTCTCAACCTTGGCAGCTTTAATATGTGTGAACTTCAACTTCCAGAATTCCATGATGGGTGGGGAATTCTGGGAATTGAAGTCCACACAGTTTAAGGTTGCCATGGTTGAGAAAATATGTATTTTACAGTTACCTCTCCACAGTTCTTTTCCATACTACTTACTTCTCCAATCTCCATTAATGGTTCGCTCATATCCACACCTCCATAACCATATTGAAGATCAGCTTCAGTCAATTTATTCTTTTTAATAAACTGCGTGTTGAGATATCTATGAAGAAAAATATTTATCAGATATTTTCTAAAACTGTTCTATGGAAGAGAAATAACAGGAAATGCACAGCAGTTTTTTTAAAAAACATTTTTAGACCCAAGGAATATGTATACATATAAGATAATGAACCTCTATCATGTCCCAAGCTTGGTTGGTGCTTAATTTTGGCTGAGTTCCTGGAGAAATCAGTTGATAGAGAATAAAAGCATGATACAATCTTACAATCACTGACAACTCTGAGCTTTCAGCCTAATCACTGTGTCTCTATTTCCACTTAAGGCTTCCCACAGGTGAACTGACCTCCATAAGGAACATTCTCTGGTAGGGGGATTGCCCTGATGGACAGGGGATAATATAAACTGTTTTCAAGTTTAAAGATGTTTTAAGGCAAACTGCCATGTAGAGACCTTGAGGTTTCTTGCCTATTTAATATACCCAATAGCAGACACCTCTGCCTTTTAATGAAAACAAATAAAAGGGCAGATGTGTTAGGCAGTGGAAGAGACTGTTGGTAGTTAGCTGCTATTGCATGTGTACTGTGTGAATCCAAGTATAGCAGGAGGAGGAACCCACAACTTAGGATCTAGCACGATCTGAAAGAGAGCTCTACAGAGTGGACTGGCTGGTAGAAAAGGTTGAAGCATTAGTAAGGACAGAGAAGATACCAGTTTTATAAGGATGCACAAGATAACTATGATTTGATAGCTTGACAAAGATATTGGAATTCCAAATTATTTAGAAAAGCATTATTTTTTCTTTCCCTTTTCTCTTCTTTAGACCAAAAGCAAGCCTGAAAGTAAATGCAGTGAACCTGTGAACTGGAGAGAGCATATCAAACCTGTAACAAGAATCTCTTCTGTGAATGAGAGAGGGAGGAAAAGAGGCAATTAAAAAGTATTAGAAAATGTGTAGTTTGTGGAATTTCATATGAGCTATATATATTCTTTTCTACTGAAAAGTATAATTTGTTAACCAATAAAGAGAATAATTGTAACTCAGGGTTGAAATGAGAGGTCCTTGGTGTTCTCTGAGCTTGGTGGTTTTCTCGCAGAGGTTTCAATGCCCAAACTGATGATAATACTAGCACTGATGATGTTACCTAGTTTGGGTAATGAAATGTCTGAAAGAAAACAACCAAGCTCAGAAAGCACCAAGGACTCCTCATAATTTGTTAAGCTAAGGCAGTGTTTTTCAACCTTGGCAATTTTAAGATAGTGCCTTTCAACCTTGGCTGACTGGGGAATTCTGGGAATTGAAGTCCACATATCTTAACATTGTCAAGATTGAGAAACAGAGCTAAGGTCATGGTATCTTTTAGAAATAAACACAAATTATTCTTCTAAAAGCACTGTAACAAACAAGCATCTCTGTAATTTTAGAGAACTGTGCCTCTAAAATTCCTGTTCCATTTTCCACTTTCCAACAAACACACACCAGATATGGGGCAAAAAAAAAAAAAAGTTTCTATTTTGTGGTCCTATTTTGTTTTACCAATATAGTAGCGGAAGTGGGAAATATGTGGCCAGAATACAATAAATTGTCTTTTGGGTATTATGATTAGGCAAGCTCCCAAACCTCCCATTTTATACACTTACAAGATTCTCCCCATGAAAATTCGGTAAGGATGTTCACGGCAAGCGTCAAAATAATGGATCAAAACCATAATTCAATTAAGAGTAATTACATTTCCAAATTCCAGAATAAGTTCAAAATGCACTTACCTGTATAAACAGTCCATGTAATCTGCCCCTTTACTGTATTCATCCCAATTTCTATAATACATTACCAATATTTTTTCTTCAGAGTCCAAGACTTTCTATGAAAAAAAAAAACAGAGGAAAAGATTAAATTTTATTATTCATGCTCTACTGTATTTGAAATGTTAAAAAGCAACTCTCTGTGTAATAAATTCAACTCTATGAACTATTTCAAATATTTGGGGGATACATAACATATTAACACCTTTATATCACGTTTCAGAAAATAAAAATAAATGGCTGTCTTCTTCCAGCAGATTATAAAATAGCTTGCACGCTACTTAATTCTGACAAGCAGCATTAACATTTTCTTTTTATCCATTCCATAGTTACCTTGTGCAAATGGCGTACATGATTTTCCAAAAATATTTTAGTTTCCATATAAAGTCTTTCTCCAAGAGGTTCGGGATAGGCCACACATAAAGCATATATGTCCCTGGGTATTAAGTCAAGGTTACAATGTTTTATGTTGTTGTAACTCAAGTTCTAATGAAATATTGATAGAAAGGAAAAAGAAAACCAATGTCTTATATTTGCCTTTCCAGCTGAAGAGCCGTAATTTTCAAAATTTTCAGGCTACTGGGAAAAAAAAATCCCATGATCCCTGTTTCTCAGAAAGTGTAGAGAACACTTTGGGGGTAGAAAGGAGAACTTTCTCCAAAATATGGCACTACAAGGGATTAAGTGCAAAGCATCCATGTATTCATGGGATATTGTGTAAAAGCCCTTTGGACTGAATCTATGGAAAGGAAATTATCTTCCAAACCACTATTTTCTAAAGACCAAATGATTTGTTCAACTCTGGAGCACAAGTCTGTTACTCACTAGCCCACCAAACCTAGCTGCTCAAATTCTGTCCTTCCTGTGCCAACTTTTTAAAGGGCTTACTTAGCATTTTTGTGGATATTTAGCCTGAATACCTACCACTACTGCTAGAATACAACATAGAAGGAAAGTATATGTCTCCAAAAATTGTTTTGCTTCTGTGCTAAGTTGAAAGTCACGCTCATTTGCAGTTTATAGATCACCATGGTCTTAGCTCCTAAACAAAAACACCCGATTTCGTCAAAGAATTTGGAACAGACTTGGAAAAAACACGATTGAAGAAAGATATGATAACACTTTTTATACACTTGGGAGGCCATGAAATGTTTTTCCTTGTTGCAGACCATGTTTGAAACTACAGGAGCCAACTTGGTCTAGTGGTTAAAGTGGCTCAGGCTAGAAACCTTGAGTTCTAGTCTCACAGGAGGCCTGAAGGAATGGGCCAGTCACTCTCTCAACTCAACACAAGGTTGTTGTTGGGAAATAGGAGCAGGAAGGAGTATTATGTATGTTCCCTGCCTTGAGTTACTCTTAAAGTAATAAAGGTGGAATAAAAAAACCTAACAAATAGTAAGTAAAACTTTCTCACTAAAAGACAGGAAAAACTTCTTAACACAGCAGGTTGACAATGAACCAATTACCAAGACTGATGGTGTTATTTATTGCAGTGTTCAAATGGAGGTTAAGGGCAGGACTTATGTGGCTGTACAGTCTCTTTCAATTGTATAGTTTGACAAATATTGGGGTAAATAAATAGCAAGAGTTTGTGGAAAGCGATTGAATGAAGCCAGAGTCAAGGGGAAGTCACAAGACCATGTGCAAAAAGAAATGGTCTTATTTATTTGGCAATAAATAAATAAAGGAAAGGGTAGAATTGAATTTTAAAAAAGCTCCTTAGTGTGAAAAAAAAATCAACATTCTGAAGACAACCTGTACCCAATACATAAAAAACAGTTATATTATTCTACAAAATGAAATCATAAAACATTCAGTTATTTCTAGAAACAGACTTAAGTTGTCATACATCTGCTGGGAGGGTGGCACAAACATAGCAGGGCCAGAAATATCTCACTTCTGGAGTGGTTCGAACAGAGGAGATGTGAAGGTCAAAAGGTAAGAGAAAGGGAGTTACTGCTTCAAATAAAAGTACTATGTGGCATTTCCACTGCTCTTTTCCAAAAGACTAGAAACTATACTGGGACACTCAATGTCCAAAGCATGCTTAATCTTGCTTTCAGTTCCACAAGGAGCATTTCTTAATTAAAAGAGGGATTAAAATCTATGATACAATTAAACACTGCTTCCATCTGATTAAAGAGAGTAAAGCAATCTATATTTTTAAGTAAGATACAAGATTTTTTTCCTAGATATATATGCCACATCTACTAAGGATGATTGAAAATGTATTAATTATCCATCAAAATCTTTGAGAGCATTCTTTTTTGCTTTCTTTCTCAAACCATAGTTAAAAAACATTAATGAATTAAGTTAATATTAATCTAGAGAAAAGGCTGGGGACAGAAGCACAGGACCCCTTTAAAGTAAAAATCATACATGTCATTAGGAACATTTTTAAAAAGTTGGTACTAACATAGACAGTTGCTAGCTTCTCACATTATAGTTAGCCATACTACATGAAATCAATAAAGGAGAGCATCCCGCAACATATAATACACTAAGCTTAACCCATGGTTTACAAACTGAAATGGCTAGAATTATATACTACATTTAAAAAAATGGTGTATAAATGATGGTGTATAAATTCCAGTTCAGTAGTTTGACTGGATCTATGGCTACTGATACAGTGCCTGAAAGATTTCCTGAACTTTCACTTCCTAGCTATAGTGTTCTTCTGTTCCATAAACAACTTTAATTTTCCTATCATGGACACCCTCATATAATAATAAAGTTTATCTATGAACTGCAGATAGATTATATCCAACTCAGCACAACACATTAGGCCAAGCACAAATAATATATGATTTACTAATCTATAGCCCTTTAACAGAAGTTTACAAGATCCAAAACCGCTAGATGGACAAGCATCTATCATTTCCTCCAGAGCACATGATTCTCTAGTTCTAGCCAGTCTAATTTTCTTCAAAATAATTCTAAATGAAAATCCACCTGCAGACTCTTCCCCTTTGCTGTGCTGTGCTTCTTGTTAGGATCAGAATAAAGCTTAACAGTAGTTCAAATGAGGTTAGCAAGAACAGTGAAAACAACTGGTGGGTTTGATTAGAACCATATTTTCTTAATTAGAAATTGCATTTTCTATTCAGAAGAGACTGCATAGAATTATATACCAAATGTACTCTTTAAAGTTTAGACATATTTACCATTCTTAGCAAATTATTAGACTTTGCTTAATCTACTATATATATAATGCATAATTCTTAACAGACATATTATAAAACCTATTGGTGCTAGAGCTAATGCTGAATATATTTTATTCAGCTCTGAATTCTGTAAAAAAATCAATTTCTGTACATTACTTAATCCTGTGTAATCAATATCTGTCCTCTAATAAAAGGATACGAGAAGCGATCATTCCACGTTGCTCTTTCAACATAATCCAGCATAACAACAGCTTTAATAGTTGTGAGAAGCTTGTTCCATGTTTCATCAAAATCAACTACTCGTGGTTTCAAGGACATTGTGGGGAAGTAAAATGAATCTGCAAAAAAAATCCAAATTAATTATATCTGTTGCAAATATGATTATATATATTTGAAATATTAATCTTAATTTTTTGTTACAATATCTATGTCAAAAAGATCCTATATTGCTAGAAAGGCTGGTTTTCTTCAAATACTTCTCTGAACTTTACTACTACTACTGAACTTTACTACTACTAAAAAGTTGCAACTACTGGTGATTTATCCTTATAATATTACTACTCCCACCTGAATTATAAATTCTAAGAGGGGAGGATATTTTGGATGAAACTCAAATAGATCAATTTCAA
The DNA here is from genome assembly GCF_016545835.1 of Crotalus tigris. NCBI lineage: Eukaryota > Metazoa > Chordata > Lepidosauria > Squamata > Viperidae > Crotalus > Crotalus tigris. Next base: position 306,554 of record NW_024096582.1, read on the forward strand.
GCAAAACCTTTTAGGTGAAAGAGTATAAAAATAATAGTATCAAGAAAAATAGCTTATTTCTATTATCTATTATATTTTGTAATATATAATGATATCTGAAGAGCATGTTGGGTGTTATAATAGTTTAATTAAAGCAAATAGCTAGGCTATTGCAGGTACCCCTAAATTAACTTTTCATATGGCCAATTAAAACAAGACAAAAAGACAAATTGGTGAACCACTTTTGTCATGTAATTGGGAGTAATGGTTCATAAGTACAACTTGAGCACTTTTTTATAAAACATTACATCATTAGAATGAGTATAAGTGATATAATATTTGTAATGATCATGGTCTTGTCAGTAAATTACTTTTTCCCATGCGCTATAAACTGCCTGCCTTTCTATATCACAAACTCTAAATTAGAGCACAATCTCCTGTTATCTTTTTTCAGCATTGCGAAAGTAAAGTAAATATCCGTCTGGAAGATAATGGCATGAGGCCATCCTCATGAAGGAAACGCTATAGAAAAATGTCTTTCGATGTAAAATTTAAATGCTCTCTAACTTTAAGATCCAACCAGCATTTAACATTTTGCATCCTTTATTCGGGATCGACAAGCAAGAAACCGGCAGAAGTTGGGACATCCCGGAGTTTGAAGGCATAACCTTATCTCACCTAGATTAAAGGAAATATAACATGTTTTTAACACTGAATCAGCCGGTTTGCTTTCAGGATCATGCAAATATTCTCTTCCCCCGCAGCCATCTCCCCCCCCCCAATGAGGGCAAAAACAAAAACACTGGTGTGGACCGGATGATCCTAACCGAGTTTTCTCAATCATGCACGGATTTGGTTGATGCCTTGCCGGGTCAGGGCCTGCTTGGTGCCTATTCCAGCATCCCCACCCAGCAGCTTTTACGTCCTGCCGATTTCAAGTGACTAACTCGGCAAGGATGTCAGCCGATCCGCTCTAAACACGGGTTGCACCATCTCTAGCTCCAGACACAAGCACGCACGGACGCGTTCGCATACTCACATTTAATACCGAGACCGAGAAAGGGGAGAAGCAAGCGATAATCGGCTAAGGTAATGAGGCCGGGGAGGCTGGTAGCTTGATCAGCCGAGGGTCAATGCATCAGTTCCGTCCCCCCAAGAGAAAGAAGCCGGAGGTAAGAGGGACTAGAGAGGCAGGGAGGCACCGGATCCTCCGGGGAGCGATGAAAGGAGTTGTCGCGGGGGGAGGGAAGATCGGAGAAGGAAGAGCATCCCCCTACCCTCACCCTCTTCCCTTTTGCTGTTACCTGGCAACAGGAAAGGCCTGGGTCAGCGTCGCGTCCCCACGCCCTCGCCGCACCGTGTGTATCTCGCGCGCAGACTGCTCTCCCAGACCCCCCTCACAGGGTTGCCATTACCCAGCCGCCACGGCTGCCTGTTGAACCCCACCCTCTGGGTTCCCATTGGCTCAGCGCGAGCGGGGGCAGAGCGGGCGCCACCATTTCACCACTCTTTCTTGACGCCCTCCAAGGCTGAAAGGCAACCGTTTCTTCCCTCCTTTTCTCAGTGTCAAGTCGTTCTGTCAGACAGCACGTCATGGGCTAACACCAATAACCTGACCTCTTTTCATTACTCTTTTTACTTCTCCTCCCCTCCCAGGCTGCGAGGGGAGTTGGTTTCGCCCCATGTATGGAACACGAGAAGGGCCAAACAACCACGCCACTGCCGTTCCTTTACATAAATGAATAAATACGGTTTCCTCCGGCGCAGCACAGGGTTTGGATTGCGCAGGCGCAGTCAGACTTTAATCTGCGCGGGGCTCTCACTTTGTTAGGTGAGTCTGCACTGCTTTCTGGCCACAGGTGTAGTGGAGGTCCGTTCTCTCTCTCTCTTCTTTCTTTTGAGAGAAGCCTTTTTCAGAATGGGTTAAAAAAATTGCTATATCTACAGAGGAAAACAATAGTCCGGCTAATGCTGCTGCGGTTCCTCGATTTACTATATCTCGCCTTTCCCTCAGAAGCTTCACACCCGCCTTCGGGCTTCTCTGACAGCAGCCCCTTCAGGTGTGGACGCGGACATTGGGGTCATTCAGTGAGCTTCTGCGGCTGAGGGGGGACTTCATCCGGGTCTGTTTAAGAACCACGGGTTGTGCTGTATCGGAACCTGCCAGACTCGGAAAGCTGATTTTGGGGGGCGGGTTGGAGGGGGATGTTGCTGATTTGCAATGTAATCATGGCTCCGATTCACGGTTGGTTTTTTGGGCTTAGCTTTCTATGAACCTCTTTTTCCAAATGGTCCCTGCTGAGATTTATCTTACAAATATTGAACGTTTGAAAAGATACTGTGGTACAGAATCAAATACGATGTTGGAAAGCCTGCTTTGTCACAAGCCTGACAAAGAGATGTCAACGGACATTTTGAAATTTATGTAAAAACTTACCTTGCAGTCCAAACTAACAGTTGTGAGTCCTATAAAATTAGTATAAATCAAAAGCCCAGGTATTTTATAACTGGCCCCCTATTTTTTTTTCTTTCAACAAAAACAGGAATAGAAAGGCATTTAAATGAGTGCAAGTTTTTAAACTTCATCTTAAATATAGCCCCTGACATTTCACTCTAAATACTGAGTAATCTGATTTATAATTGTTTCTCAAGATATGAGATTGGCAACTATGTAAATCAAAAAAATAACCAATCTCATAGAATGGCTCTGAAGGGCTACTGTTAATAATACTCTGTGGTTAGCTCTCAAGTGAACTGTTGCTGGAGAGAGTGTGGTGAAGGACAAATAAACAGTGAGAATCGATCTGTCCAAAGTAGCTTAAAAGTCTTGTTATTTCATGGCATAATAAAACTTTATCTTAGTGACTTTATAGCAAGAGATTCTTCCATTTGATTGTTTTCAATTCTACAACCCTGCTATTGTCTTTTCCCATGCAGGTATGGTATAATCCTGATAGCTTTCTTGAAATCAGGCAAACTATTTACTGCCCCCTGCTGCACACAGAAATTTATATTCTCTGTAGGAGAACCAGGTGCAAAAAATCAGAACATTTTGAAAGCACCTTTTCTAAATAACAGAATTTATTAAAAGACATAAGCTGTTGTGAGCTGCAGTTCATTTTATCAAATGCTTAATAACCGGAGTTAAATTCTGTGCAATAAAGCTGGTTGTCTTAATATACTACAGATATTCCAATATTCCAATCTATTGAGGAATGAAAGAGATGCTTGTGGCCTTTCCTACAGTTTAATATTTTATATAGACTTCTGTACTTGCTGTACTTATCAAAAAAAAGAAGAAAGAAAAAAATTTACTTCACTAAGCTCTTGCTTACGTAGGTGGCCCTTAGGAAAATTTTCAGGCCTTAACAAAATTCTGCAGAGGCAAGAGCCTTAATTCAAAATTATTTCTTTTCTTTTCTTGAGAACATCTAGCTGCTATAAAGATCAGTGGTTAACGTTCTGGGAGTTGGTAAGAACAATCTAGAGTCATTTCTGCTAAAGCTAATAAGAGTGCAATCCTAGGTTTCTTATATCCTAACAATAGTAGATATATGTTTTTAGCCAATAAACTCATTCAAGCTAAATCAAATGCTGTATAGCACACACATATCTATCCACAATGACTTAAAGTCCTTAGATTCTGTTCAGAGTTTTTTCAAGAATTTTTCCAGGTCTCATGCTGCGTTTCAAATGGGTTAATTTTTTATAAAATGTATTGGTCACCCATCTTACCACAGGATAACTGGATGGTTTATACTCTTTTGACTTGCATGTCAATGGGAATGATCTCACCAGAGGTATCAGTCCTTGTATGCCAACTCTTATTGACTCACACTTAGGTTTTCTGATGTCCATTGACACCAATTCCTTTTGGTGACTTTTCATCAAGATGCAGGGTAAAAATCTCAGCTGATCTCTGTCTTTCTCTTTTTGTTCCTGTGGCTCATTACTACATTTAAACCTAAAAAAAAGGAAAAGCTAGGATTTATTATTTATCTTACTTTATTTAACAGAGGCAGAAGAGATTAAGAAGAGGTGGCAAAACTACACAGAAGGACTGTGTAGAACGAGCTTAACGTCCCAGATAACTACGATGGGGTGGTCACTGACCTCGAGCCAGACATCCTAGAATGTGAAGTGAAATGGGCCCTAGGAAAACTGAGCAACAACAAAGCTAGTGGAGATGACAATATTCCAGCTGAGCTATTCAAAATCTTAAAAGACGATGCAGTAAAAGTACTACACTCAATTTGCCAGCAAATTTGGAAAACTCAACGGTGGCCACAGGATTGGAAAAGGCCAGTTTACATTCCAATTCCAAACAATGTTCAAACTATCACACCATTGCACTCATTTCACATGCTAGTAAAGTTATGCTTAAAATCCTACAAACTAGACTCCAGCAGTATGTGGATTGAGAACTACCAGAAGTACAGGCAAGATTTCGAAAAGGCAGAGGAACTAGATATCAAATTGCCAACATATGCTGGATCATGGAGTTCCAGAAAAACATCTACTTCTGCTTCATTGACTATGCTAAAGCCTTTGATTGTGTGGATCACAACAAATTGTGGCAAGTTCTTAAAGAGATGGGAGTACCAGACCATCTCATTTGTCTCTTGAGAAACCTATATGCGGGTCAAGAAGTAACAGTGAGAACTGGACACAGAACCACTGATTGGTTCAAAATTGGAAAAGGAATCCGGCAAGGCTGTATACTGTCGCCCTGCCTATTTAACTACATGCAGAGCACATCATGAGAACGGCAGGGCTACATGAATCAAAAGTTGGAATTAAGATTGCTGGGAGAAATATCAACAACTTAAGATATGCAGATGATACCACTCTTAATGGCAGAAAGTGAAGAGGAACTAAAGAACCTCTTGATGTGGGTGAAGAAGGAGAGTGCAAAAGTTGGCTTGAAACTCAACATTAAGAAAACCAAAATCATGGCATCTGGCCCTCTCAATTCCTGGCCAATAGATGGGGAAGAAATGGAGGTAATGACAGATTTTAATTTCCTGGGCTCCAAGATCACCGCAGATGGGGACTGCAGCCAAGAAATTAAAAGACGCTTGCTCCTGGGGAGGAAAGCAAATCTAGACAGCATACTAAAAAGCAGAGATATCACTCTGCCAACAAAAGTGCGTGTAGTCAAGGCCATGGTTTTCCCAGTTGCAGAAGAAGAACATTGTGGCTTCAAAATCTAAGGGACTGGTTTGGACAAAACTCAGCAGCACTTTTTCGTGCGGCTGCTGATAAAAACAGGATCACCAACATGATCACCAACGTCCAATAACAGATATGGCACAAGAAGAAGTAGAATGTATGGATGTGAAAGTTGGACCATAAGAAAGGCTGAGCAACAAAGAATTGGCCTTTGAACTATGGTGCTGGAGAAGACTCCTGCGAGTCCATTGGACTGCAAGGCATTCAAATCGGTCATTCCTAGAAGTGATCAACCCCGACTGCTCTTTAGAAGGCCAGATCCTGAAGTTGAAACTCAAATACTTTGGCCACCTAATGAGAAGAAAGAACTCACTGGAGAAGGGCCTAATGCTGGGAAAGATTGAGGGCAATAGAAGAAGGGGACGACAGAGAATGAGATGGCTGGATGGAGTCACTGAAGCAGTAGGCGTGAGCTTAAATGGACTCCAGAAGATGGTAGAGGACAGGAAGACCTGGAGGAACATCCATGGGATCGCGATGGGTCGGACACGACTTCGCAACTAACAACAACAAAATTTCTATCCCACCTATATTATTTTTACAAATAGCTCAAGGTGGCAAAGAGGCATGGGGAGGGGTCTGTGGTTAGAACTGAGGCTTGATGATCAGCAAATCCAAGTTTGAGACTTGAAATACTGTGTGGCAGGGTGAGCTCCCGCCACTCATTTCAGCTCCTGCCCATATAGCATTATGAAAACATGTACAAATGTGAGTAGATAAATAGACACCACTTTGTTTGGAATCCTTGTGGGGATGAAAGAGGGGAGCCTCCATTGGGCAATGGTGATAACACCAGCTAATACTCAGAAGTGCCTTGGTGATTGTTTCCAGATCCCATCATCTGCTGAACATCTACTTTTTTTGACGCAGTAAACTCCTGGCTTTCTGTACATCCCCATACGCTAAATAAATAACTTAAGGCAGTGAACATATCCAACACACCTTCCCCCTCCTTCACCAAAGTGTATTGCATATCAGGTAGAATTGAATGCTATAGGCAATCTATAGGGTTGGGTTCCTTCCTGCAAACCTTTTAGACCTGCAAACTACATATTCAGTTTGACGTGCTTAGTAATCCCTATTGTTTTCACTTCTTGGGCTACTTTAGTGTCCTACCCTTAGCAATATTGGATGGATGGTTTCATAAAATCTGTTTAATTAGACAAATTGTCCCTGTGATCAAAATGAACCAGAGATCCTGGTGCATGTATTTCTTCACTGACTTTTCTGTAAGAATTTATGAGCTGGAATAAGTGCCGCCCCTTAGTACAGATCATGCTTTGCATGAGAAAAGTACATCTTCCTTCTCCTGTCCTTACCACTTTCTACAGAGGGATGATCAAGAGCATCCTGTCATACAGCATTACAATCTGTTTTGGAAGGATAGATAGATAGATAGATAGATAGATAGATAGATAGATAGATAGATAGATAGATAGATAGATAGATAATCATCAGACAGGAAGGCGGGGCAGAGAGTGGTGAGGATGGCAGAAAAGATCATTGGCTGTTCCCTCCCATTCATCAAGGACGTAGCATATAAGTGTTGTTTGGGCAGGGTCTGCAAGATTGTCTGGGATACTACACATCCTCTTCACAATCTGTTTTCTTTGTTACCTTCTGGGAGGAGGCTTCGTGGTATCTGAAGCAGAACATCCAGATTCAGTCACAGTTTTCTTCCGTACAGTATTAACCTTGTGAACTCTCAAGCTTCCTCTTTCCACTATGTATTCAAGGTGAGAGTGATTAATATTTATATGTTATTTATATATAAGGATGTATATTTATGCATATCTTGTATATAGCATGTTCAAATGTGTGTTATATATGTGTACACTTTTGAGAGCAATAAACAAAATTTCATTTGTAATGTGTGCCAATGTGCCCACAGTAAAAAATGACAATAAAGGTCTATCTATCTATCTATCTATCTACTATCTATCTACTATCTATCTATCTATCTATCTATCTATCTATCTATCTATCTATCTATCTATCTATCTATCTGTGTTTTCAGTGAGGAAAAAGTAACTTATATTGTTGAACTTTCTGATGTAGCCATTATCACAGAGTTGCCAAGTTTTTATAAGCAGATATTACTATAAGAATGTTCAAGGTGTCTTAACCTTGGAATAATGTCACCAGAATTTACTTTTGTCCTTTTATTTTTTTCCTATTTTGCTTTGAATTGTGTTTTATTTTCTTATATTTGCACATTTTAATTGGCAATTCTGTTTGGTGGTTTTATTGCCATTGTATTTGAGCGTGCTTTTATGTGCTGTTTTTTAATTGTAGCTAGTTTGCTGGGATTGGCCCACCCCACTTGCTCTGACAGAAGGAGCTTGCTGCAGATCCCAACGGACAAGAAATTTCAACCAGCAAGGTCTTTGAGAAGAGCTTTTTATATCATGACCCCTTGCTTTCTGGAACATCTTACTCTCAGAGGTGAGATCCAATACTCCAGTTTTGACCTTTTGGAAGGGCCTTAAAATCTGCCTTTGCCAGTTGGCTTGGGTAACCAATGGGGACATGCTATGCTGGAGGTATTTGTGGAATAATGTCTGTTCTCTTGTTTTTTAATCTTTATTTAATTGTTAATTTTAATGCTTTTATATTTATAATTTTATCACATTGTAAGACCAGAGTTGCCTTGAATAGGGACATGGGTGGTTACTTAAGGAACTGTCTCATCCCAATGTGATTGGCCTGCCCCACCCATTCCATGAGAGAATGCATAGTGTGGGCCCCTCGGCCAGTGAATTCTGGTTGGCAGGGTCCAGAGCCTTCTCTGCCATTGCTCTTGCCCTTTGGAACATCTTGCTCCCACCCCCCCTGTGAGATCAGCTCTCACCTTCCTGAATTTCCGCAAGAGCTTGAAGACCTGGTTCTGCCAGTTGGCTTGGTCCAATAGGGGAGGGTCATTCTGGGGTGATTGATAGATTAACAACAGATCTCATTTCCCCACCCACCCATGCTCATCCTACTCCCATCTTTCAGTTATACCTGACAGTTTGCATTTTATAGTAATTTATTCTTATTATATATACATTTCTGTATAGTTTTATTCTTTTTAACATTGTAAGCCAATCACCTCATATTGAGATGGGTGGCAAACAGATTTAATATATAATATAAATCCAGTAAGTAAATAAAAATATAATTTCACATGTCATATTTTTAAATGTCTTATCAAATTCTCTTGACATGCTAATTCTGAAACCAAATTTTAAAAAAAATAATAGTGTGATCTTCCAAAATACACATTTTTTAAAATTGAACCCAGTCACATTGTTTTATAGGTGCATCTTACTTATGAGCACTCTTCTCAGAACAGAAATACTGTGAGTACTGTGCTCATACCAACTTCAGATACTTTTCCAATTAAGTTACTGGGGTTTTGTAGAGTTTGGTAATACTTCCATTTATTTATAATATAATGGGTCAGTATTTAATGGTGGTTCATAGTTGTCCTAAAGAGACATGTCAGTATTCAAGATGGAATTTGGGGCCTCAAATTTAGCCCTGTTTTCAGCAGCAATTAATTGCTTTACAGACAGGACCTCATATCCAAAATGTAATTGGAAGAAAAAAGGTATGATGCTACTTTCTAGAAGATACTTTTATTTCCTTAGGGTTTAGTAATCACCTTAGTGATAACTCAGGAAGCCAGATTTCTGGGGCAAGTTAAACCACATAACTCAATCTTTCTCAAACCTCAGATGCATTTTTTACAGTTCTTATCTCCACCATGCTGACTATAAATGACAGAAGCATCATTCTAGGGTGTATATTTATAGCACACACTGGAAGGAAAATGACCTGTTCTGAGTTCTTACCAAATAATCAGTAGATTAAAAAAATACCTGAGAATTTTATCCATAATCACTACATGGGTGATGATTTTATTAAAACCAGAAATGTAGTAATAGCAATACAAAGGATAAGAGTAGACTTGGAAGAAAATCGGAACACTTTGTTTTGAGAGAAAATACAGCCAAGAAAGAAATTTCAATTATTTATCTTCTTTCTTAGCCCCATTCTTTGTTATACAGATAAACATTTATCTGATGAGCAGCTGTTTCCCCAGGCATGTTTTTCCCCAGATAAAATTCCTTTGCAATCAGTTAACCACATTAAATTGAATCACACATACACACAAAATAGTTGTGTTGGCCAATTTTCATAAAAATTGGTGGAGTGGTTTCAGAACTTTTTATCTTCAAAAACTGGTTTTCACTGGGAGAGAGCCTCAGGGTTTGGCAAAATGAAAACTGAAAAAAAAAAACTTCCAAAGGAGAGTAGCCTAAAGCTATCTAAATATGGTTGAACATGGTTAATGTGAGAGATGATGCAAATTGTAGTTCATACAGATGTGTATGCTTTGAAACTATTAATCATACGTTTCTTCTATCTTGCTGATAGTATGAAGAGGGAGAAAGATGGTATTCTATCTTTCCTGTATCAGACTCAGGGTTTTTTATTATTCTTCCACTGATGGATAAATAGAACAGATTTAAAAAAATAAAATGGAAAGGGGAGAGACCTTTCTCTGCCTTCCCTGTTTGTAATGATTATACCAGTAATAGTCAATAGGATAAAGATAGAAAGTGGTGGTGGTGTTTGCAAATAAGAGAGCAGAGGATCAGACTGCCACAAGCAATGTACAATGCAAATCACACCACCTTTTTTTGTAGAAGGTCCTGATATTGCCCACATGCCCAAAAGAAGTAGACTTTGCACCACAAAAAAAACATCACAAGTGCTTTTGTGCTCTGACAAGTCTGTAGAAGCTGCTGAGAAAGTGTTAGGAATGTCAAAAGTCACTCATTTGAGGACAAATGCTGCCTTTCCCATTCTAGACCAGTGGTTCTCAGCCTTTTTAATGCTGCGACCCCCAACCTTTCATAAGTCGAGGACTACCCAACCAGTCGTAAGTCGAGGACTACCCAACCGGTAGTAAGTTGAGGACTTTCCCTGCCTGGGAGCACTGTGCATGCGTGATGCCGCCCCCTGCGCCAGCCGAGGCATAACTGGCAAGCGGCAGAGATGGAGCAAGCCAACCACTGGCTGGGCCACCAGCTGGCCCAGCCGAAGGGAGGTAAGGCACCCGCCGGGCCCCACGCACACCAGCAACCCTCTCTGCGCCCGCCGGCCTCCCACCTCCCATCCAAATGAGATGATGCTAAGTAGCTGGAACTTTTTTCCAAGCTCATGTGGAAGGTGAAAATCAAGCTGCTTAGTGAGTATGTGGGAGATATTGTTCCTGTTTGAATGGTGTTCAAAGCACTCCTGCACATTTTCTATGATTGTAGAGCGTTGTTTTTTTATATCAAGTTATTCAAGGAAAGTTATCTATTGAATTCTTTTTACCTGCCTCAGCTGGACTGGCCAAAAGTGGTACTTCACAAATCTCAAAGTTTATTGTAATATAAAATCAACCTAACATGCTGTTTGTATAAAATCCAATAAAATATTCTTGTGGAAAAATAAAGCCTTAAAAAATAAAGGGCTTTTACGAAATTCCATGGGTGAAAGAGAGATCTTTATTTTTGCGCAAAAGGTTCAGAAGTGATTTAACAATCAGCAAATTTCTGAACAAGGGGGAGGGTCTAAACTAAAGCTTTATAGGTTTCTTTATCTCAGGAACAAAGGAAGCATAGATGGAATCTTACATTGTATATGGAATCTACTTTTGTGTAACATTCAGATAGTTTCTCACACGTTAGCTCCATTTCTCATGGGAATACAATGAAGGCAGTTTTTACTTTTATACAATGTTTCTAAATATGCATTAGGTCATTCACGTACTGTTAATACAGCTTTTGGCTAACACAGCTTTCTTTTCAGAGATTATGCAGACACATGATTTTTGCTTTTAGTGATTTTTCATTATTATTATTATTATTTTACTTTATTCTTCTTTATTCTATGTTATTCTATTTCTTTCCCACTTTACTCCCCCCTTTTGGAAGTTTTCCAGCTTAAACTTCCATTATTCTACCTCTGATTCCGGATCTCCTGAAGGTACCACTTTATATTCCCATAAGGCTAACATTGTTTCATGTTTTGCTGTTAATTGGGCTGTACTTTCTGAGATTCTCCGAATCATGGCTATAAGACAGGGGATCAAGCAAGGAATTAAAATACATCCTAGAATTAACAAAACTTTCAGGCCTACAAACCTTCATAGTCATAGCAGCCTTGTTAATTCCAGGATCCATAGCAGTGGTCTCATTGGTTCCAGACCACCATTTACCATCTTCCCATATCCCTGTGCATAGGAGGTCACTTACTGCTACACAAGATTCTGTTTTGTTTCTTGAGTAACATACGTGTCCTACCAAATTGGAAGTGAGACCCCAATCACCATCTTTCCCACTTGTATAGGTTAAATTATTATTTTTAGACATTTCCAGTACCTTGGTATAATTTAACTCTTGTGCCTCCCATGGCCACCTTTCTCCCATGTTTGTTCCACCACACACAAAACAGTTAGACACGCCTAAAGTATGAGCAATGTCTTCTGCTAACTTAACAAAGGTATTGGTTACATGTCTAGATACTTCAGGAATATGTAGGTTCTCCATTTCCTCATAATATGACCAAAATAATGATTTTTGTTCTGGTCTTTTGGTTGCAGTTATAATTTTGACTTCTATTTCTGACATTGGGTCATAGCCATTTGTATCTATTCCTATCCCAAACATCCATTTCTTACCTTCCCACCTATTTTGTTCTAGGAACCAACTGCCATTCTTGACTGTGAGAGTCACCAAATTACAGTTATCCGTTCCACAGGAATCTGCTTTTGTTTCATTCTTTTCAAACAAGATGTGGTCTATCTCTTTTGGGTCTTGGGTATGCCACTTAATACATGACCACCACTTACATTTGACCGCACATCCATCTGGTGGGCACAAGTACTTATGTTTTGGGATAAAATTGTGAATATTACCGATCCCTCCGCAACCATATGTTGGAGTCCAGTAATTAGCTGCTTTGCAAACATCAAAGGTGACGCTAAAACTGGAGTGTGGATTGGATTTCCATTGGGAGATCCCTAAGAGTGCCTGGTCCTTATAGCTAGTTCTTGTTCTATGTGTTTTGATTTGTAAGGCCCAACGATCAGGATCAGACTTCGGGTTATAACACTGATATTGGATACCTTTTCTACAAAATTTATATGTAGTTCTATTGTATGTACAAGAGTCAGGAGAACTATCTTGACACCCTTCTGGTTTAACTGTATGGTAAATCAAAGTCTTGGTTATCTGGTTTCCTTGTTTTGTAGTTTTGATACAGTTTTGACAACCTTGGTTTCCCTGTGTTTCTGCTCTTTCTTGGTGTGTGCTACTCAATAATTCTTTATTAGAGGGTTTCTGTATTATGACCTCTCGTGTAGCCATTGTACTGATTTGTGTAGGAATGTGTGTGCATATTAAATAATTAACAAATATTACGAGCTGTAGAATCCTCATATCTTCCACCGTGCGTAGAGAGACAGCTTCCTGGGGTGTCTCAGCAAGGTTGTTGATCACACCGTGTCTTGGGAACCCGTTGCTGTATTTCTTGTAAATTTCAACACCAAAGGCTTGTCAGTCTTGTCCACCTTGTAGGTCACCGGATCTGCAGGTGCAGCTGCTTTCACTCTACTCCAATGGATCCAAGATTTTCCTTCCAGGGTTTTCACTGCCAAAGGAGAACACATGACAACAGTATACGGTCCTTTCCATCTTGGGCTCAAGGGATCTGATTTCCAGTGCTTTACCCACACTCTATCTCCAGGCTTGAACCCATGTGTTGCTGTAACCACTAGAGGGGGTTGTTGTTCCATCATATAATGGCGCAATTTTGAAATGGCCAAATTATGAAGCTGTAACTGATGTAACAATTTCTGTTGATCTACTCCCCCCTTATGTGCCAAATCGGGCCATCCTTGACTGTCAGGTTTAAACAGGCAAGGAGGACAGCCAAACATGAGCTCATAAGGACTAAGTTGTAATTTAGTGCGGGGGGCCAGTCTGATTGCATACAAAACCATAGGCAAAACATCTGGCCAGTGTAGATGAGTTTCCAAACAAAATTTGGTAATAAGTGTTTTAATTGTTCTATGGGATCTTTCCACTCTAGCAGCCGATTGAGGGCGGAAAGCACAATGAAATCTCCATTTAATTCCTAATGCTTGGGCTAAAGCCTGATTGATTTGGTGTACAAATTCAGGGCCATTATCTGATGAAATCCTAGATACATGAACCTTGTGACATCTGATTGGAGAGGGGGACCTTCTAATGCAGCTCTTTTTGCTTCTTTGTCTGCCTTCCTATTGCCCTGGGTAATAAGGCTTGAGTCTTTTTGATGTCCAGGACAATGGATGATTGCAACTTTGGATGGCAATTGGGCTGCCTTGATAAGTCTTTTAATCAAAGTTGCATATTGGATAACTTTGCCTGTGGAATCCAAATATCCTCTCTCTTTGTAGATAGCCACATGTGCGTGTATTGTTAAAAATGCATATTTACTATCTGTATATACATTTAAAGTCCTTCCCGCTGCTACTTCTAATGCACGGGTCAAGGCATATAATTCTGCAAACTGTGAACTGGCTTGACTAGGCAACTGTGCTGATTCAACAATAGAAGTTTGAGAAACTATTGCGTAACCAGAGTATCTACATCCTTTATCCATAAAGCTAGAACCATCAGTAAACCATTGATAGTCTGGATTATGCAAGGGTTGGTCTGTAAGGTCAGGTCTGCAAGAATATTGTAGTTCTATTGTTTGCATGCAGTCATGAACAGGTTTGGTTGAATTAGGAATTGGCATTAGAGTTGCTGGGTTTAAAGTTGAACATTGTTGCAGTGTAACTTGTGGATTTTCTAATAAAAGAGCCTGTATTTTATGCATTCGTTGATTACTTATCCATAAATGTCCTTTATTGTCAATGATTGTCTGCAAGGCATGACTAGTGTAAACAGTCACTGGAGCTGAAAAGGTTAACTTGTTTGCCTCCTGCAGTAATAGCATAACTGCTGCTAGAATTTTTAAACATTGGGGCCAGCCTTGTGAAGAAATGTCCAGGTGTTTTGACAGATAAGCGACAGGGCAGTTCCAACTTCCCTGTTTTTGGGTAAGGACCCCTAAAGCTACATTTTGTCTTACATCCACATAAAGTGAAAAAGGCTTAGATATATCAGGTAGTCCTAGGGCAGGGGCTGTGGTGACAGCCTGTTGCAATTGTCTCATTGCTTGGGTTTGTTCCTCTTGCCACAAAAGAGGTTCTTTTTCTGGTCCCCTTAAAGCTTGGTACAATGGTTTAGCTGTGAGAGCGAAGTTAGGAATCCAAATTCTACAGAAGCCTGTAATTCCCAAAAAGGCTCTAACTTCCTGTTTTGTTTCTGGGATGGGAATCTGTAACACCGCTTGCTTTCTCTGGGGGCCCAAAGTTCTTTGTCCTTGTGAAAGTTCATAGCCTAAATACATTACAGTCTCTTGAACTAATTGTGCTTTCTTTTTGGATGCTCTATAACCACAGTCTTGTAACAATTGGAGCAGTCTGGACGTGTTTTCAAAGCAATCCTCCCTGCTTTGGCCAGTTACTAAGACATCATCGACATATTGAAGGCAACAATCCTCTTGTCTGACTAACTTCAGATAAGCAAGATCTTGGGCTAGGGCTTGACTAAAGCACGTTGGCGAATTTTTAAATATACAGCTACCACAAGGATTTGATTGCTTGCCAATGGATTTATTTAGGACAGATCTGGTGGCTCCCGTGTCAACTAGCATCGGGACAACCTGTCCTCCCACCCTTATTTTAACAATGGGCTCTGGGGGTGGGGCGATAGAACCCTGTCCTCTTCAGTCTTCCCATTCCATGTCAGCTAAGCCGATCATGTTTTCTTCTCTTTCCTCTGTCTGATTGGGATAAACTGGATGCCCTCTTCCTTTGAAGCTCTTTCTGAAGCCTCTCTGGAAAGTCCCTCTAAATCCTCTTCCTCTTCCTCTTCCATACTGGCGAGATTGTCCCCTGGGTTGGCCATTCCTCTGGGGGCACTCCCTTTGCCAGTGTCCTTCTTGTTTACAGATGGCACACTGATTGGGTCCTAGGCATGTTCCTCCCAATGCCACGGCTAACATTTCAACTTTCTTTTTTTCTTTTTGATCTGATTTGCGTTCCTCCTCCCTGTCACAGTTACGGAACATATTGTAGCATTGAAATATTAGTGTTATCTGGTCCAGGAACCAACACCTCTCTTAGAGGGGCAATATTTTCTTCTGTTTTTATTTCTAACTTGCTCCTGGTGCGGCTAGAAACTGAGGTTTCACTTTCAAAGTTGTTCAAGCTTTTATCTGTTTCTTGAAGGGATTCAGCTGTTGCTAATTTTCCTTCCTCACCGGCTTCTGGCTGAAATTGGGCTTCTCTTTCAGGCAGAGGGAGTGGAATTTTCTGATTTATTCTCCCTTCTTCTCTTCTAGGAACGTAGGGGGGTGTTCTGGCGATTTCCTCCCTATCTTCCTGGCTGAAAATCTTAGCTTTTGTTTGAGGCTTGGCTTTTTGGCTTGCCAAATATATCTTTGCACACTCTATCTGACATTTTGCTAACCATCTGGGTCTCTGTGCAATGTTGATTTTCCATAGGGGTACTGGTCCCAATAACCATTTCCAGTCACAATTTGATGAACCCGTGCAACGAGTTCGGGATTCGCCCATCCCATTTTTGGCCACCCTACGCCCAGGGCAGTCCACTCAGATTCACAGAATCTTTTTAACATGGCTGGATTTGGTTTTGGATCTCCATAATCCCTAGAAAAACTCTTTTTGAACTTCGCACATGCACTGGAGTGGCGTCTGGTCAACGCTCTCTTTTGACTTTTTCCCACCCATTTCTCTAATACACTACCATTGATCACTCAGCATGAGCTACAATGGTTTAACCTCCCACACAATCCTGCCTATTGAAGGCTTAAGGACGCCACCTTTGCCTTCTAGGGGGTGATCAGTCCCCTCTTCCGATCCAAAAGGGATCAGGTTTCCCCTGTTTTACAATACTTGCCTGCAGGCGTTTTCCAGACTCCTTTGTTGATTTAAGATCTGTCTGTCACCCTCACGGATCCTCAGACTGGAATGCTTCCTGATGGGTTAATTCCCTTTCCTCCCGTCAAGTTCTCCTCGTAGTCAAGAGCTACGAAGCCGGCTTTGGAGCTGTCGTCGTTTAGGAGAGGGGGGGGCCCACCAGGGCAATCCGTCTTGGAAGGTTAAATCCTTTTTCTTAAAAGCCCTTAAAATTGTCCGGGCGGAGAAGTCGCCATAAATCTTGTGGAAAAATAAAGCCTTAAAAAATAAAGGGCTTTTACGAAATTCCATGGGTGAAAGAGAGATCTTTATTTTTGCGCAAAAGGTTCAGAAGTGATTTAACAATCAGCAAATTTCTGAACAAGGGGGAGGGTCTAAACTAAAGCTTTATAGGTTTCTTTATCTCAGGAACAAAGGAAGCATAGATGGAATCTTACATTGTATATGGAATCTACTTTTGTGTAACATTCAGATAGTTTCTCACACGTTAGCTCCATTTCTCATGGGAATACAATGAAGGCAGTTTTTACTTTTATACAATGTTTCTAAATATGCATTAGGTCATTCACGTACTGTTAATACAGCTTTTGGCTAACACAACTTTCTTTTCAGAGATTATGCAGACACGTGATTTTTGCTTTTAGTGATTTTTCATTATTATTATTATTATTTTACTTTATTCTTCTTTATTCTATGTTATTCTATTTCTTTCCCACTTTAATATAATCATATAATCAATATACTGTATGATCACTACACACATTTATTGAAATCATATTATGTGTCTTGAATTAACCTAAATTTTCCAAGTCAATATGATGCACTGAATCAAACAACTATACTGTTTGAGCAAACATGCTTTGCTAGCTACTGTAATTCTCAATACTATGGGAACCCAGCGTTTAGGCAGCATAAAAGTCCAGTCACTAACTTCCCAAAAGGAAGTGATCAAAGAACCAATAATAAACTATGCTAGGAAGTAGCTAACTATATTTTGTTTAGCATAACTATCGGGCAGCCAAGCCCCCCAAGTGACTCTGGAGCACTCTCTTCCATGAAGAGTAGCGAAACTGGGTTCCACATGCCCGGACGACCATTCCCGGACGACCACTAGACTAGATGACAGCATCGAGATGCATAGGCCACAATCTCCACAGTTCTCCAGGAACCGTATCAAGCTTTCAGGCCGGATGTAGTAGCCCAAATTTAATTCCCATACATGCCACGATGGAGGGCAGTCTCATGAAAGAATAGTCTTGTGGGGGTTTTCACACTCGTGCTATTTTTAGGGATATTTGTGCATTATGACTGCTACATGGAATTGTGGGAGTTGTAGTCGCACAGCTCCGGACACAGCTGTTCGTCCTTACTCGGATCAGCATTTGCTTCGATTCTAAAAGGCAACGAACTGGGCTATGAATCTCGTGTCCGCCCCTCGTAGTTAGCCAATGGGAGAGGGCTTGAAAGACGGTTGGCGTGAATTCCAGCGGTTGAGTCTCAAGAATGACCAATGAGGGAGGCCCTGGAGCGGCGGGGGTGGGCGAGGCGAGGCAAGCCCCACCCTGCCTCCTATTCCTTGCAGGCCCTGGAAAACTGGGCAGCGACGGCGACGGCCGCCATTTCCCTCGCCCCCTGCAGTGACGGCGCAGCGGCATCAGCACTGACGTGAGGCGACGCGCGGCCTCGCCCGGCCCAATCCCTCTTCCCCGCCTGCTTTCCCTGTGACGGGGGCGCCACGTACTCGGGTGAGTCGAGGAGGGGGCGGAGACACGTCGGGTGTGTGCAAGGCGGTCTGGCGTTTGGAGGCAGCGGCGGAGGGTTGGCTCTCGAGCAGGGGAAGCGACTGGTGCCGAGGACTCGAAGAAGGGAGGGGCAGGCGGGCGAGGAGTCGAGGCTGGTTAAAGGGAGGGGTCGGAGCGTGCCTTAGTACCGGAGCTTAATCCGACTGGCGTACTCTTCGCGGAGGGGAAAACTTCGTCGAGTCGAGAAAGATTTGCGCATGTGCAAAAAGGGTTCTTCCTGATTCACGAGTTTAGCTTTTTGGAGTGTGCTGCTTATCTGCAGCGACATTTGCCACATTTAGAGACTGTGAGTTTAATAGAATTAGGGTGTTTAAAAAGCATAGTGCACTTCCGTATTCTAATTGCTTGGGTGATCAGTCTACCTTAATTCTGTATCAACATGGTTTTGCAGCGCAATATTGTCATTCTGAAACTGGTGGCTTCCAAGCATGTGGCCAACAAATCATAACTTCCTCTAATGCTGGCCGAGCTGACAAAGTTCTTGATCTTTGGCACCGATATGCTGCTTTGGGGGCTCACCCAAGGTGGGGAGGGCCGTATCCCTGTCGAAGCAGCTCATCGAGTATGTTATATTCCCAGCTCTCCTATCTCACATTAATTGTTGCAATGATAAATTAGTGAAGCATGTGATATGCATATTGCCTTGAATTGCTTGGGAAAAGATGAGAAGTAAATCCCAAGAAATGGCTAGCCAGCAGATTCACCATATTTGGAGGACACCAATTGGGGATAAGTAGGTATTGGCTGTGTTTGCACAAAGCACTAACTGATTGTATCGGTATTTTGTTAATATACCTGGTTTGTTGAACTGCCCAATATGTAACAAGCCATAAACTAACCACAGTTAGACTTACACAATACAAGCCACAAACAAACCATTTGGCTACTGGATTGTGAGAAATAGCCCCAAGTTAGCTTCAGTTTGCCCTCTTCAGTTGTGTTAATCCATAGTTCTCATTGTATAACTTGATTTTCATTGGAGACAGCCTGATTTAAACAACTCCGATCTGTAGCTTTTAGGATTAAACTGCTTTAAAAGTAAGGGGATATAAAAATGCTCCATTCTTGCAGTTGAAAGTACTGCATATATTAGGACGGACTGAACTGAAGAAAAAAGCATTTATTAGCATGTTGGTTAATTTAATAAATAAAATATGTTAGCACTGTTTTGTGCAAGTTTTTATTTTAGTTTTATTTTCAAGAAATGATGTGATACAACTCAATGCAACTCTCTTTGTTAATGCTACAAGTCATCATTTAATGTATTTTTTTTGTTAACTACTATAAAATTTTGGTTTCTCTGCAATTTTGGCAGTAAGTTCCAGTAAATGAAAAGGGATTGCCTAGGATTGGTGTGAGTGTTTTATAAGTAAGCTGAAGGAGCTACGAAGGAATGCAAGCAAGATGTAAAGCTGGAGGAAGAGAGCAACTACCTTCTGTGCAGATTTTGAAATAAATGAGAAGGGTTTCCCTGTTTAAAAAAGTTGTGTGATAGTCTAACAAAGAGCAAGAATCAATTGTACCTACCACACAGAGATGCTGAGCCCTCTAATCTCATTGCAGACTACATTTGAAAGGCTTCTGTTCATCTAGAAATCTGTTTGTAATAATTTTCAGTCAAGGTGATTAAAAGTATCCTTCAGAACTACATTTCAAGATTTACTTTTATATTCTACTTATCTACATGCTCTATTCTTACCACCTGCATCTTAGACCATTTAGCAAATGATAGAATACCTTGTTCAGTAAAATTAAGTTCCTAAATTGGGAGTAGTTTGTTAGCCTGTTTTTTTATTGGAGTTTTAAATACAAATTTAACTAACTCATTATACTAGTTGCATAGTTTTAAGACTTCCAGGCCCAAGACGGAATTCTATTCCCGGGAGAAGAAAGGCGGTGTGTGATCTCAAGATACCAACTAGGGTTCTATGAAAAGAATGATTTACAAATCCAGAAGCTCTTCATGGAAAAGGACTTTTTAAACTAATAGGAAGATTGGAGATTTCTTTGGCTGAAATAGGCAGGTGAAAATATTCTGCTGCAGGATGTATGCTTACAATTGACCCATCTATTTAGTAATGTTAGTTGCAGGGGGATTACAAATAAGAAACACACAACATGCAGACAAAAATACACAAAGAATCTACAGATTAACCAAAACAGAATAAAGTTAAATTAACCTAACCAAACCAAGATGGTGTTTTGAGCAGTTTCCAGAAGGCAGTGTGGGAGCCAACTAGATGTCGACTAGGATGCTATTCCAAAGAACAGGTGTCACTCAAAATTAAAACCTATTTTTTTAGACAATTAAATTGTAAAGGTATATTTATTTTATTTACTAGCAATATCCATGCATAATTTAGCAGGTTTGTTGAATCATAAACGATCCCATTCTATTTATCAGGCATGACAATAATTTCTACAAAAGATAAAGTTGTATGTAGATTTCTACTGGCAATATTTTTCCTTCCCAATTCAGAAATTGTATATTTTCACAATAAAAATTCATTTTTAAGGATTTTAATCTTTGCATGGGGATGTTGGAATGTAAGATCAGCACTGACTTTACTAAAGTTCCATAGATCTGTCTCTGTAACTGTACTAACTCTGCATGTACTTTCTCACATGGTAAATGAGTATGCATTATTTACCAAATATACCAAAAGGATTGGTGATGAAAATGCACTGAAATTGCTGTGTTGCATGCATTTCCTAAAAAGTGCTTCAAATGATGTTTTCATAAAAGTCTTAAGTTTTCAGTTAATTTTTTTTCTCCTCGTTTCAAAAGGTTTTAGTCTATAACATTTTTAAAATCTCTTGCATTTAGCACTAAAAATGGTTCTCCTTTATTCCTATCCTTTTCCTTTCTGCAGAGAGCCCTAAGTACTATGTTTGTAATACTGTGAATGTTGGTTGCCATAGCAATAGTTATGACATCACAAACAGAACATAACTTCATTGCAAGATTCACTAGAAGAGCGTGGTCTGGAGAAGGAAGAAGTACTTTTTTAAAAAAATAATAATTCAATCATGAGCAAATGTAGCAAAAAACAGCATGCCAGAATTAATATAAGGTAGCCATTATATTTTTAGCTATCACTAGAAGATGCTTCTGCATAGCAGGCTTGTGTCCTGTATTACAGTAATAGTTTTGATAAAGAGAATGCAGCATAGCACTAGTTACCAATCTCATTTAGAGAAGTGTGTGTGAATGTCAGTATATGTGTTAACTCAAGTTCATTCTTTTATATTGGGCTTAGTTTCAGCAATACATTAGGTTTGGACTTACGCAGTAATTTTTAATCTTTTATTTGGGAGTTGGGATCTTTTTCTGGGAGATGCTGAATAAATTACAACAGCATGAATTTGTATATTCAATATACATTTATCTAGTTCTACAAGTACCAAGAAGAGATCAACTCTACCATTCTAATGGAATGCATCTCAATATATAGGCCTTATACACAAAAAAAACCCATGTCTATTTTATTGTAAGAGTGAAATGGCTTCCATAATATATCAAACATTTTTTCATATATAAAATTGAGCTTCACATATTGTATTAAGTAATTTGTAATTACTTAATTTGTATTAAGCAAGCAAATGAAACTTTTTTATAGATTGAAAATAGAGAGTGCTTGAGATTTTGAGAAATAGTGATGAAGATTGACACATGAATTTAAGCAACAGTAAAACTATGGACAATCTTATGTCTTAAGTTGTCAATTCCTACAACTTCACAGCCAATTTAGTAATTGACTATGCTGACTGGGAATTATGGGAGTCAAAAGACCAGCACATCTGGAGTTTGGCAGCGTTAGATGCTACATTTGACTTGTAACATGTGGAGGTAAGCTTCAACCATATTAAAAAAAAATGGTGGGGTGAAATACTATGAACAGTTGTTAACAAAGACGTAGCCCAAATGAAATTCTGATATGTGAGAGTTACTAGAATGAAGACCACTATGAAAAACAAAGAGGAATGATTTACAGTACAATTTCAAACAACATTGCAAAAGCTCAAGTGAATACCTATCACTTGTGTGGCTTGTGTATATATACTATTCCCAGAATCATAACAAGTTACAACAATTTTTGTGGATGAAATGTTATCTGTCTTTGGCTGAAAGTACTATATTAGATAACCAAATATTCTTTAGTTGGTGGCTAACTAGCATTCTGCAGTGTTTGTTGCCACAGACCTTAACTATTTTCTATAATTTGAAAGTTGAATTTTTCTATAAATTTAGGAAATGTAAAACTAAAAAATATAACCACATTTGAATGTAATATAAAATATAACTACCTTCGAATGTAATATAAAACATGCCAGGAGTATAAGTCAAGCATAGAATGTAAATAAAAACAAGAATATAAAATGTATATGGCCACACAACAGCCAAAACCTTGTTCATGATTCTACCTGATTACAAGAAATAACAATACTTTCATTTTTGGGTCTACAGCTCTTTTAAGTTAGAGCCAAGCCCTCTATATTAACTGATGCTCCATCTATAAACTTCTCTCAGAAATAAATGTTTGCTGCCAAAGTTTGCTTTGGCTTCTAGATAACAAACCATTAATACAATCAATACAATAAAAAGCAAAAATAGGATCTCACAGGTAGCAATATTCTAAATGCAACTAATTCATATCTACAATATTTAAGACCAATTTTGTAATTATATCAACTTTTTTGTCTAAATGTGCAGTATGACATCTGCAAGAAATTTTTAATAGTTGGCAAAAGAGGGGACTTAATTGCTTAGCAAAGAATAAACCAATTATTTTATAAACTAAAATGAAGCTTCAATGAACAACAATAAAAATGTGATGAAATTGTGCTGCATCTCTAAGAATATATCTCTGCCTCAATTATAAGATTGTACCTGGAAAATGTTTCTTCTGGGGAAGAAAAATAAGGTCTCAGTTTCTGCAAAGTTTAAGTCACCTTTCTTTAATCTCCAGATGTGATAGATGCAACTCCCATATTTCTCTGTCCAAATGCTTGATCAAGACTCCCATAATCCACAGCTGTCATGATCAATGCTTATTGAAACTATGGTTGTTATAGTTCAACTTAATATGTTGAAGCAAGTTAGCTAGAATACACTGGACACATCCATGGAAATGGTTGACTCTTGTATTCATGCGCATTTATAAGTTACAGTGTTATTGTGCTATATTTTATGTAACAATAAAGTAAATTGAAGTAAGTAAAAAAGCAAAAGTGAAAGGATTATTAAATATTTCATATCTTAACCATTTTTTCTCTCTATTGTCTTGCTTTTAGACAAATGACCATGGAAACAGTTGAACCACAAGATGGCAGTGCAACAGACTCTATTACAGAAAGTGATTCTGTTAATATGCAATCTCCAATTGGCCAAAATCAGATCTCCACTATAGCTCAAGTAATATGAAATGTTCTGTTTATTTTTTAATACTATTATGCATTGATAACATGAAAAGTAATATGAAATTATTGCTATACTGGTGTTGAAAAAAACCTCTCTGGACTAATTCTAGGTTTTGAGTTACCCTTTGATAAGTCAATTTTGCTCAAATGAGTATTTACTGAATCCAATAGTACTATTCATTTTTATAAGCAGAAATTCTTATCAACATAAAGAATCTTATAAAGTCTTAAACAGCCCGGGGCTAAGACTGGTCTAACCTAACATTTACACGGGAAAGGAGCATAGTGATAAATTAAAAATCTTCCTAAGCTACAAAGGAATGCTTGGTACACAAATCAACTGCTTGGTGGCTAGCAAAAGGGTAGCAGTGCAGGAGCTGGCAGTGATGTTGAGACCCTGAGGTGTAAAGACATGCTTGGTAACACGTTTTCCAGGACAAGAGGAAGTGGATTGACTAGAAAATGTCAGTGGGCCACCCCACTGCATGTTGAACTGCATGTTGTACAGGAATGGGCTAGTTTTCTTCCTTACACAATTACTCTGGCATGAGGCCACCCTTGAAGGCTCTTTGTAGCAAAGCTGCTGCCTATGAAGGCAGGAGTTTTCTTGGCCATGACACCCTGCTTATAGAAAACCCTTATGGGGATAAATTTTCATCTCCCAATTCAGCTCATGCTGTTCTTTTTCCATATCATGTTTAAAGACCAGCTTCTGCATACATGCTTCTTTATTAAAACATTTCATTTTTACCAGCAATCAAGTGTCAATGAATATGTAGCTGAGCATAGTTTCTAAAGTAGCAATGTAGGCAGACCCAAAAATATTTTGGATTTTTAAACAGATCAGAAAATAATTTGTAATCAGTGTCCATTGGATACAGTTTTTATTTTAGTTTCATCCGCCTCAAAATACATGTTTTAAATCAAAATGAAAAAAGGAGGAAGATAAAAGTATATGTCTTAGAGATGGGTTCTAATTTTTTAAACATGATGGTATATTAAATTATAATAAAGGGGCATTCTTATGTGCTGCTGTCAAGTATATCTGGCTGATACTAAAAGTGAAATAGGGGCTACTGACATATTGAGCTGTCAACTGTTTCATATACTTTGTGTCAGATGTCCTTGCCACACCAACAAGAAACAAGCTGTTGGGTTCACAGGTGGTTGGTTTAATCACAGAACGTTCTGGCATGTGTTTAGTCACAGAAACAGCAAATGAAGTTAGTGCTGGGAGCAATTGCCTCCCAACGCTCTACCTATGCATCTCCCAACTGGCCCTATCCCCCACCCACCTAACCAGCATTGGGTGTGTGCGCTGATAAGAGCAGCTAAGCAAGGACACACTGCAAACATCCGGCTCCGTTGCTTCCCTGCGCCAATCAGCTGTTCGGCAGGACGGCCACGTAGCCAACTGCCATGTAGCCATGTTCCACCGGGTCCCCCTTCAACAGTCCAGGTAACGGAAGCGGGAAGGGCTGTCACCGCCGTTTATGTTGCTTGCCTCCTCCGCTGCATCCGGATGCCCCCAGCCGCTGTCCTTGTCCCCCTGCCCCCTCCCGTTAGTGTTGAGCCCACAGAGGCTTGACAGACGGCCCCCTCTAACAGGGCTTCATCTGGAAGGCAAGGAGAAACATGTGATTAATTATGAGCTGTGGCGGATGACCTCCTGACTTACAGGAATATCATCAGTGGAAGAGCTGCAACAACTGGGGGGCTTTTATGTCTGCTTCCCCCACTCAGGATGCATCCATAACTAGGTACCCCTTCCACCATACCAGGTACTGCAAACAACCCCGATGGATTCAGGAGTCTAACACCTCTTGGATCTCATAGTGGTCCCCTGCGACAGGACCGGTATCCGTTTCACAGACTTAAAGGAGGACCTTTCCACTGGCTTCAGTAAGCTGCAGTGGAATACCAGGTGCACCTTCTCCAAAAGACAGGGTAGTTGTAGCCACACAGTGACTGGGTTAATGACCTACATAATCTGGAATGGACCTATGAATTTTGGCCCTAGCTTCTTGCAGGGTATTTTCAGGCACAGGTGCTTGGTTGACAGGTACACCATATCCCCCACCCGAAAGGGCTTTTGAGGTGCCCGTTTCTTATTGGCCTGAGACTTTGAGGCTGCTGCTGCTTTTTGTAATGCTCTTTCTGCGATCCCGCAGACCCCCTGTATGCGATCTATCCAGTCCTGGGCTTGGCAGGGAGGGGTCCCCTGCAGGCACTTGGGAATTGGGATAAACTTCATTCCATGAACCACTCAGAAAGGAGCAAATCTGGTGCTGCTGTGGACCGTGTTGTTATAAGCCACTTCGGCAAATGGTAACAGGTCAACCCAGTCTGTCTGTTGGTAGGAGACGTAGCACCACAGGTATCATTCCACCATTGTGTTGGCCAGTTTGGCCGCCCCATTGGTACTGGAATGGACCCTCCCCTTAGTGTCGAGCTGACAGAGGCTTGACACTTTGACAATATTTGGATATAATTATTGTCATGCATCTCTAAAGTATTGCTGAGACAATCATAATAAATTATTAATATTAATAAATATTAAAATAGAATAGGAAATCCCTATTTCAAAGTGAGATTAAACTGAGAAGCTTGTGGCTGTCTTTTGGCAAGTTGTTGGTTCTCAGCCTTCTGTTCATTAAAATTGGCATGTGATCTTGCAGTGTTTCAATGCAGAAGAATAACATTACAGTTAATTTGTAGAAAGATATGATATAGCTGTGTTACAAAAACAGTTATATCTTGACAAAATTCTACCCCATCACATCTTATGTGAGACTGCATTTTCTTTTGATTGAAGGAAAGAGGTTCTTTTTAATTATCATAGCATCTCTGATAATGTTTAATGAATAATGCTATAGTAGGAAAGCAGAAGTACCACACAAATAATATTTCACATGCTTTTTGATTCCATAATTGCCAGTATAGCCAAAATATATTTTTGTATTATAAAACAAACTGTTCTGTGTTAAAGGTGGAAACCTAACTGAATAAGGATTACTTTGTCAGATAACAAATATTGAGAGCTAGCTACTTAAGCTATTTTCATGATATGCTTTATTTACCTCAACAGGTTTCTGTAGCGGGATCAACAACTGGAAGAGGATCTCCCTCTGTAACTGTAGTGCAGTTCCCTTCTGGTCAAACTGTCCACGTACAGGGAGTGATTCAAGCCACCCAACCTTCAGTTATCCAGTCACCACAATTGCAATCTGTTCAGGTTAGTTGTCTCCTTTATTAACTTTTCCTTGGTTTCATGGATTATTTTTGTGCCAAGATAAGAACAAACAGAAGAGTTTGTATTTAATGCCCAGGTTTAATGTTCTTATTTCTTTAGTTGCCAACATAATACTAGTGGGTACACATTTTTTTTTTAAAAAATAATTTACATAACAGTTAAAAACGGTTACAGTGTGGCATGTGTGTGGGATTAATTGCACAAATGCCCATGGACATCTCCCACAAGGTCCTTGAGATAACAAACGGACTGCTCTAGACACAGGATGCATTCATCAACCATTTGGACAGACTCTGATAAGAACACCTGCAGTAGCCTTGCATCTGGAAAGTGTCTGTTATTTGATACATTGTAACCACCCCTATATACGTCTTTTGATTACACTGTGTGATGTAAAAACCTTAGTAACAATAAAAGAGGGTGCTGGAGTCAGCTCTGGGCTCCCATCCCGAGATACCTGCTGCGTGCGTGTCTCATTCTCCATGGGAGATCACCTCATCCGGTGACCCCGACGTGATCCACTGAGGGATACGTCCCTGCCGACTCTTTACTTATCACCTGGAATAGGCTTGGTGCACCCGAAGAAGTTGCTGGCAACTGACTCCTCTTCGTAAGTATGGGGGGTGGAATGTCTCACGCTCAAAAGCAGCATGTGGAAGAGCTGAGGCTACTTGGCAGGAAAAAATATCTTACTGATCAGGAACAGAAATTAACCCGTCACCTTTCTAAATCTGAGGCTGTAAAATTGCTTGCTTACGTATGGGCTAACTGCTCATCCTATCCGGAGTCTGGATCTTTAAAAGTAGATACATGGAGGAAAATTGGCACCGTTCTCCATCAGTCTCCAAGAGCCCCAGCAGAGATTTTGTGCCTTTGGAAAATTGCCTATACCCTGATTCAAACCCATGCTGACTCGCCTCATCAGCCTTTATTAGACCCTCCACCGTATAAAATTCTATCTGTTATGTTGGCCACTCCCTTACCCCCTGGAGCTGGTTTTAACCCTCCTTCTGCCCCTGCAAATTTTATGGATCCTGATAAACAACAAACAGCCTCTCCTGTTCCTGCCATGTTGCCGCCTCTCTCCCGGCCCGGAATCATCCGTGGTGCTTTTCAAAAGGCTTTAAACAATGGTGATTTAAGCGTTTCTGAACTATCCGAGACAGAGTTGTTCCCTGTTACTTACCAACAGACTGCAACAGGCTTAGTAGTTGATTGGGAAACACTTCCCCTGGCTATGATCAGAGAATTGAAAAAGGCTACAAAAGATTATGGCATAACCAGTCCCTATACTAGAGGACTAATACATTCAATTGCTAGTGCATATCGAATGTTACCTCAAGATTGGAAAGATCTGTTCCGCATGCTTCTTAACGGAACGCAATACGTAGTTTTTGAATCTGAATATAAAAGAGAGGCACAAAAGAGAGCTAATCACCCAGGTTCACAATGAACAGCAGAACAACTCTTTGGAGAAGGCAATTTTGCTACCCTTAATGCTCAAGCTCAAACTTTTACTCCCTTTGCATTTCCTATCATTAATGCTTGTGTTCTTTCTGCCATGGCTCGTGTTGATGAGTCTGGCACCCCGATTCAATCTTTTTCTGCCATTCGCCAAACTGCAACTGAATCCTATGCAGACTTTGTGAATCGCCTGCAAGTTGCCATTGAGCGTCAAATTTCAAACAGAGATGCAGCAAATGAAATCCTCATAAAATTGGCTTATGAATATGCAAATGCAGACTGCCAGTCCATTCTTAAACCAATTGTTTCCACTCCCACGGCCACCTTAGCAGATTTTCTTAAAGCCTGTCGCATTGTGGGAACCAATGCTTTTCAAATGGACACTCTTGCAGCTGCAGTCCAAAAGGGGAATCAACCCCAAGGCACTTGCTTCAATTATACTCTTCAGATGTATTGCAGCTTTCTCTTGCTGACTGGGCAGGATCTGTTTCCTGTCATATTCCCTCTGACCCTCGCTTCCAACTCCTTAATAATGTTTCAATTTCTCTGCATTCTCCCATTTCCTCTTCTCCCATTCCTAACGCTGTCACCCTGTATGTTGATGGCAGCAAGACTTATGGTTCATGTGTATGGAAGGAGGGGGAACAATGGCACACAAAAATTACTCCTCCTCAAACTTCTGCTCAGCATGCTGAACTTGCCGCTACAATTCTGGCCTTACAAACTTTTTCTTCTGAACCTTTTAATCTTATTTTAGATAGTCTTTATATATATAAAGTTCTCACCTCTTTATCTGATTCATATGTGTCACCCTCACTGGATGACTCTCTCCTCAGTCTATTTCTCACACTCCAATCCCTTCTTCATTCCCGCTCTACTTGTTTTCTTTCCTGCTCATATTAGAAATCACCAACCTTTCCCTAGTATTATCTCCGAAGACAATGCCAAGGCGGATGCTGCCGCTTCAGCCGCCTCGACTCACCAGGATGTTTCTGTCCTTGTTTTATCTCCCATAACCCCATGGGACAGCCATTCATATTTTCATCAAAATAAGAAGGCTTTAATGAAACAATTTTCTTTAACAGCTACGGAGGCTGCAGCTATCATACAACAATGTCCCACCTGCAGCCTCCAAGCACACTCTGTTCCTCAAGGGGTCAACCCAAGAGGGACGCAGAGCTGTCAACTTTGGCAAATGGATGTTACACAATATTTGCCATTTGCCCCCTGGAAATATTTGCATGTTTCCATTGACACCTATTCAGGTTTTATTATGGCCACCCCTCAAAGGGGTGAGTCTGCTAAACATGTTATTAATCATTGTATTCGTACTTTTTCTACCCTGGGCAATCCAAAAGAAATTAAGACTGATAACGCTCCTGCTTATACCAGCACCTCCTTTGCGCAGTTTTGCTCTCGCTGGTCTATTGTTCATAAATTTGGCATTCCATATAACTCCACTGGTCAAGCGATCGTGGAACGAGCCAATCAGACCGTAAAAAAGGCTCTAGACATGCATGCAAAAAAGAAAGGGGAAAATACCCCCGGCTTGCCTGGGATACAAAACACTCTTAATCTTGTACTTTTTACCTTAAACTTTTTGAATGTTTCTGGCACCCCTGGCTCAACTGCCGCAAGCAGGCATTTTTCTGCTTCTCCCACAGATTCTTCACGCCCCCAGGTATACTATCGACGTTTGCCTGATCCCACCTGGAAAGGGCCTGCCTCCCTCATTACTTGGGGTCGAGGCTATGCTGCAATAGACGACCATGGCGAGATCATTTGGACTCCAGCTCGTTGTGTTCGTCCTTATATGGCTCAACGTACACCACCTCAGCCAGGCATATGAGGATCAGGGACTGTGGGATTTTAATGCTTTTGTACGGGATGCCAGGCGCATTGCTCTTACACGTAACGTCACGAACTGTTGGATTTGCATGCAAATTCCTGGTGACAGTCGTGGTGGCCTTATTTTCCATGCCATCCCGTTCAATGAAACAGGATGGAAGCAGCTGTGGAGCATAACTACAGAGACATTGAATATGACATATGCTGTGGGTGCTCATATAATGGAACCTGCCAGATTTTGTACTGCCATTTATTTGGGAACTTATAGTAATTGTCAACAAGTTATTATATGGAATTCAGCAAAGAAATGCAAATCCATCAAAAGCAACCTTACTAAGATAAATGACACTTATCAAAGCAATCAATGGACAAACATCAGTACCTACATGGCTTGCCTTGACATGGAATCCATAATAACATTTGCTAATGAGTCTCACCAGGGTTATTATGAGTTACCCGATATGTGGCTACTATGTGGCCGAAGAGCCTATCGCCAGGTGCCTAAGGATTGGAAAGGCACCTGTACACTGGGCCTTTTGACTCCTGCTGTATATGCCTTGCCTCATCTCCCTGATGGACGCCTGCGGAACAAATGTGATACTGGTTCCTCGGATCCACCCCTAACATTGGATGGTAGTTTAGAGACTCAAATCAGCAGAGGGATTCTACCCAATCTAGGAGTTGCCATGAACTATAGGGACCTTCATTTGCTTAACAATTGGACTGTTCATATGTTTAATGAAACAATCAACAGCATTAAAATGATTAATCAAGAAATGGGGGAAATAAGGGAAGTAGTTTTGCAAAATCGGAATGCTTTAGATATTATTTTAGCAGCAAAAGGCAGTGTATGTGCTTTAATTCATTCTCATTGTTGTATGTATATATATACATGATTTTCAACCTAATATTTCTGCTACAGCCAGGAAAATGGAATCTTTGCTCCAAAATAATCCCTTACGCAGCGATGGATCAGGCACCGTGGATATCTGGGGTGCCCTTTGGTCCTGGCTACCGGATGGATCCTGGCTACGATCTTTGATTTCTATTATAGTAACCATTTTGATATTATTTGTATTGCTATGTTGTTGCATTCAATGTATTCCCTCCCTCCTGCAAATGTGCAAAAATGTTACGCCCTCCACTAGGAAGGACGCCTTAATCAGTGAATCAAGATCCCTTCTGGAACTGGAAGTGAGTAACATTAAAGAAAAAACAGAAAAGGAGGAGATGTGGGATTAATTGCACAAATGCCCATGGACATCTCCCACAAGGTCCTTGAGATAACAAACGGACCACTCTAGACACAGGATGCATTCATCAACCATTTGGACAGACTCTGATAAGAACACCTGCAGTAGCCTTGCATCTGGAAAGTGTCTGTTATTTGATACATTGTAACCACCCCTATATATGTCTTTTGATTACGCTGTGTGATGTAAAAACCTTAGTAACAATAAAAGAGGGTGCTGGAGTCAGCTCTGGGCTCCCATCCCGAGATACCTGCTGCGTGCGTGTCTCATTCTCCATGGGAGACCACCTCACATGTGTACATAGCGTGCTTAAGAAGCTTGTTCACAAAATCACATTAATAACAGCAAGTATACAGCAGTCAATCTCCCGCCGAGATTCAAAAGTCGTGCCTATCAGCTGTTAGGTACATAAGCTCCTTCGCGCCTATCAGCTGTTTGGCACGAGGTTCTCAGGGCTCCACATGAAGTCTTGTGCTGGCTGGATTCCTTCCATGAAATGCAGCTTGGATGTTCGTCTCGCCCTCTTGCGTGCAGGTGCTGTGGGACTGGATCTGCAGGGAGAGAAAGCAGATGCCCTCGTGGGGCATGTAAGTGGTTTGCCAGCCCTCGCTCCCCCTTTTTTTGGACGCTGTGAAATCTTCACTGTTATAGGAGTCAGTCTTTTCGATTGTATAGTTTCTTTAGTGCAAGGTTGCTGAGTGTTTATGTCTTGTTGGGTATAATTGTTTGGAATGTTTGTGTGTGGTTGTTTGTTGTGTTTGTCAGTTGTGGGTGGTTTTGTGGGATTTTGGAATTGGGCTGCAATAGCTTATTCCATTGAATGTGATAAGTCATGTTTTATTGCAGGGGTCAGTTTTGGTCTTGGTCTTAATATTCTATTGTTATTTAGGTGTTGTGTGTGTATGTTTGTGTGTGTGTTTGTTGTGTGTGAGTGTCTTGTGAGGTTGTGGGATTTGTGTTTTGTATGTTTGTGTCATGGATGTTGTGGTCAGAGGTATTGTTGTTTCTGTGTGTGAGAATATCATAAGGTGGTGTGTTGGTTGTGTGAGTTGTCGTGGTTATGTTAGAGTTCTTTATGTTTGATGAAAGGATGTCGTGTTGGTTTGGGATTTGGTATGTGGGTGGGGTGGTGTTTTTGTGTTGTTGTTGGTTGAATTGAAGTGTTTAGGTACTTTGTCCTTGTTGTAAATGTCTTTTTAGGGTTTGGTAAAGTGGTAGTAGGTCGATGTGTCTGTTAATAGAATGACAGTCAGAAAACCAAGCTTCTTTTAAAAGATGATCTGCTTTGGTGGAATCTTGAGCAATGACTTTTGCTCCTTTAAAGTTGAAAGTGTGGCCATGTTCAGCTATATGGGTCCAGACTTGGGAGCGTTGTTCTTGTCTTTTTACTGCTAGAATATGCTCGTGTATTCTAGTTTTAAGTCTTTTTGATGTTTCTCCAATGTAGTTACTTTGGCATGTGTTGCAGTTGATTTTGTATACAATAGAGGACAAATCACTGGTTGGAAATGGTTCTTTGGGTCGCATCAGCTTGCAACATAATGTTTGGTTGGGTTTGTGTGCGATGTTGATGTTGTATGGGGCAAGAATCCTGGCAGTTGCTTCTGAGACTCCATTGATATACAGGATTGTTGCCCCAGTTGTAGTAGTTGGAGAATTGTGGATTGAATCCTATCTTTGCAGCAACGTCTGATGAAACGTAGGTAATCATTTTGTTTGCATATGCGGAGGAGATATCCTTTGCCTTTAGATTTTGCTGTTTCTGTGATGCAGTGGGTCTTGATTCTTTTGAATAATATTCTTATACAACTGACTTTATGTGATATGGGATGATTGCTTTGATAGTGAAGAATTCTATCGGTGTGAGTGGTTTTACGATAGACAGTGGATGATAGGTTGCCATCTGGGAGGCGATGGACCAACACATCCAGGAAGGGTAAGGGTAAGGTTATTCTCTTCTTCTGCTGTAAATTGAATGTCTGGATGGACCGAATTTAGTTTCTGTAAAAATTTGGTGGTGTCACATCGCTTAATGACCACAAAGGTGTCATCAATGTACCTAACCCAAAAGCTGGGTTGGTAATCAGTCATTACCACACATTCCAGATCTTGTAATATCGCTTCAGCAATGATGCTTGAGATGGGTAACCCCATGGGTGTGCCTTTTACTTGCTCATATATAGTGTCTTTGTAAGTAAAATAGGTTTGAAGGCAGAAACCCAGTAATTGTATGTAGTCCTCTGTGTTAGGAAAATTGGGGTGTTGTGTTTCTCTTTTCTGTAAAAGGTTTCTAAAAACAGAGGTGGTTAGATTTTGGGGAATAGATGTATATAATAGATATATACAGTATAATATGTTTTGAATTTAGAATGGAGATATTCAAAACATTTTGCATGCCTCCTAATTGATAACATGTTTCAAGTTCCTTTTTAAAAAAATATGACTAATGCAAATCAGAAGAGAGTGTTAGGTAGTTGCCTTTTTCCTAATTTCCTATATAGACAGATTTTATTAATATTTTAAATTAATCCATATCTAATTGAACAAATTACAGGAAACAATGTGTTCATATAGATATTGATGAGAGTGTCAAAAAGTATGCAGTTTTGCTTTTTTTTATAAAACATGTTTCAGTTCTTCTGGTTCAGGGCAGATGTTCAGTATCTGAAGGACAGTCAGTAAATACTGTAGTAAGTACTTTTTGATGTCAACATTTTATCACTTCATAGTATCCCTTGGTCATTTGTCTGCCAGTAGTCTTGACTTACGACACCAAATCTCACATGCATTCTTCAGTGTAGTCAGGGATTGCTACTATTGCTAATATTAAATCACAGTTAAATTATGAATTCCAGAGACTAGGATATAAATAGAACTTATGTGTGATGAGAATAGCAAAAATGAGAGAGAAATAGTTGGAGGACAGAGAGATGGATAGGGATCTATAGAGAGAAGAGAATGATAAGAAAAAACAATGTTTTAACTAAAATTGTTCTTGTTTTATATAGGTAGTCCTTGACTTACAAATGGTTGCCTCCCCAAAAGCTACTTAGGATTTGGTTTTGAAATCCCTTAGAGTCCCCACAAGCCTTGGGCCTACTTCCCACATACTCTTTCCCATCCCTGCGACAAATCACTCATCTTTTACCGTAGATCTCCTTTTGGAAGTTCTGGAGTTCAGGTTGGGGAAGCAGCAGTTCTATCGCTCAGTGTCTGTAGGCAACATGCTCTTGTCCTCCAGAGTAACTACCATTTTCATAGAGGCCACAGTGAATTGTGGCTACTCCAAAATAGTGCTCCCTTCTGGAACAGAGGAACATGGGCTAGGGATGGAGAAATTTGCTTTTCTGAGCGCTTGCAAGCCTGCAGCTCAGTTTACTTCCCCCAAGCCTACTGCTTGCAAATCTACTCAGCTGCATGGGAGGAGGGTGATCATTGGGTGAGGGTATTGCACGGGCCCTGCCTTTAATGGCTATCAAATACTTTTGGCCATAATTCCATTACAATCACTGGTCAAGGACTACCTGTAATTTGTTATCCTGAGTGCTCTTTTAATTTCTCCTCCTTAAGAAAATCTCTAGCAATTACCATTGGATTCTGGAATTAATGTAATTTTGAATTTGTAGCTTCTTTTGTAATCCTCTTTCATGCCTACCCATTAATAACCCTGCTGTTTTGGTTAGATGCTTACAGTCAGGTTTTGACATAGTAAGTCAAAATGTGGATTATTCATTGGTTTTGTTGTTCTGAATTGTACCATTGTTGATACAATTGATAACAATGGTTTCTTTCATGGGATTGGTTTGTTTTTGACCCTGAGTCAAAACCAAACTAGTTTGTGTTTGTGTGCGTGAGCATGATGCATTAATCAGGCCTGTTTACTCATCTACTTCCAAATTTAACTTCTAAAACTTCCTGACTTTGTTGACTATGTTTTATCTCCCTCTCTCTTTCTTTGCTTTCTATAGTTTCCTTTTTTTCCTCCCCCTCCCTCCATTCCATTTGGTTGTCACTGCCATTTCTTTCCTTCAGGGCGTCTCTCTGTGTGTGTGTGTGTGTATGTGTATAGAAAAATTGATAACAGTTCATATAATAGGTGGAATGGCTCCTTATTAACATAGCAAGAATGTAGAAGTAGTAGCATGGACAGAACTGTGAATGAGATTTGAAACAAGTCAACATACATTCAATTTTTGAATAAATTCTTCAAAACTGCTGCATTTGTTTGTACTTTTTAAGACTCTTAAATTTACAAAATAGTGTCATAGTAATCAAAAGTTGCTTATATTGCAGTGGGATAGAAATGGAATAAATAAATAAAATTCCATGAAATAGAGTATTAACATTAGATCTTACAATAGAAATCAGGATTCCATACAGTGGAAATTGCCGACTATTGTAAGAAACTTTCTAGAATTCCAGCTTACTAAATTTTTGTTTGCATGTAAAGGGCCATAAGATTTAATACCTAAAATGATTATTTTTAAAAAATTAGGTAGCACCAGCTACAAATACAGATGAATCTACCGAAACAGAGGTGGTAATTGATTCTCAGAAGCGGAGGGAGATACTTTCAAGGAGGCCTTCGTATCGGTAATATAAAAGTTTTTATGTTTATTTATGCTATTTCACTCATTATGGCATAGGTCAACATCTTTAAAAATATTTCTTTAAACATTTATTTATTCCTGGCAGAAAAATTCTGAATGAGCTTTCTTCTGATGCACCTGGCGTTGCTAAGATTGAAGAAGGAAAACCAGAGGAAGAAGGAGCAGCCTCTGGAATCCCTGCCATGGCCGTGCCAACCAGCCTTTATCAGACTAGCACCGGGCAGTACAGTAGGTCTTCTGCAATATTAGGCTGCCTGTTTAATAATCTGTTGTTCTTAAAAGGGAAATTACAATTTTGAAAAGTAATAAAATTAAGCAACAAATGATAGCAGGAAAAAAGATTAAAAGAAAACGTCTTATAAGGTCTGGAACCAGGATGCAGCTTTCCTTGTTACGATTTATTTTAATAAACTCGTAGATAGGTTATAACTTAAATAGAAATGTCCCTGTTAGATAGTATTCCTATGTGGGTTTTTTTCATCTTTTACTGATGTTTCTTCATGCATTTAGTTTTAGAACTTTTAATCAGAGGCTATGGAACATATGACATATTTGTGTAAATATCTCCAATAAAGACACATTTTCGACAGCCTTTTATTTGTGGTTAAGATGTAATCCCAAACAGGCTATAGGCCTGTGTTTTTCAAACATGGCAACTTTAAGAGGTATGAACTTGCAGAATTCATACTGGCTGGGGTATTCTGGGAGTAGACATCCACACATTTTAAGGTTGCCAAGCATGGCAAGTTTGCCTACTGCTGAACTATAATAACCTATTCTAGGATATAATAATTATGCAATTAAATGGAATTTGGAAAAACTACCTAGTTTTTACATCATGTTTTTGGCTGTCAGTTCTTTCTGTGAATGTCTCTAGAGTGTCCCTTTATCACCAGAAACTCAGTGTTTCCTATCATAATTTCATGATACAAGGTATTCCTCAATTTATGACCATAACCGGGATTGGAACTTTGAGACAGGGAGACAGTTATTAAGTGAATAACACCTGATTTTACAACTTTTTTTTCTCCAATTTTTAAACAAATCATTGCAGTTAAGTGAATCACATACTCATTAAGTGAATCTTGTTACAGCTTCCATCTCCAGTTGTCTTTGCTTGTTGGAAGCTGGTTGGGAAGGTTGCAAATGACAATTAAATGGCCTCGGGGCACCGTAACTGTTGCAAATATATGGTAGTTGCAAAGCATTCCATTTTTTATTGCAGAGACCAGTTGCAAGTCACTTTTTTTCCAATGCTATCATAACCATGAATGGTCATAAGTGAATGTTCGCAGGTTGAGATCTTCCTGTACAACTTAGCAGAAGAAAAATTAGTACTTGCTCCATAGTTTTAAATGGAGCATATATTAATAAACAGTGAGTTAAAACAAACAAACAAAAAAAGTAAGATGTAAGGAAACTCCTCCCTAGAATATTTGCTGTAAATATCAGGAGGATCTTCAAGATGTTGAACAATATGGAAGGTGAATCTAAATAGTCTCCCTTCCTCCTTCCTGTCAGTGATTTTCAAAATTTCTATGAATTCAGTGCTCAATTTATTTAAAATGAAATCTAATTGCAAAAGGTTGTGAAAAATTATTTGTGTTGCCTCAAATAATAGGCATTCTGAGTCAGTTTTGGAGACTGGTTTATGTGTTTGTATCCAGTTTCATGCTGGGCATTGGTAATTCATATCATCCTAACCCTTAAACACTCTTTGGGAGTAATTAACTTAAAGGGTTTTCATCTCTGTTGCGAATATCTTATGTAGTATTTATTTTTGCTTAAGTTGCTATAGCCCAAGGTGGAACAATCCAGATCTCTAATCCAGCATCTGATGGTGTTCAAGGATTACAAACATTAACCATGACAAATTCAGGAGCTCCTCAACCTGGTGCCACAATTGTGCAATATGCAGCTCAAACACCTGATGGCACCCAACAGTTCTTTGTACCTGGGAGTCAGGTTGTTGTCCAAGGTAAATTGTTGGTTTTTAATTCATTTTTACACAGATAATTATATTTGTTTTCAACTTCTGTTACTTGCTTCTTTGTTTAAAGAAGTTCTTAATTGGGTTATAACAAACAATATCTTCTGCAAACAATAAAAAAGCCAGGGCAGTGTAGTGATGGAGCATTGGACTTCCAGTGGGAAGACCTAGTTTGTAAGTTGTTCTCAGCCTCAGACTCTCATTGGGTGAATTTGGGGCAGACACTCTGAGCTTAATCCTACTTCACAGGGTAGTTGGGAAAACTTGAAAGAGGAAATGCTACATGTTCCTTGCTGAACTTCTGAATGAAAGACTGAAAGTCTAACAAAGAAGTAATACTGTTTAAAAAAAATCAAATACTTACTACACACTCAAGGAATACTTACTAAGGCACTCAAGGAATTGGTCACTTAGAGAATAATGCATTCTTGTTGGAAAGACACAATTATTGATGTATCTCTTATCTAGTTATGAAGAGAGATTCCATAAAATGGGACTTCCATCAGTCATAATTTATTCTTCCTAGAGGTGAATAAGTTTGAAGGAATATCTCTGAAGTAAATTTTAGAATTTGGAGAGCTTCTTATGTTACTGATATTGTACATTAAGGCCAAAAAAGACCCCTATCTTATTTCTATTTTATTGATTATGTGAAACTATGGAATGTTAAAGAGTTAATAACTTAATTACTTCAGTTGGGAGAAAAAAAATCTGCAAAAATATAGGTAGCAGACCTGTACAGAAATCCAAGTTTAAAACAAAAAATAAATTTGGAGTTTTATGTGGACATGCATGAACAGCTTCTCAAGAACATTTAATAGCAGTTCTTCAAGACTCATAGAGCCTTGTTGAGGAACTACTGCATAATCTTGGGAAAAGACAACTTTGGTTTAAAATACTTCAGACAGGACAGCATTTGCACCCACATATATTCTGAATTACATTTTCCCCTTCTAGTCCTGCCCATCCTTCATGGGCAGAATAAGTTCAAATGGAAGAAGATCTAGTTTAAAATATTTGAGTGCAGAAGACATGACATTCATAATGATGTGTTTCACATGTTTTTCATCTAAAATAAAATATACTGATTTTTGATTTAGTGTTCAGACTCATGGCTTTGGGCAATATGCTTTAGATTTTTATTAAATTGAAAAAATACTAATTTGAGATTCAGTGCTTTAGGAATACGTCACACATTGCACACAACTGAGGCAGATGTATGTCCCAACAGTTTTTTTATAAAGCTCTCTAGCAACTTTGATTATACCTGCCAGTATAGGTTATAGGCTTAAAATATTTTCATACATTTTATGGGCTAGTTCTAATCTTGAACATTTTACTATAATTGATATTTAGATTTTTGTAAACTTCTTACTATTGTTATTGTTAATTGTTGTTAATTGCGAAGTTGTGTCCGACCCATCGCGACCCCATGGACAACGTTCCTCCAGGTCTTCCTGTCCTCTACCATTTTCTGGAGTCCATTTAAGTTCACACCTACTGCTTCAGTGACTCCATCCAGCCATCTCATTCTCTGTCGTCCCTTTCTTCTATTGCCCTCAATCTTTCCCAGCATTAGGCCCTTCTCCAGCGAGTTCTTCCTTCTCATTAGGTGGCCAAAGTATTTGAGTTTCAACTTCAGGATCTGGCCTTCTAAAGAGCAGTTGGGGTTGATCTCTTCTAGGACTGACCGGTTTGAATGCCTTGCAGTCCAAGGGACTCGTAGGAGTCTTCAACAGCACCATAGTTCAAAGGCCTCAATTCTTTGGCGCTCAGCCTTTCTTATGGTCCAACTTTCAAAGCCATACATTGCAACTGGGAAAACCATGGCCTGGACTATACGCACTTTGTTGGCAGGGTGATGTCTCTGCTTTTTAGTATGCTGTCTAGATTTGCCATAGCTTTCCTCCCCAGGAGCAAACGTCTTTTAATTTCTTGGCTTCAGTCCCCATCTGAGGTGATCTTGGAGCCCAGAAAAATAAAATCTGTCACTACCTCCATTTCTTCCCCATCTATTTGCCAGGAATTGAGAGGGCCGGATGCCATGATTTTGGTTTTCTTAATGTTGAGTTTCAAGCCAACTTTTGCACTCTCCTTCTTCACCCGCATCAAGAGGCTCTTTAGTTCCTCTTCACTTTCTGCCATTAGATGGTATCATCTGCATATCTTAGGTTATTGATATTTCTCCCAGCAATCTTAATTCCAACTTTTGTTTCATCTAGCCCTGCTTTTCTCATGATGTGCTCTGCATGTAAGTTAAATAGGCAGGGCGACAGTATACAGCCTTGCCGGACTCCTTGTCCAATTTTGAACCGATCAGTGGTTCCGTGTCCAGTTCTCACTGTTGCTTCTTGACCCGCATATAGGTTTCTCAAGAGACAAATAAGATGGTCTGGTATTCCCATCTCTTTAAGAACTTGCCACAATTTGTTGTGATCCACACAATCAAAGGCTTTTGCATAGTCAATGAAGCAGAAGTAGATGTTTTTCTGGAACTCCCTAGCTTTCTCCATGATCCAGCGTATGTTGGCAATTTGATCTCTAGTTCCTCTGCCTCTTCGAAATCCTGCCTGTACTTCTGGTAGTTCTCGATCCACATACTGCTGGAGTCTAGCTTGTAGGATTTTAAGCATAACTTTACTAGCATGTGAAATGAGTGCAATGGTGCGATAGTTTGAACATTCTTTGGCATTGCCTTTCTTTGGAATTGGAATGTAAACTGACCTTTTCCAATCCTGTGGCCACTGTTGAGTTTTCCAAATTTGCTGGCAAATTGAGTGTAGCACTTTTACTGCATTCTTACCATTAGGAGAGTATAATTAGTTTTAGCGCTAAAGTTATGGTTGAATGCTATTGTGAATACTTGCAAGGAAATTATTGTTATAGAAATCTTATGTGAATGGTGGCTAAGACTTTTGTGTGAGTTTTACACAGAACTGCAGGCCCACAAAATGGGTTTTTTAATGGTTTATTTTTAAAATAGGTCAGTTATTACTGTGATTCCAACAATTATGACTGTTATATCTGTAGAGAAGTCCTGAGATCGTTTGCTAATAAAATGGTGAATTAGACTAGATGCAAAGCAGAGTTGGTTGTAAAAGCAGGGCTGAGTCTAGAGTGTGAAAGGCTGGAGGTCTCCAGCTTCTGTTTTTTCTCAGAAACACTCTGCATCTACACACCCCAGTCATACTTCTGCCTTGGTGAAATGATTTGCTAGTTACTGCTACCACCATCTATCCCAATCCCCACAAGGGGGAGAGAGAGGACTTCCACAATCTGCATTTTACTGGCAGTGGGACTATAGAAATCAATCCTCTGCTTTTGGTAGATAGATCAGCCTCACTGGTATAAATAAGATAAAGCTTTATAGAAAAAAGGGGGAAAGAGTGAGCACCTGTCCAGCGTAGACGAGTTCAGATCACCAGGACCAGATGGATTACACTCCAAGGATCTCAAGGAACTGGCAGATGTGGTCTCAGAACTACTGAACTATATCTTTCAAAGATCCTGGAGCACTGGGGAATTACCAGAGGACTGGAAAAGAGCTGATTTAGTTCCTATATTCAAAAAAGGAAAAAAAAATGGATCCAGGAAATTACACACCTGTCAGCCTGATCTCAATACCTGGGAAGATTCTGGAAAAGATAATCAAACAACGAATCAACGAACACCTAGAGGCAAACAAAGTCATTACTGAAAGCCCACATGGGTTTGTCGAAAACAGATCATGCCAGACAAATCTTATTGCATTCTTCGACCAAGTGACAAAATTAGTGGATCAGAGGAATGCTGTGGATATAATTTCTTTGGACTTCAGTAAGCATTTGATAAAATAGATCACAACCTACTACTTGATAAGATAGAAAAATGTGGATTAGACAGCATCACCAGATGGATTTGTAGATGCCTGACTAGCCATACTCAGTGTGTGGTCCTCAATGGAACTGCTTCTACATGGAAGGAAGTCTATAGTGGGGTGCCCCAGGTCTCTGTTCTAGGCCCAGTGCTCTTCAACATCTTCCTCAACGATTTGGACGGGGGGATAAATGGGGAACTCATCAAATTTGCAGATGATACCAAGCTGACAAGAATAGCCAACACTTCAGAAGACAGGCTTAAGAT
The DNA here is from genome assembly GCF_016545835.1 of Crotalus tigris. NCBI lineage: Eukaryota > Metazoa > Chordata > Lepidosauria > Squamata > Viperidae > Crotalus > Crotalus tigris. Next base: position 348,602 of record NW_024096582.1, read on the forward strand.
ACAGAGTATCTGGACAGACTTGAACACTGGGCACTAACTAACGAAATGAGATTCAGTGGTGAAAAAAGTAAGATTCTACAGTACATTTAAGCAAGAAAAACTAAACGTACAGGTATAGTATAGAGAGTACCTTGCTCAATAGTAGTAACTGTGAGAGAGATCTCAGAGTCCTAGTGGACAATCACTTAAATATGAGCCAGCAGTGTGCTGCAGCTGCCAAAAAAGCCAACACAGTGCTAGGCTGCATTAACAGAGGGATAGAATCAAGATCACGTGAAGTATTAATACCACTTTACAATGCCTTGGTAAGGCCACGCTTGGAATACTGCATACAGTTTTGGTCACCACAATGTAAAAAAGATGTTGAGACTCTAGAAAGAGTACAGAGAAGGGCAACAAAGATGATTAGGGGACTGGAGGCTAAAACATATATAACATGATAGCATGTTCCAATATCTCAGGGGCTGCCACAAAGAAGAGGGAGTCAAGCTATTCTCCAAAGCGCCTGAAGGCAGGACAAGAAGCAACAGATGGAAACTAATCAAGGAGAGAAACAACCTAGAACTAAGGAGAAACTTCCTGACAGAACAATTAACCTAGTGGAACAACCTGTCTCCAGAAGCTGTGAATGCTCCAATACTGGAAGTTTTAAAGAAGAGATTGGACAGCCATTTGTCTGAAATGATAGGGCTTCCTGCCTGAGCAGGGGGTTGGACTAGATGACCTCCAAGGTTCCTTCTAACTTTGTTGTTATTATTATTATTATGGATCATCGCACAATCAGCCAGATGTTCAGACTGGATTTGGCATTTTGTCTACCTATGGAGTCCTTACCCAGGACCTGGGATAGGCAGATGTGGATGTTTGATGGATTTATAGATATCATCGCAGCATGGAAGCAGTTCCTAGTAAGGCCGCCTTTTGCAATTGACTAATAGCGAATTTGTCAATACCAATGGTGTTCAAGTGGTGCTCCAGTTGTTTTGGGATTGCACCCAAGGAGCCTATTACTATCGGTACTACCCTTACTTGCTTTTGCCACAGTCTTTCTATTTCTATTTGTAGGTCTTTGTGTTTTGTTATCTTCTCCAGTTCTTTCTCGTCTCCAGGCACTGCCACGTCCACTATCCAGACTTTTTTGTCTTTCTTATCGACAATTGTTAAGTCTGGGATGTTATGTTGCAGGTGCTTGTCTGTTTGAATTCTGAAGTCCCAGAGCAGCTTAATTTTATCATTTTCTATGACTTTCTCTATTTTATGATCCCACCAGTTTTTGCTTACAGGCAAATGATATTTTTTGCAGATCTTCCAATGTACCATTGTTGCTACTTTGTCATGTCGCTGCTTGTAGTCAGTCTGTGCAATCTTCTTGCAACAGCTTACCAAGTGGTCCACTGTTTCTTCAGCTTCTTTGCATAGGCGGCACTTACTGTCTGTTGCTGTCTTCTCAATTTTATATGCATTTATATGCATTTGTCCTTAAGGCTTATTATTATATACACAATGGAATCCTGGGCTACGAGGACGAACAATGAGGATGTAGTTGTGAAGGAGGATCGTAGACAGAGAGATAGGGGGAGGAGAACGAAAATAGAGAATACTAAGAGGGAGGATGAGGGGAATAAATAACGTAAACACAGACAGTGCACATTTAACTACTTAGAACTAAAGAGTCCCCCCGACTTACAGTCATACGAAGAAGGGAGGAAGAGCTGTGGTATCGGCACAAGCAAGTAGAGTGAGGAAATTACAGCTTGCAATACAGAAACTACGATTAAAAAGCAGGTGGATTGGCTGGGACCTATGACGAGGTCAAGAAGCCGGGCGCAAAGAATGCCACATTTATAAATAGCTTCTCCTATCGACTGGACGCTACCCTGATGATGCTGGCAGAAGCCAGCGAAAGCTCGGTTTTATTCTGGTTTTATTCTATTAAAACTTTTTATAGTTTTATAACTTCCTGGTGTTCGTATATTTTATTATTTATATGTAGGTCTTTGGTTGTTCGGGTTTTCTCCCGCGTAAAATTGGAATATATACATATATATATATATATATATATATATATATATATATATATATATATGTATATATATATGTATATATATATAATGTATATATGTATATGTATATATATAAAATGTATATATGTACATGTATATGTATGTATGTAGGTCTTTGGTTGTTCGGGTTTTCTCCCGCGTAAAATTGGAAGTGTCTTGGCGACATTTCGACGAAGTCCCATTCATCATCTTCAGGCTGGTGTTTTCAGCTTCATGCTTCGGGCAGCAATGTGTGGTCTTAGTTCACCAGGGAAACAGAAGCTAACAACCAACTTCCCTTCCTGGATGTCTTACTCTATAAGAAATCCAATGGCTCCCTAGGACACACCATCTACCAGAAAAAAACAACACAAACCGCTATCTGCACGCGCTCTCACACCACCACCCAGCACAGATCAACTCCGTAGCCAAGACACTCATCTCCAGAACAAAACGCTTAGCTAACGAACAACACCTAAAAACCGAACTATACACTCTCACCAATGTACTAATATCCAATGGATTCCAAAGAAATAAGATTACAAACCTAATCCAAAAAGAAACCCCACTAAAATCCAAGACAGAGAACAAGAAAACGGCAAAGCCCTCCTCCCATACATAAAAGGCACCACAGACAGAATCAGTAAGATCCTCCATAAACACAACATCAAAACAGCATTCTGCACAAACAGAAAAATATCCACCATCCTAGAAACCCCAAAGATAAAATTGAATTAGAAAATCAAGGAGTATATGAAATCCCATGCACTGCTTGTCCCAACACATACATCGGACAAACCAACAGAAGAATAAGTGCACGCATTGAAGAACATAAGAACTCAGTCAAAAAAGAGGAATCAACATCTTCCCTGGTCCAACACCTTAAAGCCACAGGACATGAAATTGACTTTAAAAACACCAGAACTATCGCCAAAACTGAACATTTTAACAACAGAATAATCAGAGAAGCCATCGGGATAGAAAAACACCCACACAGCATGAACAAACGAGATGATACGTCCCGCCTTCCAGCCATTTGGAAACCCGCCCTTATTGACAAACGACTCCCTAACACAAAAAATGACACCAGACCCACACTCAAAAAACCACACAGGATGTCACCACCACACATCCACGCAAAAAGCAAACCCAAAGCTACACCGATGATGAGGCACGACCACAATCCAGAAGCCAGACCACAACTGCATCATTAGCCACTTTAAACCCCTCCAATCCATACATGAAGCAAACTGACACCCTCCATGAAGAGGAGACACAACCACGAACGCGAAGCCAAAAAATAGCAAGGTAGCCCACCATCTTAAACCCCCCTGCAACTCAGATTGACCTGCGCACAACAAAGCCCCCACCGAAACAGAACACTCCCCAGCCAATCAGAGCACAGCCAACCCCCCAGCCAATCAGAGCACAGCCAACCCCCCCAGCCAATCAGAGCACAGCCAAGCCCCTAACCAATCAGAACACACCTCCACCCAATCAGAACACAGCCAAGCTCCCACCCAATCAGTTCATACCCCCACTGGCAGTTAAAAGGAAGAAATAGCTAAGACCACACATTGCTGCCCGAAGCACGAAGCTGAAAACACCAGCCTGAAGATGACGAATGGGACTTCGTCGAAACGTCGCCAAGACACTTCCAATTTTACGCGGGAGAAAACCCGAACAACCAAAGAAACACTGCGAAAACCTCAGAAAACATATATATATATATATGTATATATATGTGTGTGTGTTTGTGTGTGTGTGTGTGTGTGTGTGTGTGTGTGTGTATATATATAGGTCTTTGGTTGTTCGGGTTTTCTCCCGCGTAAAATTGGAAGTGTCTTGGCAACGTTTTGACGAAGTCTCATTCGTCATCTTCAGGCTGGTGTTTTCAGCTTCGTGCTTTGAGCAGCAATGTGTGGTCTTAGCTGTTTCTTCCTTTTAACTGCCAGTGGGGGTATGAACTGATTGGGTGGGAGCTTGGCTGTGTTCTGATTGGGTGGAGGTGTGTTCTGAATGGTTAGGGGCTTGGCTGTGCTCTGATTGGCTGGGGGAGTGTTCTGTTGGTTGTGCTCAGGTTAGTCTGAGTTGCAGAGGGGTTTAAGATTTTGGGCTGCCTTGCTATTTTTTGGCTTCTCGTTCGTGGTTGTGTCTCCTCTTCATGGAGGGTGTCAGTTTGCTTCATGTATGGATTGGAGGGGTTTAAAGTGGCTAATGATGCAGCTGTGGTCTGGCTTCTGGCTTGTGGTCGTGCCTCGTCATCGGTGTGGCTTTGGGTTTGTTTTTTGCGTGGATGTGTGGTGGTGACCTCCTGTGTGGTTTTTGTGAGTGTGGGTCTGGTATCATTTTTTGTGTTAGGGAGTCGTTTGTCAATAAGGGCGGGTTTCCAAATGGCTGGTAGGCGGGAGGTATCATCTCGCTTGTTCATGCTGTGTGGGCGTTTTTCTATCTCGATGGCTTCTCTGATTATTCTGTTATTAAAATGTTCACTTTTGGCAATGGTTCTGGTATTTTTAAAGTCAATTTCATGTCCTGTGGCTTTAAGGTGTTGGACCAGGGAAGATGTTGGTTCCTCTTTTTTGACTGAGTTCTTATGTTCTTCAATGCGTGCACTTATTCTTCTGTTGGTTTGTCCGATGTATGTGGTGGGACAAGTGGTGCATGGGATTTCGTATACTCCTTGATTTTCTAATTCAATTTTATCTTTGGGGTTTCTAAGGATGGTGGATATTTTTCTGTTTGTGCAGAATGCTGTTTTGATGTTGTGTTTATGGAGGATCTTACTGATTCTGTCTGTGGTGCCTTTTATGTATGGGAGGAGGGCTTTGCCGTTTTCTTGTTCTTTGTCTTGGATTTTAGTGGGGGTTTCTTTTTGGATTAGGTTTGTAATCTTATTTCTATGGAATCCATTGGATGTTAGTACATTGGTGAGAGTGTGTAGTTCGGGTTTTAGGTGTTGTTCGTCAGCTAAGCGTTTTGTTCTGGAGATGAGTGTCTTGGCTACAGAGTTGATCTGTGCTGGGTGGTGGTGTGAGAGAGCGTGCAGATAGCGGTTTGTGTGTGTTTTCTTCTGGTAGATGGTGTGTCCTAGGGAGCCATTGGATTTCTTGTAGACTAAGACATCCAGGAAGGGAAGTTGGTTGTTAGCTTCTGTTTCCATGGTGAACTGTATTTTGGGGTGTAGGCTGTTGAGGTGTGTGAGGAAGTTGTCTAGTTTTTCTTTCCCATGTGGCCAGATTATGAAGGTGTCATCTACGTATCTGAGCCAGAGTTTGGGTTTGTGATCCGATTTTTCTAGAGCTTGGTTTTCAAAGTGTTCCATGTAGAGGTTTGCAATGACAGGTGAGAGGGGTGATCCCATGGGTGCTCCTTCTGTTTGTTTGTATTTTTGTCCATTATAGATGAAGTATGTGTTGGATAGGCAGTGGTTGGTCAGATCTAAGATGTGTTTGGGGGGGTTATATTTGTTTTGAATAGCTGTCAAGGCTTCTTTGATAGGCACTTGGGTGAAGAGGGATATGACATCGAAGCTCACTAGTAGGTCGCTGGGCTGTAAGTTTTGTTTCTTTATGATCTCTATAAACTGGAATGAGTTTTTTACGTGTGAGGTGATGGATTCTGCATAGGGCTGTAGTTGTTTGGCGAGATATTTGGCTAGGTTTTGTGTGTGTGTGTGTATATATATATATATATATATATATATATATATATATATATATATATGTATATATGTGTGTGTGTGTGTGTGTGTGTGTATATATATATATATTATATAATATATATATATATATATAATTATTCTAATAATTGTAGGCAAAGATTTAGTGATATAGGAGATAAAAATACAGATCTGCAAAAATGAGAGAAAATCTTAGATTTCAATGGAAAATCTGAAGTTCTAGCTGACAAGGTAGTCTTTTAGTTAGAAACAACAAGTTTCCACATTGCACAAAAACACACCAGATCTGAGCTTATATAGAAGCATTAGATTCCAAATTCAATAAATTAGGCTTAAATATCCTAAGTCAGTAATCTTAACAACGTATACCTAAACAACTTTTACCTATGCAAGAACATGCGTTTTATAAATCAGATTTCCCTCTCAGTTCTTCCTTGATTTTCTTCCCACGTCCTTCTAGTTAGCTGAATCTGAGGCTGCTGGGGAAATGAAAACTCCTCTGTTTGCCTTTCAAATCTCAGTTCTCCACTACCCCCTTAAAAAAAAATCTGTACATTTTTTTTCTCTTGGGCAAATAAAATTAATGAATGTGGATCGAAACTCAGATGTGACTGTCAGTGAATGAGGAGGGGGTGGTGGGAGTGAAGAGATTGCCTACTATCCCTACAAGGATAAATAAGTGCCCCTGAGCAAAATAAATTATTTCTAGATCTAGTGATAAATTATTTTGTGGAAGTGTTTTTCCCCCTATGATTACACATTTCTTTGGATTAGGGTTAGGGTTGTATTTAAATTGCACATGATAGTTTCCTGGGGAATATCATTGACAAATAGTCAAGATACCTATGTATGACTCATTGATCCAAAAAAGCATGTCTCCAAATACCAGTTACCAGTTGGTAACAGTTATTACCAGTTGGAAATAATTATGTTCATATTGTAGAAGAATTTGCTTGAGGATGCTGGATTACACCTGCATTTAAACTGGTTTTAAAAACCTTTTTAACTCTCCTTAGCCTAGTGAAGGCAACCTTAGTCAAAAACCTGTAATTAATTATAGAACTCAATGGATGACTTTTTGTAATTCAGACTGTTTTTAGGATTATTGTGGAGATGAAATTAAGAAGACCCTGAGATAGACAATATTAAATAAAATATATGATTTGTCAGTCGTGATGATAATAAATCACAAAATACAAAGACCTGAAATTTGAAATAGAATGACTGTAACAAAGAAAGCAAAGGAAAAGGAAAGCAAAGTTAATACCAATAGGCATCCTAGGTGCAATCTCAAAACATCTGCAGCACCACTTGAGCACCACTAACATTGACAGTATCATTATCAGTCAATTGCAAAAGGCAGCTTTACTAGGAACAGCTTCCATCCTGGGATGATGCCTTTAAGAACATCAAGTAATATCAGCCTATCCCAGGTTCTTGGGAAGGACTCAACAGGTGGATAAAATTGCCTAATCCAGTTGAACATCTAGCTGACTGTGCAACCAACTACAATCAATAATAGTGGTTGGTACTGTTGTTGTCTTCACTGTTGTTAAATTAAGATATGGAACAAAACTGTTTCTCCTGGGGTGGGATTGCAGTATTGTTTAAAGTGCAGCTTCCAGACTAACTTATTTTGAAAAGCGTTTGCAGAGATTTCCTTCTTTGCTACAAATAAATCTGGCATGCTTGATTTATGGTTGATTCCCTTGGTTTGTGGGTGTTTTAATATATTGAAAAGGAGAGCAAAGCTGAAAATGCCAAAGCAGTTATTTGCAAGTTAGTCTCCCCTCCCCCCAGTTCCTGTTTCAAAGGGCTGTTCCAGTGAGAAAGCACATTAATGACGGGGTAGGCTAGTGAGGTCATTCTGATGTCAGTCCTGAAGCTTGTAATCCCGCACATGTTTGCTTGTTTGGAAAATTTTCTGTTCACTTGGTGGCAGACGTGAAGCCTTTGAGCACGAGCTGCTGTGGTCATGGCTGTAACAAGAGATGAAACTGGTAGGTGATTCCCTATGCTTCTTTCCAAAGACAGAACTCAGGCTGGGGTGCGGCAATCCTGTTTGCTTCAGTGAGATGTTTGACAGCCCAGACGTAATCAGGTTCATCACAGTTCTCCCCCTTTTTTCATTAAAAGGCTCTCAAAGAATTATTGATTGGCAGCACTTGATTGCTACTTTTTATTTTTATAGTGCATGATAAAATGTTATTTAGGAGGTGAAACTGGTTGCTATTTAAAAATTGTTTTTTCTTGCAAGCTCAGCTTGGAATAAAATATTTTTCTTTAGTAGTGAAGACTTCACTTAACTTTATTGCAGTCATTAATCAGGTAGCATGAAAAACCAGCAACTTATCTCTCTCAATGCTTTCTATTTAACTTTGGTGTGAATGAAAAATTACTTGTTAAGCTTCTGTTAGCAGAAATCTAGTGGCAATGTGTGCTTTGTTCAGCTCTGCAGTTACTCTTTTAGCATTCATTTAGTCAGCTCACTACAGCAATAATAGGGTCTTGAATCTAGCAAACCTTTGGCTGGTGGTTTATTATCTTATGCCCCCTCTCTTTGAAAGTGGTCTGTTCCACAGCTAATCAAGTTCAAAGAGCTGACGTCACTATATTTCCTGGAATCGTGTTTCAGTGGTGGAGCTGGAAAACTTAAACTCCACAAACAACACCAACACTGACGTCAGCTGCAAGTCATGCTGTGATTTAGTCAGTTCCTTTCTGCTTCAGCTAGAACTGCTGGCAAGTTTTGTAGTGTTATTCTGTAGGCTGTACTCCTGATCTCTTGAGCTAAGTAAATCTGGTTTGTGTGTTTTGTGTTATTTATCCCACTACTCTCAGCTATTCGTAAAGACCTCTGGTTGGATGAGCAAAGAACTAGGAGCTGCGCAACAGGCTTTTGAGAAAAGTTTATAATCCTTCTGGTAAGATACTGCCTTAGAAGAGGGAGGAGAAAGAAAGGGATGTAATAGGATTCTTCCTAGTATGTAGTCAGTCTTGTTCTGCTCTGCAGAAAGATCATTATAATCATCTGTGATGTAAAGCTTCATAGCTTTTAATAGGCTCCTTGTCTGTCTGCTTGTGTCTTATAGCATAACACAAACAGCATGTTTATTGTGGCATAAACTTCTCTAGAGTCCACCAATGAATTTGGCTATAGTCTATTAACGAAACCTATAAGAGCATATGCCCTAACAAATTTGAGAGCTTTAAAGTGAATCCAAATTCTTTGTTTCTTTTTTTAATACAGAACTGTCACTTTGTAGAATAAAATCTTTTAACCTCTTTAAAACATCTTAATAGTTTTCCTGGTTAGAAAGTATCATCAGTGCAATGAACATGAATTTGGACAAACTCTGGGAGATAACAGAATAGGGGACCTGGCACACTATGGTCCATGTGATTGCGAAGAGTTGGACACAACGATGGAACAACAACAATCATTTTTCCATGATTTGATAAGTGTAAATGTCATGTAGTACCGGTATATAAATAATAATTCATATTTTTTCTGATGACATTTATGCTGAAAAAAATTAAAAAACCTGTTATAAATGTTGTAAGATAGCCATGTCAAAGAGGAAAAATTAAAAAAACAACACCACAATACGTAATACCTTTATGGGGGTAACAAAAATGTAAAAACAGAATTCTTTATACCAAGCAAAACAATAGAAGAGGAATAGAATAGGGGACAGTAATAGTAAACAGGATATGAATAAAAAGTCCATAAATATTAAATCTATAACATGTTCAGAAGATAATAGAATTCAGTTTTTCAGTTTGACATCCTAAATATGGGAAAATTCATATTTGAAACTGATGGAACGATAGTGTCTTAGATCATTTTTCTAAGATTATTGAAATATGTAAGATAATTGCTAGGATTAGATTATTAGTTTTTCATCTGAGAAGCTGCAGTATCATTTCACATCTAAATATGTTCTTTACAAAGTGGTAAGTCAATCATATAAAAAAGTTCAGATTATGTTAAATTGCACATTATTTTTTCTCGATTCCTGACAAGAGTGATAATAACTTCCTTTTTTGAAAAACATGTTTTGCAAGTAGGACATTTTTCAGCGCTATGTGAACTGAGAATGTGAATTTTTCTTTAAAAAGTCTCTGGGATTACATGGGGTCCAAAATGCATTACGGGAAATAAGGATGATGGAAGCTGGAGTCATTGCTTTGTTTTTTTTGTCTGCCTGTTCATTTTCATGAAGGGAAAAATAAATATAATTTTTGAAAGATTAAAAATAGCAAGTGGAATTAGCCTCCTGGGGACAAAATGTGAATCCTCAAATGTTCCAGGATTTCTAGACACCTTGTTGAGGAAACTAACATTATGATCATCACAGGCTTCATTTTGCTGCTTTTCTGGGACTAGGAAAACTAAATGCTATGTGGCTCTTGACAGACCTTCATTGCTAGTGGGTTTTGTTTACCTTAGTATATGTTGTGCAGATCTATGCCATGTTCTCATTTCTTAGGTAACATTATTAATATTAAATGAACTTTATGTTCGTATTGTTGCTATGGCTTATTTAAATAATATCTAAAATGCTAACTGCCATACAAATTACAGTCTTAACTTTTATGACTGTCATTCACTTAAAATTACTGTATCACTAAACTGACATACCTCAGCATGAAAAGTAACAGTAAAAGAGAGCTGTTTGTTATTGATAAAATCCATTCTCCCCAGTTTTCTTGTACTTTACATATTTCAAGTTATGTATTGCTGAACCCAATTATCAATGGGCAATTGTCATGAAGTGCCAAGAATGGCTTCCTACTACCTGCTCTTGTGTTACAGAGAATATAATTTGGAAATTATAGCATGTTTGTTTAATTCAGGGATCTGAGGCTGCTTCACAGATCTAGCTTTCTTCCCTTTCAGATGGCTATATACAGACAGTCTATGAATTAAAGATTTGTCTTTATTCGTTATGCAGGAAGATAGTCATTTCCCATTCTCCTATAATTTATATGTTGATTTAAAGTACATCAGTTGATTTTAGATTCTAAATAAAAATAGAATTTGCCCTGTTGTGCACAAGCTTACAAAAAAAAAAAACATAGATAGGAACTTATATTTTGCAGCAAGATTAGGATAGGTAAATGAGATTAGTAATTTTGTCTTTTAAAAAAATCCCATTAGTTTATATTCATACATTTTTTTTAAAAAAAAAGTCCCAGTCTAAAGGTCCAAAATATTTGTCGTATGATCAGATGTGGACTCTGGTTTTGTTAAGGATGATTTTTGTCCAAAGGAGGAAATACCTGGTGTGCAGCAATAATGGAGCTGGTAAAGGTCTGGAGGAATTAGAAATACTTAGCAGCATGTTTTTCAGGTTTTTTTTAAGGTATTGGAATCTTACTAAGGATGACAATGTCTAGTGGTAGAGTAGTGAATTTATTTAATTTTTATAAAAAGTTGGCAGATTGCACAAGGCTACTTGGTGGGCCACATGCAGCTTGTGGGCTATATGTTGTATAAGCTTGGGTTAGAAATCCCAAAGATGTTTTTTCATGAGGCAACTGGACTTTCTTGACAAGAAAGTCTAGTTGCTCGTGAAAAAGCATCTTTGGAATAACTATGATCTGGGTGACTGAGACTCTCCATAGACACTTTGGTTAAGAAGGAAGAGACAATGTTTGTTGAAGAAAAGTGTAAAAATCTATTCAGAGGAAAGAAGTTAAGACTATTGATATGCAAAATGATTTCAGTATGCATTGAGAGTATGGATCCTGGCAAAAAGACGGATGGTGTGTGATGGAGATGGGAAAATGAACAGGAAAAAATAAACTAAATGAGAAAGGGTTTTGATCGAATCATTTGAAGAGACACAGCCCTATTAAACCAAGAAATTATCGTACACTGTGGCAACGATCTCTCACTATTGTTAGAGATATTCTAGATTCTGCAAATCAGAAGGGAGGTGGAATAGATCATGTTCAACTTTATTCTGCAGTTTTAGCAGGGCACCTACATACCTAACTTACTATTTACTTAGTGTTGAACTATTCCTTTCTTTAAAATCATGTATTGCAATAGTCAGGTACAATGAATGACTTCTATGCTTCTTCATTCCTTTACATTCATATGGCATTATGCTTTGTGTGTATTTCTTTTCTTCATCTGTCCCTTTAAGATTAAATTATTTTTTTTGAAACATAAAGCAAACTGATGAGAAAAAAAAGATAATATTTCTGCTATGTCTTGCTTTTTCTGAATAAAATTCATTCAGTAGAAGAACAAACAGGCTACTTAATTCCCACCTTTTCTAAATTTTGAAGTTTTTGATAAATGTATTATTTTCATTGTGATTTTCTAGGGCTGTTTTATTTAAATATCCAAACATCCAAATAAAAACCGTAGAAATCTTGATGGCAGATGCCATGCTAGAACATTTCTTATTTTTTTGTTTGTTTTGATGATAAACTATGCTATTTTCCTTTGAATTGTAATGTCTTTTTTGAAATTGCAGCGGCTACAGGTGACATGCCAACTTACCAAATCCGTACTCCAACCACAGCCTTACCTCAAGGAGTCGTCATGGCAGCTTCCCCAGGAACACTGCATAGCCCACAGCAGCTAGCAGAAGAAGCAACACGTAAAAGAGAACTAAGGCTTATGAAAAATAGGTACCAATTAGAATTTAAATTAACCGCTAGAGTTTATTTCCCAGAATCAGCGGCAAAGAAATAGTAGTGCTAAAAAGACTGTTTCAAAGGTAAATTGCTCAGCTGGTTTTTACACAGAGGGCCATGCAGCTTTTTATGTAACTGCTAGGGAAGAGAGCAATCTCTCTTTCTGCATCACCTCAATTGTCAATCCAAAAATATTGTTGGCTACTATACAGTTACACTCTTAAGCAATTCTTATCAGAAGTCTAAATTATCCAACTCCCAACTTCCTCTTGTTAACTGGTTTGAACCTGCCTGTTAAATTTTTCCACAATGTAGTGATGGCAGTTTGGAATATTTAAAAACTATTTATATTATTAGTACTTATGAATATAATACAAATTCCCAATACCAACCAGTATGAAAAAGGACTTTTAATTCCTTCAATTTCTAAAGAATTACAGATGGCTGTACACATGGTGGCATAGCTTACAATATAGTGTTTTATAACAGCTTTATATTTTGCATAGAAAACTATTGATGGCTTTGAATGATAAATCTTGAGTGTTTCATAGTTATTATCTGACAAGTATAATATAACTATTATATTAATTATAGTAATAGTGCTCTTCCTCCATTTTTTTCTCCTGCAACCCTTAGGAATAAGTTGTGACAAGTCCAAAATCACCCAGTGAGCTCCATGGCAGGAGATGCTTGAACTTGTATCTCCCAAACACTTCCTGCATTAGTGTAGTACTTTAACTACTATCCCATACTATACACATTTTCCACTTAGAAAGTCCATTGCATTAATAAAAATAAAAGATTCTCACTCACACAGAAACAGATTATAGTATCATACATTCAGTATACTGTAAGCTGCATCTTCTAATACAGATAATTCTAACTTACTGACAGTAATTGGGACTGGGAACTCCACTGTTAAGGCACTTGGTAGTGCTGACTTCTAGCGGCAGTTCTAAAAGTCCTGATTACTGTAGTTAGGCGAATCTTGCGCAGTTGTGTTGTCCCATGGTCATATCACTATTTGTGACTTCCTGCCAGCTTCTTCATTGACTTAGCTTGTCAATAGAGAAGCTGGCAGGATTGGCACTGAATGTCACAAATGTGATCATGTGATTATGGGACACTGCAGTGGCTACAATATGAGGATTCACTGTAAATATTCTTTGTTCAGTGCTACCATAACTTCAAACAGTCATTGAATGAGTTTGTTAAATGAGGAATGCCTATTCTTTAAAGAATGCTTGATACATCTACTTTTTTATATGCACATTTATTTGAGTGTTATTTGTTTAAATAGGAAATTCTGTTTTGATTCTGTTTTACTGAAGCCTATGATTTTGTAAACTTTATAGAATAGAAGAAGGGTGAAGCTTTTTTGCAGGTCTATATTTTATTGCAGCAAATAAATTCACCATGGAATGCCCTCTTGTACTTGTAATAGATTCATTTTTAAGAGTTTGGGTGCGACCTTTAGGTTGCATTTCTCACCTTATTTAGTAAATTTTGTACATTGTTCGGGCTAAATTAACCTTTTGTTTATTTACTTCCTGTATGTGTGTTGGTGTTATCATTGTACTGATTGTCAACTGTCAGTGTTTGTGGATATTGTTGTCATGTGCTTTACTGGAAGAAGCTGAACTCCTTGTAACTAACCCCACTGTTGCTTAATGTTTTCATGGTATTGCTTTTTCTCATGCCTTTTAATTTCAAATTGCTAATCCAGAAATGTCTTAGTTTCCATCTCTTGTTCTTCTCTCTTCAGGTTGTCTAGTATCTATTTTAGTGGCAATTAAGTACTATATGCTAGCTTATTTTAATTCTGGCATAAGTACATACTATCAACTAGCCAACATTCTTGCTTAGCACTTGTAGATACTTTTCTCATTCATGTAATTTTTTTGAGCTTCCCTCTCAGACTGTATTTCCTGAAAAGTCCTGTCAAAGATCTTAGGGATTCTTTGATCTTACCCATAACTATGTACAAGGAAAAATGCTTTATCCTTGCAAAAATTAAAGCAGGGATGACTCCAAAATAAAATGTGTAGTTTTGAGATAAATAAGTTCAGATGTGTTAATGTCATCACAGTATTCCATATTAGTTAGGGAGTTTATATTGATTTTAAACATTTTTGTTCAGTGCTTTAACAAAAGGTTCCATATAGTGGCCTTTACAAAGGCCTTAAAAACAGTAACATATATGTAAAATATATAATTTAAAGAGGTAACCAATGATGATGGTTTGGTTCTTCATCTCCCACTCACAGGCTAGTGGTTTTAGAGAATTAAAAAATCTGGAATGAGATTAATGAAACAGCAGCAGGAAGTATAAAAGTTTAACCTCCTATTCATCCTTAATTATTATAGTAAAGTTTAAAGTTTAAATTATAAATATTAGTTCATATTATATTCACTTTAATATTATTGGTTTTGATAAAAATGGGGACAATTGACAAAACATTTCAGAAGAGAGAAGTGAAAATTTCAAGCTGAAGAGAGAAGGTAGCGTGTTTTCTTTGCCAAAGATAATTTCCTAACATTATGCAGGTATACTCCGAGATGATTGAACTACTTGTTTAAGCATGTGAGCTTAATATGCGAATAGATGCTGTGGGGGTTGTAGATACTGAACTGCTACTTTGATGCATATTTGGTAATAGTGCTTTACAAAAGCAAGTGACAATATCTCATAATTGATTTTATAACAGCTTCGTCTCACTCTGTGCTATACGGTGTCTTCTGTCTGTATTGTATTTAGAGCACTGTGGTCTGAATTTTTGTTGTGACTAGTATATGCTGTACTTGATTTGGCTTTTACTGAGTCACTTCAGCTTTTCTGGTGTCAGGTTATTCTATCTATCCAGGTTTTCTTTGCCTTGTAGCTTGAGTAGTCACTTGCCTTGTATTGGTTCCAGGGAAGCTGCTCGTGAATGTCGCAGGAAGAAGAAAGAATATGTCAAATGTCTTGAAAATCGTGTGGCTGTGCTTGAAAATCAAAACAAGACTCTCATTGAGGAACTCAAGGCCCTCAAAGACCTTTATTGCCATAAAGCAGAGTAACTGGCATTTGGCTGTGGAACTTTTTACTATGAACAGTAATCAAGGCATGAGATGAAGCAATTCTACAGATTGCCAAGTGACCCTTAAGAAAGGGGCAGTGTGTGGTCATTGTGATCTTGGCTTTTCTTAGGTCTTTTTTCTAAAAAGATGTGTGATTTCTAATCTTTGGAAAGCATCACTGCCTCCATATTGTATTGACCGTGGTCACTGCACCATACCCATCCTAACCTTATCTCAGTAGCATGTCACAAAAGCTTTTCTGTTTGCCCTTTTTACCTTTTTTTTTTTTCAGGGAAGCTGCAAAAGAATGTCGACGAAGGAAGAAAGAATATGTGAAATGTCTGGAGAGTCGTGTTGCAATGTTAGAAGTTCAAAACAAGAAACTTATAGAAGAGCTAGAAACTTTAAAAGACATTTGCTCTTCCAAGACAGATTAGTGTTGATAACTGAAACTGTGAACTGAGTACAGCATGTACAAATGCTTCTGCAGAAAATGTCTAGTCAAAAGAATTATGATTTTTCCTTTCTATCATTTGTATTCTACTACACCTCTAACATTCCTGAAACACTCTGCTGCTTTTTTCTAGATTATTAAATTAAACTTCACCTCACTTTTTCTCAACCAGAAAGAGTCAAATGTTTAAGAACACAGTGTGTGTTCCATGTTTTCAGAGGAAGTATGTGTAAGAGCTGCTCCTCTACCTATTATTTGCATTTTCTTTATATTAATGTCCCACTTGCACCACTATTTTGAACTGATCAAAGATAATCTAACACAATAAAATGAAAACCACCCAAAGTATCTCAGGAAGATGTTATATAAACATGTGCGTTGCTATGACGTATATGTATTAGAATACTAGTTTACAAATGAATTTATGGCATATTTTTGTATTCATTGCTTTGTGAAGAAAATATTGTATTGCTGTCACTGAGTGCCATGGTTGAAACTACTTTAAATAGAACCATGTTGCATAAACTTTGTAGTGTTTGGTATTTATTTAATCATCTATCCCATCTTTTTAGAGAGTAAAACTAATTGCATATGCTGTGAAATATTTTATTAGACAATTTACTGTCTTTTGTATTTCACAAGCATTCTTCCAAAATCATCTATGGAGATTCTTAGTCATCAGGTCATGGTTGTCCCAAAGGTGCTTTTTTTTTTTTTTTTATAAAAGGCAATTGGACTTTCTTGGTTTTTGTTTGAAGATGTTTTGCTTCTCATCCAGGAGGCTTCTGTTAAAGCTTCTTAAACAAGTCAGAACTTGAAGAAGCTTTTTGGATGAGAAGCAAAATGTCTTCAAGCAAAAGCCAAGAAAGTCTAATTGCCTTTGAAAAAAAGCATCTTTGGGATTCTCCAGAATTGTAGCTAACTCTAATCTTAAAAATACATTTCAATTTTTCACAACTTCTATAAGCACTTCTTGTTGAGCTGAATAAGTAATATCATGTGATATTGCATGAGTTAATGACCCAAATTCTATGATATGTGTTGATCTTGTGAGATTTTATTTTGTACACATATAACCCTCCCCCATTGTTTGGGCAATGAAATCAAGGCGTTCCAACAGTTGATTACAATTTGATTTATTTTTAACTTAGCTTGCATTGTGGCTACAGTATCTAATTTTTATTACTCTCATACCTCCAAACTGCTTTTTTTCTAGAAACCTTGCACTGTGTGTATGTGTGAAGGACATCTTGGGAAGCTACGGCTGGGGAAAAAATGGTGTATTCTGTCTTTATATCAAAGTCTCAATGAAGGCAGAACTTCTGATGCTTATTTTTTTGTTTTAGAAAGTAAACATGCTGTCATTTAATGCAATACATATTTTATTAAAAGGTTTTCTTGATGCAGAATAATAGTATGGAGTCTTGCTGGCACCAAGCAATTCTTCATGGTTGTTATGAATGATTATAAGGACGGATATCCTGTTTGGTGATATAGTAATACTTCCTTTTACCATGATGTCATACTTGGGCAATTTTTAACCATTGTAGTCAGAGCAGCTACAATAAATCTGCCATCAAATCTACCCAATGGATCTTTATTGGGAATACCCATACAGATAACAG
Source organism: Crotalus tigris (assembly GCF_016545835.1). NCBI lineage: Eukaryota > Metazoa > Chordata > Lepidosauria > Squamata > Viperidae > Crotalus > Crotalus tigris. Next base: position 366,122 of record NW_024096582.1, read on the forward strand.
GCCAGATCTAAATTGAAATTTATTCATTCTTTAAAACAATAGTTCAATAAATAACAATAGCTGACCTTTCATTTTTATGTCACATTGTGACAGAAAAATGTTTCTGTGGCTCTCTGTGGTCCATTTGCTTTTCAGTGGTAAATTGAAATTCTGTATGAGAGACAGAAAGAGAGAGAGAGAGAGAATACACACACACACACACACACACACACACACACACACACACACACACGAATAGCAATACTATTATTTTCTTTATATATGAATGCCTGTTCGAATAAAGAAATTTTAAACTGAGAAACTACATTCTTACAGTGACTCATAAGAACTTAGAAAAAGAATTGGACTCCTATACATTTCAAACCTGTTATTCAGTTACATACACTATTTCTGGTTGATACATAAATCTGGCTGCATTGAAAAGTGAAATTTCAGTATATAGCAAAGTAGGCAAAGTAAGAGGAAAATGGTAATTAAACTACAATAAAATACAATAACAATATTCTACTATTGGAGAAAAATTGCTTACAAGAAATATATCTAGTAAAGAGCTATAAATTTCACATCTCTGTGTCAAATATTTATAGCTAGTAATAAAATATTGGGTCAGTGTTCATTATGTTTATAATTTTTATCTATACTTTTACCAACAGAGAATGCCCAGAAGTCACCAAACAACTACATTTTTCAAATTTTATTTTTTAAAAAAGGAAATAATATTTCCATTAAGTTTTTTCCCCTTTGTGGAATTGCAATGTTTGCAGCCTTGTGGCTTCTTCCGAGGCTTGCTATTGATTGTTGTTTGAGTTCTCAACAGGTACTCCCTCCCAATGTAAAGGCAGTAACTGGTTTAAAATTCTCTACCCCAGCTTCCAAATATTATATTTAATCTGACTTTTTGAATGAAAGGGATTGCTGTGTGAGATGCCAGCTAATTTTGTTTCTATGGTTGTTTGATATTTGCCTTCATCAGCATCAAGCTAACAGACCAGTTTTTCCAAAATTCTCAGTGCATTTTTAAATTTATCATCTAAATGTATTACAACTACCCAACTCCAGTGAACTGTACTGGCAGGGTAAAGGCACCAAATTGGATTGCTCTGAACTATAGTGCTTTGAACCTGACTGTCAAAATGTATTCACCATTGCTCATCATACTTTTCAGGTCACAAATGATTAATACATATGTTGTCATGAGGAAATATGAATCAAGCAGATTAATGGTGGTGGGAAGGAGGGGGAATTAAATCATATTAAACTGCCTTTTGAAGTCTACTTAAAATGAAGTAGCAACAATGCAAGAAAGGAAGTGGTGTTACCTGTTGGGGTTTTTCCTGTCCTTCAAATGACTGTGCTAATGATATTTGATGTGGTTAACCTGAAAAAAATGGTTAGGATACTGATGTCACTTCTGCATCTTGTTTTCAACCAAATTACTGTTCACTGAGTTTAGAGGACAATTCTACAATCAAAAGCAGGGGTCTTCAAACTTGACCCTTTTATGACTTGTGGACTTCAACTCCCAGAATTCTTTAGCCAGCATGCCTGGTTGAGGAATTCTGGGAGTTGAAGTCCACAAGTCATAAAAGGGCCGGGTTTGAAGACCCCTGATCAAAAGTATAAAGAGCTGTCATAGCATATTTTATGAGGTCTGACTTTGTAATATCAGGTTCATATTAGAGAAAAAAGATTGATTGAATATATTACTATTCTGATAAACTTCTGAGTGATGGATTATGTGCAAAATAGGAGGGAGAGTCTATTCATTTAAAAAAACAGTACTAGTATTTTGAGACAGTGCTACTTTGGAGTCCTTCATAACCTTTTATCCTTGAACTTTTTAGAACTAAAATGAAACGAAATCTTTAAAATACAATGGAGTCTTACATAACTTTATGTTGTAAGGGCAAATATATGACTGAGACAAACTTACCCCAGTAAAATAAAACAAGGCAGTATCTTTGTATTATGAGGGCAATTCAGAAATAAACTTCTGTTTGGTTATCTATGACAGACACTTGCAGATACAGAACTTTTATTATACAAATTAGAAAACTACAACATTGCATTATTTTTTGACATAATCGCCATTCAAATTGAGGCACTTGTCATAATGTCTTAAACAAGGTTTGAAATTCCTTAGTAATTGCTCAGCGCCAAATTTGGGCTATGGCGGGGGGTTGATCAAAAACATCCCAACAGAATTAGTGGCGTGCGGGTGAGCATTATCGTGGACCAGCACCACACTGAAAGTGGTGCCATAGAAAATCTCACCAAATGTGAAGATGCCAAAGTGAAGTTCATGGAGCGTGGTTCAACCAACAATTCAGAAGTCTACTGTGAAATGTTAAGAAAACTCAGACAAGCCACCCATAACAAGTGTTGGGGCATGCTGACTTCCAGTGTAGTATTGGTTCACGGTAATGCTCGCCCACATACCACTAGACACACTCAAGAACTTTTGAAGCAGTTCCATTAGGATGTTTTTGATCACCCCCCATAACCCTGATTTGGTGCCGAGGAACTACTAAGGAAATTCAAACCTTGTAAGACATTATGATGTGCCTCAGTTTGAATGGCGATTATGTCGAAAAGTAATGTAATGTTGTAGTTTTTTAATGTGTAGTTCTGTATCTGAGAGTATCTGTCATTGTAACCAAATGGAAGTTTATTTCCAAATTGCCCTCATACATACTCACAAAAACCAAGTTGTATTAGAGGTTGCTGGTCAGTATAATATAACAGCACAGTGAAATTTCTGCTAAATTAAAACTAAACCTGTTTAGTCCTCAGACACCTCCTTTGAACATTCTATAAGCTGGCAATAAAAACATAGTTATTGCTGTCTTTTCTGTTCTTAGAAAGTGGTTGTTTAGATTGCTTTAAACCCTACACTGAATTTTTCCACTTGATCTAGAATGAAAAAAAAAAAAGAATTAGTCAATGGCAAAATGATTCTCAGTCATCCAGGTCATGGCTGTCCCAAAGATGTTTTTCCTAAGGCAACTGGACTTTGGTTTTTTTTTTTCCTTGCAAACGTTTTGCTTCTCATCCAAGAAGCTTCTTCATTTATTGTCAATGGCCTTAAAGAGTACCATTTCGTTCATTTGTTGCTATCTATTGATTATCTGAATATACTACATACTTTGTATAAACTTTTCAGGGTTTTCTTTCAGTTTTCTTCTAGATTCAAAAAGTTTTGCAATAAAGAAATTCCAAAAAATATATGCGCTGTGTAAATATGCAAGTGTCAGTTTCTCAATTCTGTGCGTCTGCCAAGTTTATTTTTCTTGTTTTGAAAGTCTGTAAAGTCCACTTTATAATTTTTTTAAAAAATGTCTTAAGATGTCTAAGATCATTTGGTCTATAGATTTTTTTTCCTGATATGCATTTTAGTATACATTTTGCACATTATTTTCATAAGTGTTATTTTTTACAGATTTTATTTAGTATACTTCAAAAATAAAGGAGAATATTTATAGCTTAGGCTTGAAACAAGGAGTTGGTGCTCTCTGAGCTAGGTTGGGGTTGTTTTTGCAGATGTTTCATTACTCAGTTAGATAACATCGGTGTTAGTACAGAGTGGGGAACTAAGAGCAAATAATGAAACTGCAAGAAAACAGACAAGCTTAGAGAGCACCAAGGACCCCCCTCCCAATATTTTTTTTTTAAAAAAATGGTGATACATTTCAAAATTTAAATAGAGGTAGTCCTCAGCTTACTACTGCAATGAAAACTGCCCATTATTAGTCACATGTTGTTATGGCCATTGAAGCATCTCAGTTAAAGAGCTCCCCATTCCTGCTCTCCCGAATGCAATCATTGTGTCTCGTTACCTGGAGCACTGGGTGCCTCAGGGATGAACAAGGCCCTTAGAGGCCCAACGCAGGCCCAGACCAAGGCCTCCCCATCCTTGAGGCACACAGTGCTCTGTTATCTGTTCCTCGAGGTTCCACAGGCCTCGCCTGCTCCCAAGCCAGCCATTCAGCCAGGCAAGAGAGCCTAAAGCCAATCAGGGGAAATGGGGCACTTACAACCTGTAGGCTGAAGCCTAGTTCATATCCAGCCATCCAAGGGGCTTGCAAGACTTGGCCTACTCCTCATTCGGCTCCAGAGCTCTGCAACATCCAACTTACCTTTTTATTTTTTATAGAGGAACCTGACTTGATATGATGCGAGGCTCAGCTTTCTTTCAGAAGCTGCCGCCAGTCTCATAGTAACCTCTTGCTCTTCTCCTAACTAGTAGTATTTCTTGTGGGACTATATAGAGGATTTTGTTTTTTTAAAGAAACTGCACAAATTCCACAAAAGGAGCTTGCTTAAAAATCAGAACTCCCTACATTTGCCCTCTGCAGCTGAGTTAAGTTTGTGACATTAGTCAGTTTCTTCCTAAGTCTCAGTGGTATATTTTAAAAAATGGATTTCTAAATGTTGGGGTTCCCCAAAAATATAATAAACTGTGGTGGAATCTAACACACAAGCAAAACACTACTTGCAGAAAATAAGTTTCCCTTCTCCTCTGCCCTGCCCCCTTTATAAACCCTGAATGACAAGAGCATGTCTCCTCAATTGTGATCAGATTTTGGGATTATAAGCATAAGAAGGAGATCTTTTGGTCCATCACTGGACACTGGTCTTGCTGACGGAAAAAATATTTCTGCTGGGTTTTTTTTTAAATTACTGAATCAGGTTTTAGCACTTTTTACTTCAATTGTTTTCTTTAGAATGATATTCAAAACCAAAGTACTGCTAAACTCTGGGATAGAAGTCAACTATACCCAATTTCCTGTCAGAAACAGTAAAGTATCTTTTTTCAAAAATCAAATTCTCATTTAATTCTCTGTACCAGAGATATTGGTATGATACAATCTCGTTATCTGGAAAAAGAATAAAAAAGAATAATAATGGAGTAATCAGTGGAAATGTGCAATTAAACAACACAAGAGATTAAATGTATTTTACTGAAATTTAAAACAACATTTGAAAATACATTGACATTCATGCAAACTTCAAGCTTTTAGAATACACTTGTTGCCATCTTTACAGAATATTTATGTTTAAAGATTGCATTAAATTGAGGTCAAGTTTTTAACGTGCTGCTTTGATACATCTTTTTAAATTATTAGATGGAAAATAACTTGATCTGTCTTGTGTGATCACTGTAATCCGTTCTCTCATAACTTGAGAAAGGTAAGAGATAAGTTGAGAACCAATCTTTCTCATGGCAGAAATATCAGTCGTGTCAACAACCAATAGCCAGGTAGCTTAAATTGCTGTAGGTATAAGAGCAAAATTCTCACAATGACAGGGACAATCAATTGTTTAGTGCAGTGGTTCTCAACCTTTCTAATGCCGTGACCCCATAATACAGTTCCCCATGTTGTGGTGACCCCCAACCACTTACACATCACCGGGTGCCAGGGGCGTGGCCAAAGAAAAGGGGGGAAAAATGGCGGACAGCCTTGTTTGGCAACCCCCGTGAAATGGTCATTCGACCCCAAATGGGGTCCCGACCCACAGGTTGAGAACCACTGGTTTAGTGGGCCTAAAATCTAATTTACAATGAAGATTCTTGCCTGGGGATTCTGTGTATCTCCAAAAAACAAGTTTGAGCCTAGTAGCCAAGTTCAGCTATAAAGTTATAACATCCCAAAACTAAGACAAGATATTTATTTGTTTGTTTGTTTGTTTGTAAATAGCTGAGCAATGTCATCTTGTGGATATAGAAAATTAAAATGTGGGTAACAGTATTAATAAGTTAGGTGTCAAAGCAAGAATATACAGTATTTGTATAAGTAAAAACATCCAAGCTTCAGAGTATAATTCTATAGTTCTCATATTTCACTTTTAGTGAGACCTAAAAACTGTGACGGTAATCACTGTAATACTAAGTGATTTAAATGTAATGGAGATAGAGATATTAACATAATTTTGAATTAAGCACAGAGATTTACTAGGCTTAGATTCTAGTTTCCAGATAATTGTGGTTATAAATATGAAGGTTTCTTGGAAAGTAATAGATTAGGAACTTTTCCTCGTTTGCTTCCTACTGCAGCAAAACTACTCATCAGCGATTTTTTTATGTGTTCTCATAGCGTAACATTCATATTATCCCAGTCCACAATCTGAAAGAGTCTTGAGCATTACTAGTGTTAGTATAATTCCCCTAATTCTGATTCAAACTGATATGTTTCACCAGTCTGTAGACACAGTCAGGTCAGTGGTGGGATTCAGCTGGTTTGTATCTGTTTGACAGAACCGATACCTAATTTTTTTGTTGAGTTCGGTGAACTGGTTATGATAAATCTACGAGTGTGTCGTATTAGTGACGCCACTGCCGTGAGGCATGTTGCATCGATGATGAAGTCAATGCGATATGCACCATGCCAGTGATAACGACAATGTGAGGCATGTCATTTTGGTGACAACAAATATGCCTCATATACGAGGCGCATTGCACTGATGATGAATATGTAGGTGCGTCGCGCCAGTGATTATGACAAACATCACCAGTTGTTAAATTATTTGAATCCCACCACTGAGTTAGGTGCCCTCAAGCATGAGAACAATGTGGAAACTACTAGTTACTTAAGACTAGTGTGAGTGCATTTTCGCATTTGTTTTTAGATCAGAATTCTCCAACCTTGGCAATTTGTGGACTTCAATTCCTCAAATTCCCCAGTCTGCATTATGTAACTCTAAACAGAATTTTCCAGCTCTAATGTAGTTTCACAGTAATTACTGAATACTACCTGATTGTATAAATAAAAAATTCTGAAACTTTAAATATTCTATTATGCATATATGAGAATTGGCAATCTATGGGTATTCTCAATAACCCAGGTCAAGATTGTCCCAAAACGGCTTTTTCCAAGAAGCAATTTCTTGATTTTTTTTCTTTGAAAATGTTTTGCCTCTCATCTAATCCTGATTCAAATGAATCCTGACCTGAACTGAAAAAGCTTCTTGAATGGAAAGTAAAACATTTTCAAAGAAGCAAAACATTTTCAAAGAAAAAAAACAAGAAAGTCCATTTACCTTTTCCTAAAAGCACCTTCGGCTAACGTGTGGGAGTTGACTTGCATAATTTGGCTCTAAACTGAAATTGACAATTTATGGCCGTCCTAATTTTGCTGACTTATAAGTCTCAGCATTCCTCATAATAGTGCATATTGTTAGTAATATAGTTCAGCAGTGTCACCTGATTGCCCTCTTAAAAATCATTGGCTTGAACTTGGAAATTTGTGCTATATGTCTTATTGTCCTATCATCTTTCAGGCAGATTGCATTTTGTTCTTATGATTCTGAACTGTCCATAAAGGCAACTCTGCTTATAAGGTTATTACACTGAATTTTTACTAGGGGTAACTGCAAACAAATTTACAGCACTGCAATTAGAACATAAGTTGAAGCAAAATGGCATTTACTTTACATATGTGCAAAATTGTTGCAGCTTACTGAAAATAAAAAGCAAAGTATATACATGGCTTCGTGGTTGGAAATTTAATGTAAAAATGTATTTCAGGCCCAAATCACCAGAGGGAACAATTTAAAAAAAAATTTGGTACAGTAGATTAGTCTGTTCTGAAGTGATGGACATAAATGTTTAACCATTTTTTTTAGAAATTTAGACAGCTCATAGCAGAAGATGGAATTCCCTAATAATTAAATTACGAAGAATTGTTCCTGTTGGTAAATTATTATATTTTCTGACAGATTAATTTTAGACAAGTGGTTTCCTACCTGTCCTTTTGAAAGCAACTTATCTTAATATAAATATATATTTAAAAAATGAATTAAGGTCAGAAGAACAAATGTTTAATTAGGAAATAACTTCACATATTTCCCAGCTCATTTAGAATATGTTTTATATAATTTACAAGAAGTTATTTGTTTAGTATTTACATAAAGCCAACAAAATCATAATAATTGTTGCTTGAAAACCTTCCATACTTGCCTGCTTTTATTTATGATTTTTTTCTTCAGAAATACACATTTTAGCAACTTTGATCTGAAAAAGATGTGGTTATTTTGTTTGCTTATTTTGATTTATTTTGTGGTAATAAAATATTTAATTCATAGATTTTCATCAATCTTTTCTGTTTAATGCAGTTATTGGATATACTACTACACTGCATTGGAGCAACATGCTACAATTCAATCCACCAGTTCTACATTACAGGACAAAAAGAGACTTTTACGGTCACACAAAGAGCAGTGCCACCAGCATTTCTACCTTACAATCCCACTTCAAGCAGTTTGAAACTAATCCATGGTCATTGTTACTTCTGGCAATCTCAGAAACCGAAAAACAAAAGGAATCCATTGAGCCAAATTGCTTGTTCTTTATCTGATTGATAGATGAAAAATATAGTCTATGTATCAAAAGGTTGCCATGGTGGTTTAGACAAAGCTAAAAAGTACTTTCCCGTGGTTCAATACCAAAATCTCTTGAATCTTGAGACAGGATTGATCTGGAAGGTTAACACATTTTTATCACACACATAGAGCAAGCATATATACATTAATACATGTCTCTAATTATGTTAAAAATTCGAATCCTTGGTAATGCCATGTAGTAAAAACAAATACGAACACCAGGATAATATCAAACCAGGATTTGTTTAATAAAAATGCTGAGCTTTCATCGGCCAGCACTGCCGACATCATCAGAGCATAGAAACAAGTCAATGGGAGTTTCCTTTTATAACATCAGCCAATTTTTGCGCACGGCTCTTGGACCTAGTCATCAGTCCATCTGATGTCTCTGATTGTTTCATTCTTGAAAGGCATGTACGTGCTGGTTTTTAAAGCCGCAATTCCCTTAACCACTTTCTTTTCTCCAATCCCCTCCTTTGTGCACCCCCCCGCTGTCCGTCATTGCACCACCAATTTCTACGGCTGCTGTTCCCCCCCTCTCCTTCCTTTTGCCCATCGCTTTCTTCGTATGCATCCCATCATTCAGATTCGTTGTTCCTTCCTCCCCCTCTTTTTGGGTCGTTTCCCTCACCTGCCCTTGGCTATCTGTAATCTCAATGATTTTTAGGGTTGCTATTCCCCCCTCCTCCTTTTCCCCAGTTGTTGTGTTGCACGCTTTCGCTCATTCCCTCTCGTTTCTACCCCAAAGCACAACCGTTTTTTCCCTGGAAGGCTGTTGGCAGGATGTGTATCCAATAAAGTCCTCTTGCTTTTTCGCTCCACTGCTCCTGCGCGTGCGTGTTTCTGAGTTGGTCTGTCAAACGGGTCTGAATCTTTGTCCAGGAGGGCTCTGACATGCCCATTCCTGTCTCCACTCTTCTATTGGAGGACGTTGTCCCTCTCAGGGGATGCCCAAGGCATGTTGAGAGCCTCCTTCCCGCCATTCACTCTGATCTTCCATCGTCCGTGATCCTTGCGCTTGCATCACCAAACTCTGCAAGATGTGCATTGAATTCTACTCCACTCTTAATTGGTTCTCTTGCTCTTTTTGCTCGTGTAAAGATTCCCAAAGGGGGGTCCCCTGTTTTTTTTTCTATCACTATATATCTCTCTGGTCCTGTAAAGGGTGAATGAGTTGCTTTTGTTGGGAATCCTGGCATTGTTTTTCCCATGTTCTCAGCATTTGGTGTGCTGGGCAGAGTTCTGTATGGCGGTTTATAGAGTTCTCATAAACTGAAATACAGGCAGGTCTGAATTATGACTGATTGCTAAGTGACCATACAAAGTTACAATGGACACTGCAAAAGGGACTTACAACCTGCTTTCAAATTTACACTGTTCCCTCTGCATTTAGGGTACTCGGCAACCAACTTGCATTTCAATCATACAAGGATTGTATTAGTTTCTTTGGCTGCTGCCTCACACTACTGGCTCATATTTAAGTGATTATCCACTAAGTCTCCAGTTACTGCTTTTGTCCAGGTTTCACCTAATCTGAACTTGTACATTGGTTTTTCCTGCCTAAGTGTAAAACCTTACTTTTCTCTACATTAAATTTCATTTAGTTGGATAGGGCCCAGTGTTCAAGTCTGTCAAGATTGATTTGGATCCTGAGTCTATCATCAGGGGTATTGGCTATTGCGAGTTTAGTGTCATCTGCAGATATGATGAATTCCCCTTCTATTCCCTCATTGTATTTTCCACAATGCCAAACTGGTTTTGGTCTCCCATCTATCTCTACTGTTTAACAGACCCTGAGATACTATCTTGAAATTGTCTTCCTAGGCATCAATTGTTATTTGTCTTTTTCAGAAAGAGAAGATTTGAACTCTGTAATTACCTTCTCCCCATCTGGCCTTACATTGCCTTGACTATCAGCTTCCTTAATTTGAGAGCTGAATATTCATTCAGGCTATTTCTCTGAGGTTTCACCCTCATCTAATGTACATGTTCATACACTACCCAGCCACAATAGTTAACATCTTTATTACTTTGCTTCTGTACCATGCTCAATAATAGTAACTGTGAGAGGGATCTCGGAGTCCTAGTGGACAATCATTTAAATATGAGCCAGCAGTGTGCTGCAGCTGCCAAAAAGGCCAACACAGTGCTGGGCTGCATTAACAGAGGGACAGAATCAAGATCACGTGAAGTATTAATACTTCTATAATGCCTTGATAAGGCCACACTTGGAATACTGCATCCAGTTTTGGTCACCACAATGTAAAAAAGATGTTGAGACTCTAGAAAGAGTACAGAGAAGAGCAACAAAGATGATTAGGGGACTGGAGGCTAAAACATATAAGAAACGGTTGCTAGAATTGGGTATGTCTAGTTTAACGAAGAGAAGGACAAGGGGGGACATGATAGCAGTATTCCAATATCTCAGGGGCTGCCATAAAGAAGAGGGAATCAAGCTATTTTCCAAACCACCTGAAGGCAGGACAAGAAGCAACAGATGGCAACTAATCAAGGAGAGAAGCAACCTAGAACTAAGGAGAAACTTCCTGACAGTTAGAACAATTAACCAGTTGAACCACTTGCCTCCAGAAGTGGTGAATGCTCCAACACTGGAAGTTTTTAAGAAGAGACTGGACAGCCATTTGTCTGAAATGGTGTAGGGTTTCCTGTCCTGATATCCAAGGTCCCTTCCAACTTTTATTATTATTATTATTATTATTATCGATCATCGCACAGTCAGCCAGATGTTCAGACTGGATTTGGCATTTTGTCTACCTATCGAGTCCTTACCCAGGACCTGGGATAGGCAGATGTGGATGTTTGATGGTATTACAGATATCGTCGCAGGATGGAAGCAGTTCCTAATAAGGCCGCCTTTTGCAATTGACTAATAGCGAATTTGTCAATGCCAATGGTGTTCAAGTGGTGCTCCAGTTGTTTTGGGATTGCACCCAAGGAGCCTATGACTATTGGTACTACCCTTGCTTGCTTTTGCCACAGTCTTTCTATTTCTATTTGTAGGTCTTTGTATTTTGTTATCTTCTCCAGTTCTTTCTCTTCTATTCTGCTATCTCCAGGCACTGCCACGTCCACTATCCAGACTTTTTTGTCTTTCTTATCGACAATTGTTAAGTCTGGGGTGTTATGTTGCAGGTGCTTGTCTGTTTGAATTCTGAAGTCCCAGAGCAGTTTAATTTTATCATTTTCTATGACTTTCTCTATTTTATGATCCCACCAGTTTTTGCTTACAGGCAAATGATATTTTTTGCAGATCTTCCAATGCACCATTGTTGCTACTTTGTCATGCCGCTGCTTGTAATCAGTCTGTGCAATCTTCTTGCAACAGCTTACCAAGTGGTCCACTGTTTCTTCAGCTTCTTTGCATAGGCGGCACTTACTGTCTGTTGCTGTCTTCTCAATTTTGACTTTGTATGCATTTGTCCTTAAGGCTTGGTCTTGTGCAGCCAGAATTAGTCCCTCGGTCTCTTTCTTCAATTTTCCTGCTCTTAGCCATTGCCAGGTTTTATTATTATCTGCTTTCCCAGCTATTTTTTTCATGTATTGGCCATGTAGTGCTTTGTCTTCCCATGCCTCTATTCTGTTCTTCATTTGGTCTTTCTTGTAGGCCAGTTTGGTCTCTCCAGTAGTTAGTAAGCCTTCCTGATATACTAATTTCAGTGCATCTTCATCATTGTTCTTCAGATATTCTTCCAAAGCCATTTTTTCTTCTTCAACCATCTGATGTACTTGTAGCATTCCACGCCCACCTATTTGCCTTGGTAGATAAAGTCTATCAATGTCACTGCGTGGATGAAGGGCATGATTCATTGTCATTATTTTTCTGGTCTGCCTATCCATTGCTTTTAGTTCTGCTTGAGTCCAGTCCACTATTCCAGCTGTGTACCTAATGACTGGGATTGCCCAGGTGTTGATTGCCTTTATGGTATTTCCTCCATTGAGTTTGGATTTTAAGATCTTCTTCACTCTCTTGATGTATTCACCTCTAATCTTTTTCTTGACTTCAGTGTGCTTGATGTTGTCAGCTTGAAGGATACCCAAGTATTTGTAGTACTCTTCCTCATCCAGACTCTTAATGTTATTTTCGTGGGGCATCTTGATTCCTTCAGTTTTCACTATTTTTCCTTGTTTGATAGTAAGTGTGGCACATTTGTCCAAGCCAAACTCCATTACAATATCTTGGCTATATATACGGACAGTGTTGAGCAGCGATTCTATTTCAGATGATGTTTTTCCATACAGCTTCAGATCATCCATATAAAGGAGGTGGGATAGTCTGGCAGATGTTTTTGATGTTTGATAGCCATGTCCTGAGTTATTCAGTATTGTTGACAGAGGAAACAGTGCAATAACAAATAGTAATGGTGATAATGAATCTCCTTGAAATATTCCTCTCTTGATATTAACCTCTCCCAGCCTCTCACCATTGATCTGCAACTGTGTCTTCCATTGTGCCATCGATCTTTGCACAAATTTTCTGATGTTTCTACTGACTCCTGTTATTTCTAGGCACTTTATTATCCAATCATGTGGCAGAGAGTCAAATGCCTTTTTGTAGTCAATCCATGCCACATTCAGGTTGGTCTTCCTTCTCTTGCAGTTTTCCAAGATCATTTTGTCTATTAGGAGTTGATCTTTTGTTCCTCTGCTATTGGGGCGGTTTCCTTTCTGCTCAGGTGGAAAGAGATTGTTTTCAACTAGATGCTGTTGTACTGCATCAGCTACCACACCAGTTAGTAATTTGAAAGTTGTTGGTAAGCAGGTAATTGGCCTGTAGTTACCTGGTGTTGCCCCTTTTGCTGGATTTTTCATTATTAGGTAGGTTTTCCCAGTTGTTAGCCACTTTTCAATTTCTCCTCCTTGTAGTATATTGTTGAACTGCTTGGCAATGAGTGGGTGTATAACAGTTAGATGTTTCAACCAAAACCCATGCAGTTCATCTTCACCTGGTGCTGACCAATTTTTGATTTTCTTTGCTCTTTTTTCTACCATTTTTGTTGTTATTACTAGTTCTTTCATTTCAACTTCTGTTTTATTTGCATCCACCTCTTTTAACCAAGCCGCATCCTTGTTGTATTTCTTTGGGTTATCCCATATCTGCTTCCAGAACTGCACTGTTTCTTCCTTGTCAGGTACTGACTGATTCTTGCAGTTTCTCCATTGATGGATTGGTAGAAACGTTTCTGATTGGATTGAAATTGGAGGTTCTGCCTATAGTTTGCAATTCGAGCTTCATATCTACTGATTTTCCTGGCTATAGCTGTTATTTGTTGCTTTATTATTTCCAGTGCTTCCTTGATCTTCCTTGTTTCTAAGTGGTATTTCTTGATTAGGTATTCTTTGGTCTTCTTGTTCTTCAGCTTCTTTTCTTTCATCTGTTCTAGCTTGCTTGCATGTGATCTTAACTTGCTGATCTTATTTTCTAGTCTAACCTTCCATTTTTCTGATGCACTGTTTGTTTGTTTTTCTTCTTTGTTGATTTTGCACCCCAGGTATTCTGTTATAACTGCAGCTGTGCTGTACATTAGTTGGTTTGTTTCTTGCAATGAATTGGTGCTTATACTTGATATTGCAATATTTGTTATTATTATTATTATTATTATTATTATTATTATTATTATTATTATTATTATTATTACTGATCATCACACAGTCAGCCAGATGTTCAGACTGGATTTGGCATTTTGTCTACCTATGGAGTCCTTACCCAGGACCTGGGATAGGCAGATGTGGATGTTTGATGGTATTACAGATATCGTTGCAGGATGGAAGCAGTTCCTAGTAAGGCTGCCTTTTGCAATTGACTAATAGCGAATTTGTCAATGCCAATGGTGTTCAAGTGGTGCTCCAGTTGTTTTGGGATTGCACCCAAGGCGCCTATGACTATTGGTACTACTCTTGCTTGCTTTTGCCACAGTCTTTCTATTTCTATTTGTAGGTCTTTGTATTTTGTTATCTTCTCCAGTTCTTTCTCGTCTATTCTGCTGTCTCCAGGCACTACCACGTCCACTATCCAGACTTTTTTGTCTTTCTTATCAACAATTGTTAAGTCTGGGATGTTATGTTGCAGCCATTTGTCCGAAATGGTATAGGGTTTCCTGCCTGAGCAGGGGGTTGGACTAGATGACCTCCAAGGTCCCTTCCAACTTTACTACTACTATTATTATTACTGGATCCTAGGGTCATGCTAGTGTGTGTGTGTGTGTGTGTGTATGCACGTGTACACATGCTTTCAAATCATTGTTAATTCTTGGCAACTACTTGGACTAGTCCCTGCAATTTTCTTGGCAAGATTTTGGAAGTAGTTTGCTATTGTCTCCTTCCTAGGGATGAGAGGTCCAAGGTCCCCCCAGCTGGCCTCATGCTTAAAATGGGACTAGAACTCACAACTGCCCAGTTTGTAGCCAACTGCTTTAGCCAGTATATCAAACAAGCTTTCTTAATCTACAGATAGTCCTTGACTTACAACCGTTTAGAGACCATTAAAGGTTACATTGGCATTGAAAAAAGTGATTTATGACTATTTTTCATATAATTGTTGCGGCATCTTCCTGGTCATGTTATCAAAATTTGTATGCTTGGCAAGTGGTCCAAGGAGTCAGAGCTGAAGAAACTTCTTAGATTAGAAGCAAAATGTCTTCAAAGAAAAACAAGAAGTCCAGTTGCCTGGTGAAAAAGCACATTTGGGATAACTATGACTTGGATAACTGAGAATCTACATAGACATCCATATTCATGAACTTTTGTGACCTTCTGACAAAATCAATAGGGAAGCCACATTCACTTAACCATGTTACGTAATTAACAACGGCAGTGATTCACTTAAGAAAGGTCATAAAACAGACAAAACTCACTTAACTGCCTCACTTAGTGATAGAAGCTTTGGGTTCAGTTGTCATAAATCAAGGACTATTCTTACTCTAAAGAGAAGGTAAAGGTTTCCCCTGTGCAGTTGTATTCGACTCTAGGGCGTGGTGCGCATCTCTGTTTCTTAGCTAAGGGATCCAGGGCTGTTTGAAAAGGCTTTTGTGGTCATGAGGCCAACATGACTGTATGCCAAAGGCTGTTATCTTCCTAACCAAAATGGTACTTAATTATCTACTTGCATTTGCATGCTTTCAAACTGCTAGCCGGGCAGGAGCTGGAGCAAGAATGACAAGCTGAGTGTCTTACCTGCTAGGCCTAGTGTTATTCCACTCCACTCATTAATAAATAATACTCTACTCTTTAATAAATGTATATATGTATATGACTCCAAAGACTGTGGAAAAGTCGATGTGCTAGAGAGAACAAAGAGACAGGTGCCATTCTTCAAATTTGACATGTAGACATGACTTCATGTTCCTCAGCATTATTATTTGTTTGCAACTTTTAACTCAAAAAGTTCTATGCATATATAAAAGTTAAACATTGAAAGAGGCATCCTGCAATAATACTCCACCCATAAAGCAGAATTAACAGCCATAACAAGGACTATAAGTAATTGTTCAAGAATGATCAACTAGATGTTAAGTGCCAGTAGAAATGGAAAGGGTTGAACACAAAACCCAAATGGCTGAGCCAGGGTGTGGGAACAATCACAATGGCCTGCCTTTCATCCTTTCATTGCATTACTACTTTAGCCCAAGAGTCAGCAATAGTTTCAGATCTTGAAGGCCATTGTGTGGTTTCATGTAATGGCCTGAATGCCTACCTCCGCAAGCCACCATGAAGTGGTCAAATCTTGCAAGTTTTCCATGATGTTAGCTCAAAATCTCATACAAGAATCAGAAATCCTAGTGAGATCTTATGCGGGATTTTGGTTTTACCATAAAAGATATTGTGTGACTTGGAAGACTCCTGAAATTAGTTTATTTTTTAAAAAATAAAAATAATGGGCATATTTGAGAAAGTGAAGGCTATTATGTATCATACTGCTGATCCTTTGACAAAGCTGAAGATCTTGACAATTATTGACTTTTATGTGAGTCACTTAGAATTTTTATCTACTTCTACTTGCTAAATTAAGAAATGTACTATTTTTAGCCTTTTCCTTCTGTTAAAGATGCAGTTTATTTCATGGGGATCATAGTTACCAATTTTGCTAATCTTTCTCAAAATAATTTCTGAAACTTATATAATAAGAATATTGTGTATCAAGAGTTATATTTCCTACAATTTGATTTTGATTTCAGTTGCCCCAGTTTGATGTTTTGTTTTTCCATTTTATGACACCTACTTTTCGTATGATCTACTTTTGTACTTTTCTATTAGGATGAGGACTTTTTAAAAGACACTCTAAGGGAGGTAGTTATTAAGATCTAGTAAGAAGCGTTTTTAGGTCAATGACTAATTCTTCTCAAACCCTCATTTATAAGCTTAATTATTTATCCCAGGTTTATTTATAGCAAAAAGATAGCAAGTCTTATCTCATGTCTTTAAACAATGGCACAATGGTTTTGCTCCTGTTGGGATATCTGTTTCCTCTTGACTAAATTTTCTCACACACTTAGATGATGAAGTTCTTGAATTAAGGTGACCTTGGGATCATTGTATATGCCTTTTTGCTAAAACATTCTGAGAATATTGGAAGGAAAAAAAACCCTTCTCTGGATTTTCAGAGATTGTGTTCAGGAAGAACACTTCTCGATTTCCCTATAGAGTACAAAGGTGGAAAGGTACCATCCTGGAAGTGAGTACCATTTTGGAATAGCCACAATTTATCGTGGCTGTCCCAAAATATCACATGTGGGATGGTGACATGCAGCATCAATGTAAGGAGGCAAAATAGCATGGCAAAATGGCTGCTTCTTGAAAGAGATTTATGGAAAAGATAAGTGGACTGAGCTGTGAAAGGATGGGGAGGAGGATGTGGGGCCCAGCAGGATGAGAAGCAAGTCTAAGTTCTACAAAGACCCAGCTGGGTGGGAAACAGAACACAGGGTGCCTCATGGGATGGGGAGGCCTTGGAGCCATTTGTGTTCTGGGCACATCATGCTGAGTTAGGGCCTGGGACTACATTAGGTCTCCCAGCGCCTCTCTTATCAAGACACTGTGCTTTGTTTAACAATCTACACAATCACTTAACAACCCCAATGGGGAGAGCAGGGATGTGGGTTATTAAGCAAGGTAATCTCATCAATCGCTTAATGATTGATACAACTTGCAACCATAATGGGCAGCCTTTATTATGGTTAATGTCAAGGAATTCTTATCAGTTACTATGAATCAGAGAAATGTAATGTTTATTAACTCATTTTTCTGTTGACATCATAAAATAAATTAGGTCATGAGGTAGTGATTGGCTAGTCTGGAGAGCTTTCTGTCTGCCTAGGATGCTATGATAACATTGAAAGTTGCAGAGAAATAAAAAAATAAAGAAACAAGATGATCAGATCACATCCATTTAGCTCCACCAGAGGTCCTCAGCAAACTTCATCAGTGTTAGGAATGGTTGATGAAGATGACAGAAGCAGCAAAAATGGCAAAATTAGTGTTTAACAGAATGTTAACAGAATAATAGAGTTGGAAGGAACCCTGGAGGTCTTCTAGTCCAGCCCCCTGCTTAAGCAGGAAACCCTATACCATTTCAGATAAGTGGTTGTCCACTCTCTTGTTAAAAAGCTAGTGTTGGAGAACCCATCTCTTCTGGAGGCAAGTTGTTCCAGTTCTACCTTCAGGAAAAGGCCTCTGCTGGCGAAACAAGAGGCCAGAGGCGACATACATATCAACCTGGGGTTCCGTTCTCAGTTGCAAAAGCCTTTCCTGAAGGCCTCTGCTGGCAAAATGGAAGCCAGGGCAATGTGTGTGAGTGGTGGCAAGCAGCTGCAGAAGTGGGCCGGTGGCAGTCACGTGAGCTTTTGCTGAATGGGGTTGTTGGTGCTGCCGCTGTGAGACAAGACAGTGGAAAAAAAAAGACAACCCCTGAAAGTAAGACTTAACGCCTCTTTTGGAGGCAAAAAAAAAATAAGACCGGGTCTTATTTTAGGAGAAACCCAGTAATATAAACTAACCATTTGTATAACAAACCTATTAATCAGTAAAACCCAAAATTAAAGTTTCATTTTTTTCTAACTCAAGCACAAAGTCTAGAAGATTTCTGAGTAGAAACAAAAATAATTGTATTTTTTTCTTTAATCAAAGAAGTCAACTTGGCCATCTCTGTTAACTTCATCAGCTTTTGCAACCATTCATCCATTGTAGGAATCAAAGTGTCCTTTCATTTTTGGGCAATCTTGCTGCCATCAACATATATAACATCAAAATTTCAATTTTTTTTTCATTAGAAAAGTTTCTGGTTTTATCTTTATATTCACTTTGAGAATATTCTGTATTAAAATGTGAATCCTTCCTCAATATTTCTTTGCTTTATCACATGTCCACTATAAATGATAAAAAGTTGCTTCTTTTACACTTCCAACATTCATTTGAAATACTTTTATACATTCTTGACAACTTATCTGGTGTTAAATACCAATGATACATCATCTTATAAAAAAATTATTTTAGATTATAATTGTATAGATTTTAGGCCTTTCGTCCACATATTCTCCCATTGTTCCAGGATTACATTATATCCAAAGTTTCTTCCCCAGTAAATCATATAATGATTTACATATTCATTCTCCAAATTAAAATTCAAAAACAATTGACAAACCTTAGCAATAATAGAGTCATCACTACCACGTAGTAGGATTTTCAATTCATTTTTCACAAAGTCAAATTCTTTTTATCTAATTTGAATCTTTATTTCAATTGTAAATATGTAAACCAATGGCAGATGCATCTTTATGATTATAACTTCTCTTTGGGTTTGAGGATAGTGTATCATCAAAATTAAAAGATATTATTTGACCATAAGTCCATCAATCTGGCTTTATTACCATTTACTTTCTTAAAAAAAAAAAAAATTCCTGGGGGGACACCCAGAGAGGCATCACAAAAAAAAATGTGTTTTATATTTATTCCAAACTCCTAGAATGGCACATCTAACAAAATGGTTATTAAAATCAACATTTACTTTAACCTTGTCATAACATAAATAGCCATGCCATCCAAATCTTAATTCATGGCCCTCTAAATCATATAAACTCTTATATTGAAGATTAATCCACTCTTTTAGCTAGACCAAACAGCAAGCATCAAAATACAATTTCAAGTCTGGTAAATCCTTTCTCTGGCATCTTGCAGTAATTTGTATCTAATTCTTGATTCCCCCCCCCCCCTTGCCATATAAACTGGGAAATATCCATCTGCCACTGTTTAAATGGAGTATCTGTTGCAAGTATTGGTAATGTCTGAAACAGAAAGAGCATCTTTGGTAGAAAATTCATCTTAATTACAGAAATTCTACCCACTAATGACAATTGCAATTTATCTCATCACAACCCAAATTGTGTTATTCAGACTGGCTCTTTATAAAAAGATTGTCATAATTAAGCAAAATATTCAAGTCACTTAAACACCCATGCAACATCCTTTAAAAAGATCACGGGGAAAAAAGCGTCTTACAAATTGTTACTCAGCAGCTTCTCATCCTGATCCCTCTCTACGGTTTCTGTCTGTAACAGTGCAATAGCTAGTGGCAGAATTCCCAATGTATTCTGAGCATGTAATTTTCAGTTCTAAATGTTTAGTCCCGTGTAAAATGTTACTAACAATGATGTGTATCACGCTGGACAATGGCTAGATAAACATAGCCTTGGTATGTAGGTATTAGCACAGCCTTCCAACAACCAGCATGTAGACTTTTAACCTCCAGAATAGCCAACGTTGCCTGTGCTGAGAGTTGTGGGAATTAAAATCTAACATTTGGATTGCATCCAGGTTGGGAAGACTGCTATAGCAGCCACATATGTTGTGGTAGTCAGAACTTGGTAATTGAATTTTTATTCTTCTATTGGTCTATTGTTGTTTATCAGCTACTGTTTAGCTGGTATAAGGTGTATGCCTAGGAGCATACCTACTGTATGCAGGTTTTTTTCATCTCTTTAAATTTCATGAGTTTGCTTTGATGGTTGGATTGTTACTACCCAGGAAATGAAGAATCTGTGGCTTTGCCCATTGATATTGCTGGAAGCCAGCTGTGAGGATTGCAAATGGAAATCACATGATCACATGACATTGCAACTGATTGCCTAATTGCCGAATTTTGATCATGTGATTATGTGAATGCTGTGAAAGTTGTATGTTAAGAATTGGTTGTAAGCCACTTTTTCAGTGCCGTTGTAACTTTGAATGGTGGCTAACAAATGGTTGTAAGTTAAGGACTACCCATAATTATAATTAGAAAACCCTGTAGTGAAAAATAAATATTACTTTAACAACTTTATATAGCCGTCCATCACAAAGCATGACTTTGGATGGTAACAACAACAACAGCAACAACAATAATAATAATAGTAATGGAGATGCACTGAAATTAGTATATCAGGAAGGCTAACTGACTACTGGAGAGACCAAACTGGCCTACAAGAAAGACTAAATGAAGAACAGAATAGAGGCATGGGAAGACAAAGCACTACATGACCAATACATTAAAAAAATAGCTGGGAAAGCAGATATTAACAAGACCTGGCAATGGCTAAGAGCAGGAAAATTGAAGAAAGAGACCGAGGAACTAATTCTGGCTGCACAAGACCAAGCCTTAAGGACAAATGCATATAAAGTCAAAATTGAGAAGACAGCAACAGACAGTAAGTGCCGCCTATGCAAAGAAGCTGAAGAAACAGTGGACCACTTGGTAAGCTGTTGCAAGAAGATTGTATAAACTGACTACAAGCAGCGGCATGATAAAATAGCAACAATGGTGCATTGGAAGATCTGCAAAAAATATCATTTGCCTGTAAGCAAAAACTGGTGGAATCATAAAATAGAGAAATGATAAAATTAAACTGCTCTGGGACTTCAGAATTCAAACAGACAAGCACCTGCAACATAACACCCCAAACTTAACAATTGTCGATAAGAAAGACAAAAAAGTCTGGATAGTGGATGTGGCAGTGCCTGGAGACACCAGAATAGAAGAGAAAGAGCTGGAGAAGATAACAAAACACAAAGACCTACAAATAGAAATAGAAAGACTGTGGCAAAAGCAAGCAAGGGTAGTACCAATAGTCATAGGCGCCTTGGGTGCAATCCCCAAAAAACTGGAGCACCACTTGAACATCATTGGCATTGACAAAGTCGCTATTAGTCAATTGCAAAAGGCGGCTTTACTAGGAACTGCTTCCATCCTGCGACGATATCTGTAATACCATCAAATATCCACATCTGCCTATCCCAGGTCCTGGGTAAGGACTCAATAGGTAGGCAAAATGCCAAATCCAGTCTGAACATCTGGCTGACTGTGCGATGATCAATAATAATAATAAAGTTGGAAGGGACCTTGGAGGTTATCGAGTCCAACCCCCTGCTCAGACAGGAACCCTAGACCACTTTAGACAAATGGCTGTCCAGTCTCTTCTTTAAAAACTTCCAGTGTTGGAGCATTCACCGCTTCTGGAGGCAGGTTGTTCTATTGGTTAGTTGTTCTAACTGTCAGGAAGTTTCTCCTTAGTTCTAAGTTGCTTCTCTCTTTGGTTAGTTTCCATCCATTGCTTCTTGTCTTGCCTTCAGGTGCCTTGGAGAATAGTTTGACTCCCTCTTCTTTGTGGCAGCCCCTGAGATATTGGAACACTGCTATCATGTCCCCCCTTGTCCTTCTCTTCGTTAAACTAATAGAACATATAAAAATTAAAAAAACCCTCCTAAAACAGGTAAGTTAAAAACAAAAGAATATAAAAAAGGATTACAAGATAGTGGGAGATACAACCATCACTTAGCATTTACACAACCATCTTTCTGTCTCTGAAAGTGCAATCTGCTTTCCATCAGTTTTGTCACTATACAAATCAGATTACTATTTATATACATTTCTATGATGCCCAATTACGAGGTGACTCTGGGTGGCTATACAAGGAGCAGTTGAACTTAATCTAGGTTTCTCAGAGTGGTGTCAGTTTATGGTATCAGTATTTTAAGGGGCACTAAATAATAATAATAACATTGGAAGGGACCTTGGAGATCATCTAGTCCAGCCCCCTGCTCAGGCAGAAATCACTACACCATTTCAGAGGAATGGCTGTCCAGTCTCTTCTTAAAAACTTCCAGTGTTGGAGCATTCACTGCTTCTAGAGGCAAGTTGTTCCACTGGTTAATTATATAAAAATTTGGGACGTGTCTACTATAGAAAGTCCTTGACTTATGGCCACAACTAAACCCAAAATTTCTGTTACTAAGCAAGATGGTTATTAAGTGAGTTTTGTCCTGTTTTACAACCTTTCTTGCCGCAGTTGGTCAATGAATCACTACAATTGTTAAGTTAGTAAAATAGTCTTTAAGCAATCTGGCTTCCTCATTGACTTTGCTTGTCAAAAAATTGCAAAAGGTGATCACTTGCCCGAGACACTGCACTGTTAAAAATACATGTGAGTCACCAAACATCGAATTTTGATCACATGACTATGGAGATGTTGCAAAGGTCATAAGTCACTTTTTTCAGTGCCGTTGTAACTTCATTCACTAAATGAATGGTTGTATGTCAAGAACTACCTGTAGTCTACAGCTATCCAGTTACTTCTAGAAGTGTTTGAAATATAGTCATTTTATCTCAGAAATGAAGACCACATATGTGAAAGATATCAGATCATGAAGCTACCAGAGGTTTCTATTACAGTAAAATTCTTTGTCTTTAATGTCCCATTAAATTTTTTCCCGTTTGAATATGCTTCTCAAACCCATTATAGTGATAACCATTATTTATTGATTTGTGTGACAATCACAGTGGTGTATATAAACAATCCTATCAGCAGGGCTTTTTTTCTCATAGAATGCTCAGAACCGAGTTCCGGCACCTTTTTTGGATGGAACTTGTAGGGTAGGCAAGGCGGGTTGTATGATGTATGTGAGTTCTGGCACTTTTTTCTTTTTTTAGAAAAAAAGCACTGCCTATTAGAATATTTATACTAAAGTGATTGAGAAAAAGAAACACAATTATGTATTTATTTCAGTATTTTAATTTTGTTTTTTTTACATAGTTCCTGCCCTCCAACAATTAAGAATTGATTGATTATAAAATCAAGCACCATTATGTCACTACAATGCACTAATCTGCATGATTCAGGATGGATACAGAAGAGAAATTAAACTAAATTTTCCAGAGACGGTAAACTGGAGCATGTATTTGCAAATTGTTCCCATCTTTGCTCCTCATTACCACTTTGATGGACTAATGTCGTTAACTAGCCCAGTTGTTCTGTCCATGTCAAGCCTTGAGTTAGTACCGCTTTATAAAACCCTAGTAAAACCACACCTGGAATACTGTAGCCAATTTTGGTCACCATATCACAAAAAAAGATGTTGAGAGTTTGGAAAAAATTCAGAGAAGAGCAACTAAGATGATCAAAGGCCTGGAGACTAAAACATATGAAGAATGGCTGCAGGACTTGGGTTTGGCTAGACTAAAAAAAAAGAAGAAATAGGGGAGACATGATAGCAGTGTTCCAGTATTTGAGGGGCTGCCACAAAGAACAGGGGGTCACATTATTCACCAAAGCACCAGACGACAGGACAAGAAACAATGGTTGGAAACTGACCAAAGAGAGAAGCAACCTGGAATTAAGGAGAAACTTCCTGACAGTGAGGACAATCAACCAGTGGAACAGCTTGCCTCCAGAAATCATGGGTGCTCCATCACTGGAGATTTTTAAGAAGAGACTAGCAGACACTTGTCTGAGATGGTATAGGTTCTCCTGCTTAAGCGGGGGGGGGGGTGGCTGCACTAGAAGACCTCCAAGGTCCCTTCCAGCTCTATTCTATATATATATATATAATATATATATATATATATATATATATATATATATATATATATATTTGTTTTCTGAGGTTTTCGCGGGTGTTTGTATGTAGGTCTTGGTTGTTCGGGTTTTCTCCCGCATAAAATTGGAAGTGTCTTGGCGACGTTTCGATGAAGTCCCATTCGTCATCTTCAGGCTTGTGTCTTCAGCTTCGTGCTTCGAGGAGCAAATATACATATATACATTATATATGTATAATGTTAAATCAGTAGACTGTCTCTTATTAAACCATTGCCATAGATCTATACAATGCTCTCTATTTGAATACTAGAGAGGAAAATGAATAATTCCATTGACTGAGTAGCAGATTTTCCCTAAGCTTTTAATTTATCACCATAGACAGAACTCATATTATTCTTTCATATACTTTAAGCTTTCAAATGCAGATTGTCACATATGTATATTTCCACATATCACTCATATGAAACTAGCCTTTAAATACAACTTTCTGATGTTTATTTTTCCCACGTGTGTATTTAGCTGTAAAGGGATAACTAGAAATGTCTTTGGAACTATCTGACAGATATTGTAATCCTACAAGCCTCAGTGGGACTCAAGTCGTGAAAGATGTCATTTCATATCAGTTATTTAACACTTTGCAATGGGACATGATTAAGTATGAATGAAATACAGTATGCTTAATCTTAGATCCCAACTGAGCAAAGCAGGTTGTAAAAGTGGAGGGGGGAGGGAAGAAAGAGACAGAGACACAGAGAGAAACAAGAGAAAGGGGAGAGATTACATTTCTAATTGTCAAGAAATCACATGTTACATGTCTCTAGCTCCTTTATATGCCTCAAAGTGCACCTTTTTATTATGGGGATGTAGGACTTTTTATTATTGGAACATAAATAATTTTTACTATAGCTCGTGAAGTACTGGAAAAAGAGCACACACGTATAAATTCTCAGGATTAATTTTAATTATATTATGACCGGTCCTCAAAGTTCCTACCATCCCAATACCATTTGCGACCTTTCTTGCTGATATTCCAAAAAGTCAATGGGAAGCTGACAGGGGAGGTTATACCTTGCTCTGATAAGTACCTTAATAAGGAGTTAATGAGGCCTTTTTTGTTAAAGTTGAACAGCCCTCCTTCAACAGAGGGAGGAGAGACACAACAGAGGGAGAAGGGATACCAGAGAGGGGAGGGCACAACATCATCCTTTTAGCAGTTCCAAGAAGGTTCCACATCCACATTCATATACATTAGATCAGGGGTCCCCAACCCCCGGTCCGTGGACTGGCACCAGGCCATGGCATGCCAGAAACCGATCCACACAAACAAAGCCCCATCCTTGGGATGCAGGCAATACATGAAAACATGTCCCCTTCGGTCCACAGAAAAACCTCTCTCCACAGAAACGGTTTCTGGTGCCCAAAAGTTTGGGCATCTTTGCATTAGATGACTCTGAGGATAAACCCCCAAGTGGCCTTCATGACTCTCAGAGAGCTTATGATCAACCCTCAGATGATTGCAAAGAATAAAAATCCTTCCATTCCCCACCAGTCAGTTCGAACTGAAGAAGCTTTCTGGATGAGAAACAAAACATTTTTAAAAGAAAAAAAAACAAAGTCCAATTGTCTTTTGGGACAACCATGACCTTGATGATTGAGAATCTCCATAGATGTTGCTCTGGTAAGCTGCTGGCATTCTCTGCCACCTGGTAAAAGACACTTTTGGCCCTGCTGCTCTTGCACCATCTACTTGCCTTTTTGTGGGCTGCCTGGGACTTACTTAACTAGGATGCCTGCTTAATGATGGCAACATCAATGCTGGTATCCTTGCTAAGAGATGCGGTCATGTGATATCACATTTTATAATCGTATCACTTAGCAATGAAAATTCTGGTTCTCAATTACCACCATTATCCAAGGATCACCTGTATTTAAAATACACTTTGTGTATTTTAGATTAAATACTACCTTATTAAATACTGATATTAAACACAAATATTTAATTATAAGTTTAAGTACTAATAAGATTAAATATTAATATTTAACTATTTAAAGTAGGTAACTTTCATGGGTTCAGTTTAAAATGGAAATTACTTTGATCAAGGAATTAATTCAATGAAAAATATTTAATCTAAGTGGGCTATTATATATTAATTATGTTCATTGGCTTTAATATTTATTATTTTTACAAACGATTCAGAAATGAACCTACCCAATCCAGCTTCCTCTTCCTATTTTTCCCCCAACAACAATCCTGTGAGGTAAGCTGGGTTGAGAAAATGACTGCCCAAGATCACCCAGCTGGCTTTCATGGTCTCATGATTTCTTGCTTTCTGGCCTTCATCTATAGACAAGTGGTTCTGAACCAAAATATTTAATATGAGCATTTAAAATATTTGTATCTATTTTCAAATATTATATATTTATTCATAGATAACCAGTCATCTTTCTCTCTCTCTCTCTCTTTTTTTTTTTTTTGAAAAAAATCCTCTTGGTCTATTTGCTCACATTTTTGATCAACTGAGTGCTACCTCTGCTATTGGGATTATTTTTACATTTTTTGATTGTAAAAATAAAGGAACAATTTTATATTTTTATTGTTATACTGAGTTGTTGTACACCATTGAGTTACCTTCTGTGAGATTGGCAGCTATATAAATGTGATTAATAAATAAAAAAATAAATTGTGGGGGCTGGTTACCTGAAACAATTACGAAGCCCAAGAAAATGGGTGTTTGAGATCAGTCCATCATGGAAACACATTGAATGGTTCAGGCCCAGTCACTATCTTAGACCAAACTATCTCACAAGGATTTTATTTTGGGAAAAGCCGAAAACAGCCATGCTTGATATGCTGACCTGAGCTCCTGGAAAACAAAAGATAGTACAAATTTAATGAGAAAAATAATCTCACCCCAGCCAATTACTGTTCTGATTGCTACCTTATAAGGCAAGGGTCCTCAACCTTGGCAACTTTAAGACTTGTGGACTTAAACTCCTAGAATTCTGGGAGTTGAAGTCCACAAGTCTTAAAGTTGCTAAGATTGAGGACCTCTGTTATAAGGGATAGGTTTACACAACATGGGAAACTCATGCATACAGGTAGTCCTCAACCTACAACCAAAATGGAGCCCAAAACTTCTGTTGCTAAGCGAGACAGCCCATTTTATGACTTTTTTCTGTTCAGTGGATCATTGTTGTTAAGTTAGCAACACAGTTGTTAAGTGAATCTGGCTTTCCCATTGACTTTGCTGGTCAAGTCACATGTCCTGGGACACTGCAATACAGGTAATCCTCGACTTACAATTGCAATTGAGCCCAACATTTCTGTTAAGCGAGACATATGTTAAGTAAGTTTTGCCCCATTTTACAACTTTTTTTGCTACAGGTCTTAAGTGAATCACTGCAGTTGATAAGTTAGTAACCTGATAGTTAAGTGAATGGCTTTCCCATTAATTTTGCTTGCCAGGAGGTTGTAAAAGTGAACCTGGTCATAAATATGAATCAGTTGCCAGGCATCTGAATTTTGATATTTGTTCATAAGTCACATTTTTCAGCGTAGTTGTAACTTTGAACAAACTGTTGTCAGTCGAGGATTACCTGTACTCATACATATGAACCAGTTGCCAAACATCTGAATTTTGATTACGTGACCATGGGGATGCTGCAACAATCATAAGTGTAGTCATAAGACACTTCTTGAAGTGCTGTTGTAAGTTTTAAAGGTCACTAAATGAATGGTGGTAAGTTGAGGACTACTTATAGAGTTAACAAGAGCCACCTGGGCATTCGGAAACATGCTATGCTTGGATCTGTCATCTGCATTTTGATAATCAATGGTTTGGATCCCACAGCAGGCCAAGGGAATAGATGGGGTCTTCTACTACTGGCTGAACCAATACTACCCAATCCCTTATCCAGCCCACAGAGTTCAGTGGTAGAAAGGGGCAAAAAGATGCCTCATCCAGTTCAGATGGAGGCAACACATTCATTCCTTACCTGAAAACTAGAAATTACTCCTTTCTTCTTTTTAAATTCCCCCCCCCAACTCCCCGATCAATTATCACGTATTTAGCCGGTCCAGGGGGATGCCAACGCAGGAGCTCCACGCGCCCCAAGTGTTCCACGAGGTGGCATTGGCACATCTGCTGCGCCGGAGCTGCCAATGCAGTGGCAGGCGAAGAGAGGCGATCCTGGACCTTACCCCGAGATCTAGGGCAGCTGGTTTCGCCTCGCCTCGCCCGGTTTGCCTGCCTGACCGCCCTCCCGCTTGGCAGCAAGCTAGGCACCGACCTTCCCACCCACTTGAACCGGAACCATTTTTGCAAAAAGGCAGCCCGGAGGTTTGCTGCTGCTGTTGCTGCTGGGGAAGGAAGAACCTCTCCGGGGCTGCTCCTCCTCTTCCCCCTTTCCTGCAGGCCACTGGCTGGAAGCCACCGGTCCCGGCCAGCTGAGAAGATTTAAAGCGGCCGGCCATGGCGTTAAGATTGCACCCGCCTCCTCCTCTTCCTCTTCCTCAGCGGCAGCACGAACAGCTTGCACGACGGCCGACTTAACCCAGTTTTGCAGCAGTGCATGCCACTGCCGGTGCAGGAGGTTATATGAGCCTCCGGACACAGCACCAGCAGAGCCGGCCGAGTGGGAACCAGAGCCACTATACACGCCGCCGCCGCCCCCTCCTCCTCCTCCAGCGGAGGTGCTGGTTCTCCAACCCGTTTATGGCTTCACACCACACCAGCCGCTGGTAACTCCCGCCACCGCCTTCGTTCCCGTCTGGTTTCTCCTCCCCGTCCCGCCTCCTCCGTTCCTGTTCGTCTACCCCGCCTGGGTCCAGCCTCTCTCGATTGCCTGGCCGGTCCCGGCGGCAGAGAACATGGGGAACGCGACCTCCTGCTGCGTCTCGTCCAGCCCCAAACTGCGAAGGAATGCCCATTCACGGCTGGAGTCGTACCGGCCCGATACCGAGCTGAGCCGCGACGACACGGGTTGCAACCTGCCGCATATCAGCGACCGGGAGAATATCGACGGTAAGACGCGAGTCAGGAGAACGTATGAACACGCTGACGCGGGTGGGAGAAGACTACTGGCAGCTTACGCAAGCCTAGATACAAAGGAACGGTGAAAAGGGGTGAAGGAGCAGTAGTTTGACCGTCCCGCGCTGGTGTTGCTTTAGTTTTTTTTCCTCCCCCCTCCCCATTGAAAACTAAACATCAGCTGTGGGACGCTGGGTGTGGTAGCAAGGCGGCGGTGCCTCTGGGCACGTGCAGTCTGCATTTGCAGTGAGAATAGGGGCCTTAGAGCCATGTTTGGGGATTGCACTCTCGGGGAATGGATAATGGGTGACAGGAATGAGTCTACACTTGGGGAGTAGTAGTAATGGGGTTCCCTCCCTGCCCCAGACTCTGGCACCCCAAAAGTGGATGGGCTAGTTGGAGAACCAAAGCAGTTGGTTGAAGGAATGTGGGAGCAATTCAAACTTTAACCCCTTAGCTTCCATGAAGGCTGAAGTTAGAGGTCTTCCTTATTTTTCTGGTTGGCTTACAACCAACTATGGGTTACAAATTCAGGCCACCTCCTTTCTCCAGAATGGTCCATAGAAGCCCACCATCTGTGACACAAAAGAGTCTTTTCTTTACAGGAAAACTGGAATCAGCTGGCTGAAATGAAGATTCTGCTTCCTATACACATGTTTTAAATAAATAAATAAATGGTTGGGGTTGGAATGAAGATTCTGCTTCTATATGTTTAACCCTATATATATAGAAAAAGAGCCAGTTTGGTTCTAGTGCTTAAGGCACCAGGTAAGAAAGCAAGAGTTGAAGTCCTGCCTTAAAGCTGGCTTAGTGACTTTGAGCCAATCACACTAAGCCCAGCCTACCTTGCAAGGTTATTGTTGTGGAGAAGATAAAAAGGAAGGTGTGATGGATACGCTAGCTGCCTTGAGTTAATTTGTGAAAATAGTACAGGCAAGGTATAAATAAATATAAATGTTTTAAATAAATAAATGGTTGGTGGGCTGAAATAAAGATTCTGTCGTGAACTTCTCAGTCTTTAAAAGGGAATGCATTTAGTATAGCATAAACTAAATAATCCATACATGTTCCTTTAGCTCCATTTGCATTCTAACAGAAGGATGTGGGGAAATGGTGGCTCAAGTTATCTCACAGCCACAGGTGGTTTTTCACTGGGTTCATCTGAAGCAAAAGATTTGGACCATAATATCCTTCCCTAAATCCATCAAATTATATTTCTTCTGGATGCGAAAAGTATCCCACAGAAAATTCTTTTTCCCATAAGATCACTTCTCTATGGAGCACTATAGAGGAAATTGCTTTTGAGGAGAATTTGGGGCTGTGAGTGGCACAATAGATAGAAGGCCTCTACTGTTGTTTCCAACCTCAGAAACTGGCCAATAAAAAATCAATATAAGGTAGCATCTTTAAAAAAAAAAAATCTTTTTCCCTTTTGCTGTCTGAGCATTTGGTCTGATAACACAGAAGAATGGCAGCTTTTGGCATTGAGTACTTGTAACAATGATTTCTTTATGGGGTGCTTGCAAGGGCAAAAGGGTCAAAACAGTCAAGATGGTGGCTGAAAATATACCCCTTTTTATACATGTCATGTGAGAAGCATGTCAAAAGGGGCATGGTTTTGTTTGTGGTGGCCATTTTGACTTATTTGCCTCTCCTTCCCCCCAGCACTCCAGTTCCTCCTGATCCTG
Source organism: Crotalus tigris (assembly GCF_016545835.1). Classification (NCBI taxonomy): domain Eukaryota; kingdom Metazoa; phylum Chordata; class Lepidosauria; order Squamata; family Viperidae; genus Crotalus; species Crotalus tigris. Next base: position 397,076 of record NW_024096582.1, read on the forward strand.
TTTAATTTGTTTGGGGAATTTGCTGGTTGATTTTGGAAACAAATTGGGATCACCTGATGCCACTTACAGCACTCATTAACATGATATATAGAGCAAGAAGCTTTATCCTTGAATGTTAGTTGAAAACTGAGGGAAATCTGTCAAGTCAAATGAATGCATTGGTTAAATGAAATTCAATTCTTAATCTTTTTTTTATGTCTGCCTTTAAATAAACATTGGTTGCTGTTCCCTATTATAACCAGATATTTAAATGAGTATAACTTAATTGGGAATATGGCAAACATTTTTTTCTTAAATATTGTGTGGAAATTAATCCAGTTGCAGTCCTATGTTTCCTTCAGTGTCCCACACTATTTAGTAGCATTTATTAGATGTTATGTTAGGATTGTACATTAAAAATCCAGTGGCTTAGATTCAGTGGTTAATCTTAGATTACAATAATTCTTACTTTGTTATCATTTTAATTAGAAAAGGGGATTGTTGCCTGTACAAGTAGTCCTTGACTTATAATTTGTCTAGTGACTATTCAATGTTATAACGGCACTGAAAAGTGACTTATGACCATATTTCACACTTACAACCATTGTAGTATCCCTATGGTGATGTGATCAAAATTTGGATGCTTGACAGCTGGTTTATATTTATGAGAGTTGCAATATCCTGAGGTCATGTGATCGGCTTTTGCTACCATCTGACAAGCAAAGTCAGTAGGGAAGCCAGATTCATTCAGAAATTGTGTTATTAACATTACAACTGCAGTGATTCTCTGAATTGTGTCAAGAATGATCATAAAATAGGGCAAAACTCACTTAACTGTCTTGCTTACCAACATAGGTTTTGGGCTCAAATGTGGTCGTAAGTTGAGGACTACCTATATAGTACTTAAATTTGGAGTAAAGTGATTATTATGAAAATGTTTGGATGTGCATGCAAAATAATCCAAGTTCTTTTGGATTTGTCATCTTGGTAATTTTGTAAACCTGGATTTAATACCATCACTGGACGTTTTCAAGAAGAGATTGAACAGCCATTTGTCCAGAGTGGACCCCCAAGGTTCCTTCCAACCCTTTTTATTCTATGTTCTAAATCTAAACTAAGCAAGAGAAAGATTTGGTCTGGCCTCTCTATCAGTGCATTAATTCTTGAAGTTGCTTTACATGTAAAATTATTAGTAGACAAGTATTGCTGTAAAAAAGGAAATATATATATAAGTAGATGGAAAGGAAATAATGACTCTTATTGTTTCGCTTGTAATGGCACAGTAATATTAAGGAATGTCTTGTGATATGTAAGAAGACTTTTAAGATGTTACTAACCCCAACAGACACTAATCTGTTGCTGACCATGATAGGTTTTTTTTTTTTTTTCCTAAATGGAAACTTGGTTTTTGGTGTTTATCAAATCAGCTAAAGGGCACTTTTGTTTCTCAAAAAGGCACAGTGGTGTACAGTACTTTAGTCAGAACATTAAATATCTGAGTCAGAGATGAAAGCTTTGGTACAGAATGTAACATAATTCCTAGGGACAGTTGACCTGGAAATCCATGGCCAATTATGGCATTTTTTGCTCTATATGAGTGACATTTTCCATTATTAACAACTGTTATGTTGACTTTATTAAATCGTTATGCTGTGTCTCCATATTATGGTGATTTTATTATGGTTTCATTTTAATTTAATAGTTTTTTCTCATACACACACACACACACACATTGCTAAAATAATGATCTCCAAGAGAGTGAGTAAGAGAATAGAATTTAATCAACCTAGCTTTTGTCGATAACTCGACATCATCAGGGTTAAAAGGCAAATGCTGAGAGAGAACCTATATATGATCGCTAAACGTCTGTTTCCGGCTCTTGTAGCGCATCACCGGCCCCAGCTGATCGAATTGCGCTCTAAATACACCCCTTTCGTCAATGCGCGTTCCTTTCCCATTCCTTTCCTGCACTCCATCATGCACTGTTCTGCCTTTTAACCCTGACGATGTCGAGAGTTATCGACAAAAGCTAGGTTGATTAAATTCTATTTTCTTACTCTCTTGGGTGATCGTTATTTTAGCAATATGGACATACCCAAGAGTCAAATTTTTACTCATATTTCTAGTCATACACACATACACACACACACACACACACACACACACACACACACATAGAGAGAGAGGGAGAGAGAGGGAGAGGGGGGGTGTCTTTGGTTATTCAGGTTTTCTCCCGTGTCAAATTGGAAGTGTCTTGGCGACGTTTCGATGAAGTCTCATTCATCTTCAGGCTGGTGTTTTCGGCTTCATGCTTCTAGGAGCAATGTGTGATCATAGCTGTTTCTTCCTTTTAATTGCCAGTGGGGGTATGAAAACCTCAGAAAACATATATATAGTACATATGTATATATGTATGTATATGTATATATGTATATGCACACAGAGACACACAAAGGCACTTTATTTAAACTAAATTTATATATCAGTGATTGCATGACTTCTATAGATGCCATACACTAAATAAATTAAACTAGTTATGCTAATTTAATTTCAAGTTTTTGCAAACAGCAACGATTGCATGAACTTCATTTATTAAATTCTTAATGCTGCTAAAAAATGTCTACTTCTTAATTCGTGTTGCCTGGTGGAAAATAAGTAAAAGTGGGCGTATAAATTTTAAGATGTGTAAATGCTGGTAGAGAGGTTTTCTTGTCCATGAGCATCCTCAAGGTGGATAAGGGGGCAAGTGATGAAATATATGAAAACTCTATATCTACTCCTTTCATGTTAGTGTCATGATGCACATTTGTCATTTTGAATATTTATGACTAGCTGTGGACACCTCTGCTATGGATTGTTGGAGGTTGGGATCTCCAAGCATGGCAACCTTAAGACATGTGGACTTCAACTCCTGGAATTCCCCAGCCAATATTTTTGCAAGGCTGGCTGGGGAATTATGAGCGTTGAAGCCCCCAAGTTTTAACATTGCCAAGTTTGGAGATCTCTGTTGTAGGCGATGAATGTTTGCCATAAGAAACAAAAATGACTTCCTATAAAAAAACATTTTTGTCCACTTTGCCACAAAGAAATGAAATTTGGGTATGTCATGAGAAATGTAAAAGTAAGTTGAATGCAGTAGAATCAGAAAGCTTAAGAAGCATGCATGGTAAAATAAGAGATGGAATAGATATTGAATGAATATGGATTGAAGTAAGCATGCTGTACACTACTGTATAAAGTTTGTTGAGATGGTTGGTGTTATATAAATAATGAATTAGGGTCAAATAGCAAAGCCAACATATGAAGGAAGACCCAATGGGCTGAGAAGACCAAGAAACTGTTAGAAAGAAGCAAAAAGTTTAAAGAACCAAAGGAATAACATGAAACAGTGCAGAAATATAGTAGAAACAAGGATAGTTTGGAACACTAGAAAGGCAGGAAGGCTATAGTGAAAGGTGTTTTTTTAGTTTTATAGTTACAAATCTTTAGTGCTTAATAAACAATGTGTTGTATAGGTTCACACATACAACTTCAATTTCTACTCTCTACTCCATTTTTCCAGCCATTTATAGAAATTATCCCATGTTTGGAAATATTCTGTATCTTCTTTCCTTTTCATTTCAGTGTAAGTCTATCCATTTCCGCACAATCTAAAATTTTCCTGGTTATCTCTTCTTCCAATGGTGTTTCCTAATTTTTCCTGTACTGTGCAAATGCAATTTTCACTGCTGTTAATACACATTATTAACACATATTAAGTATATACATTGTTTATCATGGTTCTCTGTAATTATACCTAAAAGAAATAAATCTGGCTTAAAATATACATGTTTTCTTAACATTTTCTATAATCACATTTGTATTTTTGACCAAATTTTTTTTGCTTTAGGTCATGTCCACCAAAGATGATAATACGTGCTTGGCTTTGCCTACAATTACTAGACATGTTTTAGAACATTTTTGGTAATCTTGTAGGTGGTAAATGCCTTTTATAAAACATTTTATATAGATTTTCTTTATAATTAGCTGCCCTTGTTATTTTATAGTTTCTTTCCCACAGGTTTTGCCATTTTTCTAATTCTACATTGTGTCCAAATTTTTTTGCCCAAGTTATCATCATTTCTTTAACTTGTTCATCTTCCATTTCAGGTTTAACAAAAATGTATAATGTTTCTTAACCAGTTTTTCATTTGATGACAATAGTATCTGGTCAAACACTGTTTGATCTTTATAGAAACTATATGTTTTAGCATCTTTTTCGTATCTCATTTGCATTTGCAAGTGTGGCCATCATCATAGCTCAATACCCTGTTCTTCCAGTTCGTGTCTAGTTTGTAATTTCCCATCAGTATTTAAAATGTCTTTGTAAGTTACAAGTTTATAACAATTAATTAAATTTGGGTGCACAAACGCTTCCATTGTTGAGATCCATCCTGGTATTTTCAATATAAATATTCATTTTTATCTTTTCCCATGTCAGAAGCAAGGCATTTCTTATATAATGATTTTGAAAGTATTTTTGGATTTTATTCTTCTCATCCAAGTTGTAGTCATATCCTTCTAGGTATAGTAGTCTTTTGTGTCTAAGGGTTATCCACTGTTTTAGCCATGTTAATGCAGCTGCTGTTAGCATAGAACCCAGTCTGGTAGCCCAAATCCTCCATTTTCTTTTGCTTCTCATAGCAATTTCAGTCTTATTCTGGTTTTTTTCCCTTGCCAGATGAATTTCAAAATCAATGCATTTAACTCATCAAAAAAATCTCTAATTTTATAGGTATTGTTTGGAATAGGAAAAGTAGTTTTGGTAAAATATAAATTTTCACCATCGCTATTCTTCCCAAGATTGATAATTGTAATGAAAGGTATTGGTGTAAAATAGATTTAGCTATTTTTCCTTTAAAAAAAATCTCATGCCTTTAATTTCTTATCTTGGTTTTTTTCTATACTTGGCATAATGTTGCTTACCCTGAAAGAGAACAGCATGATGGATAAATAAATATGTTTAGTTACTTACAGCATTCCATAAGCATAGCTCTAAATCTTGGCTATCCAGACATTTAACCTCATATTCAAGATATAGCTTACTCAGCCTTCTCCTGTGACAATGATCAGCTTAAAGAAGCACCATGTGGCTTGAAGTATCTTTGAAATGGGAGAAAACCAGAAAGTGTGTGTCAGTAGGTGTGAGTGGAACCATAGTGAGCCTGAAATAGTGACATTTCAGCAGAGACTTGAACTAAACAAACTCAATCATTAGTATAGTTAATCATTTGTTAGTGACCATTCAGAGTTACAGTGGTGCTGAAAAAAGTGACTTATAACTGGTCTTCACATGACCATTGTCGTGTGCCTCCAGTTACATGATCAAAATTATAGCCCTTGGCCACTGGCATGAATATATAATGGTTGCAGTATGCCAGGACCATGTGATTGCCATTTGTGACCTTTCCAGCTGGCTTCCAACAAGCAAAATCAGTGGGGAAGGTGGATACACTTAATAACTATATATTTCACTTAACCTTAACCAAAAAGGTCTTAAAAATGGATATAATTCACTTAACAACTATCCCCTTAGCAACAGACTTAGAGCAACTGTAGCTCTAAATCAAGAGCTACCTGTAGAAGACTAGGCCAGTTAATCTTAGTTTGCATAACAATGAAGGTGTTGTTATAAGGTACCTTTTATTTTTTTATTCATTTTCAATTTCCTGATCAAAAACATAATAGCTTCTATCTGAAAAGGAAAGCACAAGGGAGAAGCTTGATTTGAAACTCAAGAACCATTGTAAATATCTGGCTCTCAAGATGAAATAAAAAACACCAGTTTGCATAGTATAGGGGCAATTGGCATCTACATAATAGGTGTTAATCTGAGAAGAGAATGACTGAAGTATGGAAAGATGACTCCTTTCTTAATAAAATAAGTTAACTGATCAATATCAGAAAATTAAGGCATTTATGGTAAAAATAGGCAAAGTCCAGAAAAGTCTAACCATCCCTGATAATTGTGAGTAGGGTAGATGGGCTAAGGCAGGGGTCGGCTGAAATGGTGAAAGAGCCACTTGGACCCGTTTCCCTCACAAAAGAAAAAACTAGGAGCTGCACACGCATGTGCACACAAACGTAATGGGGCTTGATTAAAGAGTGGAGCCTAATGCAACACATGCACCAGCCCTGTCCCTGTCCAGCTCCCCCTCCCCTGGGCCGAATGTTGCTGCAGTTGAGAAATGCTGATCCAGACCGATTTAATACCTGCTGGGAACGTGCACTTTCAACTCTGCCCAGTTTTTTGTAGAACGAATGTCACAATATCTCTACTCTGGGCTCACCCGGACAGGAGAAGTGTCCCCTCCCTTCCAGCTCAATTTATCAAACCAGGGCAGAAACGGGAACAGGGCTGGTCCCGTCACAGGTCATGGCTAACCCTTCCCAAAGGGTGTCGCAGACACAAACGCCTCTTGTTGCTACCTGCAGAAGAAGACGCCAGTGTGTACGGCCCGGATTGTCAGCGTTGCCATGAGACCACCCCCTGCAGTGCCAGCTAATGCGGTGTGCTTCTCTTTGCAAACAAACGCGAAAGGTTTTGGGGTTTCACTCGCCCGTCCGCCCGAGTGGAGACCCTGCGCCGCCCCTTTTCCTGCGGCCAGGGAAAGAGGGCCGGCCCCGAGCCTGTCCTGGAAAACTTTTTAGGTCCCGAATATCCCCACACCCCCTTCCCCGTCAGCCCAGGCACTGTGGATCCACAGCAGGAGGGAACCCTCCGGACCTTCGGTACTCCCGGCAGTGGTGGCGGTGGCGAGTGGATGGCGAAGGGCCATGGCTGCCCGGTTGCCACCACCTCCTCTCTGGCCTTGCTCAGTGTGACCGGCAGAGGCGGTGACAGCGGGAGGATGGTGAAGGGCCACGGCCACCCGGGCTGAGGTGGGGCAGGGGGCGGAGAGCCCCGCAGCAGCAGGAGGATGGCAAAGGGGCACGGCCTCCCGGGTTGAAGTGGAGCAGGGCGGCAGAGAGCCCTGCGGCAGTAGGAGGATGGCGAAGGACCATGGCCGCCTGGGCTGAAGTGGGGCCGGGTGGTGGAGAGCCCCGCAGCAGCGGGAGGATGGCGAAGGGGCGCGGCTGCCTGGGCCCAAGTGGGGCAGGGCGCTGGAGAGCCCCGCGGAAGCAGGAGGAGGGTGAAGGGGCGTGGCTGCCCGGGCCCAAGTGGAGCAGGGCACTGGAGAGCCCCGTGGAAGCAGGAGGATGGCAAAGGGGTGCAGCCGCCCAGGCCAAGGTGAGGCAGGGCGGCGGAGAGCCATGCGGCAGTGGCGGCAGCGAAAGGAAGGTGAAGGGGTGCAGCCGCCTGGGCTGAGGTGGGGCCAGGTGATGGAGAGCCCCACGGCAGTGGCGGCAGCGAGAGGATGGCGAAGGGCTGTGGCCGCCCAGGCCAAGATGGAGCAGGGCGGTGGAGAGTCCTGCGGCAGCGATGGCAGCAGAAGGCGAAGGGGCGTAGCCACCTGGGCTGAAGTGGGACCAGATAGTGGAGAGCCCCGTGACAGTGGCAGCAGCAGGAGGATGGCGAAGGGCCACAGCCGCCCGGGCTAATGTGGGGCAGGGTGGTGAAGAGCCCAGCGGCAGCAGGAGGGTGGCGAAGGGGCGCAGCTGCCCGGCCCGAGGTGGGGCCGGGCGGTGGAGAGCCCAGTGGCAGAGTCGGCAGTGGGAGGATGGCCAAGAGGCGCCATGCAGCAGATGGGGAAAGGGCCAGGCAGACGCCACGGGGAAATCTCTCGACCCACGAGATGGCCAAAAGGCGCGGGCGGAGTGGGGAAGCTACCGAGACCCCTAGTGACTCCCCCGACTAATAGAGGCCACGGTGGAGCAGGGTGAGGGGAGACCCGTCGGGCAGGGAAGAGGCATCCCGAGACTGGCCACCCGCGGCTCCTTACCCAGGTTCTGCCACCTTTCCAGCAATCTTCCCGGCTCTTCCTCCGCTTCCACCATGTGCAATCTGAAGAAGGAAAGAAGTTCAACCAACCAGTTCAAACTTCGTGAGAAGTTGATTGATTGGTTGCACTTTTTTAATTCTACTTTTTTTTTTGAGACTGCACATGGTGGCTGAGGACAGGGAGCCGCAGGAGATGGCTGAAAGAGCCGCATGCGGCTCCGGAGCCACAGGTTGTCGACCCATGGGCTAAGGGGATGGAATAGATTTCACTTAGTTGAAACCAAGTTCCTATTGAGAAAACAGCTTAACTCAAATACATCCAATATACATTTCTCTAATTTAGTGTAGACGCTGCAGACATGAAGATTTTGAAGAACTGATCAAACTTGCATGGTGTGGAAGGAAGGTTATTTTCCAGTTTCATTTCTTAGCTCAGAAATTAACATGTTAAGTTCAGAAGCAATAATTTCACTGCTATTATTCCATAGATAGGGTTGTGTTAATGCCACAGGCCAATCAAGGGTATTATTGCACTTATGAGCCTTATGCAAATAATTGATAGTTCTGGTTTCTTTTATTCTCGTAATTAAGCCCTCCTGTTCAATTCACATTTTTCACTGTCAAATCCAGACCAAAAAATGGAACCCTATGTAATCCTGTCCCTTATAAAATGTTGCTTGTATGCTAAATTTGTTCTGTATGTTTGATAAACTCTTTTCAAGGGATTGTTCTCAAAGTGATTTATTTGCTAGACAAGGATGTTTATTTTCATTAACCTAGAATATGAAAACTGCTTCAATCCAGGACAAAATTGCTCAAGAATTTTTAAGTACGCCAACAACATGCAAAAAGACTGGAAATCTCAAAATAGCCACAAAACATTCATTGAAAAGATACAGTTTTTCAATGGTTGCTTAAAATACTGCATGGTTTACTTCAAAATATGTTACAATGCAATCATGCAGTTAAAATGTGTTGTGATATATTCTGTGTGTAATTTCAATGAAATGTTAAATGTATAAATCGGAGAGAATAATTTCTTGATTATGAAATCATTTTATAGCCTTTATAATTTTAGCGTATACAAAGGAAAAAATGTCAGAGTGGTTATACATAATGATTTCTTATTAAAATGTGAGCCTTTTCTCAATGTTCAATTATCAAACCAATGAATTCCAATTATTTGACTCCAGTATATATAAATTGTATACCTGTGCGTAATTTTACAAAGAAATCTGAGCCAGGTATATGCAAGCAAAGAATAAAGGTCTTTGAGTTTTTGTCTACAGTATTTGCTGTTGTTTAGAGAACATGGCACAGATATCATAGTGGTGTTATTTCTTGATAAGTTGTAGAAAATAGTGATATTCCTATTAAGATTTAATTATGTGTGTTATTCATTCAGTAGATGTGACATATTGCTAAGCAAATAGAAAATGTTTATAATTTGAAACATTATTAGCATGCATTGCCATTGAAATGTCAACCAATCCATGGTTGATGGAATTGCACATTCACATACAAACACCAGTTGTCACACAATTGTTCTAAGAGTTAAATTGCTTTAGCAACTTAAAATATCTTCTATCATTTATATAGAGAACAGCAACAAAGAAACTGACAAAACCTTTCACTGCTTTATGAATGAATCTACGTACCACGTTTCCAAAGAAATGGACAGCAATAGAAAAAAATTATTTAGCATACAATAGTGTGGGGGGTTTTTTGTGTGTGAAGTAATTGGCATAAAAATGTGATATATGATGCTGTGTAATTAAATCTGTCAAATTTTCATGTGTCTCATGTGAAGGGAACAGGGAAGTTGAAGGGAGAATGGGGTAGCAAATCAATACCAGACCAAAGTTTGTTTAGTTTTCCTGTGAAATTACCCATGTGCATGGGTCTGGTGTCTGTTATGACATTCTTCCTGCATTCCTGAGACCTCTTCACAATTTCCAGATAATCAATAACAGAATGTGCCTTGTCTCCTTTTGTCCCTATTGGGTGAGTCCTGGTAAGGTTTATTGTCAATATAGAAGCAACTATGTTGTGGTCATAAGTTAAGAACAACTTGTACTCTTTCTTCCTCCTCTTTTCCCACAATAACAACCCTATGAGATGTGCTGGGCTAATAAAGAATGACTGGCCCAAAGTCATCTAGTTAACTATCATGTCCAAGGCAGAACTAGAACTCAGAGTCTCCTTCTCCTTTTTCGCCTGGTACCTTAACTAGTAGACCAGTGGTTCTCCACCTGTGGGTCGGGACCCCATTTGGGGTCAAATGTACATTTCACGGGGGTCGCCAAACAACGCAGTCCACCATTTCCCCCCCCCCTTTTCCTTAACTGTGCTACTCCCTTTTATTCTATTGGCTTTTGAAAGCCAATAGAATAGACTCTCTTTTCAAAAGCCAATAGGAATTGTCCAGGCTGCCTCTGCCCTGCTGTGCTCGTCAAAAGTCCCATTCTGCAAACGGTGCTGCACCAGTTGAGTAGTCCTCAACTTACGACCGGTTGAGTAGTCCTCGACTTACGACAGGTTGGGGGTCACGGCATTAAAAAGGTTGAGAACCACTGTAGTAGACCAAAGTGATTATAGCATTTCTTGCTACATTATTTTATAGTAAATGATCAAGCACCAATATTTGCAACTATTTTTCAATATGCTTGGTAAAATACTATGGCAAGTTATTATACCTATTTGTTAAGCCATTCCTATTTTCCTTCATGGAAAGAACTTCTATTTGAAAAGATGAATGATATTGGAAATTCCAGTTATAATTTTTATTCTCTTCCTTCTTTTTTTGGCAAATTGCTCCTTCTAATGCTGAAATTTTATTTCCTCTCCATTTACTGCATTTTCCTATTCCCCAGTTCTTGCCCTTTTGGCTTCTGTGAATTTATGTCATCCAAAAGTCTTATTTTTTTCTTGCCTGTCATTTCCTTGCTAAACATCTCCAGGTTCTATAAATGTTTCCTGCTAAATTAAACTCCCTAAATGAATTGATTAAAATTGTATTGATTTCATTAAATAGGTTTATTATTAGTATGCCTTTCCAGATCCAGTAAATTACATTTAGAGGAAAAGTATTATCTTAATTCAGTTGTTAAAGTTGATATGAGACAGTTTCTGCCTTCATCTTTTATAAGATTGTTTTATAAGTTTGGTTCAGCATTTTATTCTTAGCTGGGCAAGATGGAACGTTTCATGGATAATATACTTTATGTAGAATATGACTGACCAGAGCAGAACAATGGTGTCACTTTTATTTCTAGGGTCATAGTGATTTGGATGACCAGAATCCATGAAAATTGTATTTTCCTGGCCCCTCTAATACACGAGAGAGCTTTGTACTAAGTGAAATGGTGATGCTTTTAAAGGTCATAGCTATTAGTCTGGCTCATATATCATATTAAGCCATGGTTTTTTACCTATAGTTTGTTGAATTAGCCAGAGTTGATGGAGTTTGTTCATCATCATCCATTGTACTAAGCAGAATGCAGGCTTACTGTGATATATGAACAAAACCTTACAGTTTACTTTTAGTGCCAAGAACTATGGGTTAGAATGCAGACTCTTTGGAATTGAGATAGGTATTCTCAGCTCTTCTTTATTAGTGAATTCAGGCTTTGCATTTTTTTCCAAGTTGAAGGGCCAAGAATCTATTTCTTTGATAATAACTATAATGACCTCTCCCATATATGGGTTGTTGGTTCCAGAGGTTCTCCTTCCTTCTTAACTTCAATATAGTGTCTCATTTGATGATGACATGTAGGAGAACCTTTCCTTAGTGAAATCTTACTGGAGGTTCGAGGTCCTGTTCTATGAAAAGACTAAACAGTTTTTCTTAAGAAAATTGGTGTTTGATGGGAGATTGAAATGAAATGACCTACCTTCTGACAAATATATTAAAATTAACACAAGGCAAATCATCAAAAGTTTTTTTTTTATTGAATGGGCAATTTAGTGCTTGTTGATATATGGAGTCAGTAAGATGGCCGTTCGAGAGAGTGTATGTATATTAGACATTTCTCTGGAGAAATAGATGAATATTTAAAGGAACAAAATTTATCAAGGATTAAAGATTAAAACAGGAAAGGTACTTGGATCAGATAAATTACCAGGTTCTTATTATAAATACTTTTAGAATGAACTTTTGCAATCTTTACAAAATATAATGAATTTTATTTTGCAGGAAGGAAAGATCCCAGAGAGTTGGAACAAGGCCAAAATAGTATTAATATCTAAAGATGCACAAGATTTGACTTTAAAAAAATTATATGTGGATACCATTAATGAATAATGAGTGCAAGTTGTTTTACAATGATACTGGCTGATAGGTTGAAAATAATTTTGCAAGAATTTGTTCCTTGGATCAATGTGGATTTTTATCTAAAAAATAGTTATCCTGTGGTTTCTAAACAATAGGCAAACATAAATGGCTTATGTGTCATAAGATACTAAAAAGTTTGCCAAGGGGAATACAAAATAAAATCAACAGGATAATTGGTGGCAGAAGAATATTGTTGTTAATGATTTTCTTATTTACAATTATCAAAAAGATTTAAAGTAGGCAAAGGAGTTCATAGTACAGATAGTCCTCTACTTATGACCACAGTGAAGCCCAAAATTTATGTTGCTACGTGAAACATTTATTAAGTGAGCTTTGTCTCATTTTATGACCTTGTTCGCCATGGTTGTTAGTGAATCACTGTAGTTGTTAAGGTAGTAACATGGTTGTTAAGTGAATCTGGCTTCCCCATTGACCTTGCTTGTCAGAAGGTTGCAAAAGATGGTCGCATAATACCAGGATAGTGCAACCGTCATAAATATGAACCAGTTGTCAAGCATCCAGATTTTTATCTCGTGACCGTAGGAATCCTGCAATGGTTGTAAGTATGAAAAACAGTCTTAAGTCACTTTTTTCAGTGCCAATGTAACTTTGAATGGTCACTAAACAAATGATTGTAAGTCAAGGACTACCTGCATTGAACATTATAGAACTGATTTTAAAATAGAATTGTGTACAAATGATTGCTAAAATGTTTAAACTTTTATTGAAATTTGAAACAGACGAACTAGTGAAATAATGTATGATATGGTGGCCAAAATGTTTGGTTATAATATAGCACTATTTGTTTTTAATTATGCTTGGATTAATAAACTTCTATGCAGGGAGAAGTAATATAGCATTCTGAATATATACATATACAGTAAGATACATATACCACGTCACCAGTTATCACCAGATAACTATGGTATACATTTTTAGAATACCCTTTTAGTTGTGAATGTGAATAACTCCTGCTGGGATTAAAATGTATCATAATTATGTTATGATGGCACCAACCCAAGAAATGTTCTTTCATCTTCCTAGGATTACAGTACATAGTGAAGACAGTGAATTAACTGGTGAGCATTGAAACTTGGTTTTCCAAATGTTGCTTACTGTATTTTATTAACCTTTCCAAAGGCTTAACAGTGAAGGTTGTGCATATTCTGCTTATGAAACCATTATAGGGACCATCACTTATCAGATAGATAGATAGATAGATAGATAGATAGATAGATAGATAGATAGATAGATAGATAGATAGATAGATAGATAACCTTTATTGTCATTTTTTTACTGTGGACACAATGGCACACATTAAAAATAAAATTTAGTTGCTTGTTCTCAAGGTGTACATATACATAACACATTTAAACATACTATATACAACATATGTATAAGCTTGCACCCTTACATATAAATATTAATCACTGTGCATCTTGAATACATAACGGAAGGAGGAAGCTTTAGAGTTCACAAGAGTCATACTGTATGGAACAAAACTGTGATTGAATCTGGATGTTCTGGTTCGGATGCCACGAAGCCTTACAGTTTTGATTAAATACGTGTCAGGTTTTCAGCATGCTCCTTTTTGTTAATTCCACTTGTTCCTATCTTTACCCATGCCATATTCTAGACTTGGAATTGGGTCCTTCTAAGTCTGGAATGTTCTAATAACTTCAACCAATGGGACAGTGAATTTGACATTTGATCAAAGAAAAGACAGGTTTTTAGCATTTAAAAAAATGTGATTTGAATTTTGGTGAAACAGACATTGGGGAATAAATTATTTGTTCTATGACATGTGTAGCATTGCACCTGAATTAAAATATTGAATGAGTCTATTAAATCCCTGATTTAATCCAATCTCACCATTTTTACTCTTTCTGCAGTAACCATACACTATACACCATCCTGTTCTATAGTAGATGCAGAATTTACCTCCTCAAATCAAGTGTCTTTTGGATGTTTCAGGACTGCAATTCCTAGAATTCCCTAGGATTTTTTAAAAAATATATACTACTCCATGTTGGGGAACTTGATATTTTGCCCATTCTCAACATTCTCACCTTTTCCGCCCTTTGCTTCATCTCTACCATGAAATATCATTCTTTGACATTTGTTTTGGGAGGAAATACTATTAGCAATAATAAGCTAGTTTTAGGAAAAAATATATGACGGTAGGTCATTTTTAACATTTTTAGCGACAAGAGTATTGTTTCTGTCTAGCAAAACAAGTTCAAGGAACTTATATTTTAGACTTTCCAGAAATTCATACCAATTAATACTTTCCTCTGTCTTCTGTTCACAGAAGAACTACTAAGGCTTTTAATTTTCATTATTTCATCTCTCTAGGTTTTTAATCCAATTATTCTCAATTTATGACCACAATTGAGCTCTAAATTTATATTGCTAAGTGAGACAATTGTTAAATAAATTTTGCCTCATTTCACAAACTTTCTTGCCACAGTTATTAAGTAAATCAATGCAAATGTTAAGTTAGTAACACGGTTGTTAAATCTGGCTTCCCCATTGACTTTGCTTCTCAGAAGGTTGCAAAAGGTGATCTCATGATTTTGGGACACTGCAATACAGGTAGTTCTCGAAGTACGATCACAATTGAGCCCAAAATTTCTGTTAAGTGAGACATTTGCTAAGTGAATTTTGTCCCATTTTACGACTTTTCTTGCCACAGGTGTTAAGCGAATCACTGCAGTTGATAAGTTAGTAACCCGATTGTTAAGTGAACCTGGCTTCCCCATTCACTTTGCTTGTCAGGAAGTCGCTAAAGTTGATCACATGAACCTGGGACACAGCAACGTTAATAAATATGAGCCAATTGCCAAGCATCTGAATTTTGATCATATGGGGATGCTGCAGTGGTCATAAGTGTGGGAAAATATTCATAAGCCGTTGTAACTTTGAACAGTCACTAAGTCAATGGCTGTAAGTCAAGGACTACCTGTAATGCATAGTAAGCACTTATAAAACTCAGGTTGTGCATTGTTTATGTATGTATTTTGAAAATGTTTGATACTCATAACAAGTAAGAAATATGTATGAAAATCCATTAGTTTCAAATACACATTTTTAAAAATTAAATTCTTTAATTTCACTAAAGTAGAACTTTTAAATCCAGCAGTAGATGATTACTTACCTCCTCTCTTGCCTACAATTAATAAATGAAGTATAAATTTTTTTAGAAATATTTGAAATATAGTTCTAAGGCTTTTAATAAGAATGCTTGGCTCAGATTTTAAATACTATGTGATTTTTACTACACAAAGTAATTGACAAGAGGTACATTTGTTAAATAGTCAAGGTGCTAAGTAATCTTGAGATTATTATTATCTCAAGCTTAGATTTAAAATTGTAATCATAAGATTTAATTAGCTAAACATTTTTATTTTGTAGTTGCTTTGAGTTTGCATTCAAGATATTTGAATATAATTGTAGTAGAATTTACAAGGTCATTTCCTCTGGAAACACATTTGAAATTGATAAGAATTATGTCACATGGAAATTGATCTGTGTTGAACTCTTGAGTTTTGTAATTATTTCATACATTTCCCACACTGATAAAGATGGCTTGCTTTTTGGCAAGCAAATATGTATTACCAGGGCTTTTTTTGTCATAGAATAACCAGAACGGAGTTCTGGCACCTTTTTTGGATGGAACCTTGTAGGGTAGGCAAGGCGGGTTTTATGACGTGTATGAGTTCTGGCACCTTTTTTTTTGTTTTTTTACAAAAAAAGCACTGTGTATTACATATTCTACCCCAAGGATCAAATAGCCATAGAGACAAGGATGAACATGGTTGGAAGCTGTATCTTTATTGTGTTCCAGAAAACAGTATCCATAATAGATAACGTGTTTCCCCGAAAGTAAGGCTTATCCCGAAAATAAGCCCTAGGTTGATTTTTGGGGGTGGGCTTAATATAAGCCCTACCCCAAAATAAGCCTTAGTTTTGGGGTGAGACACACACCTAAAAATCAAGCTAGGGCGGGATGGGGTGTGGAGCTGCCCCAGGGGGCCCTGCACCCTTACCTTGCAGCCAGGCCTCTCTTTGCCAACCCACTTCTTCTGCGGTGTCTTTTGCAGCCAGGCCTGCATTTCTCAAGTCAAGCAGCTAATCCATAGCTCGGTACTTAGCTGCAGTAGCCTTCCGAAAAGGCCTGACTGCAAAATGCAGACCAGACTGAAGCTGTAAAATGAAGCTGCCCCTTCGGCCAGAATAAGTGGATCAGTTGGGAGGGGCTGTCAGTGCGGGAGGTGAGTATAAAAGACATTCCCCCAAAATAAGACCTGGTCCCTCTTTTGGAGGCAAAATAAAATAAAATAAAAATAAGACCCGGTCTTATTTTCAGGGAAACATGGTATTTGACAATTTGTTGGGTGATTTTATGTCAGGTTAGATCTCAAACTCTTCATAATCTCTTGCATGATCACCTTCTCAGAATCAGAAGAGTTAAATTTCTTTTTATCTCTATCCTCCATAAATAATTTTCCAGTCAACAGATTTGGCACCAAGAACATACACATTTCAATTGGTAAAAGACAAGAATTCACTTAAAAAGAGAAGAAAGAATTTATTGCTCAGATTGAGGGATCACTGCCAATCCAGTATCTGAATTCTATAGCATTCAGTGGGACAGGCTCAGCTTGTCAATGTCACTGATTGTCCTCCCCAGATGATCTTTGACCTGTGGTGGAAACTGTGAGATATTCACTGTACTGTTGTTTGGTTAACAGCTGTAAAGATGCAGTACCAATACTTCCTGGTTGTGAGACTATCAGTTGTAAGACTTAGTGGTTTTCTGTAGCATCAGCCGTGCAAAGTGTTCTGGCCTGGTGCAGTCGTAAATGTGTCATTACAGCCTGATAGCTATGTCAGATTTTACTGTCCTTTCTAAACACATGTCAGGATTCTGACTCTATTCCATCTCCAACGTTGGCAGGAACTTGGCTGCTGTCTTGCTCTTTTGAAAGAGGAAGAAGCAGGGAACCAAAAATGTTGATTTAGCTACTAAAGATAACCAAATATAAAGGATAAACATCAGGCAGTTTTCAGTATCATTTCTATTGATGATTTTGGGCTGAAGAGAAAAATGTGTAGGATGGAGAGAATGACAAAGAGAAATGCCTCTCCTTTTCTCTTGCTTTCCCCCCCTCACCTATACCAAAGATAGTAAATTCATTGGATTGTTAAAATAAGATTTTTTTGAAAAATTGTTCAAATTAACTTCATAGCTTCCACATCTGCTGCCATGAACGTTTCTTGATAGCAGTGATTCTGACCACCAAGTTGGCCTGTCTAAATAATTTTGGGCTAATGTTGCTTTTATTGAAATTTAGCATGTTTATTATATTGGCTATCTGAAAAACTTGCTTTCGACTGGCAAGAACAAGAAAAAATGGGCCTGCTGCAAAAAAACAACAATCCCATAATAATTAACAAGATGGAAAGAAAGTGTGAGCCAACTTTGTATCAGGTGCATTCTAGAAACAAAAATTATTTTTATCTAATTGAAGCAACTGAGGAAGATGAATCAGGACATAAAGACATTTAGTTTTGCATTCCAATATATGCAGTACGTCCTTCTAAGTAAATTGCTTTGGACAAAATAATGTTTATTTTGAGAAAACTTTCACAAATCTGGTCTGTGAGTGTTATTTCATTACTGTGATTATTGAACTCTTGGCTGTAATCATGATCCCATCCCTCAAAAAATGGTATTATTTAAAGTATTTTATCTATTTGTTAGTTAAATTTGGTGATGGGCAAGGTACTAAGACAATATTTACAAACCCCTAAAAGAAAATGTCAGCCATAACCTTGGGCTAGTCACTCTCTTTTAGCCCAACTCATAGGTTGTTGTGAGGAAAATAAGTGGAGGAAGTATGTTGATTTCTTTTACAACCACCCCTCCCCCAAACCAGGACTGTGTTCCTAAGGAAGTGGTTTATAGTATTCTTGTGCAAAACATCTGACACAACTTGTATGTTCATATATTCTGTTACCTTGAGCTCCTTAATGAAAGGCAGGTTGTAAATCTAACCTAGAGGATGTTGATCCACAAGTTCTTTGAAGGCTGGGAATTTCTTGTGGATGAACACACGAATGTCATTATGAATCAACTGCTTTGGCATATAAAACTGTCACTGGATGAAAGTGTACATTAAGAAAAATATCCTAGGCATTAAGGTCGCTGATAGATAAATGTGGCAGTGTTTGACTGATAGTTGGAGGAAAGCAAAGCAAAAGAGTAATATTTAGATTGAAAATAAAAGGGAAGTTACATTGCAATTTCTCATCCACTGTGAGAGATTCTTGGGAGTGTAACACCTTTGATGTGAAAGGTCACTTTGGATGGTTTTTCTCACAGTGTAATTTGTGTAAAGTTATGCCCTTCTTATCTAAAGAGACAATATGTATTTTGCTCTATCTCAGTGCTGGCGAACCTTTTAGAGACCAAGTGCCCAAACTGCAACCCAAAATCCACTTATTTATCGCTGGATGTCAGGTGGGCGTGGCCCACTGGATGGGTGTGGCCAGGGTGCGTGTGGTCACCTCAATGTCGCTCGTGGAGAGGGATGCCTGTGGGAGATGGGCAGGGTTGGGGGAGATCCAGGGAGTCTCTGGCAGGTGGGGCGGTGGGCAGGAGGCTCGTCCTATGGGGTGAGGTGAGGCAAGGTGAGGGAGAGTGAAGGTGCCATTGTCACAGGACAAGGCGAGGCAGGGGCCAGGGCAGCTGCAGCCTGACACCATCGGCCCCTCCACACAGACCAGCGAGCGCGTGGGGGCCGACAGTGTCTGTCAGTAGCCACAGCCTGCCAGCCCCTTGACCGGCTCACTCTGGGGCTCCATAGCCCACTGCCAGCAGTTCAGAGAAGCAGCCTCTGAGCTGGCCAGCCGGCCGACCGACAGCTGAGGAGGCATGCAGTGGGTTGTGCCCGGGAAAAGGAGAGCATGCGAGCTAGGAGGGACAGGTCGGAGGGGGGAGGAAAACCAGCTGTACAGGGATGCATCCGGCCACATGGGACCTCGGCAAGTTAGCAGGCGGCTGGTTGAAGAAGGACGGTTGCCATCTCTGGGGCATGGCACGCGTGCCCACAGAGAGGGCTCTGAGTGCCGCCTCTGGCACGTGTGCCATAGGTTTGCCACCACTGCTCTATCTTGTGTGAGAGCATTTGACTCTTTTTATTTTAATCTGAGCTGCTCTTGCAAAGTAGAGTATAATTCTTTTGCAGAAAACCATAGATAGCTATCAGAGGGGTGGTAAGCTTGGATAGCATGCTCCAGTCAGACTGGCTTGTAGATTCTTTAATTCGCAGGATGCTTAACAGTGGTCACACTAGCCAGGGAATTATGGGAATTGCACTTACTAATTGGAGAATCTATTTTGCAGGTTGTTTAAAATATATTAGTTGATTATTCCTACCCATCTGTGTACATTTTACCTAAAATAAAGTTAAAATGAGAGCTAGTCTGGTGCAGTGATTAAGGCAGGCTACAAATTGGGAGATCATGAGTTTTAGTCCTGTCTTGGGCACAAAGCCATCTGGATGACCTTGAGCCAGTTGCTTACACTCAGCTGTAGGAAGGAGGCAATGGCAAATCTCTTGTCAAGAAAACTGTAGGAACTTGTCTAAGAGTCCAAATGAGTTGGACTTGAGTCTGAATAAATTGGATTGTAAATATGTCAGGCTGTGGAAGGATGGGAAGACAGTGGCTGGTTTCATGCTAAGCCAAGTATGCATATACAGATAGTCATCGACTTACAACTGTTCATTTAGTGACTGTTTGAAGTTACAGCAGCAATGAAAAAGTGACCTTCTGACAAGCAAAGTCAAGGGAGAAGCCAGATTCACTTTACAACCATGTTACTAAGTTAACAACTGCAGTGATTCACTTAACAACTGTGGGAAGAAAGGTTGTAAAATCAATAAAACTCACTTAACAACTGTCTCACTTAGCAACAGAAATTTTGGTTGTAATCAATTGTGGTTGTAATTAATACAATCAGGTTTGGTTGTAACTCAAGGACTACCTGTAAACAGTTGAGGACTGAGGCTGCAAAAGTAAAATGTGGCTCCAACCATCTGAAACCAGATGATCCCTGGTCTGTTAACTGCATATCATTTTAAAGGCTTTTTGATGCAGAAAGACTGTCCATTGAATATTTTCAAACCTGCAAAGTATTTAGAATTTTCTTTTTCTACTGCAAGAGTTCAGGTAGTCCTTTAAATTTAATGACCATTCAAAGTTAAACAGCCTTGGGAAGGATGCTTTATAGCCTTTAAAGCAGGGGTGTCAAACTCAATTTCACTGAGGGCTCCATCAGCATTGTGATTGCCCTTGGGGGGCCAGGTGGGTGTGGCCAGAGTGGGTGCAGCCTACTAGGTGGGTGTGGCCTGGGTAGGTGTGGCCAGTTCTACATTCGCGTCAAGGGTGCCTGTGGGGGCCTGGGCAGGAGTGGACAGATTGAGGGTCTCTGGCAGAAGGGGGTGGGACCAGGGCAAGTGTCAAGGCATGGTCCACCAGGGCAAGTGCCAAAACGGCCACAACAAAATTGTATAATAGCTCCCGGCTGGCCGGGGGCAGTTCCCTCACTGTTTCCAGGATGGCTTCGCGGGCCACATGAAACCACTTTGCAGGCCGCATCAGGCCCCCGGCCTTGTGTTTGACATGTGTACACTAGATGATTGTGGAATGCATCTGTTCTTAATCCATCAAAAGAAGCATATCCTTTATAAATTTGAAGTAGCAAGTGATGGAAGATGAAGGAGAATCCTTCATTAGAAAGGCAATCTGGCACTAGGCCTTTCAAGATACAATTATCCTACAATCTCCAGGAAATCAATTTTTTTTCTTTCTATCTCAATCATCCTTCTTCACCTATGCTGAAAATTCCAGATTCACTTTAAGAAATAAAATTTCCAGATTTAAAAAACATGTCTACCATACACTTTGCTAACAGCAAAAATTCTGGCCTCCGGGCCTTGTGTTTGACATGTCTGAAGTAAACTTAATACTTTCTACTAGTTCTGTTGTGTTTAATCCCTAAATTTATATTAAGTCTATGTCTCAACTATTGATGATGACATAGATAAAAATAAACAACAGTTTGTCACAAATATGTACCAAAAGTTTGACATAGTGTCTTTTATTTGTTTCCCCTCCATCATATCCCTTTCTCTAATGAAGCAGTGAAATTAGTTGTAAAATGTACTCTGTTAAGGATTATTCTATTATTTTAGAAAAAAAGTTATGTTGTCAGCTGAGTTGGAGATATTGGTTGAAACCAGAGTTAAGGTAAATCTGTAAATATATTATGTTAGCATTGATGCTTATCACATTTATAGGATTAGACCTAAGGTGCATCTTATTGAGCATTTTATTGTTTTAAGTTGTAATGACGAAGTGAAGCAGGAACACCCATTATAATTGGCATAGGGTGGCTTAGAAAAGCAGTTGTGATAGGTTGTTGTTACTTGTGTGAAGTTTATTACTGTTTAAATATGTAACAGCAAAAGTAAAGACTCCCTTGAGTGAAGCTGAACTCCAGGTGACTACATGGAAATGTAATGTAGTTTTCTTTTTAATATTTTTTGAGGACTTGAAATTTATTCAGCAAATGCAAATATTGAAATGTCAATGCAGGAGAATGTAACCCGGATCCATCTAATTCCTTAATATTATTTTCTAAGAAAAACTACCGTATATACTCATGTATAAGCCCATTCATGAATAAGTTTACCCTTAAATTTTTAACCAAAGTATGATGAAAAATGTGCCATCTGGAATTAGGCCAGCCCACTTTTTTCATGATATTTTGATAAAAAATTAAAGGACCTGCTTCTCTGTGGATGGACTTATATATGAATGTTTATGGGAAATATGGGTACTTAAAATATTACTGTATATACTTGTACATAGCCCCTTCCACAGATAAGCAAATGACAACTTTAGGGGAGTATTTTGACACTTAGAATTCTTGGCTTATATGTGAATATAGCATCTTTCAAGGAGGTAGGTAGGAAATCAAGAACTTATGTTTATGAATTTACATTCTTATTGATAGAAGGTATTATTCTGATTTGGGGGTGATTCTAAACCCCAGTTAAGCGTAAAATTAATTTGTTTCTTTATTGAATAAAAATAGATTTAGGTCTTAATTTTCTTGTTCCTGTTTTTTTTTCCTTTTTCATATACTTTGCATCCTTTGCATCTTGTAGTGCCTTACTCAATACATGAAGTCCTTGGTTTACAACAGTTCATTTAATGACTTTTCAAAGTTAAAACAGCACTGAAAAAAAGTGATTTATGACCATTTTTACATTTACAACTCTTGCAGAATACCTATATGCTTGATATTTATGACGGTTGCAGTGCCCTCTTTTTTCAGTACTTTTTTCAGTGCCAAATAGTTGTTAAACAAATCACAATAAGTCAAGGATCTAAATTGTGAAAAGGAGTAAAATATAATTTTACTTTTTAAGAATAGACTGGACAGCCATTTGTCTGAAATGGTACAGGGTTTCCTGCCTGAGCAGGGGGTTGGACTAGATGACCTTCAAGGTCCCTTCCAACTTGATGATGATGATGATGATGATGATGATGAATCAGCTCTGGGAGTTGGACTAGAAGTAGATTGTTGACCTTTGTGTGACACAAACTTAATGGGGTGATCATAATTTTCTGCTTGAAAAATTGCACGGGGACAATAAAGTGAAATAAAACCATATGTGTTGCTTTAATTTGGGTAAAGGTAGAGTATAAATATAAAAACAAATCACTCATGATCAGACTTCTTTGAAATTCCAACTGTTTTTCTCTATTCCAGAATATGAGTGTTTATTTTTCAATATTTGTTTAAGATGGTAGTCAAGATAGCTAAAGATGCTATTACTTCTCCTTGCAATGTGCTTTGCATTTTTCTTTCATCTCTGGTCATTTTGTACATGGTTGCTGATGTGTAAAGCTCACTTCGGAAATCTGATGTCCTTTTGAAAAGAGGAAAATATGCAATGGCGAATAAGGTGTGTCACCTTTCTGAAGAGGGCTACAGAATTCTAGGTATTCAGAAATTAATTTTAAAGCTGGTGCTGCTATAGCAAACTAGTGAAATCTCTTGTTGACTTCTTTAGGTTGAGTTTTGAAGGAGGCCAGCTTTGAAGAACTAAGCTACTAGCTTCTTCCCTAAGTTCCCCCCCCCTTTAGTTTGCATTAATTTCATGCATATTGTACTTAAAAGTTGGCCATTAAATTCTGTTTTATAAAACAGTTAATTTCAGCTTAACAAAATCTGTAACATTCTTGCCTTTCAATTTGCGACTTGAGAGAAATTGAAAGTGGAGTCGTGGGAACTGCCTGTATTAATTATGGCAACATGTGTACTTTTGTTTATTTGTTGAACTTTACTCCTGCATTGAAATAATGTCTCATCAACAGGTTTGTACTCTCTTCAGAGAAAGTGGGGGGAAACCTGTGGAATCTCGTGAAATAATAATAATAATAATAATAATAATAGCCAAGATATTGTAATGGAGTTTGGCTTGGACAAATGTGCCACACTTACTATCAAACAAGGAAAAATAATGAAAACTGAAGGAATCAAGATGCCCCACGAAAATAACATTAAGAGTCTGGATGAGGAAGATTACTACAAATACTTGGGTATCCTTCAAGCTGACAACATCAAGCACACTGAAGTCAAGAAAAAGATTAGAGGCGAATACATCAAGAGAGTGAAGATCTTAAAATCCAAACTCAATGGAGGAAATACCATAAAGGCAATCAACACTTGGACAATTCCAGTCATTAGGTACACAGCTGGAATAGTGGACTGGACTCAAGCAGAACTAAAAGCAATGGATAGGAAGACCAGAAAAATAATGACAATGAATCATGCCCTTCATCCACGCAGTGACATTGACAGACTTTATCTACCAAGGCAAATAGGTGGGCGTGGAATGCAGCAAGTACATCAGATGGTTAAAGAAGAAAAAATGGCTTTGAAAGAATATCTGAAGGACAGTGATGAAGATGCACTGAAATTAGTATATCAGGAAGGCTTACTGACTACTGGAGAGACCAAACTGGCCTACAAGAAAGACGAAATAAAGAACAGAATAGAGGCATGGGAAGACAAAGCACTACATGGCCAATACGTTAAAAACAATAGCTGGGAAAGCAGATAATAACAAGACCTGGCAATGGCTAAGAGCAGGAAAATTGAAGAAAGAGACCGAGGGACTAATTCTGGCTGCACAAGACCAAGCCTTAAGGACAAATGCATACAAAGTCAAAATTGAGAAGACAGCAACAGACAGTAAGTGCCGCCTATGCAAAGAAGCTGAAGAAACAGTGGACCACTTGGTAAGCTGTTGCAAGAAGATTGCACAAACTGATTACAAGCAGCGGCATGACAAAGTAGCAACAATGGTGCATTGGAAGATCTGCAAAAAATATCATTTGCCTGTAAGCAAAAACTGGTGGGATCATAAAATAGAGAAAGTCATAGAAAATGATAAAATTAAACTACTCTGGGACTTCAGAATTCAAACAGACAAGCACCTGCAACATAACACCCCAGACTTAACAATTGTCGATAAGAAAGACAAAAAAGTCTGGATAGTGGACGTGGCAGTGCCTGGAGACAGCAGAATAGAAGAGAAAGAACTGGAGAAAATAGCAAAATACAAAGACCTACAAATAGAAATAGAAAGACTGTGGCAAAAGCAAGCAAGGGTAGTACCAATAGTCATAGGTGCCTTGGGTGCAATCCCAAAACAACTGGAGCACCACTTGAACACCATTGGCATTGACAAATTCGCTATTAGTCAATTGCAAAAGGCGGCCTTACTAGGAACTGCTTCCATCCTGCGACGATACCTGTAATACCATCAAACATCCACATCTGCCTATCCCAGGTCCTGGGTAAGGACTCGATAGGTAGACAAAATGCCAAATCCAGTCTGAACATCTGGCTGACTGTGCGATGATCAATAATAATAATAATAATAATAATAATAATAATAATAATAATAATAATAATATTGATAATGTTGGAAGGGACCTTGGAGGTCATCAAGTCCAATCTCCTGCTCAGGCAGGAAACCCTATATTATTTCAGACAAATGGCTGTCCAGTCTCTTCTTAAAAACTTCCAGTGTTGGAGCATTCATCGCTTCTGGAGGCAGGTTGTTCCACTGGTTAATTGTTCTAACTGTCAGGAAGTTTCTCCTTAGTTCTAGGTTGCTTCTCTCCTTGATTAGTTTCCATCTGTTGCTTCTTGTCCTGCCTTCAGGCGCTTTGGAAAATAGTTTGACTCCCTTTGTGGCAGCCCCAGAGATATTGGAAATCTTTGATGAGAAGTGATCTTGAGTAACAACAGTGCTTTACACATTAATAACATGTATGAAAGTCTTAAATGGTAGTCTCAGCTTACTGGGAGGGCATTTTATTTCTTTGCAAATCTTAGTAGGAAATATTGGAACCACTTATTGTTCTTCCAAAATAGTGTTAGTACTGCAGTAGTGGTGATCTATATCTTAATTGTCTTTCTTGTCTCTTACAGAGACAAAGAATCTGACCTGTTCTTTATACTTACAAAGACATTATTCTATCAGCAAGAACAAATTTCAAAGCTACGTTTTGTTTGTTTGTTCAAAACATATACATTTGTAAGCTGCATAGCTTGTCTGATCATTTAGGGAAGGTTTTCCTGGATACTTTGACTATGGGCAGTAGATGAAAAAAAAACTTGGATTTGAATACTATTTTGTAAACAAGATTTTTCATCATAGAAAAATGCCTTGGCAAGGATAAAAGTAGGCTTGTCTATTTCTTCTACTGCTGATTTCTTATAGGGAGTAGTAGTGTACTTTCCCCTGCCTATTTGGAAGAGCATTCAGAAGTTTAACTTTGTCTGAACCATGAATC
This sequence comes from Crotalus tigris, assembly GCF_016545835.1. Classification (NCBI taxonomy): domain Eukaryota; kingdom Metazoa; phylum Chordata; class Lepidosauria; order Squamata; family Viperidae; genus Crotalus; species Crotalus tigris. The sequence goes on from NW_024096582.1 coordinate 423,259, forward strand.
CTGAAACATGTAGTACTGGAAACCTGGAAAAAAAATTCATTCTGCTCTTAATCATATAACCTGATTATACAATTAGACATATTAGAGATAGGGTTGTTTTTTTTTTTAAAAAAGGGGAGATTTTAAGGTAAAAAGTCCGACCTTTTATTTTTATGCTAGCTGTTTCTCAATTATGGGACAATATTATAATCATTTCCACTTTGGGTTTATAAACCTACAGAAATCAACCCCGACTGCTCTTTAGAAGGCCAGATCCTAAAGTTGAAACTCAAATACTTTGGCCACCTAAGGAGAAGGAAGGACTCACTGGAGAAGGGCCTGATGCTGGGAAAGATTGAGGGCAATAGAAGAAGGGGACGACAGAGAATGAGATGGCTGGATGGAGTCACTGAAGCAGTAGGTGTGAACTTAAGTGGACTCCAGAAGATGGTAGAGGACAGGAAGACCTGGAGCAACATTGTCCATGGGTTCGCGATGGGTCGGACACGACTTCGCAATTAACAACAACAACAACAAACTCTCTTGGTAAATCTTGATGTGGGTAAGGAATGTATTATATGATAGGAAAGAAGGGAGTGAACAGAAACTCTTTTTAAAATTATGGCAGTAGAACCAATGCCTGCTGAACTCTTTTTCTTTTTAGTTTAAAAAAAAATTCTCTCCTTTTATTGCTTATTCTTTGGTTCCTAGAGATTGGTCTTTCATTAGTAACAGGAAGAATGTTTTTCCTTGCACTTTGCAAAGGTGATAACAACACATGAAATAACTCACTAGGGGCAAGGTTCAGGAAATCAAGGGTTCTGCATTTTTCTATTGGGCAAGGGGCATTTTGGGTTTTAGAATCCAGATCTTTGAATTATTGTTTATAAGATAGCCCAGGTAGTATTTGCATACTATCTTATCACGTAGTAGTCTTTCTTGTCTTGGTATCTCTTTTGTTTTGTAACCTAGAATTGATTGCCAGGCTGGGGAAGAATGGATTTATGTGTAGTTCTGAATGGTTTTCTCTCAACTTTTATCCTCCTGGATATCATCTGACTAGCAGTCCAGCAATGATCTGCTAAGTAGTTCATGAAACAAGAAGGCCTGGTTTATTTAATATTTGACTTCTGTGATTAACTTGGTAGGAGGCAAAATTCTTCAACAAACTTATTTAGATTGCAGGGATAATAATGGTGATTGGTCTTATGGAGCTTATTTGTAAAGATGAGATAATAGGTATCTCATTGCATTTCCTTGTGGCTAACTGTTTAAGAATGTTTGGAGCCTCGGCAAAAGTAAATAGGAAAAATGATATAGGTAGATGCAAATTATAAATTTGCTGCTCGAGGCGCGAAGCTGAAAGCACCAGCCTGAAGATGACGAATGTGACTTCGTCGAAACGTCGCCAAGACACTTCCAATTTTACGTGGGAGAAAACCCGAACAACCAAAGACCTACATACAAATACCCGCGAAAACCTCAGAAAACAAATTATAAATAATGTATAGTTGATCCTCATTTAGCAATAATAATTGGGACTAGCAACTCTGTCGCTAAGTGAAGCAGCTGCTAGTTATAAAATTATGTGACTGCAGCTGTGCTAATGTTTTCCCCACTCCTTTGATATTTAAAATGCTCACCCTACCAGTGCTGGAATAGCCGGCTTGAAACTGGCAAAACTAACACCTTTGCATTTTGTTTGCCTCCTTACCACTCCTCCCCCCTTGAGAATATTCATCCTAGTTCTGGGATAATTAACAAGAAAGGAATTAATGTTTGTATTTATATTCATTGGAGAAGAAGGGATTATAAGAGAGTAGGCATTGGCAATGTGAATGTGTTTTGCCAGACATGTCAAACACAAGGCCCGGGGGCCGGATGTGGCCCACGAAGTGGTTTCATGTGGCCCACGAAGCCATCCTGGAAACAGTGAGGAAACAGCCCCCTTTGCCTTGGCCCTGGCCCAGGCCAGCTGGGAGCCAATGTACAATTTTGTGGTGGCCATCTATGCTGAAACGCATTCAGTCTTAGCTCCATAAGCACTTCCCCCCTTGCATGGCCTGAGAGGAACAGTGAGGCTCCTCCAGTGGACCATGCCTTGGCACTTGCCCTGGTCCCACTCCCTTCTGCCAGAGACCCTCAGAACTATCCACCTCCTGCCCAGGCCCCCAGAGGCATCCTTGACGCGACCAATGTAGAACTGGCCACACTCACCCATAGGCCACACCCACTCCATCCATGCCCACCAGTAGGCCGCACCCACCCTCTGAGGGGTAACCGCAATGCTGATGCGACCCTCAATGAAATTGAGTTTGACACCCCTGTGTTATGCAAACAGCCTGGTGTATTCCCTATTGTGTGCTGGTTTACTCTCTTGCAATTCTTTCATGTCCACTCTTCTGCTTTGCAAGGGGGAAAGGTATTCTTGTCTTTTTGGACTTAAAGGTATCAACTGAGGTGTAGCTGCTTTAATCCTCAATAAGATCCTCAGCATTTTTAATGTCTGCATGGAAGTCATTCCAAGCAGAAGTTGTGGACATTTATAGAAAATGAATTGTGTTGTGTGAAGCGATTGAAGGTTTAGGAAAGGAAAGGAAAAAAAAAACCTGAATAGGCTTTTGAAGAAGTGCACAGAAGGCAGATAAATAAACAATAATTGAAAAAGGAGAACAAATGATAGAAACAAAAACTGAATTTTTGCTGTTAGCAAAGTGTATAGTAGACATGTTTTTTAAATCTGGAAATTTTATTTCTTAAAGTGAATCTGGAATTTTCAGCATAGGTGAAGAAGGATGATTGAGATAGAAAGAAAATAAAATTGATTTCCTGGAGATTGTAGGATAATTGTATCTTGGAAGGCCTAGTGCCAGATTGCCTTTCTAATGAAAGATTCTCCTTCATCTTCCATCACTTGCTTCTTCAGATTTATAAAGGATCTGCTTCTTTTGATGGATTAAGAACAGATGCATTCCACAATCATCTAGTGCAGACATGTCAAACACAAGGCCGGGGGCCTGATGCGGCCCACAAAGTGGTTTCATGTGGCCCGCGAAGCCATCCTAGAAACAGTGAGGGAACGGCCCCCGCTGCCTTGGTCCTGGCCAGCCGGGAGCCATTGTACAATTTTGTTGTGGCCGTTTTGGCACTTGCCCTGGTGGACCATGCCTTGACACTTGCCCCAGTCCCACCCCTTTCTGCCAGAGACCCTCAGATCTGTCCCACTCCTGCCCAGGCCCCCACCCATGTAGAACTGGCCACGCCCACCCAGTAGGCCACACCCACTCCATCCACGCCCACTCAGTAGGCTGCACCCACTATGGCCACACCCACCTGAAGCTTTACTGGTGCTTTGATCAAATTAAAATTAGGCAATATTCCTCCAAGTCTTGTCCTGTTCATTCAGTTTTAATAGTTTTTATTTAAAACTGGAAACTATATTATTTTGTCCGAATGAAAAATCATTGTTGACAGTGTGGGTGAATGTTGGAAGAGAGTTTGTTTTTCTTCCCTTTATTTTAAACTGGCGGTTGGAAAGGATAAACAACAACAATATGAAAATATTTTAAAAGGGACTTTTCCCTCACTTATATTTCCTTCTTGTTACGTGCAGATAAGCAGCATGCTGAGAAGAAAATAGGCAGCTCTTTAGGTGTATTCTTGGATGCTCAGTTGCAACAGCCCTAGGGTAAATGGCATGTCTCAACAATCATTGGGATTTCCTCCTGCAGAAGCAGAGTGGAATGGGGCAACTCAACACGGCCAACATGCTGCGGGACAACTTGTTGCAGGACAATTTAATAATTCAATTTCATTATTTAAAATAAATAAAGAAAACTATTTTAATGTTGGTCATTCACATTTCATTTTATCCCTCCTTTTGTGTCTTTTCCTTAATGGTTCTATTCCATCATTTCTTTGATATTAGTGTAACTCTTATCCTACAGTTAGTTGTCCTCCGGCAAGTTAGCCGTGGCTATTTGTCCTGCGGCAAGTTGGCCACAGCAAGTTGGCCGTGGCAAATTGGCTGTGGTGGGTTGGCCATGGCGAGTTGGCTGTGGAGAATTGTCATAGAGCCGAAATACATTAGGACACAAACCTTGTCTATAGCATGACATCCAGGTTAGTATAAGACAGCTACATAAACAGTCTTAACATGTCTTAAAACCAGAGAGCTCGAAAAAGCTTTCAGGGAAGTCATTGTGTTGTTGTGCATATCTCTTGCACCAGATATTAGAAACACAGAACAATGTGTTTCTAACCAGTATGTACATTTTCTGATGACCTGCTTGCCTCCTGCAGAAGTTGCAGTAATTCCCCAAATAATGTAGTAGAATGCCTTGAGAAGGTCAATAGCTATGGGAGAGGTACAGTTGTAAAATTGTGGAAGTAAAAATTATGTTACAAATATTGTAATTGGTTGAAAACTCAGACTTCTGTAATTGCTCTTTATGAAATTACTTTTAACCTTTCTAAAGTGTTATGTGTACAAAGGGCAACAAAGGACCATAAAAGCATATAGCTCTTAATGAATTAAGAAAAATGAATCTTGCATCTATATTCATGCCACACAATTAAAGTATTAACAGTTAAGTCGTTTTACTTAACTTTGAAAATAGGAAATTAGTTTGTAGAGTAATGTACTCAGCCCATTTTTCCAACTAATTTAGGACTTTAGGACTCTCAGCAATAAAATGTTTTTTTTTTAATTAAGAGGATTTTTTACAACTACAATTAATGGATAATGGATATACTTTTAACTTTGCCATATTAATACTGTATTTGTGCAGACATAAAAGCATATGAAAAATATTCTGCATGTTTTTCTGCTACAGAGCTGTTGATAAAAAATATCAGAGTTTTATATATACACCTGTGAAATATAATATGATTTTTAAAATTATCTTTAGAAGAAAATAATAATTCTAGAGAATGGGAATAGGACAGAGATAATAAATGCTATTTTGATTCCCTAAATTACAGCTATATGCTTTTAATAATAAGAGAATTAAGAACTAAGATCTAAGAATTGCTAAAGTTATTACAGTGCTGAAGAACATTTAATGTTTCATTATGGTTAAGCCATGGAGTATATTAGATATTAGATAAAGTCTCCCACCTCTCATTTTTCCATCAGTTTAACATTATATTGGCATTGTCAGTAAAGATCTGATTAATGTTAATATTGTAATATTTGAAACTGTAGGAAAGGATCATAAAGACAATAGGACAGTAAGTTATAATTGAGATATAGAACAGAAGACCGATTAGCTCAGTAACTAATCTGAAATTGTTTAATTATAGTTAAATAGTTGGAAATGTCTCATTGAGTTCCTAAAATATAAAAAGATAAAAACTGCTTTAATTAGTAAATCCAACTATTATGGTTTATTCAACAAACTGTAATTAAGAAAGCATAACATTGGTTGTGTGCTCTAATCAATTTCAAACTTTTCTGTAGATATGTCCCAAAGGTCAGCACTGCCATATGGAAATACAATCATTATAGTTACTGATTACTTTAATATTATATATATTATATATATAATATTAAGTAATATATAGAATTCCATGATCGCTTCAATTTTTTTTTCTTTTCTCTTTCTATTTACTGGTAATAGTCTGTCCTCTGAGATATATCCTTTCATTTTTGTTAAGAAAAAACAATTGTGTTGACGGTGGTATAGAAAATATTTCTCATTTTGCATTTGGTCACACTAAAATTGCCAGTAAAGGATTTTTTTCCTTATTACCATATTTATTGATTTCTTCTGCATATCTTTTTCATGCTGGTCATTGCATATTGAAAATGTAATTGCAACATTCCTTGGGAAATTCTCATATATCCGTGCTCAAATTGAGATAGGTGTTAAACAGAATGTTAGACAGAAACATTTAATAGCTAGATAAGCAACTGTCTAGTTGACTTTCAAAGGAGATATAACATATACTGGTCATTTAATAATCTTAACAATAACTGTTTAAAAATAGTTATTTTTGTTTAAAAGGTAAAATTAAAGACACTTCACAACAATCCCATAAAGCACTCTGTGAAAATATTCCTCTGAATATGATGTCAAAAGGCTTTTAAAATAATATATCTTTATACATATGGAAAACCCTGATAAATTCATTTTGCCTTTCTATTGTGCCTTAAGTATATGTGAGATGAATAATCAATAAATAAATGCAATTAAAAATGACCCTGACTTTATATTATTAGCTTATAAAACTATGGAATAGAAACTTGTCTTTCACGGTGTTCATTTCTGATATTCGTGACTTGCTTTAAAGGAAGTCCTCCTCATACCTTAGAAATATATATATATTTTCCCTCAGGTTTAGCCCAAGATAAGGGATCTGAGAAATGGTGTGTTTGGATTGCTTGGGAATTTTCTCTGCTGAGTCAAGTTTATGGTGCTTCTTATAGCGTAAAGATGAAAAAGTATTACATCATGTAGAGAAACAATTGATGAGATTCAATTACACCTCATCAATATTAATAGAAATAATATCAGTTGAAAAATGATTCACTTTTAGTACGCAGCACATTCCTTGTTTTCTTTTCTTTTCTTTTCTTTTCTGCCACATCTTAAATATTTAGTGCTTAGCAGAATTAAAAGGAATGGCAGCACAATGGGAATAAAGTGGCAATTGTAAATGGAACTGGATTTTGGCTAAGTTAAAATAACAGGATAACAGAGTTGGAAGGAACCTTGCAGGTCTTCTCATCCAATCCCTTGCTCAGTCAGGAAAATTTATACCATCCCAAGCAGGTGGTTGTCCAATCTTTTCTTGATATTTTCTTGGTTCTCTCCTTGATTAATTTCCATCCATTGTTTCTAGTCTTTCTAGTCTCAGGTGCTTTGGAGAAAAGATTGACCTCCTTTTCTTTGTTTTGAGCTTCATGGATAAGAACATGGAAAATAATTGGGAAAGATGATGATGATGATGATCATCATCATCATAGAGTTGGAAAGGACCTTGGAGGTCTTCTAGTCCATCTCCCTGCTCAGGCAGGAAACCGTATACTATTTCAGACAAATGGTTGTCCAGTCTCTTCTTAAAAACTTCCAGTGTTGTAGCATTCCCAACTTCTGGAGGCAAATCATTTCATTGATTAATTGTCCTTACTGTCAGAAAATTTTTCCTTAGTTCTCTCTCCTTGGTTAGTTTCCATCCGTTGCTTCTTGTCCTGCTTTGGAGGATAGGTTGACTCCCTCTTCTATGTGGCAATCTCTGGGATATTGGAACACTGCTATCATGTCACCCCTAGTCCTTCTCTTCATTAAACTAGATATATCCAGTTCCAGCAACCATTCTTTATACAGTATGTTTTAGCTTCCAGTCTCTAAATTCCTCCATATCCTGCCAGGTAAATGAGGCTGAAGAAGAAACTATGGCTCAAAATCCTGCAAGCAAGCTTTTGAAGTCCCAGATTCCCAGGCAAAATCTCCATGCTGGCAAAGGTTTTGGGGAGATGTGGACCAGCACATGGAGAATACCTCATGTGTCTGTCTGTCTGTCTGTCTGTCTGTCTGTACATCCATCCATCCATCCATTATCTATCTATCTATCTATCTATCTATCTATCTATCTATCTATTTATCTATCTATCTATTTATCGCTATTTAATGTATCATCAATCTCATTTCTTAGATGACCGCCCATCTAACTCAAGGATGGACTCTGGACAGTACAGTACATTATTTAATCTCTGCAAGATTCATTCCCTGTAATCAGTTATGACTTTCAAACCACTGTTTATCAGCCAAGCCACGATTGTGGGTTCTTACTCTATCCTGTACTGCAGTTTTCCTGGAAGTAGCTTAGAATATGGTAAGAATAGAAGTCATTAAAGCTAGCAGTTTATTCATTGTATTTATTTATTTCTTAAATGGCTGCCCCATTTGGAGAGTGATCATATGCGACTCACTATAAAAAGAAAAAAACTAAAAAGAGAAAAAAAAATTAACAGAAGAGAAGATGCCTTAGAGCAGTGGTTCTCAACCTTTCTAATGCCGCGACCCCATAATACAGTTCCCCATGTTGTGGTGACCCCGAACCACTTATACATCACTGGGTGCCAAGGGCATGGCCAAAGAAAAGGGGGAAAAAAATGGCAGACAGCCTTGTTTGGCGACCCCCATGAAATGGTCGTTCGACCCCAAATGGGGTCCCGACCCACAGGTTGAGAACCACTGCCATAGAGCGACGGTTCTCAACCTGTGGGTCACGACCCTTTTGGGGGTCAAACGATCTTTTCACAGGGGTCACCTAAGACCATCAGAAAACACATATTTCTGATGGTCTTAGGAACCGAGACAACGTTCTGCATCTGTCTCCGCATGGTCTTCTCCGCCATTTGCAGAGAGAGAGAGAGAGAGGCACTTTTGCTTCTCTTCTCTTCTCTTCTCTCTCTCTCTCTCTCTGACTTACCTCCTGCAGGGCTCCTGATTGGCCCTGCGCCCGGGTGCCCCACCACCTGGGAGAAGCATGGCCAGGGCCTCGTGGCCTTGGAGCCGACCGGGGAAGCCCTGGGATCCCTGTTGGGAGCGGTCTGCTGGAGACTCTGCTGAGTGGGCCAGCCCTCCCCCAAGCTGCGGCCCCAGCCCCTGCAATCCCCAGCCAGCCTGACCATTGGACCCGCTGGCCAGGAAGGTGCGCCGAATCCAGGCTGCCGGGAAGGAAGAAGGAGATTCAGCAAAGGTAGGAGAGGAGAGCCACCTCCTGGGGCCCAGTGCTGGCGGCGGCTTCCTCTTCCTCCTCCCCTTCCTCCTCCTACTGCCCCCAAGGCGGCTGGGGCGGGCCCCGGGGCAAGAGCGGTGCCTGGGGGGAGCAGCCGGGCTGGCGCAGGGGCTGGCGGGCCACGCAGCACCAGCCCCCACCACGGCTTCATCGGATGGGCAGAGGGCAAGACCAGGCAGTGCGGGGGCGGCGGGGACGGTGGCAGCGGTTTTCTTGCCCTTCTCCTCATCTTCCTCCTGCTGCCCCCAAAGCGGCTCAGGGAGGTGCCGGGAGGACGAGGGGTGCCTGGGGGGGAGCAGCCAGGCTGGTGGAGGGGCTGGCGGGCCGTGTGGCATCAGCCCCCACTGCAGCTCCATCAATGGAGGACGAGGCCAGGCAGCACGAGGGCAGTGGGGACCCCTGACGATGCAGCAGCGGCTGCCACCACAGCCACTGCCTCCCGTCCTGCTCCCCCTCCCTGCCATTCAGCTGAGGATGCGGCAGAGGCCAGGCCAGGGGGGACCCCCGATGATGTTGCCGTAAGAGAAAGAAACAAAGGAAAGAGAGAGAAACAGAGGAAAAGAGAGGAAAGAGAGAGAGAAAGAGGGGAAAGAGAGAGAAAGAGAAAGGGAGGAAACAAAAAGAGAGAGAAAGAAAGAGAGGAAAGAGAAAGAGGAAAGAGAAATGGGGAGAGGAAAGAAAAAGAGGAAAGAGGGAGAGAGAAAAGAGGAAAGAGAAAGAAGAGAGAGGAAAGAGAAAGAGGAAAGAGAGAAAGGGGAAAGAGAGAGGAAAGAGAGAAACAGGAAAAGAGGAAAGGGAGGAAAGAGAGAAAGAGGAAAGAGAGAGAGAAGAGAGAGAGGAAAGAGAAAGAGAGAGGAAAGAGAGAAAGAGGGAGAGGAATGGCGCTTCTCCAACCAGGCTGGGTGGAGCTGGTGGAGCGACCTTCCTGGCCCCCCTCCCCGGTCAGCTGAATGGGGAGTTGGGGGTCACCACAACATGAGGAACTGTATTAAAGGGTTGCAGCATTAGGAAGGTTGAGAATTACTGCCTTAAAGCCACTCAGATATGGCTTTGGCATGCTGAGCATCCAATCAACTGCAGTTGATGCAACAAACCACAGTTAAGCTCTAACCTAACCTGGCCAATCAGTCCCATCTCATTCTCTCTAATTAAGTCAGACTCCTCTGCTCCCAAAATGCCCCATGAGGCTGGAATGAGGATCCTGATCTTAAAAGCATGGGGCTTCCAACAGCCCCCCCCCCCGAAGCTATACTATTTCAGACAATGGTTGTCCAGTCTTTTCTTAAAAACCTCCAGTGATGAGGTTTCTGAAGACAAGCTGTTCCACTGGTTAATTGTTCTCACTGTTAGGAAGTTAGAAAATGATCAAAGACAAAAAAAAAATTGTATGGCTTTTTGACGTTTTGTGCACAGGAAGTGTACATTCATGATGAGAGTAGGGCAAAACAGTATCTTGTCTCCTTTTGGCAAATGTTCTTTTTAGCTTACTTGGCTGCCTAACCAAGAGGCAGCTTGAATGTGTGGGTTCCTTCCAGTTTGTTCTGTGGAAAGAGGAGGAGGATTTTTCCTAATCAAATGATACTTCTCCATACTTTGGATAAAAGTCATCCATTTTTATATAATAATACGTTATTCCTTATACGATAATAAATGTGTCCATCTTTAATGTGCTCTTTGCTGTTTCTTTTAATGAAACACATATTTTCTGTCTGTCTAAACCAAATTGTATTATGGACAATTACCTCCTCCTGTCTTTATAAAAAGAGTAACAGATTTGAAAAAAGGAAAACTTGGGAAACTGCTCTATACATAGTTAGATCATTGGTTTGCCTAGTTCAGTAACTGATGGGTATATAAAAGTCTATATATTCACCACAAGTCCAGCTTGATCTGAAAAAGAAATTATTTTTTCTTTTGTTACGGAAACAACAACCAAAGTCTTGTGAAAAAATTGCTATAAACTATTGAGAAGAAATATAGTATTTAGAAGTTTTTTCTAAGTATTGCCTTTCTTATTACAGGTAGTCCTCAACTTAAGATCACAATTGAGCCCAATATCTGTTGCTAAGTTAGACATTTGTTAAGTGAATTTTGCCCCATTTTATGACCTTTCTTGAAGGACGAGGGGGGATATATAGCAGTGTTCCAATATCTCAGGGGCTGCCACAAAGAAGAGGGAGTCAAGCTATTTTCCAAAGCGCCTGAAGGCAGGACAAGAAGCAATGGATGGAAACTAATCAAGGAGAGAAGCAACTTAGAACTAAGGAGAAACTTCCTAACAGTTGGAACAATTAACCAGTGGTACAACCTGCTTCTAGAAACGGTGAATACTCCAACACTGGAAGTTTTTAAGAAGAGACTGGATAGCCATTTGTCTGAAATGGTATAGAGCAGTGATGGCAAACCTTTTAGAGACCGAGTGCCCAAACTGCAACATAAAACCCACTTATGCATCGTCAGGTGCCGGGTGGGTGGGGCCCATTGGGTGGGCATGGCCCATTGGGTGAGCGTGGCTGCAGTTGTAAGGCAGACTGGGTGGGATTAAAAAGTTCAATCAATCAATTCCAACTTTGCAAGATCTTTTTTTTTTCCCCACGAGAAGTTGAAACTGATTGATTGAACCTTTTTTTTTTTTTGTACATGGCGGCGGAAGCCTAAAGTGAAAAGGTTTTATAAAACCCAGCTGAAGGCCTAGGACTGGGGCGACGGCGCACGTGCCCACAGAGAGGGCTCTGAGTGCTACCTCTGGCACCTGTGCCATAGGTTCACAATCACTGGTATAGGGTTACCTGCCTGAGTAGGGGGTTGGACTTGATGACCTCCAAGGTCGCTTCCAACTTTATTATTATTATTATAACTGTTAAGTGAATCACGCAAGTGTTTAAGTTGGTAACACAGTTGTTAAGTGAATCTGGCTTCTCCGTTGACTTTGCTCGTTAGAAGGTCACAAAAGGTGATTGCATGACCCTGGGACACTGCAAATGTCATAAATGTGAGCCAGTTGTCAAGTGTCTGAATTTTGATCATGTGATCATGGAGATACTACAATGGTCATAAGTGTGAAAAATGGTCGTAAGTCACTTTTTTCAGTTTTGTTGTAATTTCAAACTATAACTAAATGAACTGTGGTAACTCGAATACCTTTAATGCATTTCATGTAATATGATAATTTTTGTTTAAATTGCTAGAAGGAACAAACAAAAACCTTGCCATTCCTAATGCAAGAAATCTCTCAAAACTTCAATGCGTTGGAAGATTTTCATGGTCTTCCTTTTGATCCTAATACTCCAATCCTGTATTCTTCTTGCAAAGGTCATGCCACAATTGTTTTTTCTTTTTAATTATCCTTCAACAAAAAACAATATCTGCTTTTCTAAACAGATGTAGCAACAAGTTCTGATTTTAGTTTTCTTAAAATATGAGAGGATAACAAGCAGAACTTGTAGCAGATGCCAGATTCTTTTTTTATGAGCCCATGGAAATGATGTACTTGATATTTTCAACAATGTGATGCTTTTCTGGGCATGAGGGATATATTTGGAATTGCCAGAGAACTAAGCCTAAAAAGAAGCAGGCTTTCATTAGCAAGCACATCCTTTTATTTTGCCCTCCCCACACAGAATGGCTGTTAAGCTCATAATTGGTAATACTCGCTTTTCAGCCCACACATTTGATCTTTGCTTTGGTGTTGGGATTGGTATTCTTTTCTAGTGTTCCTCAACCATGGCAACTTTAACCTGTTCTGGCTGGGAAATTCTGGAAATTGAAGACCACATATTTTAAAGTTGTCAGGGTTTTTTACTGCCTTCTATTTCCATGCAGCCTATATATAAGAGGTTTGTGGAGATCCTGAGAAAGAAATGGGAAAAAAACCAGTCCAGAAGTAATAGATCTGCTATTTGACATCTACTCTCTTAAATGGCAACTCAGCCCAGTTGGCAAGAAACCCAGAGAGAAGCATTCCATATCTTTCGAAAATACTCCAGCTTAATTAATTCATTATAAATCAGCCTGAGAAATCTCATTTACAGTTTTCAAGATTCCATGCTTATCCCCAGACTAGTATCTTCATAAGATGCCTTGCTTCCTGGATCTTGCCCAAATGTATGAGTTTTGACAAGTTGATGGGAAGAGCTGGGCCAAGTGTCCAGTACTGTATAGATGTCCATCCTACTCTTTTCTGATTGCCCTGATAATATGCCCTTTTCAAGCACATATATTCTGACAAAAGTTAAATTTTGGGGGTGACAACATTTTTCAGTAGTGTCGAACTCTTCTTTTAGCACCCAATTTTACAAGCTTTTAATAATGTTCGGTTGTTAAGCAAATTGCTGTAGTTGTTTAGTGAATGGCACAGTCATTAAATGAATCCAGGTTTCCCCATTGACTTTGCTTGTCAAAAGTCAGATAGAAAGGTTGCAAATGCAATCAACATGACCCCAAGATGCTGCAACCATCGTAAATTATATGCAATTATATGAGGGTTGCCAAGCACCCAAAATTTTGATCATGTAACCACGGGGATGCTATGACAGTTGTAAGTGCAAGAATCAGTCATAAGTCATTTTTTTCGGTGCCATGTGAAACATTCGAACAGTCATTAAATAATCGGTATGCATATATGGCTGGATTATGTAGCAGCTGAGACTTTTTTTGTGTGCCATAAACATTTTGTCTAACTATGGTGAGTCTTTGAACACTATACTGTTACTAAATTATACTGGGTATCTGAAGAGTTATGAATCAAGCCGTACCTGGGTGAGGATGTCTGACATAGCAGGCAGGAAAATGATGTGGGCGAGTTAAATCTGTTGCAGGGTTCACAGAACAGTTTTATTGCATTTCTCAGCTAAAAATAATAGGATACCATACTGCTGATTTTTGGGTAACAGTTTTGCTGAAATTCATTGGTATGCCTTTGAGACTGCCAAAAAAATAGAAGGCTTCAGGTACTACTAATTATCCTCTCCCCTGGTGCACAAACAGGCACACAGAAGCGTTTATATTATTCTTAAGTTGGGTTTGAAAGATGAGGACTGAACCAAAATATTTTCCATAGGTAAATATAGGGGATAAATGTTATAGATACTTGCTTCTCTTCCTCTCTCCCTTCTTTTTAAAGGCATTTGTTTTGTTTTTTAAAATATTTTATTTTGAGCCTTTTTTTTAGCCCTCTCAACAACCCTAACTAAATGGCAGATTGCCATTCTTAGTTCTGTAGCCTATAAAAACTGAACAGCTCTCAGTCTATCAATACTTACAGCCCTGCTGTATTTACTCAGTGGTATCATAGTTTGCAAGGCTCTTGAACACTTAAAGGTTTTCTTTTAAAGGCTGTATTCTTGGCAGAATGCTGTTTATATTTGCCTAAACTGCCTAGTTTATGCTACAATCTGGCATTGCATTTTGCTGAGTATCATCAATAAGCAAGATTTCTGCCTTGCCCAACCAGGAGAGAGCTTTTCTTGAATGAACGGTATGAAATCTGTATTGTAACTCAGTGTGTAACAAGTACATTTAACATCATGAGAATGCTTTTATTTAAGGCATACAAAGAAAAGAAAAGAAAAAAACTCTGAAGAAAGGGAGAGCCATTAACTCTACTTGAGTTACAATGCTACAATTCTCCTGAAAATTATTGAGGACTGTGGGGATGCTCAAGTAAAAGTCTAAAATGTTTTCCTTCCTAGTCTTGAAAACAGAACAGTTGAAGTATTATAGGAAGGCAATCAAAAAGAAAGTGCTCCTTAGTGATTTTCTGATTTTATTAGACAAAATTGTATAGAAGAAAGCAGGCTCCTTTGTAAAAGAGGTTATGTTATTAAGACATGACAGAAGCATAGTCCAGTCTCCCTTATTTATGTTCAGTCAAGCTACAGAGAAAAATAAATGCAGTGCCTTATCAGTCACTGTAACATACTTTTCAACAGAGACACCCATGAAAATTGATTGACGTCATCATAGTCATTTATTGATTCTCTTGTTTCCATGTGATCATGAGAGAGCAGAGTTATCATGAAAACGTACAAAAGGCTATTTACCATAGAGCTTCTACATGATCTATGTAAACATTATATAAACTCTGTGTTGTGGCTTTTTCCAACTGGACAAATGGGCCCTAACTTTCTCTAGCAGATGTTACAGCTTGAATATCTGGAGTTCTTAGTGCGCTGTTTTACTCTGTTTGTAAAAACAAATTAGCATGCCATCCTCTCTCAGGTACGAATCTTGGTATGTCTTTTTTAATATAATCAGAGGAATCTTTCCAAGCTTCAAATAATAGCTTCAGGAATAATGATAGTCTAATTGTATACAAAAACTTGTATCAACTTACCTGAATAACTAGGGCAATAATTAAAGCAGCCATGAAAGCTTTGGAAAAGATAATTGAATACTATCATATGTGTATATCTGCAAGCCATGATATTCCCTCTGAAACTCTATGTGAACAAAAGTTGAACTGCAGAAGCAAGATAAGAGTGTTAATGCTTTTTAAGTTTGGTTTTAGAGAAGATTCCTGAGCATACTAGGACAGCCAAGAAAACAAATGCATCGTCAAAGAAATCAACATAGTTTTAACTCAAGGTACAAATGACTAGGCTGAAATCATATTAATTCAGACATACAATGTGAAGACTAGCATTCTGGATAAAGCTTGAATGCTGAAAAGTGGAAGGAAAAAAAGAACACAACTTGCACTAAATGGAGGGACTTAGTTACAGAGCAGCATCCACACTGTTGAAAGAATTAAAGAAGGGCTTTTCAACCTTTTTACCAATTGTACCACTTTTAAGATATGGCAATATTCGAGTACCACCTAGCAAGGTGTCAAAAACTTGACTAAAAAAAAACAAAAAAAAACTGTTCAAAGTTGCAATTGCACTGAAATGACTTATGACCATTTTTCACACTTATGACCATTGCAACATGCCCAGGGTCATATGATTTATATTTGGATACTTGGCAACTGATTCATATTTATAATGGTCAGTGTTCCAGGGTCATGTGATCCCCTTCTGCAACCTTTTGACAAGCAAAGTCAATGGCAAAGCTGCTGGTGGCCAAGGCAGGACTTCCTTTCTTCCCTCCCTTCCCTGCCTCCCTTTTTCTAATTCCCATCTCCTTCTGAAGGAAGAATTTGAAACCCCCCCCCATATTTTCCCTCTTCCATATATTGATCAAACAAGGAAAGGCCTCCAGAGATAGAAAAGACAAGCTGCTGAATGAACTAGCTTAAAAAGGCACATTCCCCTTTAAGAATTAGTTACTGGCTAATGTACTGACTGCCGGTTAAGGCAACCTCCCCAAATGGCTCCATTCATAAGTAAAGGAATGCTACAGGCAAAATCCATTCAGGAGAAAAATACTTCAAAATCCCTTGCAGCAAAACTTACAACTAACAACAGTAGAGCAATAGAAGCTAACACGAGACATCAGCCATCAGACAAATAGAAATTGCCAAACACTCTTTAAGAATATAAAGCCCTCATTGCACAAATCCCAGAATTTCAAAGTCACAAAAGCACATAAGAATCCTTCCACTCTCCATCTCCTTCCCTCCTCCATGCCTCACCTCCAGCCATTGCTGCCTTTTTTCATTCCTCTTGGAGGGCGACCCCTCCCCCGCTGCATTTCTTGCCTGTTTGCTGCTGCCAGCACAGGTGGCTGCCACAGCAGTTGTATATCGGCTCATGGCCAGCCTACTTGATCTCCTCTCCCCCCACCCTGCCCCTCCTTCTTCCCCTTTGGTGCAGCTGACTCTGCCTTCTCCCAAGGCTGCTGCTTTTTTTCTCTCTCCCTCTCCTGCCCAAACTGCCTCCTTTTATAGACTCTCCTGTCTTCACCCCCCCTCTTCCTTTCTCATGGTGGAGGGTGAGCCAGAAGTGAGCCTGGGGCCTTTGCAGCTCCAGAGGACTCTCTCACTGTAAGTCCTTGCCTGTGCTGGCTCTTTCCCCCCCCCACTACACTTGGTTAGGCAGGGCTGTGTACCACCTGCCACTCATTAATGTACCACAAATGGTACACATACCACCAGTTGAAAAGCCCTGAGCTAAAGGACTGAATTAGGAATTGGTCATCATGGAGAAAATCTTTGTGGTTTCTCTTCTTACGTTCTGTTCTTGCTCTCCAGTATTTAAATTGTGCTGGAACAGAAGCAGAAGCATCCACAGATTTTGGAATGAGTGGGGATTGGTGGCATCAGAGGGAGGAAGAGGGACAGAGGACACATGGACAGGATTCCTGTTTGTGGACTTTCCATTGCAGTGGCATCTACTACATCCCCTTGAATCAGCCTTACAGTGAAATACCAGAACAGATGTATTTAGAAATTCGGCGTTTAACACAATTCCCCAACATCTAGTAGACCAGTGGTTCTCAACCTTTCTAATGCGTGACCCCATAATACAGTTTCCCATGTTGTGGTGACCCCCAAGTGGGTGTGGCCACCAATAAGAGGGAGTAGGACAGCTAGGGAAAAGGGAAAAAATGGCGGACAGTGTGGTTTGGCGCCCCCTGTGAAATGGTCATTTGACCCCAAATGGGGTCCCGACCCACAGGTTGAGAACCACTGTAGTAGACAAACTGGACCTTTTAGGCTTAAACACTCCTTTGTGCAACTGGATTCTTGATTTTCTTACCAACAGGCTCCAATATTGCAAGTTGGAACAAATACCTCTAATACCATTTTCTGGAGCACAGTTCTCCTCAGGGCTCCGTCTTAAGTCTGCTGCTGTTCACCCTGTTGACCTATGACTGTTGTGCTAGGTTTGCCACCAACCATATTGTGAAGTTTGCAGATGATACAACAGTAGTGGGCCTTATTCAGGATGACAAGGTGGAAGCTTTCCGCAAGGAGGTTGAAGGGTTGGTGAACTGGTGTAAGGAAAACAGCCTAGTTTTAAATACTGGAAAAACCAAAGAGATCATTGCCGATTTCAGAAAAGGCAGGCACAGCCACACTTCTCTGTGCAGCAATGATTCACCTGTGGAGATGGTTACCAGAATCAAATTTCTGGGTGTGCAGCTAACGGGTATGCTGGCTTGGTCACTCAACAGTGAGAAAGTGGTGAAGTGGGCACAGCAGCGCCTGTATTTTCTGCGTCACATGAGAAAAGCACATCTTCCTTCCCCTGTCCTGACCACTTTCTACAGGGGGATGATTGAGAGCATCCTGTCATACAGCATCACAGTCTGATTTGGAAGCATCACTGCTTCAGACAGGAAGGTGGTGCAGAGAGTGGTGAGAATGGCCGAAAAGATCATTGGTAGCTCCCTCCCTCCCATCCAGGACATAGCACAAAAGCGTTGCTTGAGCAGGGTCTGTGAGATTATCTGGGACACTATACATCCACAACCTGTTTTTCTTGTTACCTTCTGGAAGGAGGCTTCGTGGTATCCATAGCAGAACATCCAGATTCAGCCATAGTTTCATTCCATACAGCATTAACCTTGTGAACTCTCAAGCTTCCTCCTTCTGTTATATATTCAAGATGGACAGTATTTAATATTTATTTGTTATGTATACGTAGAGGTGTGGGTCTATACATATGTTGTACATAATATGTTTAGGTGTGTGTCATGTATGTGTTTCACTTTAAGAGCGGGCAACTAAATTTTGATGTGTACCATTGTGCCCACAATAAAAAAATGACAATAAAGGTTATCTTATCTTATAATGATCATTTTTATGGTCATTTGCAGGTCCAAAGGAGTCCCTGCAGATTTTACTCCACTAGTCATGCTGATTGTAGGAGGCTGTGTTCATCTCCATTTCAAGGGTCACTGAGCCAGTGCTATCTGAAGACGTTTCCATGGTCATGTGGCCAACATGATATTATGGAGCGCTGTTACCTTCCCACCGAAGTGGTACCTATTTATCTACTCACATTTACATGCTTTTGAATGGTTAGGTTGGCAGGAGCTAGGGCGAGAATGGAAGCTCACCTTGTTGTATGGAGCTCAGATCTCAAACCTGGACTGTTGGCTCATCTACCCCCATTTGCAGATCGAAATCTGTTTGAATTCTAGATTTCTTGTTTTTATTTATTTATTTATTTTGATGCCTGATTTGTATTTGAAAATATTGCTTTCTTGACATCTCCAAGTCATAGCAATTACTGCTAATTTATAGAATGGCAACCAGAACTAATTAAGTTTGGCTTGGTAAAAGTAACATCTCCAGTTTTGTGCTGAAATCTACTTTAGTTAGTGATTAAATACAGGTTGCTGCTTCCTTGCATTTTGTATGCATCTCTGGAGGCAGAATATTAACCTGAGTTTGAGATTTAGGAAGTCTAATCCCAGAAGATGCCTGTTGCTCTAATATCTCGTGTAATTTTTAAAGATGTTTGGATGATTACTAGCAATAACTAGAAATTGACCAGCCTTTCTGGGTTTCCAATCAATTATTGATTATGTGACATGTAAATAATGCTTCATATATGTGGGTTATTCACAGTTTACCTTGGATCTGTTGATATATAGAATGCTTAGAGTTACAAATAAAGAATTAAAATGAGGAAAATTTTCCCTTATCTTTGTAGAGAAATCATGTAGATTAGTAGACTTCTTTTTGGCCAAGGTGTTTCTTAGAAGCATCTTAACAGAGAGACTTTTCTTTTCAACTAAAATATGATTTGCCAATATCTGTCATAGAGCAGTTTCTGGATTTAAAATGACTGTTTACTTTAAAATCTTCCCAAAACTCAGAAAAGATGATTGGCATGAAAAGGAATTTAGGTCTCTTGAGTATCTCTGAGTTGAGGAGAAATTTATTATTTCTTGTCAGTCATTTAATTCCCATGTCTCTTTTGATCTTCCCATAATTAAATGTATCAAAGAAAGTTCCTATATAAAATCTGGGCCAGTTTCATAGCATTTAAACTGGCAACTTGGATTTAGTTTTTAGTACTGTATCTGCATAAGTTTTAACAATGTAAATATAATAGAAAAATGGTAGAATAACCCATAGAATATATAGGAAATTTGGTGATTCTTGCGATGGCTGAAAAACTCAAGCTACATTAGTCTAAAATCAGCTGATTACTAATCTCCAAAGACTTTTTTGAAAAATGGTGTTAGCTAAGAAGATAGCTGAAGCAGTAGGTGTGAATTTAAATGGACTCCAGAAGATGGTAGAGGACAGGAAGACCTGGAGGAACGTTGTCCATGGGGTCGCGATGGGTCGGACACGACTTCGCAATTAACAACAACAACAAAGAAGATAGTGTGTCTGTGTAAATGGGTGTCTTTCTGTAAACTGACTCCATTCATCACAGCCCTGCCTGTCCAATATTTATTTACAACATTTGTAGATTGCCTAAGTGCAAGACTTTGAGCAATGTACACCAAAGCCAAAAAAGGGTAAGAAAACAGAAATAAAACAGCATAATACAAAGGTGGAATGCTGACAGTCAGTCAGGGACAAGGGTATGGAAAAATAAGTATATTTCTATGCTTTTTTTTAAAAAAATGATGTATTCTAGTGCATATTTAGTGATTTCATACTACAGAGTTACTAGAGAAAAGGCTCACATCTGATCCAAGTTTAGTATAATTCTCATTTGCTGGCTGAGGAATTCTGGGCGTTGAAGTCCACAAGTCATAAAAGGGCCAAGTTTGAAGACCCTTGCTTTAAGGAATTCTATATTAGTGGTTTCATATTTGTGTTCTGTTTGTAATGATCTTTGAAAAAGGAATATACCTTTTTTATAATTGACTTAGACAAACTGCTCAGTCACTCTGAAATATCATGTAAATTAATGAGATTCTTCGGATGGAATTTATTTACTCTATAATCTACAGTATATTTAATCTATAGTGTATGAATCAGTCATTTATGGAAATCACATATTCATATCACATGAGATAATAGTAGTAGTAGTAGTAGTAGTAGTAGTAGTAGTAGTAGTAGTAGTAGTCATCATCATCATCATCATCATCATCATCATCATCTGCAACATAACACCCCGGACTTAACAATTGTCGATAAGAAAGACAAAAAAGTCTGGATAGTGGATGTGGCACTGCCTGGAGACAGCAGAATAGACAAGAAAGAACTGGAGAAGATAACAAAATACAAAGACCTACAAATAGAAATAGAAAGACTGTGGCAAAGGCAAGCAAGGGTAGTATCAATAGTAATAGGCACCTTGGGTGCAATCCCAAAACAACTGGAGCACCACTTGAACACCATTGGCATTGACAAATTCACCATTAGTCAATTGCAAAAGGTGGTCTTACTAGGAACTGCTTCCATCCTTCGGCGATATCTGTAATACCATCACACATCCACATCTGCCTATCTCAGGTCCTTGGAAGGACTGGATAGGTAGACAAAAATGCCAAATCAAGTCTGAACATCTGGCTGACTGTGTGATGATGATTAATAATAATAATAATAATAATAATAATAATAATAATAGTCTGGATGAGGAAGAGTACTACAAATACTTGGGTATCCTTCAAGCTGACAACATCAAGCACACTGAAGTCAAGAAAAAAATTAGAGGTGAATACATCAAGAGAGTGAAGAAGATCTTAAAGTCCAAACTCAAAGGAGGAAATACCATAAAGGCAATCAACACCTGGGCAATCCCAGTCATTAGGTACACAGCTGGAATAGTGGACTGGACTCAAGCAGAACTAAAAGCAATGGATAGGCAGACCAGAAAAATAATGACAATGAATCACGCCCTTCATCCACGCAGTGACATTGATAGACTTTATCTACCAAGGCAAATAGGTGGGCGTGGAATGCTACAAGTACATCAGATGGTTGAAGAAGAAAAAATGGCTTTGGAAGAATATCTGAAGGACAGTGATGAAGATGCACTGAAATTAGTATATCAGGAAGGCTTACTAACTACTGGAGAGACCAAACTGGCCTACAAGAAAGACCAAATGAAGAACAGAATAGAGGCATGGGAAGACAAAGCACTACATGGCCAATACGTTAAAAAAATAGCTGGGAAAGCAGATAATAACAAGACCTGGCAATGGCTAAGAGCAGGAAAATTGAAGAAAGAGACCGAGGGACTAATTCTGGCTGCACAAGACCAAGCCTTAAGGACAAATGCATACAAAGTCAAAATTGAGAAGACAGCAACAGACAGTAAGTGCTGCCTATGCAAATAAGCTGAAGAAACAGTGGACCACCTGGTAAGCTGTTGCAAGAGGTTTGCACAGACTGACTACAAGCAACGGCATGACAAAGTAGCAACAATGGTGCATTGGAAGATCTGCAAAAAATATCATTTGCCTGTAAGCAAAAACTGGTGGGATCATAAAATAGAGAAAGTCATAGAAAATGATAAAATTAAACTGCTCTGGGACTTCAGAATTCAAACAGACAAGCACCTGCAACATAAAACCCCAGACTTAACAATTGTCGATAAGAAAGACAAAAAAGTCTGGATAGTGGACGTGGCAGTGCCTGGAGACAGCAGAATAGAAGAGAAAGAACTGGAGAAGATAACAAAATACAAAGACCTACAAATAGAAATAGAAAGACTGTGGCAAAAGCAAGCAAGGGTAGTACCAATAGTCATAGGCTCCTTGGGTGCAATCCCAAAACAACTGGAGCACCACTTGAACACAATTGGCATAGACAAATTCGCTATTAGTCAATTGCAAAAGGCGGCCTTATTAGGAACTGCTTCCATCCTGCGACGATATCTGTAATACCATCAAACATCCACATCTGCCTATCCCAGGTCCTGGGTAAGGACTCGATAGGTAGACAAAATGCCAAATCCAGTCTGAACATCTGGCTGACTGTGCGATGATCGATAATAATAATGTTGGAAGGGACCTTGGAGGTATAAAATAGGAAGATCTCACTTTTCAGAATTGTTCTGTTAGATTGCACAGAGATTCATAATTAAATAGTGAAAATGTACTGTAGTTGTAGTTGAAGTTTTATTAATGCATGCATCATTTTATGCAGAGGATAGATAATGGTACTGAGGGACTTAATGATATTCTTATGTATTAAACAGTCATAATTTCTATTTATGCTGATGTATCTGACCCAATTGAATTTGAAAAATTAGCAGATTTTAATTGTTAAAATTTTAATTGTTAAAAATGTATTGCAACAGAGGCAGCACATAACTCTTGTCAAATTGCCGTTCTCAGAGTTCGGTTTCACTAGTTCTCTCACCATGAATAATTAACATCTGGATATATATATAAAAAAATTCCAATTCTTGGCTCTGCAGCATCATACATGTTTCTAGAATATAATTTGTGGATTTATTTCCTGAAAGAATAATTCAGGTTTGAACAGTGACAAATGGTTAGGAATTTTGATAATCCAGCAGCTTCACGAGTGCCCCCACCCCTTTTTTGGTAATACCAGTGCTATTTATCACCCGAGCAGTAGTTTGGAAACTGCAGAACATTGTATATTCTTTATTTAGTAATTCTTAGGCATAGAGGAATATAGACAGAAGGGCAAGAGTGAATTTGTTATATAACAGCAGAAAAATTAGAGACTAAAATTAGTTCTTATCATGATCATCCCCCTCCCCCCCGATTTATTTTAGGAGCTCAAGGGAGCATTGTGTGTTACCAGACAGCATCATTAAAGTAACAGTTCCTTGACAAATTTTGCATCAAACCTTAGATGTCAGCTTGGCATGGCATAGGAAGGCTGTTTAAAGGACCACCTCTCAGACTGTATTTTTTTGTTTCACCAGGTCTGGCAGGAGAAGAATGCTACTGGTCCTGTCTATTAAAGAGTGCCATCTGGTGGGACTTGGGAATGGAGTCTTTTTTGCCTTTTGCAAAAGACAATCCCCACAGAGGTTAGATTGGTGCTGGGTGTGTTGCCTTTTCATAAAGCCATGTTATGAGTATGGGGATTAGGATGTTTGCCAGAGCATGTGAAATGCTTCTGTTGAGGGCTTTTGGTGGTATTATCTCAGCCATTGATTATTCATTTTTTACTGTATATTATGTTGAGTTTTAATTGTTGTTAGATGCTCAAAGTGGAGAGATGGGTGGTCATGTAAATTTAATTAATTAAAAAATACCATCCTAAAAGGTTTCTTTTAAGATATGAAGGACTGACCACACACACATCAGAAAGACCTTGGCTGGGGAAGCCTATAAAATATAATAATTGATTATTTGTTTTCTAATTTCTATAACAACCTTTCAAGCAGAAACCATTCCAAAACCTGAAACAGCATGAAATGGGAACCCTCAATACAACTCCCAGCCAGGCTAAAGCTGAGTAATTTGAGCAGTTTCAGTAATATTTAGAGGGCTATGGAGAGCTATCAAAACAAATAAGAGATAGTCCTCAACTTAAATCAGTTCATATAGTGACTGTCGAAGTTACAATTGCACTGAAAAAAGTGCAGCATCCCCATGGTCATGTGATCAAAATTCAGGTGTTTGGCAACTGACTCATATCTATGACAGCTGCTGTATCCCAGGGTCATGTGGTTGCCTTTTGTGATCTTCTGACAAGCAAAATCAGTGGGGAAGCCAGAATCACTTAACAACTGTGTTACTGACTTATCAACTGCAGTGATTTACTTAACAACTGAGGCAAGAAAGGTCATAAAATGGAGCAAAACTCACTTAATAACTGTCTTGCTTAGCAACAGAAATTTTGGGCTAAGTTGTGGCCTACATCAAGGACTACCTGTAGTGTATATCAATGAGAGGAAGATCTCGGTTAAAACAGTTAATGAAAATCACTGAAAAAATGATTATGCAAATAATGTCCTAACAAGATTCATGCCATTTAATAATGATAGTGGCAGTTACTGGCAAAGCATTGTTTTAAGTATATCATTGTTATTTGGTTGTTTTAGTGTTAATATTTGTTTGGGAAGTTCTGGAATAATTTTGTTGGGTTGATTTTTTTAATTCTGAGGTTTTGTTTGTTTTGTCTTAGGTTTTAGAAAACGGGCATAATAATAGTTGCTCTTGTTATGATAAAATAATGAGATGTCTCAATTAAAAACATCCCCCCTTAATTTGTCTCAGCAAATAATAGCATCCGGATGAACTTTTTTGGTCTTGAAGAAAACCAGTATTGAGCCTCAATGCTTCTGCAGTGGGTGATTATTAGTGAATACTAAACTATAAAAATAAAAAGTCTCTTAGATGAAAGCAATGGCAAACCAGTTCTTTGTAATCAAAGCACATGGACATACTGGTCCCTTAAATCATCAGTTCTGTTGCCTTCACTTTTTCATTCATTCTTTTGCTTCTTTCATCTCCAAATACTGAATTGATTATGTGTCCTCAAATTAGTATTGGCTGTTATCAACCATATAGATGTACCTTCTCAAGGACAATCTTTCTCCAATCAGACTCTCTGGTCTTCTAGTGGTACATCTGCTGCTATCCACTTTCCTGTCATTGTCCTGTTTTTTTCTTTTTTATCACCCTTCCCAGAATTAAAGACTTTTCCATAGAGTAAGGTCTTTATATAATGCATTCAAAGTATAACAATAAGAACTTGGTCAATTATGCCATGATTGAGAATTATAGAATTATTTGTTCTGTGATCATTGTTTATTTACTTAGCACTCTGTAGTAATCTCCAACAAAATTCAAAGGAATACTGTATTACAGATAGTAAGTTTCAAGCAAACTCACATAGAAAAAGCTAGACCAGGGGTCCCCAACCTATGGGCCACGACCCACTACCGGACTGTGACCTCTTGGCCAGCGGGCTGTGGCAATAGCTGGCCAGTGTGCCCATGCATATATGCATACTATCCCCACTTGCGCTAATGCCCACATTTGCACATGTATGTGGGTGTGAATGAGGCCGCTAGCACTGGGTGGGTGTGCTTGTCCCATTTGCGCATGTGCAAACAGGGCCACTAGTGCCGTGTCGGTGTGGCAGCCCTGTTTGCATGCACGCACGCGCTCCAATTTAAAAGCTGCTCTCCTTCCCTCTGAGCTGTGAACCCGGAAAGGTTGGAGACCTCTAAACTAGACCTTCGAAAACCTTCTAGCTATTGTACTAATTCAAAGTATTCAAATATGTAAATTACCAATAAAGTCTATCAGTCTACTAGCACTGATGATGTTACCTAGTTTGGGTAATGAAACATTTGCAAGAAAAGAAAGCTCAAAGAGCACTAGAGACCCCTTATATGTAAATACATGGGAACAAATAGAAAGTTTGGATAATTAGATTAGATTACTGATTAGATTATTGTGCTTTGTGTTCAGTTCCAATTAAACTTCTGAAGTAATCTTTTAAAAAATCCCAGAATGCTAATTTGAAAAATGCTTTCAAATTTTACAAGTCCTTTATTTTTTCAGATTTTGCTAGTTGGTTTATTTGAAAAAAAATACTGTAGAATTGTGTGGCATAACACTAAGATTTGGGATAAGAGATATTAAATTCCATGAGAGTGAGCCCATGACCTAAATCTGCCATTTCCATCAGAGTCCACTGCTTATATGGTAGGTTTTTTTTTCATGCCTTTTTGAAAGGAGTGTTGAGTTGTCAGATCTTTTTGAAGAAAAAATAATTCAAGCCAATTAATACAAATTGGCATGGGTGAGTGCAATTTTCTTATGTTATGAATCTCATTTGAATACATTACCCGTGTTATCTCTGTGTTTGTCATCTTCTTGTGTTATCACCATTGGCCAAGCATGAGTGATTTTCATCACATTTAGCTGTCAATATACCTTATACTTCACAGAAAAAAAATCCTGTCAACTCATAAATATACCAAATAGATTTTGACTAGGAAAATAGGGAGGGAAAAATGTCGATATAACAGCTGGCTGCTTTGGTGCTCCATGGCAAACAGTGCTATGAGTTCTGTAGTGAATAGCAGTTGCATGATGGTAAAAGATAATGTGTGATAGTGTTAGACTGTTAACAATCTGTCAGAAAGAGAATTAAGTACTTAATACCAAAATTTTACAGCCTTGTGCTCTTGATGGAATCTCGGGTTTTTGCAGATATTCCATACAAAAGTTAGGAATATTGTATTCCTATGGCCTTGCAGGTGTCCATATGAATATAATTTAATTAAGCACATGGTTTGAATGTGTATAACAGTATTTGTGAATAAACTTCGGTATACAGATTCAAACCATGCGTCTCATTAAATGCTTTGGATGATGTTATTAAATATTTTAGCTGAGCCACTGTTTTAAAATGTTATGCCTTTTCTTTTGTGATCCTGTTTAACCCACTTTCCTGTGTTAGTTTTGCATTTCCTAGGTCTGTAATTCTAGTGCAGTGTTTCCGTTGGCTTTTGCTTACTGTGTGCATTTTTAACACTTAGGGGGATATACAATTTGCCCCATGTTGATTATACACAGCAAATCATAGTTTTTTCAATCTTCAAGTATGAATTCTGGAGGTTGACGTCCACACATCTTAAAGTTGCCAAGTTTGAAAAACACTGGTGTCTGGTGTCTATGAAACACAAAAGCTCTCTTTGGGCATTAATAAAGATTAGCAAGCCTTCTCCATCCCCCTGGTATTACTTCTTTATCACATGCCCATCACATGTTGGGAGTCTGAATGATTCCTTCAGAAAGCCTGTAACTATTCAATGCTTTACAGTCAGTTTAATTTAGATCCCTGATCTTGCAGGATTCTATACTGTGTATGAAATATATGAGTAGACGAGCTTCTGCCCTGCAGATGTTTATCTTCCCAATACTGGGATGGGAGTGAAGCAAGTAACAACAAGGTGTACAATGGAGAGGGTGGGGCAGTGTTCTTATGACCTGGGATTGTTTAGACAGGAAGCAGAAAATCCAAACAAGGCTCTTGTTGGTTATTAGGTAAATGTTCTTGTTAGCACTGTATGCTCATAAATGTATGTTTGTCATATTTGTATGGTATATATTTAGAAGCATACTTCAAAACAAATGTAGGAAAAGGCCTTGAGTATGTGTGTGAATGGATAATGTGCATGCGAAATCTCTTTAATAATTTTTACATATCTTGCCTAAAAGCGTGTACAGGGAGAGACTGAAAAGTTTTTGCTCTCTTTTCTTTCTTGGTGGAGATTACTGTATTATCTCCTTTACATAAAAATACATGTAATAAATTATTTAAGTATGTTTATGAAGAAAAGAGTTCTCTTAAGTAGAAATTCTATGCAATTGTTCAGCTACTCTAGAAAGTTGATAGTAATGTTTTGGAGAAAGTCTTTTTATCATATGGTAGCTTAATAAATGTTATGATAATATATTTGGAACAACAATACATTATGTCATACATCAGAAGTTTTGCCATTGTTGAAGACATTAAGGAATCTGGTAAGGAATTAATCTCTGAAATGAGGACCCAAGGGATCAGAGTTGTCTAGTTCTTTATTAAGAGTTATTTACTAAGCACTGTTTTTGTATTCTCCAGAAAGGACTGTAAAATATGCTTCATATAAAAAAAAACCAGTTGGTTTGTACTTGAAACCTTGGAATAAGTCTAATTGTTTTAAAGAATTCAAAATAACCTGAACAAAGCCCTTTTTAATATATTCTTAACCATATTAGCCATAGTATATTAATAGTATAATATATTCTTAACTATTAGCCATACAGGGTTCATATTCCTGATCAAGTATTTCCTTACCTGGGTTGTCTCAAAAAGTTACACAAAAAAATAGAGTTAAACTTTCAGGGATTAATGTTTCTATAGCTTAAGAAAAGTAATGTTTGAGATTAATAGAAAGATAGGGTTGGTTTCACCTTTTTTGTGAGCTATATACTTTTAGGACAGACCCAGGCTAGTTGGTTTATAATAAAATAAATGGCTATATGACACTGGCTATTTTTAAATAGGCTTTTGCCTCTTTATCCTGCTTCTGCTAGTCACGAGAAGGGAGAAATTTAGCTATTTTCAGAGCTAGGATTGACTTTTTTAAAGCTAAAAAAATTAGCTGATCCAGCGTTCTTCCCCCAAATAACACTTTCTGCTGTTGTGTGACATCAGGACATCATATACATAAATGTTTCATATTTTAGTATATTTCTTTTTTGGTGTATGTGCGTAGGTAGATATTAATACCTTCATCTCCTTGTTTATATTGTAAACATATATAGCCACTATGTAATACTGATTACTATTCCAATAATTAAAAAAAATCTTTTCCCTTGGTGTTCCCTTTTTTGGTCTGTCCTGTTTAATTTGTACTTTCAATTTTTGTAAAAAATATGAA
Source organism: Crotalus tigris (assembly GCF_016545835.1). Taxonomy (NCBI): domain Eukaryota; kingdom Metazoa; phylum Chordata; class Lepidosauria; order Squamata; family Viperidae; genus Crotalus; species Crotalus tigris. The sequence goes on from NW_024096582.1 coordinate 452,157, forward strand.
ATGATGAGGGCAATAATAACTGAGGAAATCATGATTTATATTCAGTAATTTAATGTCATTTAATTAAGGCTGAGTGTTTTTCAGGAGTGACATGCTGTGATTTTCACTTTATGTTATCATCTTTGGACTGTTGCATGTTCAATTCCCATAAAGCTAGTTCCTTCCTATTTTGAAAAGATAACTCAGGTTTTTTTTACTGGGTGGATATTGGGAACCTATAAAAGTCTAACAATATTTTTACCATGGAAATACTCTGTAGTGTAGGGTTTTTTCTTTCACATGAATGTTTTAAAGAGTATATTGTTGAAAAGTTGTTGTTTCCTGTTCAATTAGGATGATTGTCATGATGTTCTCAGTTCCGTGGGAAAATTAACTATCCTCTTTTTATTAAAGCAAAAATATGAGAAAACATACAGTTTTCATAGCATTTCCCCCTCAATATCACTTTTACCAATAAATTATTTTAGTCACTTCTGTTGGAATCAAAAGTTGTGTTCAAGTGTAACTAAACATAAAAGTGACTCATATATATGACAGTTGCAGTGTCCTAGATCATGTAATCGCTTTTTTGTGGCCTTCTGACAACCTAAGTCAATGAGGAAGCCAGTTTCACTTAACAACCACATTACTAACTTATCAACTGCAGTGATTCAAGTAATAACTGTGGCAAGAAAGGTCATAACATGGGGTAAAACTCACTTAACAAATGTTTTGCTTAGCAACATAAATTTGGGGCTCAGTTGTGGTTGTAAATTGAGGATCACTCGTATATCTCTTTTTCTCATTGTTTTCGTTGAAAATAATTCAAATGATCTAGGCATGCACATAAGCATAAATAAATAAAGTTGGCCCCAAACCGGCCATTTCCATCAGATCCATGTATATTTGTAAGAAATATGCTTTATTCAAAAATCACAGCAGGAAATAGTATTTTTAAATGAATGATAAAATGAATTGTGCAATTACTAAGGGATCAGGGAAAATACCTGGGAATTGTTGAGAAATAACAGAAAAAAGATCTATTGTTTTTCTTTTGTGTTTGGTAATGCCCCCAGAATATTTGATTAGCATTTCTGGGAAACAGGATACTATTCAAAATACAATTTGGTCAGTTCTATAGATGAATGTTAGGAAATCTTTGTGGAGAAAAAATAAAACATTGGTGCACAAGGTTAATAAGGTAATCAAGGGTAAGTAAGTAAGGATTTTTGTTTTTAAAAGGACTGGATCTTTTTACTTTGTGAAAATACTGAAGTCATCTTTTTTCTTAAATGTCTTCATCTTTGGTATGGAGAATAATGTTAACTAGTTGCTTGCTTCTGACAATAAGTATTTTAATGGGAAATATTGAAAAGAAGACAAGGACCCATGGTCTGTACAGGTGGTCCTTGACTTTGACTACAATTTGAGCTCAAAATTTCTGTTGCTAAATGAGACAGTTAAGTGAGTTTTGCCCTAGTTTATGACCTTTCTTGCCACAATTGTTATGTGAACCATTGCAGTTGTTAAATTAGTAACATAGTTGTCCCAACAGCGCTTTTCCAAAGGCAACAGGACTTTCTTAGTTTTTTTTCCTTGACAACATTTTGCTTCTCATCCAAGAAGCTTTTTTAGTTCTGGCTGAATGGTGGGGAGTTGAAGGGAAAAAAAACAAGAAAGTCCAGTTGCCTTTTGAACAACACCTTTGGGACAACCATGACCTGGATGACTGAGAACCTTCAGAGACATTTAGCAACATGGTTGCTAAGTGAATCTTAATGACTTTGCTTGTTAGAAGATTGCAAAAAAATAAAATAAAATTGCCCTGGGACACTGCAGCCACCATAAATATGAACCCATTATCAAATATCCTAATTTTGATCACTTGACCATAAGGATGCTACAGCAGTCAGAGGTGTGAAAAATGCTCATAAGTCATTTTTTCCAGTGCCATATCACTAAACAAATGGTTGTAAGTCCAGGACTACCTATAGAGATGGCCAGCAGTTAAATAATTACCCAGTTAAATTATTCAGGAGCCAGTTCAAGATCAAAGTGAATTGTTCCAGGCCATGCTATCAATAGAGATGGATGAAAGCTGGCTCTGATTCATGAAGATATAACCCAATGAAATTATTTTTCTACTGCTTGTGAAAACAGCTAGATTCTCTTACACTTTTGTCTATTGGTAAGCTCCTTACGTTGTTTTTATTTTTCTCCTCCCTTCCTCTTTTTTCAGGAAGAAAGGCAGTTTATGAGGCAACAGTTAGCCAATCAGTGCTGGAAAGTAACAGTTCCATGTATGTGTGGCCTATTTAGAATTATGTGGTATCGCTAGATTATCAACCTGTTCCATTAAAATTCTATTGTGGATGGATGGATAATGGAATAACATTTCCTATATACTTAAGCACAGAGTTGCAAGTGGCCTTCAAAATCACCAATTATAAACCCCTGCTAAGTACAGAATCCATTTGATTATGTCTGAGAGAAGACCATCTACCTGTTTGAAGATCTTCAGCAAAATCTTTCATGGTGCAATACTATTCTACTGAATTTCTATCAGGTTTAAGGGGAAGCCCTATTTAGATCGGAATTCCAGTGTTAGGATTAAAGACTATGGAATTCTGGGTAGTACAACTATTTCACTTAGACAGTCTCATTTATGAGGGTCCCAGAGCTGGTTATTTTGTGTCCTTCTCAAATGTGTTATGGTAACAAGAGTGTTTGCATTGTTCTCTCCGCCTGGACAAAGATATGTGGAATCAATATTGGTGCCGAGAGACAAACAGATGTGATTGTGACAGTGACGTTAATGAAGAACAACTCAGGGAAGGAATATTTTATAAAGAGCTCTCAAGTGGAACTCTGACAGCTCTGTTTAGTCAGGAATGTTCTGTAACAAAATACATAATAAAGGTTTAATAGCTACGATTGTTGGAGCACTTCATTTACTTCTTCTGGGAAATATGGTTTAAGAATAAATTGTTGATTGCCACAAAGGCGACTGAGTAGCTGATTATATATTTATAACTAATATTGGTTAGGTTTTAAAAATCCAGGCTACTGTATTGTGCCTGGATAAAATATTATTGAAATGAATTTAGAAAACTGCTTAGCAAAAAAGTATATGGCAAAAAAGCAGGTATAGAGTAGGAACAGGTTTTTTCGTGCCATGCATATTAAGTTGAGGCTAGGAATGCAGAGCTGTTTCGCTGATAAGATGAACTATCAAACTAAACATAAAGTATTTATAGTTGGCAGGATTATTATCCCACCTGCACTTTTTGTCTCTAAATCTCCTAGTAAAAAAGATTCCTGTCTTTCTATAGATGTCTCCTTTTGCCCAAAATGGTACTGTGGTGTACCACCTTGATCTCTTTACTAGTGTCAGTTAGGGCAGTGGGTCTTTTTTTTTTTTGTAATTTTTTTTTATTTTCAACTTTACAATACATAACAATCTTACAAATACTTCAGATAAAAAATAAAACAAATTGCCTGCCCATTTCCCCCCAAATCGCATCCCACCTCAAACCAACTTACTTCTTTCCCTCTTTTTCTTCACTCACCCTCTCTCCTCCTTCACCTCAACCTTCCTACTTACTTCTCACCTTCTTCTTCTCCCTCTTGATGCGGTCCAGGGGAAATGCCCGAGCAATTCCTCTCTCAAAATTAAAACAATATTATATACAATAAGACTATTTCTACTTTATCTGAACTACTTAAACTTCAACCCATCCACCCCCACCCCCTCCCCCCGACTTCCCAGAGCAAAATACAGGATTATGCAAACATATTAAACATAATCTATTTAAGTTTACTAATTATACAATGAACAAAATCATAAAAACGCTTAACTCTCTTCAAACTTTAACATCATAAGTTTATAAACAAAATCATTACTCATAGAATAAGTGAAACTTTGTAGTTCCATATTTCTTCTGAACATATTCTATCCATCTTCTCCATACGTTAAAATATCTCTCTTGTGAATGGTCCTTTAAATAAGCAGAAATTTTAGCCATTTCTGCTAAATTAGAAACCTTAAATATCCATTCTTCTGAAGAAGGCAGAGTATCCTTCTTCCAATATTGACCCACCAGTAATCTTGATGCTGTTATTAAATTCAACATTAAAATAGTTTCTTTAACATTAAAGTCCACGAAAATTCCCAAAAGAAACAGTTGGGGAGTAAACTTAATCTTCCTTTTAAAAACCTTTTGAATGTTCCACCAAATCATAATCCAGAAGGCTTTAATCACTTTATAAGTCCACCAAACATGAAAATAGGTTGCATCCAAGCAACCACATCTCCAACATTTAGGTTGCAGGTTCGGGTACATACAGAACAGCTTTTTAGGGCAGTGGTTCTTAACCTGGGCGATATCTCCCCCCCCCAGGGGGTGATTTTGTTTTTCAGGGGGGGCGATGGAACAAAAAGGGGCAACGTGGAGGCCAAGGAACAAAAAGGGGGTGATGAAGTGAGAACTTTTGGGGACACTTTTGAGACTTTTTTCATACAGTGAATGGCTGTATATCTGTCATACAAAAACATCAGATCGCTTGCTATTAGTGGATTGAATTGTGTTTTCAAAGGTTCCTCCAGCTAGCTTCAGTACAGAATGCCGTACAGATGTGAATACGCATTGCTTATCTTCATGCACGTTGCGCAGCAGCCTCTACTCTTTTTATATTTCTTTTTGCGTCTTAAATTTTACTTGTAATTCAATCATTAAATGTTACTGTTTTTCTTTTCAGGCATTTCACTTTCTTGCAATTGAATTTTGTTTTCAGTGGTCATTACATTTAAGTGTCTTGAATAAATAAGATAATAATGAAATACATATATCACGAAGTTTGGGAATAAAGTGACGGGTGGCACCAAAATTTTTCACACAGTTGAGATATGGGGAAAAGGCTGGAAATAAATTATTTGCATCGATATGTCCTGATGACAATTTTAAAGAAAACAAAACAGGTGTTTGCATAAATTGAAGAATTATTTCCTATGTTGTGATTGAGAGGTTATGTTGAGGGAGGGGGGCGATGACAACTTCCTCATTGGCTCAAGGGGGCGATTCGTTCAAAAAGGTTAAGAACCACTGAGTTAGGGCAACTACATCAGTCCAAAGTTGCTGAGATGGATAACACCAAGGTTATAAAAACAAGAAGTTGAATTGGGGCACAAGAGCTATGGAATATGGTAGATATATAGCAAGATTGTGTAGAATATGGTAGATGTAGCAAGAATATAATCTCAGTTCAGACATAAGAAAATTACACCGCATTTCAAAAATTATAAATTAAATATTTATTTTAGTTTATGTACATAAACTTAAAATGTTTGCATAACTGTTTTTTATCTATACTTGAAAACTTAAGAACTTCCCTGCTACCAAACACTTATCCTGCATTTGTTACAGGAGTTGAATGCAAGTTTCTCCAAAAAATAAGTATATGTATTTTTGTCATTTTTCAAAGTTCTTTTCATATATTTTGTGAAACAGATAGATAGACGGATAGATAGTTTCTTCTTTTTTTAATGAAACTAATATTAAGTTTCTTATTGCATAGCTAGGAAAGCCTAGAGCAGTGCTTCTCAACGTTTGTGTGACAGCGACCCCCGTCACACAAACATTCTGCGCATGCGCCGGGCCGCGCGCATGGGGGTGGGGCACCGCCCCCATGCGTGGCGCGCATGTGCGACACCCCCCATGTGCGGTGCGCGTGCGCGGTGCCACCCCCATGCGCGGCGCACGTGCACGGCGCCGCCCCCATGTGTGGCGCGCGTGCACGGCACCACGAAAAATGGCGGATCGCCGCCTTTGGCGACCCCCCAAAAATGGGCGATCGACCCCAAATGGGGTCGCGACCCATAGGTTGAGAACCGCTGGCCTAGAGAATTCCTCAGAAGCAGCTAGTTGCTAGGTACCTGGCCTTCATTGTTTTTGGGAGTTTCCCTATGTATTAATGAGCTAAAGGAATTTCTTATTTAGTTAGTTTTTTATTTATTAGTTCCATTTGTATTTTGCCAATATTCCAAGACTCTAAGATTTGCAGCAATAAAACCATATAACACAAACATTAAAACACTATTAGTAAGAAGGAATCTTTGCCTACCTTACAAGAGTGGTTTTATAAAGTTTCTTATTTGGCGGAAATGGCAAAGATTTCGGCTTTCTTAAAGGAGCAATCTCAAGAGAAATTTTTTGTTGTATGGGAAAAATGGATAAATTTTATACAATATAATTTGGATATGGAAAAATATCATTTAGCTTTTTTATAAATTGTATAAAAAATTATTTTGGATATTTTATAGATTGTTTTTTTCTTTTCTTTTTCCGTCCTTATCTTTCTTCCTTCTTTTTTTTTATCTTTTTTATTCCTTTTTCTTTTTCTTTCTCACTCGCTTTCCTCTCTTTTTCTTTCTTTTTTTAAGTATTTTTCTTTTTAATGTTTATGTCATATATATTTTAATATTAATTATTTTATAAGTTGTAAAAATTTGTTTAGGTTTTTTAAAATTATAGATAAGCCTGTATTCAGTTCTGGGAAGCTCGGGGAGGGGGGAGGGGGGTTTGGGAGGGATGGGTGAGGGTTGGTTGTTTATTTGTAAAACTTTTAAAAACTTTTCAATAAAAAAAACACTATTAGTAGAAAGATGAAACACAGAACAACAATTAAAACAACATAACACGACATAAGTCACTTGGTGGGTTGATTCTATTTGGTTTATTTATCTATTTATATTGCCATCCATCTTGTCAAGCCGATTCTGGATGGCAAACACTGTTAAAGTAATATAACAATAAATAAAAAAAGAGATATTCATACATAGCAAGGACAAAAAGACAGAGGAGGGCAACTGAGGATAGGTCCATCAACAATGCATTAACAATATATCAAAGGTTCAACCAGCCTCCTGACTCGTATGGCTGAAGGGCCCTCAAATGTTCTTGGAAACAGTTTTCCATTAAATGTCTAGAAGGCATTAACAAACATTGCTTTCAGGAGGCATACTATTCCTTCCCCAAATGATTCCTGTACATTGTAATCTCATGAAAATTGGACATCATAGTTTCTCCTAGGAGGAGCATCTCAGATAGATTGATTCTGATTGGAGAAGGCAGCCTTAGGATAAAACCATCACTTTAATTGCTCCTGTGAACCTGTTTGCAGTCAAGGCAATCTGTGCATTGACAAAATTTCCATCTGTTCTTTCTATCTTGTGTTGTAATGCAGAGCATGTATCTTTCCATGGTTCTTATGCCATGTTTAGCTTTTATAATAATAAGATAGTAGATAAAAATGCCTAATCCAGTCTAAACATCTGGCTGACCATGCAACAGATCTTAATAATTTTCCTCTCTTCTCTTATGCTTTATGACTGTGTCAGATTGTGTTTGTGTAGCTGCCTATGAGAGTAAGATTATGGATGGATGGATGTCTACAAAAGTATTCCTCAAAGTTGGCAACATTAAGATATATGGACTTCAACTCCCAATACTCTGCAGAATTCTGGGAACTGAAGTCCACACATCTTAATGATAAATTTGCTAAGGTTGAGAAGCACTGGCCTATAGCATTTAGGGAAATTGTGTGTGCTAATGGGCAGATTTCTGCCTCATACCCAAATAAGGGGACTAAAAGCTGTGGATGTTTCTTGACACTTGGCAGCAAACAGTGTTATCAATGGCATTTTCTAAGGAAGGCAAAGCTAAGATTAAGAGGGATAAGCAGTGCCATCATGTGCTTTCTGCCAGTTGGCAGCAAAACTTAAATTGGAGAGAGTCAAAATTCAGTTTCTCGAGAAACCTTTTCAACTTGAAATGAAAATGAGATGTGTAGACTAGAGGATTTTATTTCTCTATTTTGTTTCCCCTTTTTATTTTCTGTCTGCTGTTCACATCCAACCATAGGATGGGCCAGCTCTAAGGATGACTATCACATCCTGTTGGCTTCATTCTGTCGTAACGGGACGCTTAAGCAGAAAGATATTCACAGCCTTTTGCTTTCAAATTTCACTGAAATAATCAGCCCTCTTGTGGCAGATCTTCTCCTTGCATATGTTGCTTCCTAACTCAAACCAAAGACTTTCTAGAATTTTGGAAGGGACAGGAATAAGGAATATGAAGGGTGGAAAATGAGAGAAAATTAGGGATAATCAGTTTTTGTCCTGACCTTCTTTCTTCTGTTAGTAGCAGCAATAGAACTGTCTTGCATAAAGTCCACAGATTCCTAACTTGAGGACCCATTTATTTGAGTTTTTAAAGCTAGTCTTATATGACTTGAAGAGGCATTTCTAGAAAGTTTGCTCGAGGCAATTTTTACACACTACAGGCAAATAAGGAAAGACCCTTTTGCAAGTTTATTCTAGTATGTTTGACTTTTTTCCAATACGTTTTGTGTAAAGGATATCCCTTATTCCCATTCTCCCCTTTTTTAAGAAGCATTAAGGTGATCTAACTGGCTATGTAATTCATTTGTGTCTGAATTCAGGGCTCCCTTAACCACCATTCTTAATTGTGTTATGTTGGCTCTGGGGATTTATCAGAAATACGTGATTAATCCAACATAGCTATTTTAGACAACTAATACACAAGCCCTTTTGCATTACTACTATTTTGCATTTTAGTATTTAATGACTATGGGGCCTCACAGTTTAAGGATTGATATTATAGTATAGTTAAACACATGCTGTGTTTTGCTCATGTGCAACTGACAAATTGGATGCCAAATTGTGATTTTAATATAAATTGTTTCTGTTATTTATTATTTTATTCTAGAATTTTTAACTGGATATTCCTTGAGTGTTTTTAAATTGTTCTGGTTTCTGGTCTTTGACTGTAATAAACTTACTTGACTTGACTTGAATTCTATCTCCTAAAATTTAATCTGTATAAGCTGGCAGAGGGTGATATCCTTATATAAATAGTTTCCACATTAAGCTAAATCTGTGTAAGCAGAGGCACAGTAATTATTATTACAGTGAACAATTATATCTAAAATAGAGTCGTGCTGTAAATCAGGGGCTCTTAGATAGGGGTCCATGGGGGGGGTGTCCAGGGATAGACTTCAGGAAGTCTAGGAACTTGGGAAAAATACCATTTATTTTTCCTACTCTCCAATTGAAATTTAGAATTTAATTTAAATTTTTTGTTATTGATGTAAGGGATTAATAAAGAACCACACATACTATCACGTTTCCCTGAAAATAAGACTGGATCTTATATTATTTTTTGCTACAAAAGATGCATTAGGACTTATTTTCCAGTTAGGTCTTATTTTTGGAAAAATATGGTAGTAAATGTGTCCATCTTATTTTGGGGGTGGGTTTTATATTACGAGCATCCTGAAAAATCATGCTAGAGATTATTTTCTGGTTGGGTCTTATTTTCGGGGAAAATAAGTTGGAACATTCCATAGCTGTATTCTTTAATATTTTGATAATTATGTTTAAGCATTTCTTTTGTAACACAGTCTATACCAGTGGTTCTCAACCTTTCTAATGCCGCGATCCCATAATACAGTTCCCCATGTTGTGGTGACCCCCAACCACTTATACATCACCGGGTGCCAGGGGCGTGGCCAAAGAAAAGGGGGGAAAATGGCGTACAGCCTTGTTTGGCGACCCCCGTGAAATGGTCGTTCGACCCCAAATGGGGTCCCGACCCATAGGTTGAGAACCACTGGTCTATACCTTCGTATTTTATTTTATGCAGCTAGACGCGTTTTTTCCATGAAGGGGTCTGTACTTTTTAAACACTCTCTGAAAGGGTTCCATGGAAACAATTGGTTAACTATCTCTGCTTTAAAGAGTATACATTGGAGAACTGAAGCTGCAAAGTTATAATTTGGGATGTAGGATGTATGAATTTGTCTCTTTACAATGGATTAGCATTAGTTGTACAATGAAACACAAAATTTACTCCTGCCAAGTCATTCCTAATATTCCCTTTTTCTCACATTTTTTTCAAGATCTAAACATGGAATTCAACCCCTCAGACCATCCACGAGCCAGCACAATATTCCTTAGCAAATCTCAAACTGATGGTAAGTAACCAGCTATAAACTACAATTGGAAGAAAGCCTTACAATGGATATTTGAACCACTATGTTGCTCATATTTTATATTCTTTTGAGTCATTTTAAGAAACTGTAGAAATTAGGAGTCAAGAATACCCACTCTTCTTTGACAAAAAATCCTCATCATTTTATCTCTGTGTTTTTAGAGATTGCGTTATCTAGCAAAAACGCTTGAAATTCCAGCTCCATTTTATTCCTGTTCTATTTTAGAATGGCACTATAAACCCAGATTTTGGAATATACATTTTGCGAATCGTGTTGCTTGATGAGGTGTAAATGAAACTGTTTTATAGTATTCTCCTATAAGAAGGACCTATATCTTATCTTATTTTTTGCTTTTTGATGGCTCATTTTTATTGAGTTTTCAATATAAGCTATCTTGAGTCTTTTTAATCTTTTCACTTTAGTGGACATATAAGTGTCATTAACTGAGACTGATGTTTTTTAAACCAAGGTGCTATTGGCTTATATTTCCAGCATCAGCAAATTGTACAAGGTCTAAAACAACATAAGTCTAATATCAGAAATTATAATACTAAAATCTTAGTGGAGAAATATTTCAATATAATTGTTGCCCTTAAAAAATACCCTATGAAATACCTGAGCCATAAAATTCTCTGAAGAACAGAAAAAGTATTGTAAAGTCATGCTTGTTGATTTAGCTTCCCAGTGTAACACTATCAGTGGTATTATTCAAATCATTGTTTCATAAATACAGTAGTGGCCAAAATTGTGGAAACCTTTTGGGAAAAGTGTACAGTAGAAATGCCACCTTTGGTTAAGTTTCCACCAATTTTTCTTCTAATTTCTTTATAATTTTAGCCTTGTTCACTTAATAATACTATTTTACATCGCTTTCTGGGCAACCAGTCAACTCTTTGCATCATTACTTTAATTTTATTGCGTTTTACAAGCTCACTAAATGAAAGAACACAAAAAACCCCAACCAACTTGATAGCGATCACATAACACATTGACAAATGTCCTCCTCTCAGCTTCAATATATGACATCAATAACTGAATCCTACTGTGATCTGACTGGCTCATTGCCAAAACAAGATGACACCTGATTGGCTCTCTAAACACTCATGCTCATTGGTTACAATCAGATGAAGGAAAACTACCTGATATCAACCTAAGCAAGTTGTGCTTCCTTTTTCTGGATATTTGGCTATAACTTTTCATAGAATACGGGATAATTGAACAAACTTTGTTGCATTACATTCTTGATTAAATTATCTTTCTTTTGATATATAAATTTATTGTACTACTCCAAAAAAGTGGTGTTATTAGCCATCAAACCTCAAAAATACACTTTTCCCAGAAGGTTTCCATAATTTTGGCCACTACCATAGGACAGCTATTTGCTGTCTGTGTTTTGTACACAGTTCTTTACTTTCCTCTAGTTTCATTGTTGACATGTGCACCCTTCTCCAACAACTCAAAGTAATCATTTCAAGCATCTGCTGATGTAGGGGTTAAATGTTCAAAAGCTTAAGGCACAGTGCATTTAGAAGCCTTTAAATTGATATCGTTCTCATTTTGACTAAGATATGAATATATCTCCTATTTTGTACATCTTACACATGTTTATGGTGGGAGACTTTGCATGAATTATTTTCAGTTAATTGATAGGAGAATTGGAAAATGAATGTTCTTTGTGTGTGTGCTGTCGTTCATAATTTTTGACTGCTATATCAGAATGGTGGAAAGGACTATTGATTAGTATACTTGATGTAATTAAATAGGCAAAGCTCCCAGTTTATCTATTACTGTTTTGTAACTGATTAACATGGAGAGCCAGTTAAGTGTAGTAGTTAAGGCATCAGGCTTGGAACCAACTAGCCTGTGAATCTTAGTCCCATCTTAGGCACAAAGCCAGCTGGGTGATCTTTGGCCAGTAATTCTTAGCAGACTTATATGCTGTTTCATAGTGCTTTACAGCCTTATGCTTTACAGTGGCAAGCCACTTCTGAAATATTGCCAAGAAAACTGCAGGAATGAGTCCAGGCATTTGCCACAAGACAACAATGACTTGAAGGCACAAAAACAAACAAAGTAAAAACTGTTTAATCAATTAACAGAATCACATTCTACTGTGAGATAAGAGCTATTACATTTCTTAAAATATTATGTAGTTACATACTTAATTCAAATCTGTAAATTTTATGAGAACCAAAATCCAAAAATATGATAGCCTGCTGTACTAAGTGAATTACAAACCATTGTGTATAAATTAAGTGTACAATTAAAAGCTTAGCAGAATCTGGTCTGTATGTCATTAGTCACTTATTTTTTAAAAAATGTTTTGTATATATTTTTCAATAACATATTACGTGCGGTATGAACTATATACCTTTTTTTAAAAAAGAAATCTTGTTTAGTTAGTTGTTAAGTATCTGTACAGTCGAATGGATGCAAAGCCAGAAACAAGAACAGACTGAGTATTTTCCTGCTGTTTTCTTAAGAATGTTAGCAAGAAGAATCTTCTCCTCATTATCCCATTGCTTTTTGGTATGGAAGAAAAGTGACAACAATATCAGTTTCTCTCCCATATCAAGTAGCAACTACTTGGAGATGACAGGACTTTTTCAAAACTGCTTGAAAAATAAAATCCTTGTGTGTGCTTAAACCTTATATTACACAGCTTTTACTTAAAAACAGTAACAACAAAATTCATAAATGTTGAATGGAGGCATACATTTCATTTAATAAATAGTTTGTCCCTCAGCCTATCTCATACAAGTCAGTAATTCTTTGATTAAAAAAAAAGACTAATCAAGGATTTTTTTTACAAAAAATCTACATCCAATCCCTGTTCTGAACTGATGGATTATGCACTATCAAGTCTTAGCAACCACATAAATAGATTTTCTCCATGATAGTATTTTCCTAGCTTAGTGTTCCAGGTCTTCCTGTGGGTTACCCAACTTCATTGAAACTGAGCCTATCCACGTTGAGTTAGTTGTCCTTTTATTCTCTGTCTTTCTACCCTTCCCAACATTAGGCTGTTCTCCAGAGACCTAGGTCTTCTCCTGAGTAGGATAACAATTTGAACATGGTCATTTATGTCTTGAGTGAATTGTTCTAAATTAATAATGGGTAACCCAGGTTTATGAGGTACAGTACATATGTTCCCAATCTTTGTTTTCATTTAATTTTCAAGTACTGTAAAATTCTTTTGAGAGAATTCAGTAGCACAATGTCCAGCTGATTCTTCTTCTTGTTTTTTTTACAAAGAGTAAGAAAGGTAGGTATGTTAAAGCTTTCCAATATTTAATACATCTTTTTTTTTATTCCTTCCTATTTTCTTCAGAAGAGTGAGGAAATAAAATTGGAACCCAGTCTTCCCTATTGCAAATACTTTTTCTAAGAACAGGCAAGAATTACTCTGAAGTATTTTGGAACAGCAAGAATGTTTAATCCTTGTGTTGGTGAGAGTCTCGCCAAATATATTTAGGCTGAGGTCGATGACTGCTGTCATTTGTCTTGAGTGCTGCACTCTTTAAAAGGAAAATACAGACACACTTCCAGATTCATTGATCAGTAGAGTTGAACATAATCATTTATTAGTCTGTGCTTTTGCCTTCCCAGTAAATTAATTGTGTTCGCTTTAGAGTGCAACTTCATGTAATCAGAAGAAGAGGATTCACTTACTGTTAGGTTGAGGCAATATATTTTCCTCCCACAAATGGTTGTATATAATAAATTGCAATCACATTTTCTTTGAAAAACATGCAAGAAATATTGATAGTCATGTGTTAAGTTACCCTTTTCTCTTCCAGACTATCAAGTTCTAACAGAGGAGTGAGTTCTTTGAGATTTAACATGTGGGACTAAGCTTTGTATTCTTACAACTGTAATCTCCACTCCAAGGACAACGGGTGAAATTTGGTGGCTTGGCTTCCTGCTATTCTTAAGTAGAAAGCACTCCCAAATTAAGTCCCAAAGAAACCTAACTAAATAAAGAAAAGATGTTCAAAAGAATCCTTCTTGAAACAAAATACTTGAGGGAAAAGAGGAGAACTTGGTCCTGCCTAAATTGCTTTAATTGCCCACGGTGTCCTAGACTCTCAGCTACAACTTACGTTAAAAATGTTTTCATCTTCTAGCCAGCAAAAGGCAGTCTTTCCCTTTCCTAAATAACTAACACTGTTTATGAAATGAAGAGCAAGTCTTTACCAAAAAACATCATTAAGGTGCACTTCATCGGAAGTTCAAAGAAAAAGAATAATTGGTTGCAGATATTTCTCTTGGGACTTTTCCAAGAGGCTGCATATCTCTAGAGCTCCTCCTTATCTTTAACCCCTCAATATGGAAATAGAGGATGGTGAGGATTGGTAGTGATATTCAGTGCAAAGCCCACCCTTTCCCTGAACATCTCCAGTGTGGATGCAAGAATTGTCACTGCCACAATTGTGAATTTCTCTAATGTGGTTTATATAATTAGTTGCACCACTTGGGATCAGAAAATTTCTATTTGAAGAAAAAGGATTATAGCATCATCACTTTGTTTAGCATTATGTAACAAGTCAGATAGAGTTCTGTGACTATAAAATTGTCCTCACTCTAGGTGGAGACAAAACAAAGCTCATATCAGCCAGAGCAAATAAATTAGCGTAGCTTAGAAAGTATGATAACAGAGTATTCCAGTGCCTGTTTAAAGATTATTGCATTGACTGTTCTTGCCTTGTCCTCATTATTCTAGTATCATATTATTGTTATGTTCTCTGCAGGACTCCTGATTAGCAAGGATCAGTTTGTGTACTATGAAAATATTAAATGGTTCATGAAACTTCAGAAGGTTATAACTGTTAACAGTAGTGAGACATAATAAAAACTCATGGCTTAATTTGATGGAAGATGAAGTAGTAATAGTAGCAGTAACAGAAATAGATTTGTAAGAAATCTTTAGAAATTAATGTTTTGATCAGTCTCATAGTCCCATAGTGTCATCAAGGAAAGTAATTTCTCAATTATTATTGAAATGAATGATTGTGGAGTACAATCTTGATCCTCCTTTCTTTCAGGCTGTTAGATTCCTATGCTAGGAATACTGCACAATTTAAATTAGTTTTGAATTGTGAAACTCAACTCTTAATATGCTCCAACATAGCCATGTTGTACACACACACAGTGAATTGTTAGATAGTAAACGATCTGTTGAATCATTGCATGCTGCTGTGGAAAAAATTCAAAACCTTTTTCCTCAATTTTTTATTTTTTTGAAATTTAAAAATTATGCTAATGCAGGTTGTCCTCGACTTACGACCACAATTGAACCCAAAATTTCTGTTCCCAAGTGACTCATTTGTTAAGTGATTTTTCCCCATTTTACAACCTGTCTTGTCACAGTTGTTAAGTAAATCACTACAGTTGTTAAGTTAGTAACATGGTTGTTAAGTGAAACTGGCTTCCCCATTGACTTTGCTTGTCAGAAGATCAAAAAAGTGATCACGTGATCTCAGGATACTGCAAACTGTCATAAATATGAGTCAGTTGCCAAGCATCTGAGTTTTGATCACGTGACTATGGGGATGCTGTAGTGTTCGTAAATGTGAAAAATAGTCATCATAAGTCACTTTTTTTCAGTGTCGTAACTTTGAGTGGTCATTAAACGAACTGTTACAAGTCAAGGACTACTGTACTTTATTAACAAGTTAATTCTTGTTAGATTTTGGATATCTGCAAGGAAATGTTTTTGATACACCCAGTATTGTGCTGGGAGTGTTTTAACAAGATCAAAACCAAAAGAATGGTACACAGCCTGGTTTTTAATGAACAATAGTTCTGACAAACACTCTTTTCCAACAACCCAAGAGTCAGCTCTACACATGGACATCACCAGACGGTCAACATAGAAATCAGATTGACTATGTGCTCTGCAGCAAAGATGGAGAAGCTCTATACCAATGGTGGCGAACCTATGGCCCTCTCTGTGGGCAGGCGTGCCGTCGCCCCAGTCCTAGGCCTTCAGCTGGGTTTTATAAAACCTTTTCACTTTAGGTCTCTACCGCCATGTGAAAAAAAAAAGGTTCAATCAGTCAATTTCAACTTCTCACGGGAAAAAAAAGATCTTGCAAAGTTGGAATTGATTGATTGAACTTTTTAGTCCCACCCAGTCTGCCGTTATTGTAGCCACACCCACCCAATTGGCCACACCTACCCGGTACTCGATGATACATAAGTGGATTTTGGGTTGCAGTTTAGGCACTCAGTCTCTAAAAGGTTCGTCATCACTGCTCTATACAGTCGGTAAAAACAAGACCAGGAGCTGACTGTGGCTCAGATCATGAGCTTCTCGTTGCAAAATTTAGACTTAAATTGAAGAAAGTAGGAAAAACACTAGGCCACTCAGGTATGAACTAAACCAGTGGTTCTCAACCTGTGGGTCGTGACCCCATTTGGGTCAAACGACCATTTCACAGTGGTCGCCAAACAACGCAGTCCGCCATTTTTTTCTCCTTTTCCTTAGCTGTGCTACTCCCTTTTATTCTATTGGCTTTTGAAAGCCAATAGAATAGACTCTCTTGAATAGAGAGTTGTCCAGGCTGTCTCTGCCCTGCTGAGCCCACCAAAAATCCCATTCTGCAAACGTGCTGCACCAGTTGAGTAGTCCTCGACTTACGACCGGTTGGGGGTCGCGGCATTAAAAAGGTTGAGAACCACTGAACTAAATCATATTCCTGATAAATATACAGTAGAGGTGACAAATAGATTTAAGGAATTAGATCTGATAGACAGAGTGCCTGAAGAACTATGGATGGAGGTTTGCAACATTGTACAAGAGGTAGCAACTAAAACCATCCCAAAGAAAAAGAAATGCAAGAAAACAAAATGGCTGTCTGATGAAGCTTTGCAAATAGCTGAAGAAAGAAGGAAAGCGAAAGGCAAAGGAGAAAGATACACCCAATTAAATGCAGAATTCCAGAGAATAGCTAGAAGAGATAAGAATACCTTCTTAAATGAACAGTGCAAAGAAATAGAAGAAAACAACAGAATAGGGAGGACCAGAGATCTCTTCAAGAAAATTGGAGATATGAAGGGAACGTTTCATGCAAAGATGGGCATGATAAAGGACCAAAATGGCAGAAGACAACAGAGGCAGAATAGATTAAGAAGAGGTGGCAAAACTACACAGAAGGACTATACAAGAACGAGCTTAACGTCCCAGATAACCATGATGGGGTGGTCACTGACCTCGAGCCAGACATCCTAGAATGTGAAGTGAAATGGGCCTTAGGAAATCTGAGCAACAACAAAGCTAGTGGAGGTGACAGTATCCAGTTGAGCTATTCAAAATATTAAAAGACGATGCAGTAAAAGTGGTACACTCAATTTGCCAGCAAATTTGGAAAACTCAACAGTGGCCACAGGATTGGAAAAGGTCAGTTTACATTCCAATTCCAAAGAAAGGCAATGCTAAAGAATGTTCAAACTGTCGCACCATTGTACCCATTTCACATGCTAGTAAAGTTATGCTTAAAATCCTACAAGCTAGACTCCAGCAGTATGTGGATTGAAAACTACATACAGGCAGGATTTCGAAGAAGCAGAGGAACTAGAGATCAAATTGCCAACATACACTGGATCATGGAGAAAGCTAGGGAGTTCCAGAAAAACATCTACTTCTGCTTCATTGACTATGCTAAAGCCTTTGATTGTGTGGATCACAACAAATTGTGGCAAGTTCTTAAAGAGATGGGAGTACCAGACCATCTTATTTGTCTCTTGAGAAACCTATATGTGGATCAAGAAGCAACAGTGAGAACTGGACACGGAATCACTGATTGGTTCAAAATTGGGAAAGGAGTCCGGGAAGGCTGTATACTGTCACCCTGCCTATTTAACTAGGGCTAGATGAATCAAAAGTTGTAATTAAGATTGCCGGGAGAAATATCAACAACCTAAGATATGCAGATGATACCACTCTAATGGCAGAAAGTGAAGAGGAACTAAAGAGCCTCTTGATGCGGGTGAAGAAGGAGAGTGCAAAAGTTGGCTTGAAACTCAACATTAAGAAAACCAAAATCATGGCATCCGGCCCTCTCAATTCCTGGCAAATAGATGGGGAAGAAATGGAGGTAGTGACAGATTTTATTTTTCTGGGCTCCAAGATCACCTCAGATGGGGACTGCAGCCAAGAAATTAAAAGACGCTTGCTCCTGGGGAGGAAAGCTATGGCAAATCTAGACAGCATACTAAAAAGCAGAGAATCACCCTGCCAAACAAAAGTGCGTATAGTCCAGGCCATGGTTTTCCCAGTTGCAATGTACGGATGTGAAAGTTGGACCATAAGAAAGGCTGAGCAACAAAGAATTGAGGCCTTTGAACTATGGTGCTGGAGAAGACTCCTGCGAGTCCCTGGGACTGCAAGGCGTTTAAACCGATCAGTCCTAGAAGAGATCAACCCCGAGAGCTCTTTAGAAGGCCAAATCCTGAAGTTGAAACTCAAATACTTTGGCCACCTAATGAGAAGGAAGGATTCACTGGAGAAGAGCCTAATGCTGGGGAAGATTGAGGGCAATAGAAGAACGGAACGACAGAGAATGAGATGGCTGGATGGAGTCACTGAAGCAGTAGGTGTGAACTTAAATGGACTCCAGAAGATGGTAGAGGACAGGAAGACCTGGAGGAACATTGTCCATGGGGTTGCGATGGGTCGGACACGACTTCGCAATTAACAACAACAACAACAAAGAATTCTAGTAATGATGCTAATTCATTGCTTTATGTGTATTTCTGTCTTTGAGTCAGTTCTTATTTCTAGTGATTGCCTGATAAACCCCTGCAGTTTTCTTGGCAAAGTATTTTAGAAGCGCTTTGCCATTATCTTCTTCCTAGGGCTGAGAAAGAGTCACTTGCCCAAACTCACTCAGGTGCATTGTACTTACAGTCCCATGATTTTTAGCTGGTGCTTTAACCAGTAGAATAAGCTAGCTTTCAATTCATTGATTAATTGATGCTTTATTTTTTTTATTGAAAGTTTTTACAATTTTACAATAAAATCCCCCTCCCACTACCTCCCTACCCTCCCAAAAACCCTCCCCCCCTCTTCCCAGAGCTGAATAAGGGTTAACTAAAACTAAGAATACAAAACATTTAAACTTAAATAAACCTCAAACAAAAGTTACATTAAAAAAAAGAAAAATCCAATACATATATATAATAAAAAAATCCAATATATATATACAATAAAAATACTTATTATCTTAAACTTTAAACATAAATTATTCAAAAGCTAAATAATATCTTTTAATATCATACTTATACTGTATAAAATTTATCCATCTTTTCCACACCAAGAGATATTTCTCTTGCGATTGATCTTTCAAATAAGCCGAATTTTTTGCCATTTCAGATAAATAAGAAACTTTAAAAGACCATTCCTCCAAAGTAGGTAAAAATTCCTTCTTCCAATATTGTCCTATCAACAACCTTGCCGCTGTAATTAAATTTAACATTAAAATAATTTCTTTATCATCACAATCAGCAATAATACCTAACAAAAACAATTGTGGAGTAAATTTTATCCTTCTCTTAAAAAGTTTTTGAATATTCCACCATATCTTTATCCAAAAAACTTTTATGCTTTTACATGACCACCAAATATGATAGTATGTTGCATCCAAACAACCACATCTCCAACATTTAGGTTGCAAATTTGAATACATACGAGACATCTTTTGTGGATCAAGGTGCCATCTATAAAACATTTTATAAAAATTTTCCCGTAAATTTTGAGCTTGCATGAATTTAACATTCCTCACCCAAATTATCTCCCATGTTTCTAATAAAACCGGCTCATCAAAATTTTGAGCCCATTTGACCATGCAATCTTTAACTAATTCTGTTTCTGAATCCAATTCCACTAATACATCATAAATTCTTTTTATGTGAGATCGACTTTGATCTTTAATTTGTTTCAACAAATTTTCATCCTCTCTAATCAAACCCACTTTATAATCTATCTTCCACCTTTCCAATAATTGTCTATACTGAAACCACGAATAAATAATATTTTCTTGTGCTAATTCATCTATATGTTTTAATTGCCAATTCTTCCCATCCCAATTAAGTAATTGTTTATAAGAAATACTGTCCATCTTCACTCCTTTCCTTATTCCTTCTATTGCATGCCCCGGAATGGCCCATAATGGAATTCTTGTATCTATCCTGTAATATTTCTTCCAAACTCGAAGTAAAGAAATTCTTAAAATATGAGACTTAAAAGCCCTATCCACCTTCTTATTATAAATTAAATAGGCATGCCACCCATATAATAAATCCCACCCCTCCAAAAGGAGTATATCTCCATTTGTTAAATTAATCCAATCACTAATCAGTGTTAAAACCACAGAATCATAATGCAATTTAAAATTCGGTACCTTGATACCTCTCTCTCGTACGTCTTGCATAATTTTAAATTTTACTCTTGGTTTTTTCCCTGCCCAAATAAATTTATTAATGCCTTTCTGCCATTCATCTAAACTTGGCTTATTCTTCAAAATAGGTATCATTTGAAATAAAAAAAGAAACTTTGGCAAAACGTTCATTTTAACCGTTGCTATTCTCCCCAACAAAGATAATTGCAACTTTTTCCAATCGTTTAAGTCCTTTTGTACTTTGAGCCACAACCTTTCATAATTATTTTTATACAGTTTTACATTGGAAGCGGATAAAAATACCCCCAAGTATTTTACCTTATTAACAATTTCAAAACCTGTCAATCTAACTAAAGTCTCCTTATCCAGATTAGTCATATTTTTTGGCAATATTTTAGTCTTATTATTATTAACTTTGAAACCAGAGACTTGTCCAAATTGATTTATCAATTGTAACAACTCCATTACTGAATAAGTTGGTTGAGACAAAGTAACAACCAAATCATCTGCAAAAGCCCTTAATTTATAATTATTCTTATTAATCTCTATTCCTTTTATTTTAGATGATTCACGAATTTTAATCAACAAAATTTCCAAAGTTAAAACAAACAACAAAGGCGACAATGGACAACCCTGTCTAGTCCCCTTTTCAATTTGAAATACCTCAGATAAACCTCCATTAACTATAAGTTGTGCTGTTTGTCTTTGATAAATTGCTCAAAGAGCCTGTAAAATTTTATCTCCAAAATTCATTTCCTTAACCAATCTTAACATGAATTGCCAATTTACCTGGTCAAAGGCTTTCTCAGCATCTAGAAAAATCAATCCTGCAGAGATCTGATTGTTCTTATCCAAATATTCTATTAATTAATAATTTGTCTAACATTGTTCTTCATATATCTTCCAGTTATGAAACTTGTTTGATCCATGTGTATTACTTGATTCAATACCATCATAAGTCTATTAGCTAAAATTTTGGAAAAATTTTTATAATTTACATTCAAAAGAGATATAGGTCTATAGTTTTTTTGGTAAAGTAAGATCTTGATCCTCTTTTGGAATCAAAGATATAAAAGCCTACCCCAAGATGGGGGGGTCTCTGTTCCCTGTAATATCTTATTAAAAAGTTCCTTTAGAGGTTCTGTCAACTCATCTATCAAAGTTTTATAATAAATTGATGTCAATCCATCAGTGCCCGGTGCTTTACCTAATTTTAATTGTTTAATTGCCATAATAATTTCCTCTGTAGTAATAAGTCCATTAATCTCTTGTTTCTGATCTTCTGTTAACTTAGGAAAATGAGCGTCTTGTAAGTATTTATCTATATCTAAACCCTGTACTTTCTTACCCATATATAATTTTGTATAATAATCTAAAAAAGATTTTTTAATCAATTCCTTCTGAAAAACCAATTTACCATTATAATTTATTTTATCTATAATTCTCAACCTCTGTTTCTTCCGCAGTTGGTAAGCCAGCCATCTCCCTGGCTTATTAGCATTGCAAAATGTATTATGTTTCATATAAAGCAAATTGGTTGCAGTCTGGTCAGCCATTAACATATTAAACTGTGATTTAAGTAAATTTATAGCTGCCTTTGCCTTCTCATCTGAAGGATTCAAAATTAAAACTTTTTATTTTAATTTAATCTCATCTTCCAACTCCTTACGTTTTTGTAACTGTTTTTGCCTATAAACCTTATTCATTTGTATCAGAACCCCACACATATAAGCTTTACTTGCATCCCATACCATTGACATTGGAGTTCCCTTATACATATTTAATATAAAATATTCCTTTAAATAATCTTTAAGTTTCTGAACATTCATTTCTTGTCTAAATAAATTCTCGTTCAACCTCCAGGATCTTCTCTCCTCTTTTTCCATGGCTAACTCCATCCACACAGGACTATGGTCTGTCAATGTCCTTGGAAAAATCTTAACATTCTTTACCCTAAAATATAAATCCATTGTGATAAAAAAAAATCAATTCTTGAAAAAGATTGATGTCTATCAGAAAAAAAGGTAAAATCTCTCTCTTCCATATTATGTTCTCGCCAGTAATCTCGCAACTCCCAGTCCTCTTTCAAATCAAAAAAGGCCTTAGGTAATTTAGCCTGTTTAAAAGAAGTAGAAAGTCCTTTTTTATCTCTATGTGTATCCAAAACTCCATTCCAATCTCCCATCAGTATAACAGATCTATAATCCAATAAAGTCAATTTTTGGTGTAAAAGCCTGTGAAATTGTTCTTGTTGTTGATTTGGAGCATACAAACCCACTATAAGTATTTTTTTAACCATACATTCCCACTTCAATCATTACATATCTCCCTTGAGGATCGGAATCTAGTAAAGAAGCTGATAAATTTTGCTTAACATAAATAACTACACCCCCTTTTTTCCCAGGAGCAAAGGATACAAAATGAGATCCCAATCGGGCATTAACTAAATATTTTTGGTCTTTAGAAATAATATGGGTTTCCTGCAAACAAATAATATCATTATTATGTTGCTTCAGATAATGAAATATTTTCTTCCTTTTCTGTGGAGAATTAAGGCTGTTAACATTCCAGGTCAGGAGCTTTGCCATCTCCTCCATCTATTAGCCTGGAGAAGACTACTTGGAGATCTGCCATCGAGGATTGCACCGATGATCTCTTAGGTCTTGCTCCTCCCACAGGCTCAGAAACAAATTCTTGTAAAACTTCTTTAACCTCCTTCTTCTGTTGTTCCTTTTCCTTACGCTTATGTACTGCTCGAGTCATTCCCTGCACCTTCATCTCAGCTTGTTGGTGCCACTCAGCCTGTATTTTCCCAGCTTTCATCAATACAGCTTCTTCAGACTACTGTTCTACCTCCTTTTCTTCCAAAACTTTCAACATTATAGGTGGTGATGAGCGCGCTCCCAGGACCGAAGTATAAAACTCTCTTGCTTTAAAAACAGTATTAAGTCTATAACGTGTCCCTGCATGACTCACCACAATTCCAGTCGGAATATCCCATCTGAATGGCATCTGCCTCTTTTTAAGTTCATCTACTAAAAAAGCAAACTCTTTTCTTCTTCTTAGAATTTTAGATGGGATCTCCTTTAAAATTATTACATCTTGTGCAGCAATCTGAAATCTCTTGTTGTAAAAAGCTTGTATAATTTCATTACATAAAGATCTTTTCCCAAAATAAATTACCACATCTCTTGGCAGATTTCTCTGTTTTGCCACCCAGGAATTAACTCTAAATATTTTTTCAATTTCTCCAAGTATTTCCTCCTTTTCTCTGTCCAAAATCACAGCAAAGTCATTTGCCACCATCTCTCTCAAGTTTTCTTGCATATTTTCCCTCAAGCCTCTGATTCTTAAAGCATACTCCATCTCTCTATATTGGGACATAACAATTTCATCTTGTGAAATTTCCATCTTTTTTTCCATTCCTTCAAATTTTTCCTCCAATATATCCACTTTATCTTCTACTTCTTCAACACAAGAATCCAACTTTTCAACAACAGAAGCAAGTCCTTTTAGGGCCAGAACTATATCTCGCCTAAAATATTATTATTCTCCACTAAAATCTCCTTCACTTCTCCTCTAATTTGAGATATAATGTTTCCCATAACATCTTGCAAATCTTTTACTGTGAGTGGTTGTACAGGAGGAGAAGATGTTGTTGGACTGGTAGTATCGCCGGAGAAGAAGCCACCTTAGGTACTGTGGAAACTTGACGCTTTGAAGCCATTTTAAACAAAGGGAAAAATTTTTTTCCTTTTCCTCCTTCTTTAAAAAAAAAAAGTTCAAAGAAATCCCAAGCAAAAGTAAAAAAAATAAACAAAAGAGAGGGAAAATAACTAAACCCAAGTCTCTTTCAAAAAACCATAATAATAATAAACCAAAAAAATGAAAAAAGAAAAAGTTACAAAGTAACCAAAATCCGTTCCGTTTCCTTTCAAGCACTCAAAAAAAGCCTCATATCGCCATTTTACTTTCCCTCTCAACAAAAAAAAGGAGAAAGTAAAAATAATTCTTTAAAATTAAAGTCCAAATAAATCCCAAAAAATAAAATTCCCCGATCAGCTCTGTCCGCTTTTTTTAAAATAACTCACCAATTCTCTTTAGTCGCAGAGGTGGGAGCGGCGTCTTGCTTTGTCCCGAACGACAAGGAACAAAGACAGCTGAGAAGCGGAGATTCCCTGAACTCCATGGGAGCACTCTTTTTGCCCCCCCAAAAAACTTTTTTGGGGGTTTCAGAGGCTCTACCACTATTCAGGGTAAAACTCCCCTCCTTCCTTTAGCCCAGGAAGGAGGTTTTAAACCGCGGAACAGCTGATATCTGCTGTCCTTGGCGGTTTTAACGCTATCTCAGAAGGACGGCTAAAAAATAGCCGCCATCAACATCGCGACACCACCGGAAGTCCTAATTGATGCTTTATTAAAATTAATTAACATATAATTTTAATAAAGTAATTGATGCTTTATTAAAATTATATGTTAATTTATTGTTTCACATTCTTTTATATCACGTTCTGTTTAAATGTTGTGGGTGCAAAGGTTTCAACAAAGAGCTTGCTTTATTATGCTGTTCTTGTATTATAGTATTTATTGCAGGTATGTAAGCATTTTTTTAATATTAGGAAATCTTCATTGACAGTTTTTGCAAGGGAAGTAGCATGTCCTCCATGTATAGTAAGCTGTAAATCAATATTTTTATATTTGAATTAAGGGACAATTGCAAAGAAAGACTTTTGGTTCAAAACCTTGAAGAACTACTGGAAAAATGATTATCTCTTTTATTTAGAGATGCTATGCCATTCCTCCATCCCTGCAGAGTGAACAAATTGAAGAGAAAGGGATTATAAAAGAGTAATCAGGCATGCAATGGGGAATACACTGGGCTATTTGCCTATGGCTCATGCTGATGACTGCTAGTAATCCTTTTCTCTCCAATGAATTAATTTCCTTGTTGCTTATTATTCCAGTACCAGAGGGAACATTCCAAATA
The DNA here is from genome assembly GCF_016545835.1 of Crotalus tigris. Taxonomy (NCBI): domain Eukaryota; kingdom Metazoa; phylum Chordata; class Lepidosauria; order Squamata; family Viperidae; genus Crotalus; species Crotalus tigris. The sequence goes on from NW_024096582.1 coordinate 477,594, forward strand.
GCAGGAGAGTAATTAGGAGGGAAACAAGCTGAAGGTGTGAAACTGAGTGATCTAGCAGTTATTCCAGTGACAGGATGAATATTCCAAAAAGTGAGGGACTGGAGAATAGGAAAGTTGCAGTCACAAGATTTCCCTCTTAGCGACTGCTTTGCTTAATGACAGAACTATTGATCCCAATTGTGGTCTACAAATGAGGACTACTTGTACTTCTCTAGAACAGTAGCACTTTGGATAGTAATCTGTGCATTCACATGTACACAAGCCATTTGGAACATTCAGAAGTTAAGAATTGTTGGGTTAGAGCAGGGGTGTCAAACTGCTAGCCACGGGCCAGGTGTGTCATGTCGAAAGTGCGCCCACCCCATTGTCGGCAATGGGAAAAAAGTCACGATACGTCACGACATATCATGTGATGTTGCAAGTTTGACACCCCTAGGTTAGAGGCTCACCAGTATTACGTGTCAACATTACGTGTCAAGGCTTGGTTCTTGCCAATTCTTTTAACAGTTTTATGTTCCATAGTTAACAACTTAATTTAGTCTTGGAAATTTACTAGCAAACAATAAAGATATTTCAACACACACTAATGTAGAATCCCCAGGAGAGCCCACTATATCATCTTCACCTCAACGTTGTAATCCAGATTTCAGGATTTTATTCAGAAAAACTACACTGTGACAAGGGAGCTGAATTGCCCTTGGGCTTATGAGTGTATAACACATTAAAACCAGGTCTCTCTCTTCCACATTGGATTTATCTGATACTGAAACATTGCCAGAGATACTATGTGGGTATCCAGTGTCAATATCAAAGATAGGAGGCTCTTTAATTTGGGGAGTTCAACTCCACAAAGAATAGAAATATTTCCTTATCTTGAAGTCTAACTCCCAGAATTATTAATGATTCCATCTTGTTTGATTTTACCTTTGAATGCCTCTTCAATGTGCAATCCATTGTAACCTGGACACATGTAGAGGCACTGCCCGAACCTTTCAGGAAAGAACAGTTTTCTAAAGGCAGCGTGTACTGTGTGAGCAATGAGAAGTGAGATTTGTCTGAGGATTTTGTTGCAAAGGAAAGTCTTGCATATGTAACAGAAAATGGGTAATGTGATACCTCTTCCATTAGCCATTGAATGCCCTGGCAGCATTCCAAAATTATGAATCAGTTGAAAGATGAGGAGCATGAATGAATGAAATATTGTAGCTAGGTGCCTAAGCTTATGGATGGAGTTTATGCTTTGATTTTCATATCAAAAGCCTTGCATTTAAAAAGTTTTGATACTTAAATTTTGTACCTGAAATTAGACAATGTTTTTTAACATCAAGATCAAGTTCTATATACTGTAAATATTTTAAGTCATGCCTGAAACATGATTCATGCCTTTGTGCTATTTGAGTCTATCAAAATATTTTTGTTCTTGAATTTTTCAATCAAATTAAATGACAATATGAAATTAGATTATTTCCTTTATAAAGCAGAATTTTAATATAACTTTTTAAAATTTATATACCCCAATTATATTTTTTTCTGTAGAAGTGAATGTAAACACAAAGTTAGAAAACGGTTCTGTTCATGGCTATCAATTTTTACAAAGGTCATAACTTTTTTAAAATAGTTGGAACAAAAATTAATTTACCTCAGATTATGTAACTTTCATACATTTTGTGTTTTTACAGTGAGAGAAAAACGGAAGAGCCTCTACATAAACCATGTAAGTGAAAAAAATGATTCAGCTAAGTGGCATGTTTAAAATATACAGTAAAACATACTGATCTCTGAATCTCCATTATGTAGATTTGAAAAAAATGAACTAAATTGTACTTAAAACTTCATATGCAAGCAGTGGTTAAAGCTTGTTCCTTCCAGAGGGATTTGAAATTTAATGTTATTTGTGTCATTATATAATTGGTTTTTTACATCATCAATGTTATATAAATCATTTATATAATTATTCAGATGATATATAAAGCAATTATGTAAATTAGGTCAGTTATATAAATATGGATGTAAAACACTTACTAGTCAGAATATCAACCAAAAATGCAGTGTTTGCAATGTAACATAATTTTTATGAATATTTTATGCCTGAAAAAGAGGCATTAATTAAAGAGTCAAAATTTTGGGGCCAATAGATATGTTCATTATAATGGTCTGTAGATTTCAGGTCATGTTTTAAATACATTCAAACATTACATGGTTCTGTCTCTCCCCCCCACCCCCAGTTAAGTCATTGTTTGTTAGATGCCGTTCATTATAAATTTAATAAGTATTCTGTTACTGGTGGAGATTTTTGTGTTTTATTTTTGCCTATTGGTTGTCAGATCACAAAGGAACAAATATAAGTCCATATCAATAGGAGAATATTCAGGACCTATGGTGTTCATAGCTGGACCATTTCCACATTCCAAATGTCAATTAAAACCCCAATATGGTAATAAGATTATTTCAGTCCCTAAGATCTTTCCATCTGAGATAGTGAATCTTTCCCTTTCTGTAGTCAGTAGATTTTCTTGGGTTGGCCTTGAGTATGGCCTTCATTGCCATGGCAGCTAACCATTCCTGATCCTCTCCTAATATGGAAATTTTGTATATTGTCCTTCCCAAATAATCAGCTTATGTGAAGTTAACATCATCCCTAAAACATTCTCAGAAAAATTGGATAGAGAGATTTGTTTTGCTGATAACTATTGAACTTCAGTAGCACACAACAGCTGGCCAAAGCTGGTCCCCCCCCCGCTTGGTCAAGGTAATGAAATCCCGAGGTTTGGCTCTTCTTGGGTTGGCTTCAGTAAGACCTTCATTGCCATGGGAGCTAACCATTTATGATCCTCTCCTAATATGGAAATGTTGTATATTGACTTCCAAAATAACAGCTTGCATGATGCATCATCCCCCAAAACAATCTCAGGAAAACCGGATAGGAAGATTTGTTTTGCTGACACCATTGAACTTGAATAGTAGACAACAGCTGGTTAAAGCTGGCCATGCTGCATGGTCAAGGTAATAATATCCTGAAATTTGAATCTTCTTGAGATGGCCCTGAATAAAGGCCTTCATTCCCATGGCAGCTAATCATTCTTGATCCTTCTTCTATGGAACTGTTGCATATTGACCTTCCAAATTAACGGCTTGTGTGATCATCCCAAAACAATCTCAGGAAAATCGGATATGGACATTTATTTTGCTGATACCATTGAATTTCAATAGCACACAAGAGCTGGCCAAAGGTCGGTGTGCTCATAGTCAAGGTGATGAAATCTGAGGTTTGGATCATCTTGGGTTGGCCTTCATTGCCATGGCAGCTAACCATTCTTGATCCTTTTCTAATAAGAAGCTGGTGCATGTTGACCTTCCAAATTAATGGTTTGCATGATTATCCCCAAAACAATCTCAGGAAAATTGGATAGAGAGATTTGTTTTGCTAACACCATTGAACTTCGGTAACACATAACAGCTGGCCAAAGCTGGTTGGCCCACATGATCAAGGTAATAAAATTCTGATATTTAGAGTCTCTGAAATAATTTGATTTTAAATAAGCATTGCATGATTCTCTTCTCATATTATTTCCCTATCCTTTCTCAGTTTTTGGATCAGAATTGGGAGACTCAGGTTCAAGTCCAACTTCAGCCCTAGAAACTGACTAGATGGTTTGGGGGTCAGCCACTGTCTTTCAGTGACTTCACAGGTTGCTGTTCTGAGGAAAACTACCAGAGGGCATGCTATGTATGAGACTTCAGTCTGCTAGAAGAAAGGCAGGATAGAAATCAAATCAAATTGCAGTCAATTTAATATCCATAATTTCCCATCAAACTTTAGGCAGAATTGATAGTCTTTGAGTGTCTACATGTCATAAGTACCATCTTTCAGTCCACAGGGTGCAAAATCGATGGAACAGGGTCCATCTACATGGACAGAATTTGGATTTTAGGGTTGTTAGTATTAAACTTGTGTTAAGTTTTACAGTGAAGCTCTTTAGTTTCAGCTGAAAATAACAAAGTATTTGCTCCTTTTTGGTATCTACTTGGTCAAGGGCTACCGCACATGGCTTAAGAGCTTCCAGTGATGCATTCCTTTCAGCAGTCTGTTGCAGACAAAGCAAGTTGGTTCTGCTGGTACGATTCCAATCCTGCTATTTCTTGTTCTTTCAAATGCAACCTGCACTTTTAAAAGGAAATGTGAAAAGCATAACAGGTGCTCAATGTTTGGCACCATATAGGTGCATTGGGGGGGGAGTCCTGTTCTACTAGTGATGGAATACTATGTCATTTTTTAAATATTTTATACAGGCTTTAATTTTACTTTAAACCAGTGTTCCCCAAAGTGTGTTAAAATATATAAAGCTTGGGAGAAGAAAGTACCACTCTAAGGCTAATATAACATTCTTCCTGAAGACCACAAGAAATTGTTTCCCATTCCCTTGATTCCATTTCCCAAATTTTGATTCACAACTGTAGGTCTTTTGGCAGCTTCTTTTATCATACTCTTTTGAAGTAACATTCTCACATTGCTTAGCAAGATTTATTGAGATCAAAGAGAAGAGGTTACCAGCATTCTAACAGCTGAACTATTTCCCATGTGAAGTGAACTTATCCTCTGATTCATTACACAAGAGAATTTATTTTTTTTCTAAGAGACTTCCTGAAATCCAGTTAGAAGCAGTTTTTTTCACTGATAACAGAAGAGCTTGCAGCTGGGTGTCTACGGAGATTCTCAATCATCCAGGTCATGGTAGTCCCAAAGGTGCTTTTTCCAAAAAGCAATGGGACTTTCTTGGTTTTTTTTCTTTGAAAACATTTTGCTTATCGTCCAAGAGAACTAAATATGTTTCTGAATAAAAAGCAAAATGTTTTCAAAGAAAAAAAAAACAGGGAAGTCCAGTTGTTTTTTGGAAAAAGAACCCTACAATTTGCCGCTGGTTTAACAGAACAGAATAACAGAGTTGGAAGGGATCTTGGAGATCTTCTAGTCCAACCTCTGATCAAACAGGAAACTCTACAATTTCAAACAAATCGTTGTCCAATCTCTTCTTGAAAACCTCCAGTGATGGAGCACCCACAACTTCTGGAAGCAAGTCGCTCTGTGGATTAATTTTCTATCAGGAAATTTCTCCTTAATTCTAAGTTGGTTCTGTCCTTGATTAATTTCCCTTCATTGCTTCTTGTTTGGATGCTTTAGAGAATATGTTGACCTCCTGTTCTTTGTGGCAGCCCCCTTATATATTGGAAGATTGCTATCATATCACATCTAGTCCTTCTTTCATTAAACTAGACATACCTAATTCTTGCTGATTGATATATAGATTATGTGCCATCAAGTCTTTGTCAACTTGCTGCTGTTCTTCCTCTTCTTCTCCTTCCTACATCTTTTCCAAGCTCAGAGCCTTCTCTAGACAATTAGGTCTTTGCATAATGTGTCTGCAGGAAGGTGTACCCATAGCCGTCTTCTAAATCGTTATAAGTCATGCCATCTTTCCCCAGTCTCATGGCCCCCAGATGTATTGTGCAAATTAAGCATGAGCCAGCAGTTTAGAAAGATCTAAACATGAAATAAAGAGGAATTTACTGGACCTGGAAGTTATTAACCCTAGAGTCATAGAAGTTCCATCACTGAAGGTTTCCAGGCAAAAGGTGAACAGCAGCAGGTTGTGAATTACGGTTAGAGAATGCCTGTCTTAGGCAGGATTGAAGTAAAATAACTTCCCTATGATTGGCAGAGTAGAATGTTGGGCCCTAGGACATGTAATGGGCCCAAATTCATGTAATGATTAAGATGGCACATCACAGTAAAGGTGACATAAGCATGTCTTATTGGGTAAGCCAGAATTGATTCAGATTGCACAACCTGATAAGTCATTAAGTCATAGTTTATAGACCACAATGACTCAATTCACACACAATATGCTAAGCCTCAAATTACACTAGTGTTGTATGAATCTAAGTTCTTGTTCCTATCTTTTGTCATTATAACTTAAGTAAGCCCCCCCAAAAAAGCGCCAGATTAAAATCTTGTTCAGAATATTTCTATGATATTTTTTCACCTTCTGAATATAGGATATACAAAGATGAACCCTGTTAAGCTAGCATCATGTTGGTGAGAAAAAAGTATGATGGTTTCATATCTCCCTTTCTTTAATCTGATGGCAGAAGCCTGTGTTGTGCTGTTAAATTAAAAAGCATTAATTCCAGATTCTCATCAGCCATATGCAAGCATACAGTATATTTTCTGTTTTATCCTCCATTATGAACCCTCCATTATGTAAGAATGTACATCTTGTTTCATTCATATATAGGGGCTCTACCCAACTATTTCACTTTGAAGAATAAACTGATATATTGCAAATAATCTTTTCATTTGAACAAAGTGCAAAGAAAGAGTAACTACTGTGTAATTCTCTCTGATTTTTGCCAGGTTATGTTGACTTGAATGTATTTATGCATCTGCTAGAGATCAAGAAAAGCTATTTATTGAATTACTGTTTTTTAGGAATAAATAATGTTGGCATTATGTGACTGATACTGGTTTTTTGTATGCTTTCTTTTTTTTTTCTAGCATCCTCCTGGTCAATTGAGAAGGAAATACAGTTCCTGTTCCACCATTTTTCTGGATGACAGCACAGTCAGTCAGCCGAACCTCAAGTATACAATTAAATGGTAAGTATAGCAGCATTCCATTGTATATATACATAAAGAGATATGCATATACATACATACATTGTTTTGCATTGTTTCTGAATATTGTTTCCAACAAATAGAAAATAGAACTCCTAATATGGATTGTCCTTGCTTAATGATCATTTTTTCAGTGATCGTATGAAGTTATGACAATGCCAAATTATAACAAAGCCCATGGAGTTATAGCCATGGCAGCATGCCCATAGTCATGTGATCAAAATTCAGGTGCTTGGTAATTTACCTACACTTACAACTGCAGGGACACTTTAACTCTTCCTGTTCCTCTCCCCCCCCCCTCGTCTCTGCCCTTTGGCCATCCTAAACTCTATGACTTCTCTGTCTTCCTTGAACAAGGGTGCTCATGGCTTCTGGAAGAAGGTCTGACACGACCAGGATCTGCCTTGTGAAAAGTCGGGGACATTGTCAGTAGTGGGGGAAGAAAGTGCAGGGCAACAGGATTAGTGAAGTACAGGCATGCCAAAAGAGCAGAGATAGCAGGGAGGTAATTAGATGGGGGAGTTGAAGAGGAGGCTTCCCTTCCCTTACCAAAACTGGGGTTGGGAGAAACCAAGCCAGAAATGGCATGGGTTGGGGTGGATCCTCACACCAATCCCACTGGGTGGGATTTACTTAAGGACCAAAGTGGGGATTGCCAGCCTTTATCGTTATAAAGCGTGGTCACATGACATCACGCGTTATAACAATATTGCTTAATCATGGAAATTCTGGTCCCAGTTAGCATTGTTAATCAAGGATTACTTGTAAATGGTTGCAGAAATACTCTGAGGTTTCTCTACAGATCTGATGTAGTGGAAAAGAGTGGAGTGATTAGGATTGGGGAAAAAGTAATAAAACCACATTTTTCTCACTTTTCCTTCAGTTTCAAATATAAGTAAGGATATAGAGGGCACTAAATGTGTTGCCATACAAATCCTTATAGTTTAAATTAGAGAAGCTCTGAAACACATGCTTCTTCTTGAAAGTTTGTCTATTGTGCTAAGATTGCAGTTGAATTTTTAAAATACATAAGTTTAAAATTGGCAATTTTCTTAGGGAGACAGTATTTGGAGGTCTGTTAATGAGTTCAAACATATTTTCTTCTTGCCTTCCTTCCTGTTTGTTAATGCCACAGCTGCAAATATATTTTTGTTTTTAGTTAACAATCCCAAAACAATTTTGTGTCCTTGAATTAATCTAAGATTCTACTTTTGAGTTTGTTCTGATGCATTTTTGTCTTTTTTTTTTTAATTTTCAAATGCTGAGATACTTTTGGAACTGCTTGGTTGTTATGATAACCATTTCTTTTTATACTGCAGCTTTTGATTATTATGACTGCCTTGATAGATACAAATGTACCACCAAGGAGTAGTTCTCATCGCTTTTAGTTGTGCTTGTGTGTGGCACAAATATCACCAACAGCAGTCAATGCTTTGATAATTGGCTCAGAGTTTCAATTTTTATGTGAACGCAGATGTATTCCAGGCAAAAACTGCAAAATCAGATTAAAATTCTCTATATATTTTTATTTTGCACAATTGTGTCTCACAGTTTTCCTAACATTCAAATTTTAACATACTGCTTTAAAAAAAATGGTATGAATTTTCAGAAGGGCCACAAATATTTCTGCCAGTGATTTTTGAAATCCCATGAAAGATAAATTAGTATATAATTGGAATATGCTTCTCTCTTTATTTATATGTCATAGAATTATGATTATGATTATGAATAATATAATAATGATGATGATGAAGAAGAAGTTGGAAGGCACCTTGGAGGTCATCTAGTCCAACCCCCTGCTCAGGCAGGAAACCCTATACCATTTCGGACAAATGGCTGTCCAGTTTGTTCTTAAAAACTTCCAGTGTTGGAGCATTCACCGCTTCTGGAGGCAGGTTGTTCCACTGGTTAATTGTTCTAATTGTCAGGAAGTTTCTCCTTAGTTCTAGGTTGCTTCTCTCCTTGATTAGTTTCCACCCGTTGCTTCTTGTCCTGCCTTCAGGCGCTTTGGAAAATAGCTTGACTCCCTCTTCTTTGTGGCAGCCCCTGAGATATTGGAACACTGCTATCATGTCCCCCCTCGTCCTTCTCTTTGTTAAACTAGACATACCCAATTTCAGCAACCGTTCCTTATATGTTTTAGCCTCCAGTTCCCTAATCATCTTTGATGCTCTTCTCTGTACTCTTTCTAGAGTCTCAACATCTTTTTTATATCGTGGTGATCAAAACTGGATGCAGTATTCCAAGTGTGGCCTTATCAAGGCATTGTACAGTGGTATTAATACTTCACGTGATCTTGATTCTATCCCTCTGTTAATGCAGCCTAGCACTGTGTTGGCTTTTTTTGCAGCTGCAGCACACTGCTGGCTCATATTTAAATGATTGTCCACTAGGACTCCGAGATCCCTCTCACAGTTACTACTATTGAGAAAGATACTCCCTATACTATACCTGTGCATTTGGTTTTTCTTGCCTAAATATACTTTTTTCACCATTGAATTTCATTTTGTTACATAGCGCCCAGTGTTCAAGTCTGTCTATGATTTTCTTCTGAAAAAACCTCTACAATCATTCTTTTATGGTTATTTATTAGTTGGATATTAGAAATCTAAAAAAAATCTAGACACCTAATTGATAAGGCACTGTAGCAAATAGACATAATGAAAATCTCTTTGATTATTCAAATTGTCAATTTTCACCACACTATTTATGTAGACATATACTTTTTCTCAAAATATTAATATCTTTCCTGGTATATTTCTGTGACTGTATTGACTTGCCATTCTCACTGTTCTGACACCCAGTGGACTTTATTAAACAAAGTCCCTTATTTCATATCCTTGTTGCCTTATCTCTTTCATCCATTCAGAATTTATTCTTATATCTATTGAGTCCTTTAATTTTAGAGCTTCCTCACTTTCAGAACTTGCTGTTTTGTCATTCCTACTTCTTTAGTTTCCTGCAAAACAATCTACTATTGCTCCACTTTGTTTCTTTTGGGTCCTTTTTGCTTCATCTAAACCTACTCTGTTAGTTTTTATAATCTATTCAACTGCATTTAAGTTGCAGAGCTATAGATAAATGTGGCAACTGTTTTGCCACAGTGATGCTCCTCAAAAGTTCTTACATTTTTGATGGTCTCAATATCCTTCTCTCCTTTGAGTTCTTCCTTTAAAACTCTACTTTTTTATAGATATGATTGGCCTGAATTTTTATAGATATAATAATATAATAATAGCCTGAATTTTTATAGTTGTAATAGTTGTAATAATAGTCTGAAAAGGCTATTTATATGTAGGGGCAGGACCAGCCCCAAAGGAGGATTATCTTAGGCAATGATCACTAGTGCTCAACAATGTCAACCATCTCTGTTTTATCAGCACAACAGCTCATAAAGTCAGCTACTTAACTTCCTTGCTCCCTATGGTGTATATATTGTACTATTATCAACATCAAACTAAGATACAGTTGTTAGTTCAGTCATCTATCTATGGAATGACGAAAAGAAATATCCATTGTAAAGATTTTTTTTGTTTATTTAATCTAATTTATATAGCCACCTATCTTAAGACAAATGATTGGATGGAATAATTATTCTTGTTTTCAGGCAATAAAATGCCTTGATCTTGTCCTGTATAGCTGAATGCATTCAGTACAGATTGTTACAGATTATTATTTTCTGTTGTTGATCCTCATTCTCTCTTTTGGTAAGAAAATTGGTTGAATTTGCCCCTCAGAAATATGACTTAGTCATAAAGCTTAATACTAAGATTCATTATGTTCAATATGTATTAAGACACTAACTCTGCATTTTCTTTTACAGTGTAGCTCTTGCAATATACTACCATATCAAAAACAGGTAAGCATGAATTTGAAAATGGTTCAAATACTAATTTGTTGTTTTTTTCTCTATTTTTTAATTTCACTGCCTTATAAGATAGTTTGCAAAGCAGGGCTACTTGATGAATATTCAGTGTTATTACATATGTTGCCTTGAATATGTTGTAATCAGAACTCAAAGAGTACATACCCTTTCCACACAAGGGTGTTCTGGGTGACAAGTGATAGTCAGTGATGAAGAAAGACCCACATAATGGATCATGCCCATTTGCTTCCATAATCCCAAATCCCAGAAGAAACTAAAGAAACTGTTCTAATGGCCTCGTGGATGAAGACCTTAAAGTATAGTTGATCTATATTAAAACTCAAAGTTGATATAAAATATATTTTTTAAAAAATAAACTTTAATAACCTTCATGCTTCCTTGCATAGTTCTTATTGTGTCTTTTATTTTAAAGAATCTTAACAAAATCAGTATATAGAATACAGAGGTGTAAAGGAGATATAGTCAAGACTCTAAGCAGTAAGTTACATGGATATAACTCAAAACCAACATTCTTATCCCTTATTGCCATTCATGTAGTAAGTCTAAGATGCATAGATCTTTCCAATGTTTGGGTACTGGTGATCAGATTTGGAATGTTGACACATGCACATACAGTTGTACAAAGCTTTTAATTAGATATGTAATTTTATTTTAATGCCTTTACTATTTTTTACCTGATAATTAATTGTTGCATTGGTGGCAGAGTCCACCAAACATCAACTGAGCAAAAAACAAATTGCTCGAGGTTACCCCTTCTAGTCCATTGGGATGGCTCCTGCTGGAACACGTCCTGTTTCTTTTGTTGTTTGTCTTGGTCAGATGACCACATTTTCAACCAAACCTGTAGAGTACAACTATCCATTTAATTTATTAAAAAAATCAAATACATTGTGGAGCCTAATGGGTAGCATAGATGTTGTTTGTAGACACATTGATGCTCATAGTCACCACAGCTATAACTGGCAGCCATGGGAAAATATAGAACACTAAAATCCTTTGGTTCCCCAAGCCATTTCTATCCTTCTGTCATGAAATTATATTGATCTCTCCAGGTGATCATCACTTAGCTCATTTCAAAGGAGTACCTTTTTAAATTCATTTGAAGCCCATCTTTAAATGGAACATAATGTTACTGAACTAGCATTCATGGAGTGTGAACAGAAGATACAGTTACACTGCCTAGAATCTTCCCGTCCTTTCAAGATTCTTCTGCCCCATTTACTGCGTTATGTAGGACGGAAAATGCTACCTAAAGACCCTAATTTTGAGGACTCAGAAGAAAAGCTGGACATAAGTAGTCAACAAAGAAGACTAGTATTTTTTTAAAAAAAATAGCTGCTGTTTTCTGAATCTAATTATTGGTGTCCCAGCATGATGTGCATGTGCCCTCTACTGTTATCTTGAAAGTATTGTAACATTCCCTAATCAGTAAACATCTAGCCAATTAAGATAGATCCATCTAAGTTCAACCAAAAGTCTTAATTTATATTCTTTCTCTGGAATCATCAGCCACATGTCTATTAAAAGTTCACCAGCAGTCTATGAAGGCAACCATTGCTGCTAAGCAATTATTTTGTGTGATGGAACAAATCACTGTTTTGCGACAACTGACCCCAATAATTATATTTTAGTGATACTATTTACATTGGTATCTAATGAAAGCAATGGATGGCAGAAAGTTTAAAAGCTAGGTTTGTTTTTGATAAATTATTCTTTAAAGTGCATTCTTGTTCCTATCCTTCATCCCTCCCATCCCCTAGTTGATAGGGGAGCTATATGTAAGTAAAGTAAAATGATACATTCAGTGATGGGTCCAAGCTAGTTTAGGTTCCTAGGGATGGGTTAAAAATGGCTTTGGATTCCCAAAAAGGGGTATAGACCAATCTAAAAAAAATACCATTGAGTTGAAAGAAAGGAAAAGCTGTACTGTGTTGTCTATCCGGTCAGTAAGATGGCATTGAGACTCACTTTTTCATACCATCAAGGATTAATCTTGTTAATTTTATATTATAAATTCAAAACAACTTTCATTTTTGGAATTAAGAGATTTCACTCTTTTTCATATTTTGTGTAGAGTGAGCTTAACTAAGTGCCATACTTCTTTGCTTGACTGTGGCTGTCACATCTGGAGAGTGTAGCTCTATATGTCCTTCAAGTCTAAATAGTTTGGTATATGAGTAAGGGCTGATTCATTTTTTTCTGGCATGGCAGAAAAAGGACAAATATAGACAATCTAGTTTTCAGTATAGTCATTACTCCCCTACCAAGATGGTAGATCCTGTTAGTGTGGCTCCTTTTTACATGCCACAGGATGGGACTATGTCCTAGATTAGCCATTTTTGTAAACCTTTAATAAGTGTTTCTATCCATTTCTGTTTGTTCAGTAACATTACTATTGATTCTCTTCTTTTTTTCCCCCTTTCTAGGGACGTAAATGGAACTATGCTCCTAGATATTTTTGATGAAAATCTCCACCCCCTTTCGGTAAAGCTCAGTTACATAAGGACACTAATGAAAGTTTGGAATTCATGATATGGATTCTGCTACTTCTCCGCCCTTTACATCTGCCGCTTCTTCCCAAATTATGTGTAACATATTCTCATTTTTAATAATATTGCTTCCCCAGAAATCTGAAGTGCCACCAGATTATGACAAACATGGACCTGAACAGAAGCAAATTTATCGCTTTGTTCGCACATTGTTCAGTGCTGCTCAACTAACTGCTGAATGTGCAATTGTCACCCTGGTGAGTATACAAAAGATCATGATTGGTCCTTAAAATACAATTAATTTTAGATCATCAGTTTAAGATTTGTATTTGGAGTTAAGATCACATATCAGATTCACCTACCTATGACTTTATGTATAAAAGAGGAAAGACAAGATACATATAAATACTTACAGATACATTTAGCTTTCATATATTTTGAATATATTTAACATTTGCTTACTATTTTTCTTGTCTTTTAATTTTTAAAACTGTCTACCTCAGAGGGGCTTTGGTGGGTAGATTCAACAGTTCTTTTCTACTATCTACTGCAGACTAAAAATTTTCAGCAATCTTTCTGAGGCTCACCTGCCTTATTTCAAGCTGTCTTATTGTGATATGTATGTATGTATGTATATATGTATGTATGTATGTATGTATGTATGTATGCAATATTTGTCCTGATCTTCTCAATTAATCTCTAAGACTGAGGGTCATACTGATAAATTTTATGTTTACTCATTTTTAAGGGATTCTAGCTTTATTCTCATATACCAAGTGGCCAATTATCTTAATATAATTAAGTCATACAGTTGTGCAAAATTTGTAATTATATATGTTATTTTATTTTACTGCCTTTATTGTTTTTTCCTTGATAATTCATTGTTGCATTAAACTATTTTTGTTTTGTTTTTTATTATAAAGGCTTGTCAAAGACTGTAATAATGATATTTGAACTTATTTGATTTTGTAATATAGCATTGTAGTTCAATTCTTAAATTTCATATTTTTCCCTTCATAAAATGTAGTATTTAAATGATCCTTTCCTTTCCTTTTTTTCCCAAATGATGGTAATGATGCTATCTGGAGAAATGATTGATTTTGAAGGTTTTCAAGTTAAATAATAACTTTATTTTTAAGGAAGTTTGGTAAATATGTTATATGATTTATATAAATTATTTCCAAAATAACTTACAAGCTCAGTAATTGGTAAGCTTTTCATTTGGAGGTATATTTCATCCTTATAGCACTTCTTTAAATAAAGAGCTAGGAAAAAAGAGAGCACATTGGAATGATAGTACATGAGAAAAAGGAATGTTAAATCATTGAAACTGAATCTGCTACATCCCTTCCCACACTTGCAGTTACTATTTATGAGGGGACTTCATTTTTGTTGAGATAATTGGGGTCGCAAAAGGTTAAATCAATGGCTCCAATCTAGCTTACAGCCTGTATCTTCATGTCTTCTATTTAGTTAAAAAAAGAAAAAAACAGGTGTGCTTTCAAACTCTGTGACAAGCATTATGTCGCCTTTGGGCTTTTGCCAACATTTAACAGAGAGCTCCCTTTAATTAAAATAACAAATCTAAGCATTGATTTTCTAGATCAATTTTGATCTAGTCTGGGGCTGGATTATAACGTGAAGACCACATTTATTGTTCTGGTAGAAAAACTATTAAGAAGGGTGAATAGGAAATGCTTGCTTTTGCTTGGTGATATCATAGCAATTTTGGATAACATCAATCATACTAGACTTCTGGATCATGTTATAGAATTAAACTGGGAGACAGTATCTTGCCATGATTCTATTCCTACATTAAGGCTTCCCTTTTATTTTATTTAACTGGGAGTGTTTGTCAGAAACTATGAAACTAGATGCCCCTCCATTCTATTTCTCTTTTCCACCATCATCAAAGGTGCCAAGCTTTGAAATTGATTCTTGCTTGGACAAAATTGCAATACTAGAACTTAATCCTGAGAAGTCAAAAGGGTTGATGGTCTGGGAAGATTGTGGCCAACCAGTAGGGGCTTTTGCTACTCCAGAGTTTGGCATTTCTTCCCATGAATGAACAAGTGCCTACTTTGACTTTACTTTGTTTTGAGAGCTGTGTAGTAGTAAGCTTTAAATCATATATTCCTAATTTGTGAATGATGCCCCTTTTTCGGGAGGTCTAATCTGACCACAGTAATTCATGTGCTCTTTAGTACATATTTATATTATGCATTCTTTAACCTTTAACCTTCTTTCCATAGAAGCTGTTTCAGACAGTTATCTAAATTTTATCTTGATGTTGTGATTTATATTTCTTTTATTTATTATCTATTTTCAAATTTAGAAACCACCCATCTCTCTCATGGAGGGATTCTGGGCAAGTCACAATTTTATATAATATTTGATTTGATTTTCATCTTGTTTTTGAAGTTTGTTTTATGATATTAATTCATGTCATAGACTATGATGTACTAAATATTGTAATCTCAAGCTACAATATAGAATATTGCATATAGATGTGTCATATAGCAATTACAAATAACTAAAATTCTAACCCTAATCTTATTACAGGGGTATTGGAAGAATAAATGAATGGGGGATGAAATGATATTGTTTTTACCATCTTCTATTTGACCAAAAGTTAATTAAAATAAAAAAGGAACTTGAACTATAGGGGGAAAAGATAGAAAGTACAAGATTTATTTTGGGTTAGGGAACTTTCACACAGAACTGTTGCTACTGTTAAAAAAAAGTAGATTTTACTTTATTCTTTTCCCTCAGCCTTGATTTTTGTTAAGGACCATGATTCAATGGTGAAATACTGGCCTTAAAAGATAAGAACTCCCTGTGTGGCAGAGGCTGTAAAAAAGCCATTTTTCCCCAAGAGAATTATAACCATCATTGCACATAGAATTTATTTATTTATTTATTTAAAAGCACTCTGGCTTAGATTATCTTTTGATTCTGCAAAGAGATTGTTACTAGCTGCCCTGCCTTTTGATTAATATTCTACAAATGGGAGTGGGATTCTTTTTTTAATTTTTGTTTTATTTTTCACCATACACCATACACCCAAACAAACTTAAAATACATAAACATAAATCTTTTCTTTTAACAGAACAGTACTATACATTTTAAGCATTCTTTACATCTTCTTTACATTTTATGTACATCAATAATTATGTCTTTTCCTTTCTCTGTTCTAGCCAATTATAACATTTATTCCAAATTTCATAAAATTCTGTCGCCTCCTTGTCTTTTAATTCTAACGTAAGTTTATTCATTTCTGCGCATTCCAAGATTTTGTACATAATCATATCATTTGTGGAAATATTTTCACTCTTCCAATATTGAGCATATGCTATACGAGCTGCAGTCAATATGTATATAATGATATGTTAGAGTTGTTTTTCCATCTTTAAATTTATTATGCCCAAAAGAAATAATTCTGGTTTAAAATCCATTTGTATCTCCGTTATCTCCTGTATCCAATCTCTTATTCGTTCCCAATAATTTTTTGCTTTGGGGCACAGCCACTACATGTGATAAAATGTTCCTTCTCTGATTTTACATTTCCAACACTTCGGGTCTACATTTTTATACATTTTAGCCAATCTCGCCGGTGTTAAATGCCATCTGTAAATCATTTTATATTGATTCTCTCTTTATGCAGTTGATAGCATCAATTTGCAATTTATGTTCCATAATCTTTCCCATTCCTCTAAATTTATATTTTGCCCCACATTTCGTGCCCACGCTATCATTGGCCCCTTCATTATTTCTTCTTTTAACTCTATCTCTAATAGGTATTTATAAATTTTTGATAATAGTTTTCCTTCCTTACATTAGAATTTTATCAAGTTGGTGTGGGGTCTGACTAATTCCATGTTCTTGCCTATCCCTATTATATCTAGATTGAATTTGTAAATACGGCCACCAATCTATGCTATTCTTTGTTCCTCCAACTCTTCTCTTGACTTGAGATTTCGTCGGTTATCCAGTAATTCTTTATATCTAATCATCTTTTTTTTTCTCTAATGTATTGGGATGGATCATTGCCTCCATCGGCGAGAACCAATTTGGAATTTTCCCATAGTGTCTTTTTTTTATTTTTTCCCATATCCCGATCAATGCTCCTCTTATCTGATGTTGCTGGAAATATGTTGATGTTTTCTTCTGTTTCCCCCATAGAAATGCATGCCAACCCGCCTGTAGATCATGTCCTTCTATCATTAGTAACCTTTCATTATCCAAGTTTATCCAGTCTTTAATCCATAATAATCCTGCCGCATAATAATAGATTTCCCATTTAGGGAGTCCAAGACCACCTCTACTCTTACTGTCTTGTAATGTTTTAATATTTATCCTAGCTTTTTTGCCCGCCCAAATAAATTTATTTATTATTTTATCCAATTCTTTAAAAAAAAATTCTCTAATTTTATTGGAATTGTTTGAAATAAATACAATCTTGAAAGAATATTCATTTTAGTCAATGCGATTCTGCCTAATAATGATAATTGGAGATTCCCCCAAGTCACAAGATCTTGTTTTATTTTTAATATCAATTTTGTATAATTGTCTTCTTTTATTGAGGAACACCTTGAAGTTATCCAAATTCCTAAATATTTAATCTTTTTCATTACTTGTAATCCCAAATTCTCTTCCAATTTCCTTTTTTGTTTATCGGTTAAATTTTTTGCTAACATTTTAGTCTTTTCTCTGTTAATTTTTAATCCTGCCACTATTCCAAATTTTTCTATTTCACCCATAAGAATATTTCCTCTCTCTATAGGTTCCTCAATAAAGAAAACCAGGTCATCAGCGAATGCCTGTAACTTATATTCCTCTGCTTTGACCTGTACCCCTTTTATTTCTTTATTTGCTCTAATTTGAACTAATAATACTTCAAGTGTCAAAATAAAAAGTAAAGGTGAAATTGGGCATCTCTGTCTTACCCCTTTGTTTATTTCAAAACTTTTTGTATTCTCTCCATTGACTATCACACTAGCTCTCTGTGTTCTATATATTGCCTTTATTATGTTACTAAATTTCTCACCAAATTTCATATCCTCAATCTGTTGAAACATAAATTGCCAATTGAGGCTATCAAATGCTTTCTGCGCATCTAAAAAAATCAAAGCTGCCTGTTTCCTAAATGTATTTCGTATTACTCTAGGACATTTAACACCATTCTAATACTGTTTCTGATTTGTCTTTGAGGTAAAAAACCATTTTGGTCTGGATGTATTATATTTTGTAAAATTAATTTTAATCTTTCAGCCATTATATTAGTAAAAATTTTGTAATCCGTATTTAGCAGCGAGATTGGCCTGTAGTTTTTAATCTGTTTGGGGTCTGTGCCTTCTTTTGGGATAAGAGTTATGATGGCATCTATCCAGGAGGCTGGTAGATTAGATTTCTCCAACACATCATTATACACCTCTAGTAATATCTTTTCAAAATCTTTGTGGAAGGTTTTATATAGCTCCCCTGGAAGGCCATCCGGTCCTGGGGTCTTATTATTTTTTGGGTTTTGCACCGCCCTTTTTAATTCCATAGCTTTTATTTTCCCATTCAGTACGTCTCTTTGACCTTCTTTTAATTCTGGCAGACCATTAACTTTCAAATATTGTTTAATCTTTTCCCCGTCTATTTCATCTTTTTTATATAATAACTCAAAGTAGGTTTGAATTATTTCTTTCTTTTTATCCATTTTATATTGTAACTCTCCATTTCTATCATAAAGTTCCTGAATTATTTTTCCCTCTTTCTCTTTTTTTAATTTATAAGAGAGCCATCTCCCAGGTTTATTTGCATGTTCAAAAAAATTTTGTTTCGCCAATTTCAATTCTTTAACTCTTTCTTCTTGCTCCATCACATTTAATTTATGTTTGGCTAATGCCATTCCCACTTTAATCGATTCATCCTGGGGCTCTTTTTGTAGTTTGGATTCAAATTTTTTAATCTCTTCCTGAAGTACGTTTTGCCTTTGTCTTTTCTCCCTATTTTTCCTTGCTATATAAGATATTGCTAGCCCCCTTAAATGCAGGATTCTATAGGTTGATGTTATAGGTTGAAACATTTTATATTTCTGAACTTGCTTATCCATCAGCATGGCTTCAAGCAAACAGTCTTGGACAACTGTCGAGGGCATTAATAATAACTGATATTTATTTGAAGAACTGCTGAAATAAACTGGCCCATATAAGAGTCTGATGTTTAAAAAATTGAATCTAGGATAGAAGTTTTCAGTCATACCCCACTGTGACCAAAATAGTTTTGTAGCATTGGCTCCAAAAAGTACCATTGAAGATAATGTTTACGAAATAACTGAATTTGCTGAAGCAAAGCTGTTTTCCATTCTTCTTCAAGCTATTCCCTTCCATCGGAAGTTTTAAATGGAGAGAAAAAGAAATGTGTATATCTGATTGTGTGTAGGTAATCCATGCAGTAAGAGATTGTTTGGCTCTTGTCAGTTCAGAATAAGTTTCCACTATTAGATATTTAAACCCTGCTGTCTGTTGCTGTGTTTGTAAGTTATTTGGAATTGTTTAACATGCACATATTCCCCTACTTATTACAAAATTAGCATTAAATCAGAATATTTTTAAAAGGTGGCTTTCTAAATTAAGGCATCAGATTTCTCATGTATTTTTTCTTTGTTTATTCCAATTGGTGAAGATTGTTCTGACTTGCTTTAGGTTCAGGGTAAGTAAGAAGAAATTGATGGAAGCTTTTGATTTAATTATTAAAATGAATTAGATGTTTATCCCATTCTGGCTAATGAAGTTAAAATGGTATTTTGAACATTTTCTGCAATTCAGAACTGCCTTTGCACAATCTTGTTAAAACCAGCAGAATTTGTTATAGCATTAGTGGTCAGTGAGCTTATACTTTGCTGAAAATATAGCAAAAAAAAGATTTAGAAAAAGGACAGTGGGTTGATGAGTTGCTATCCATGCTTTTCATTAAATTCTTGTAATTAAACTTAGTTTTAATGCTACAAGAAAAAGGCAGCCATAATTAAACATAATATATGTAAATTTTGTATAGCTATTCAAAACTGCCACTTTCTATTCATTATATATGGAGGTAAATCTATCTTCTATTATAATTTTCATATAGGGTTTGTTCATTTTCTTTTTTTTATTGAAAAGTTTTATACAAGTTTTAAACAATATCCCCCCCTAAAATAACCCCCTCCCTACCTCCCTCCCTCCCCCTCTCACTTCCCAGGGCTGGTTACAGGGTTACAGATAAAAAAACAAATTCTAAATAAACTTATCCAATTTATACAAATAATAAAATCGATAATATACTTTAACTCAAATACAAAAAAAAATTAACAATATAAGCATTTCCAAATTAAAAGCTATAAATAATTCATAATCTGCATAATGCATTTTAAACCCATATCATAACCCATATTTACTCTACATATAATTTATCCATCTTCACCTCGCTGAGGTGTATTTTTCTTTTAAATAACCATTCGTCCATAATAAACACAAAATTTTCCCTCCAATATAACCTAACCAACAAACTTACATTCGATAAAATTGGCTCTTTGCTTTTTACCCCTAAGAAAGTCTATTTTTTACCCCTAAGAAAGTCTGTTTTCTTCTGACAGTCATTTTAGATTTACTCTCCTTTTTGCTAATTTTCTTCAGTAATTATGTTCTCCTAGGTTTGTTCTAGATACTACCAAAAATTGATCTGTTTCAATTTTGAAACAGAGTATCATTCTTCTACCGTCACTAAAGATTTTCCTGTTCTCTTTCAGATTTCATATTGTCTAGATATTTTCTGCTAGTAAATTCAAGTTAGCAGAATTTGTAGGCATATTGCACACTCTAATAGCCATATATCTAGATCAAGCATCTCCAACCTTAGCAACTTTAAGACTTCTGAACTTCAACTCCCAGAATTCCTCAGTCAGCCTGTCTGGTTGATGAATTCTGGGAGTTGAAGTCTACAAGACTTAAAATTGCTAAGGTTGGAGACCCCTGATCTAGATCATCTGAAGAAACAAAGATTAATCAAACCTAATAATAAATAAGGTAAATCTTAATATTCTTAATAATAAAAGTAAATCTTAATACTCTTAATACTCTTCCCTAGGTGACTGCTATTATTAATCCAGCACATAGCCAGAGATCAAAATTCATTTTTGTTGGTGCTAATGTAATATCAGTACAATTTTTTATTTAAGCAAGTAGCTTTATAGATTGCTTGCTTAGCAATATAATTATTTCTTTTGTAATAATACATTTATGTTAAGTTTCATTATATGATAAAAATAGGAAACAAAAGTTAGAAAAACAAGAAAGAAAATAATGCCAAAAAAAGAAAATTAATAACTCCTGACATTCATCACTGCAGTAGAGTATAAAAAATAATACAACCTCAGCCTTTTGCTTTACATTTCATAACATTTCAAGCCATTTCTATAATAATAAAACTATTCTAATCATTGAAACCTAAACTCAGTTTCATTTTTTTTCCAGTTTTGAGCAAAAGGTTCAGCAGTGATTTCCACGTAGAAACAAAAATAGATAAATTATTTTCTTTAATTAAAACAAGTCAATTTTGCCATCTTTGCTAACTCCATCACCTTTCCATCTGCTCTTCCATTGTGGGAATCTGTGTGCCCTTTTTGTGTATATAAGATTCTTGTTGTTGTCAGCTTAAAAAGCATTCAGCTGTAGGGAATGCCAGTGGTAAAACAACATTATCTGTGGAGAGGCAAAGAGAAGAAGATTGGTGAAAGCAGAGCTACATCATCATGGCACAAAACCTTGTCTATTTTGTGCATAACACGATCGCTGTCCTTATGTTGTAATTCAGCTGCCTTTTTAAATTGCATTGTTAGATTTCTCCATTCCACCTCATATTGCCTTCTACTCTTTAATGTTGATTACATTAACATCTTTGCTGATTTTCAGATGCTTTCAGTATAGGAATTTGCAGATCAGCTAATAATCAAGCCTGCTTCAGAATGTGATCCATGGTAAACTCGTGTTAGAAAAGCTTTTAAAATGATTATCATGCTGGTTATTCTTAAACATTGTTTATTGCACCAAGATGCAATATTTACAAAAAAATCTGCAGTAAAAGCTATACAGTTGAATTTAAGTGAATGTTGTTAATTAACTGTGACCTATTATTTATCTGGTTGTACAATTGGAAACAATTTTCCATTTAAAGATCACTCAGGTAAGAGAGTGTAATTGTGTTTCCTCCTCCTCTTATTTCTGTTCAGCTAGAGAAATGCATGAACTCATACTTTCATATGTCTTTTTAGGTATATCTTGAAAGATTGCTAACTTATGCAGAGATAGATATTTGTCCATCAAACTGGAAAAGAATTGTGCTTGGTGCAATCCTACTTGCATCCAAAGTTTGGGATGACCAAGCTGTGTGGAATGTGGACTACTGTCAGATCCTGAAAGATATCACAGTTGAAGACATGTGAGTTTATTGTTCAACCCCATGTTTGCTCATTTGTTTGATAACTGATGCAATGGGAAAGTTTCTAAAGAGGCTGAGAAATTTATTTATTAAATCTATTTGCTGCCCATGTCATTTTGAAATGACTCGAGGGGCTTACAACATTAGAAATAAAACAGCCTCTAGACATACAGAGCAGTATGATTAATGAAAGGTAGTTCAGTCTGGGAACAAAGAAAGTTGGGGAACAACAGATTCAAACTTTCAGAGAAATCCCATTTTCATCAGTGGAATGGAATGCAATATTTCATTGGCCAAGTGTGATTGGACACAAGCAATTTGTGTCTGGTGTATAAGCTCTCAGTGTACATAAAAACAACAAGGTAATAAAATCAGTGTACATACAAACATACAAATATGTACATACAAACAACAAGGTAATATAAGCATAAAATACTAATAGGAGAAGATAGTAGAAAAAATGATAAGGATAATAAGAATATAGCCATTCTAGTGCTGCATGGGTAAAATAAATTCCTATCACAGTTTTTGTAAAAGTCTTGATATGGATCTCATTGTATAGATTCTGAAGTCCAAATCTTTTCATTACAACGAGCTATAAATTGAATTAATCATTGTGTTTAAAGCAGTGGTTCTCAACCTTCCCAATGCCGCGACCTCAACCATGTGGTCGTAAGTCGAGGACTACCTGTATTTCCCTGCGGGCGGGGCAAGAGGAGACGCGCATGTTCCGCCTCCTCTCCTGCGGTTGCATGCGGGCCGTCGCCTGGGAGCACCGCGCATGCATGGTACTGCCCCCTGCGCCAGCTGAGGTGTAGCTGGCAAGTGGCAGCGACGGCCCAGCCCGACCACCGGCTGGCCCAGCCCAAGGGAGGTAAGCCACCCGCCGGGCCCCATGCGCGCCAGCAACCCTCCCTGCGCTCACCAGCCTCCTACCTCCCACCCCTGGCCCTCTTTTACTTACTTTTAGTAGTTGCTCAGCAGGGAGGGAAGCTTTCCAAAAAGTTTGCCTTGCAGCACCGTTTGCAGACTGGGACTTTTGGCAAGCTCAGCAGGGCAGAGACAGCCTGGAGAATTCCTATTGGCTTTCAAAAGCCAATAGAATAAGAGGAAATAGCACAGCTAAAGAAAAGGGGGGGAAAATGGCGGACAGCCTTGTTTGGCGACCCCTGTAAAATGGTCGTTCGACCCCAAATGGGGTTGCGACCCATAGGTTGAGAACTGCTGGTTTAAAGGGAGTGTTAGCATGTTGAATTATTTTTGAAGGAATTTCTTTAAATAGTGGCTTATATGGGTAATCCTCAACTTACGACCATAATTGGGAACAGAATTTTTGTTGCTAAACAAGGAAGTTGTTAAGTGAGTCAAGCCAGATTTTATGACCTTTTTTGCCATAGCTGTTAAGCAAATCACTGCGGTTGTTAGATAAATCATGTAGTCATTTAGCGAATCAAATTTCCCACTTTGACCTTGCTTGCCTGGAAGCTGGCTGGAAAGACTTTGAATGAGGATCACATGATCCTAGGATGTTGCAACTGTCATAAATGCATGTCAGTTGTCAAGCACATGAATTTTGATCACGTGATCAAAACTTTGAATGGTAATTAAATTAATTGTCATAAATTGAAGACTACTTGTAAATACAAATACATGAGATAAACAATGTTAGATTCAACCAAATTAGCTGAACCTAGATTCCTTTGGATAAACGAATTATGGTTTAGGTCATAATGAAATAAATTTAACTAACTTAGTTTATGTCTAACATTTCTGATAACTAAACAAATAAAAGCTTGTCAATTCCAGCCAACAATATGTAAGAAAAGGATAGGGTATGTCTCTAGTAAAGAGGGCAATATTCCATAATATTATATGGTTAGTGATTATGAAAGACATTGTTTTCACTTAAACATATAAGGAAGATACACACGAAGTGAAGAAAGACTAACTTTCCAGGAGTTTGCTATAAAAAAAAACCTGTTACATTTTATTTGTTCGATGTTCACTTGGCTCAGCCTCTTGTGACTTGAAATAAATAAAAATTTTGTATTTTTTTCTGTTCTTTATTTCTCAGGAATGAATTGGAGCGCCAGTTCCTTGAGTTGCTGCAGTTCAACATCAACGTTCCCTCAAGTGTTTATGCTAAGTATTATTTTGATTTGCGCTCTTTAGCAGAAGCAAACAACCTGAGTTTTCCTCTAGAACCCCTCAGCAGGGAAAGAGCATGTAAACTTGAGGTGAGACTCATGATCATCTTACCTTTTGAACATTACAGTAAGCCCTCCTTTTATTTTACGCCAATTCCCAAATGCATCAAATTATAATTTTGTTTGTTACCTCCACAAAGTGGTGCTAATTTGCTGCCTTGAGAGTCTTTTCAAAAATTATTATCCATTATTCTCTACTCCAGCCTCATTTCTCAAAGGATGTAGATTTATTGGGAACAGTTTATTGATTCATTCATGTCTTGGATTACTAAGCAGACTGTTTAAAAATGCATCTATAAAGTTTAAGCAACCATGATGTATTCAGGCAGTAGGGTGAAGAGAGTTGGGATTTTCATGACCTGGAGAAAGGAAAGATAGATTTGTTTGATATATTTGCGTCCTACCACTCTTATGGAAGCTCTGCCATTATTGGAGGATGTCCCTGCTCCAATATCTTAGCTACATCTTACTGGATTCCATGCATTTGTGTTACTAGACTATATTTTGGTTCAGGCACCAGAGTCTTGACACATACTTGGATGTGCTGTAATTAGGGCTTTTTTTCTCATAGAATGCCCAGAACGGAGTTCCGGCACCTTTTTGGATGGAACCTTGTAGGGTAGGCAAGGCGGGTTGTATGATGTGTGTGAGTTCCGGCACCTTTTTTTTTTTTTTTTTAAGAAAAAAAGCACTGGCTGTAATAGTAAAGGATCTACTTTGAATCTGGAGGTTTCACTAAATCAGGTAATTGTGTATGTTTGACCCTCTTCATTTTCCATTCTCTTGTAGGCCATATCTCGCTTGTGTGAAGATAAATATAAGGAATTCAGTAAATCTGCAAAGAAACGATCAGTCAGTTCAGACAATCTGGCTGAAGTTAGATGGTCTCCTGCTGTTATCTCCTAACGGTGAAATATGTAATACAAGACTCTAGAAGTACTATTTCTAACACCAACTTTGGGTGGGAGGGTTGGTTTTGGTGATTTTTTTTTATTTTTCTTATTTTTAGATCTGCCTTTACAGTGCCTCCCCTTTTGTGTAGCACACAAGAATAACTATAGGGACTCGTTAAAAAGAACTTTGAAAGAAGATTTTATTTTGTTGTTTATTACAACTCCTCTGCTTTTTGATGGGGAGAAGGCAAATACAAATATGTGCTTAGAGGATGAAACTTCAGAAACCAATACAGGTATCATTAAAGAGGAGGAGGAGGAGAAAGAAGAAAAGGCCCTTAACAGCAGTATGAAAACCAACATCACAAAAGAAAGTTGAAAGAAGCAAATAAGAAAGAAGTTGGGCGTGTTCTGAGATCTTCTTCAATATCTTCTACTGGTTTCGCATACTTTTTTGCTTTTTGATTGAGGTTGCTTTCTCCTCTGTAACAACCATGGAGAAGGCAATACTGTAGTAGCACAACAGGAGCCTCTGATTAGAGAGTCTGTTTCTTTAGCCCTTATACTTGGATATGCTTTTGTTCATAAGCTGTTTTATTAGCTCCCCCCCTTTTAATTCTTATAGATATTGTTGTTTCTTGTGTGCTTTTACTGTATTTTTGGTAAAACTGATTGATAGTGCTGAACCCAAAGTATATAAGATCAGGTGATTGATCATAATTTTATTTTTCCCCTCCCTCCCTTTTTTTTTAATTTATAGCAACCAGTTTCATGATGCTGCCATGAGGTGCATTGTCAGTACTGGTGCTTTGTATTATATGTGGTTGCATGTGCCTTCCTACCTTTTCTCAGATAGGTTTATTTTTTCTTACTGTAAGTTGTTGAAAAGATTCAGGTGACAGCAAAGCTTGGGCCAATGTGCAGACATTGCATTAGGTAGAATAGTTCTTTTGCAAGGTTTTTTTTTTAATCATTTAGAGATTGGATAGAATCAAGTGAGAAAAATGCAATGAAAGAGTGGAGAGTTAGAATCTTCTTTTGTATGGCCCAAATAGTTGACTTTCTTCACTTCCTGGTTCAATGTTGCAAGCAATAGCCTCAAGTTTTTTATATGTTTACTTTAAATGGAAACCAATCTGTTTATATAAAAGAGAAAAAAAATTAAAAAAAAGTTTTTGTTCTGGGATCCATAGAAGAAAAGAGAACTATATGTGTATGTGTCTGCTTAGACATGCACCATCCATACACATGCAGGGGCATGAGTATGTGTGTATAATAAAAACAAGTGTTAGATTTTGGTATAAAAGCAGTTTAAAAATGAGTTTTCCAGTGTATAGGAAATTAAACAAAATGCAAACTGTGAAAAAAATTTTATTGCTTTGTTGATTATTTTTTTAATTTTTTTTTAAAAAACTGGTTCTCATCCTTCCTATCTTTTAATGGGATAAGCAAATCCGTATATATGCAGTACTTGTGCTCTATACAAATAATTGAGTTTGCACATATGAGAAAGGTGCCATGTTATCATAAGAAAAATATAAAGACAACCAACGAGCCAAAATCAGCTTCAGTTTCATGACTTGTGGGATTCACTTGTCATGTTTCCTTCTGCAAAAAACAAACAGGGATGTTTTGATGATGTTGATTTTGCTTTTGGTGTATTGCTTCAGCAAAACAGAGAAAGCATATTTCACCAGGATTTTTTCCCTACATCTCTTTATTATCCCTTGTACTTCATATCTACTAGGCTTTTAACAAGGGCCTTGTTAAGGATAAACATTTATTTCTATATTCCAGAAGTATTCCCATTAATTTCAGTTGCAGCACAAGCATATTGATTTGGATCCCATTAAGCCTTAAAACCATGATTACAGGTAGTTTACTTATAGACAATGAAATACCCTTATTTTCATGAAAGAACACATTCATGTGACTTAATTTTGGAAGAAAGGAACACGTTCCTGACCTCAAAGGCCTGGAATCAAGAAGCTTGAAGCTAAGGACTCTTTGCTCTTTTTTTAATGGATTTTTTTTTAAGTGTCTTAATTTCAGGAAAATAGCAAACAGTGGGAGAAAAGAATTGCCACTTTTAAATTGAAGTGGACTAGATCTACATTGTTAAAAAGAATTGCATTATTGAGATTTTGCAGAACAGTTTTTTCCCAGCAAAAAATAATAATTAGGCAGGTGGATTTAGGGAAAGGGATGACAGAAAGAGAAAAGTTTGCTTTATGTAAAGTTTTCGATGCATTTATTCTAATTTTGTGAAGTTTATTAAGCAACCCTAAAGATTGTATAGTCTGTTTATTGTATGTATGTACATACAGTCTGATACTTAAGATTTCAAGTGGATTCCATAAAACCTTGCTCAGTCTTGTTTAGACTGTTGGATATTGTTTTAGCTTTGTGCAATGGATTCTACCTCTGCATAGGAGAATTTTCAACATTCTTCAACTAGTACTGATTCTGTGATTTAACTTGGTTATGTTTCTTGCACTACAGATTAAAAAAAGAAATATCTTAAATGTGTTTTCTTATTATTAATATTATGTTATAGCAAGCTACATTATTTTTAAAAATTCTTTAAAAATAGAAATTCTTGTCCTAGCTCCTGCCAACCTTGCAGTTTGAAAACATGAAAATGCATATAGATAAATAAATAAATAAATACCACTTCATTGGGAAGGTAACAGTATTTTATGTATCTCAGCATAAAGTCTTGCTGGTCACATGACCATGGAAAATATCTTTTGGATCTGTATCAATTAGTTCTTCCAAGAAAGCAGAACTCTTGAAACTGGCATTGTCTCAAAAGGAACTTTTATTGAGAGTTAATGACAACAGGAAGATAAGGCAGGATCTGAATTTTCCCCACGCGAAACATTGCATTAAAAGTGCCCTTTCAAACCTCTCCTCAATGTCCAACCGGTTGGTTTGATTTAGCCAATTCATAGGTGTTAAATTGTTGTGGGAAACCGGCGATAAGACGCTGTTCTCAAGGCTGTCAGTTCCTCCACGGCTCCACCCCATCCAACTGAAGATAAGGCAGATGGCTGCAGGCACATTCCTCCCTCCTTTCACACCCCAGGAAAGGTACTTCAAAGAGGATAGAATAAAGCAAAGGAAATTATGGGCTCCCCGAACTATCACTCCTCCCTCTTGGCACAAACTTTCCCCCTCCCACCAGAATGGCAGCACTGAAAAAGAAGTGAAATAGAAAGGCCTTGAAAATACATTGAGGGTCTGACATGCCATCCTCCTTAAAATGAGAGCAGGTCCATCTGGAGAAGAGAAAACAATAATAGGAATAAAATAGAAAATATCAATTAGTTTGGTTTGTCAGGATAATGTGCATGAAAACTCTTGAGCAATCTAGGGGCCCTAACGTGCTTCTTATGTACTCATTAATTCTGAGACTGGGGATGGTCTTTGTGGAATAGATACTAATGGGGTAACCAATTCTTGTATGTGTTGAGCTTTCTGCCTATTAAGAGCTCATGGGGGAAAAAAATCATGTCATAAGGTATTGCTCAACAGTAACTTTAATGGCTACAAAAAAACCCCCACATAAAACTATGGTAAGATGTCACAAATCATTGGATAACAGATAACAGAATAAAATTTCCATAGGTTGAAATATGCAGGTTCATATCAAGCTGGCTCTGAGTCCTTCTCCTTCATGGCAAACAAAATTACAATATTTTTGAGTGAATAACTGAAAACATAATCAGACACAGAGAAGCACAGATTCTCCCCATTTCTTTTCTACCTTAGATATTTCTCAACAATCAAAATGGAATAGAGATGGGTAGAGGAAAGGCTGAGGAGTGGGAGAAGGGTTGAATCTCTGAATTTTAAAGTCACGAATTCTTAGGAAAAGTTGCCTGCTGAGGCTCAAAATGTGTACAGAAATTCTACTTTCTTTGTGAGATGATGTCAGCCTTAGCAGGCAGACCAAACATGAAATGCTGCTCAGTAAGCCAATTCTGCTTTGTTGTAAAGCCACATTAACAGAATCTTGCAAATCTGAAAGTTTGATTCTCCTGCTTTATGACCTTTATGACCAGATAATAATTTAGGGAGGGTCCCCCTGAGCCTCTTGCTCCACCCACTAGGCAATTGTGGGCTATGCTCCCAAGGTCATTCCTATATACCATTACAGATGTTCATTCCAGAAAATTATACAATAGGCCTTGTATTTGTGAAGAGTCTGGTGCCACTCTGAATGTACCAATTTTATTAAGGAAATGAAAATAATCTCATTAAAAAGGAAAATAAGAAACAAGGAAAATAACTGAAATAATAAGGAAACAGAAGGAAAATGCCCAAACAATATGCACACACACACAAACACACACACACACACACACACTCACATACACAAAGCTTATTTCAAAGGTCTGTTAGACTTTATAAAAAAGTAGAATTCTACTGCCTTGTATATTTTTAGAAAAAAGGTCCACCTGTTTTCTGGGAAAGGATAACTGCTAATTCATTTTTCATTCTTGCTGATCATTACCAAACACAAATTTACTAGGTATTAAATATTCAGGTTTACTCCCACTGAATGAAGAAGATATAACACTCATATCTGGAACAAATTTATCTTCTTATATTGTATTCTCTGCCTTTCAGTCTTTAACAAGTATTAAAAAGCAGTATTGAACATTGTTTGAATTCTTTTGAGAAAAAAGCAGAGTTTCTGTACAGGCACAGTTCCCATCTTTAGGAAAGACCATTTAGAGCAGTGGTTCTCAACCTTTTTAATGCCGCGACCCCCAACCGGTCATAAGTCGAGGACTAAACCGGTTGTAAGTCGAGGACTAAACCGGTCGTAAGTCAAGGACTACTCAACCGGTCGTAAGTCGAGGTCTTTCCCTGCCCAGGAGCACCGCGCATGCATGGTGCTGCCCCCTGCGCCGGCCAAGCGACTGAGATGGAGCAGGCCGACCACCGGCTGGGCCACCAGCTGGCCCAGCCCAAGGGAGGTAAGGCACCCGCCGGAAAAGGGGGAAAAAATGGTGGACAGACTTGCTTGGCGACCCCCGTGAAATGGTCGATCGACCCCAAATGGGGTCGCGACCCATAGGTTGAGAACCGCTGATTTAGAGAAAAACAGAATTTTATGGCAAGTTGATTTTTTTGGGGCAACCTATTTGTTTACCTTCATCTTTCAATGTTTGACTTTCTGGCAAAAACAAGCTCTGTTAGAATTCCATCCTTCTATCTCTTGACTCCAGAGCTAAAAAACACCAAACAGTTTCTTCACAAAGTTAAGTACCTACCATATGCACTGAACTTGCCTCTTTTTAACAGCACAAATGGAGGTTTTAAATGTATAAAACACTCTTATTTTACGTCTTCCTTTCAATACGTATAAACCGTGCATCATCAACGAATCAGCAAAAATCTATGGAGATTCTTAGTCGTCCAAGTCATGGTTGTCCCAAAGGTGCTTTTTCAAAAGGCAACTGGGCTTTCTTTGTTTTTCCTTGAAAACAGTTTTGAAGACATTTCTTGGATGAGAAGTGAAATGTCTTCAAAGAAAAACAAAGTCCAGTTGCCTTTTGAAATAAACCTTTGGGAAAATCAGCAAAAAGATCATAAGTCGTACTTACAAGAACATGGGATGCTGCTGATAATGTGTCCGTATATACTGTAAATGTGGGCTAGTTCCTGAGCATCTGAAATGCATCCACATGATCATGGCAAATGCTGGTGTTTGGAACTGGATAATAAGTACTTTTAGAGCAGTGGTTCTCAACCTTTTTAATGCCACGACCCCCAACTGGTCGTAAGTCGAGGACTACTCAACCGGTCGTAAGTCGAGGACTACTCAACTGGTGCAGCACCGTTTGCAGAATGGGACTTTTGGCGGGCTCAGCAAGGCAGAGACAGCCTGGACAATTCCTATTGGCTTTTGAAAGCCAATAGAATTAGATTCTATTCAAGAGAGTCTATTCTATTGGCTTTCAAAAGCCAATAGAATAAAAGGGAGTAGGACAGCTAAGGAAAAGGGAAAAAATGGCGGACTGCGTTGTTTGGCGACCCCCGTGAAATGGTCGTTCGATCCCAAATGGGGTCCCGACCCACATGTTGAGAATCACTGTTTTAGAGGTTCCATTGTAACACTGAATGGCTGCTAAGTCACAAGTCAAGCACTGCCGAACTCAGAACCTAGACAAATTAAAACCCTCTCTTTGTTCTTAAAGTTTGGGTTAACCAACATTTGAAGTGTTGGGTCAGGTGATCCAGTTTTTTTAAAAAATTTCAAAATATTTTGATTTAAATTCAGATCACCCATTCTGATCATTCTGGAGATGTCCTGTGTTTCAAGCATCATAAAGTCTGTACTGAGAATTTGAGCTTGAAATACTTCCAGGATAGTTAGAACAACTGGAGCAGAGTATTTCAGGCTCAAATTTGGTGCAGAGTGTTTCAGGCTCAAAATGTTTCAAATCCATAATGTTTTTGCGCATTGCTAATACTGGGCAGGTTAGGTATCATCAAGGTTAGAACCTTTTTTGGGGAAGAAAAGAAGCCATTATGGAAAAGGAAACATGCGGCAACATCCATGAGTTCTGCGTCTCACCGCTTAATCCAAATGGCTTTGGGGAATTGTCTTTCATATCCATTTCAAAGACTTTGACCGATACAGAGACAATATCATCAGGACCTCTGGCAGCTGGTGTTGCTAAATCTTCTTTCCTTGTGATACTCATTTCTCTCACCCAGGCAAAGAAGGCTTGTTCTATTATTTCTTCTCCTCTCAATTTATCTTTCACCGCTGAACTATCCCAGTAATTTTAGGAACCTGGAATGCCCTCAAGAGGGTAAGGAAAGCTGACAATAGCCAGGATAATCCCTGTTGCCTTTTGTCTTTGTGCAGTTGTTAGGGCAGAGGTGAGAGCAACAAATGTCCTTAGCTATGATTTCTAAAAGAAGGTTGGCTCCGCTCTGCAAAGTTGTGTAGCTCTGTTTCATTCCACTCTCTGGCCATCTTTTCAGTGTTTCTCATTTGTTCTCTCTGTTTAGATTTCTGTAGGTTGTGAGAATACAGAGATTTTTGTTACAGATTCAATAACTGGGCAATCACATTTCAGCATGGAGAATTCAGATGCATTCAGTTTTCTCCTCATTGCTCTAAGCTACAATGTGACGATTATAGGTGAGTACATAAGACTACATTATTTATAAGATATATACTTGTGTTTAGCTGTTTAAAGGATTGGTCAGTTAACTTCAACCATTACTTGTTACAATGAAGTTGTCTGAAGGGCAGGGTCTTAATAAGTCATGCATGATAGCTTGTGTTAAACTTGGGTTAACCTAACAGGAATGGTGCAGAATAATGATTGAAATAGCATGGGCTTGATAATATCAATTTTAGAGCTGACTCAAACTTTCTCTTGGAGATGTTCACACATATTTGATATTTTCATACCAAACTCTTATAAGAAATCTGCTGCCCTATTATTAACAATCCCTCCCATTTTTATTCTTCCTTTGTAGGAAAGATTTGGTTAGCAACTGTGATCTTCTTGAGATTTATGGTGATATTCTTAGCAGCCTATCCTCTCTATCAAGATGAGCAAGAACGCTTTATCTGCAACACATTGCAACCAGGATGCTCCAATGTGTGTTATGATCTCTTTGCTCCAATATCACACTTTCGTTTCTGGCTGATTCAGACTTTGTTTGTCCTCCTTCCTTATGTTGTTTTTGGTATCTGTGTATTGCACAGTATGGTCAGGCATGTTGTAAAGGCCTCTTCCTCCCCTTATTCTCCGTTCAAAGAAAGGAAGACCTTAACTGGTTGCAAAATTACAAAGGACTTCAAAAGTACAGCAAGAAAGAATAAAATTGGCAGGAGAAATGAAACGGCTGTCCTGGATTTTTCCAGGGCTTACATGATTCATCTTATTCTGAGAATATTGATAGAGTCTGGCTTTGGAACTGGTCATTACTATCTCTTTGGATTTTTTGTTCCGAAGCATTTTTCATGTGACCGCTTTCCTTGCACAAGTTTTGTTGATTGCTACATCTCAAGGCCAACTGAAAAATCCATCATGATGCTTTTTATTTGGGGACTTGGTGGCTTCTCTTTTCTTCTTAGTCTTGTTGATCTAATCTTTGCTTTGCGAACCAATGGTGTAAGAAATCATAGAAATAAGCTTCTGTTGCAAAAGTTCAACTCAGAAGAGGAAGGTAGTCTTGACCAGCAGCAAGATGACAATATTGCAGGCACTATTCATCATGGAAGCATGGCCATCCCTGATGATGGTGGAAAATGCTTGCTTGCTTGTGAGGCTACAGAGGACTGTCCTTTTCCAGCTACCATGACCCTTCAGCAGACAATTGGCTGTCATCTCAACTGCAATCATAATAAGTTATATATTGAATCTGCCAATCAAGATCTGCTTTTCAATGAAGCTAAACCACAGGAGAGCCCATCTGAGCAATCAAGAAGTGAGCACCAGTCCTACTTTGCCAAAGAACCCTTGGCTTTTAAATCCCAAGAGGTATGCCATCATAGGTCTCATTCATTTGCAAGTTATGACAAGCCCTCAGATCATTATTCTACTCTGAAGAGAAAGACCTCTGATATTCCGTCTGTCTGTGATAGTTCTCCGTGCTCAAAATCCAAAAAATCTGAATGGGTATAGAACGCCAGGAACCAATACAGTAGTTAAAAAAAAAAATCTCACGGATCACAAAATTAAAAGTGTCATCATTACACTTACATTATAATTAAGTGGAATTCTTTAGTTGAAAGAAGAGCTTTTAAAGAGTGTACTTTCATATTAAATGAGCTTTTGGAATGGGGTAAAACAATTACTCTCAGAAACTTGTAGAGATTCTGAGTGACACCAGGGTCACTATTTCTGTTGTTAGTATTTATCAAATGCTATAGAATTTAAGCGGTACATTTCCTCCTCATTATTGGATGAGAAACTGCTTAAATTCATTGCTTTAAAGATGGAAAATAATAGGGTAAAAAAAGAAAATATTGGTGTTCACTTTTGTATCATGGTATGTGTGACTGCTGCAATCATAATCTCACCTTTTATGATATTACTGTCCTGTCATCATGATCTTTGTATGAAGAAAAGGTCCTAGTTGCAACCCTCACTGAAAATACAACACTAAACTACCACTGAAAATCCTGTTCTGTGTGTTCTCACCTTGTAGCGTTATAAATGGGGGGGAGCTCTCTATTTATTGTACTATCCATATATAATCATGGAATAGTTTGCCTTGTTGCATACCAAATCTCCATTTTGAATCCAGAAGATCTGTATGCTAATAGCAGGGTGAAAATTTGGAGAGGATACTGGTCTTCATATTGTATAATTGAGCACACATCTATAATTGAGCACACATCTTTATTTGGTACCTGAAAGAAAGCTTTTTGCAACTGTTGATTTCCAAAAGCTAATTTATCATTCCACAATGTTTACATTTTACATGAAATGTTTTATCTGAGATATTCTCTATATCAGTGTTTCTCATCCTTGGCAATTTTAAGATGCCTGGAATCCAGACATCTGAAAATTGTCAAGATTGACAATCACTGATCTAGAGGTATTAGCCTTCAATTCTAAGCCAAAAGTTACAAAGTATGGGGAGAACAGCAGGATGTGGAAGCTAGTCTAACCCTTAAAATATCATAATCCAAAAATTGAGCCAGACATCTTAAAATCTTCAGTGCTTTATAATATTTTCTATCTTTGGCCTTGAAACAGAAATGACTCAAATGTTTGCAAAATAACAAATAAGTGCAGGCTTAATTATATTGCAAAATGTATTGAAAACAATCTATTTTTTGTTGTTGTTCTCTTTTCAGTTCTGCTACTGAGACATAGCTTTGGGCAATACAGATCCAAT
The DNA here is from genome assembly GCF_016545835.1 of Crotalus tigris. NCBI lineage: Eukaryota > Metazoa > Chordata > Lepidosauria > Squamata > Viperidae > Crotalus > Crotalus tigris. Next base: position 513,091 of record NW_024096582.1, read on the forward strand.
TTAATAATGAAACATTTGCTCAGGTGTTCATTGGATGGCATATATAGGGCTTTCTCATTTGTTTCATAGTCATTAGTCAAAAGACATGGAGGATGGAAAGTCTCCTTCTATTATTAAGTTCTTGTATGTACATATTGATGCATTTATCTTAATATGTGGACCGGAGGAGAGAGAGAGTCCCCGACTTACATCCAGTCATGTAGTGCCATTTGAAGTTACAGCAGCACTGAAAAAAAAAAAAAAACCAACTTACAAACAGTCCTTGCAGTTATGAGCATTACAGCATCCTCAGAGTCACATTAAGATTCAGGCACTTGTCAACCAGCATGTATGGTTGGGATGATGGTTGCAGCATCCCATGGCCACATGATTGCCATCTGCAACTTTCCCAGCCAGCTTCTGCAAGCAAAGTCAATGAGGGAAGCAGATTTGCTTAACAATCACTTAATGACTATGGCAGAAAAGATCATACAGGTGGGCACAACTCCCAAAACAACTGCTTTGCTTGGCAATGGAAATTCTTGTCTCAGTTGTGGTTGTAAGTTGAGGACTACCTATACCACAGATTTTACAATCCTCAGGAATTGTAAATGTCCTCCATTAAAGAAGGGGGGTCAACCCAAAGAAAAAAATAGGATCTAAATGCAGACTTGATTTCTATATTTTCCCATATAATTCTGTGATAATTATTTGTTTTTCCCTTTCAAGCAAAGATTATTCAAGTGATATATAATGTACCAGGAAAAGAATTTGCACCCTTTTTAATTTAATTTATAATTTAATTTAATTTAAAATTTAATTCCTAACCCTAAAAGCCTATTTCTAAAATGGAAAATATTGTTAAATTCTACTTTCCCAGAACACACAAAGTACAAACAAAGTGTGTTTAGTGTGATGGCAAAGAATGACTCTTTTTAACCACTTGTCTTGTTCAAAAGCAGGATTTTAAAACCTTTCTAGTCACATTTGTAGAAAGATTGGGGAAATATATGTTGTATATGTTGGTTCTGCCTATGGAATATGCATGGTCTATGCTGTGTGGAATTTTGCTTAATGGTTGAGACGTCATTGCAAGCATGCTAGTTTGAATACTTTCTTCAGCAGTGGCACATTTATTTGCAGAATAAAAAATTGCATTAACGATGTGATCATTATTTTTTAGAAGTGTTTGGCTTATGCTTATATTTGTTCATCATCTTTCATTAGCGATTAAAGTCTGAGTGGCTAATTTTGTTGTTGCTGTTAATTGCGAAGTCGTGTCTGACCCATCGCGACCCCATGGACAATGTTCCTCCAGGTCTTCCTGTCCTCTACCATCTTCTGGAGTCCATTTAAGTTCACACCTACTGCTTCAGTGACTCCATCCGGCCATCTCATTCTCTGTCGTCCCCTTCTTCTATTGCCCTCAATCTTTCCCAGCATTAGGCCCTTCTCCAGTGAGTTCTTCCTTCTCATCAGGTGGCCAAAGTATTTGAGTTTCAACTTCAGGATCTGGCCTTCTAAAGAGCAGTCAGGGTTGATCTCCTCTAGGACTGACCGGTTTGAACGCCTTGCAGTCCAAGGGACTCGCAGGAGTCTTCTCCAGCACCATAGTTCAAAGGCCTCAATTCTTTGGCGCTCAGCCTTTCTTATGGTCCAACTTTCACAGCCATACATTGCAACTGGGAAAACCATGGCCTGGACTATACGCACTTTTGTTGGCAGGGTGATGTCTCTGCTTTTTAGAATGCTGTCTAGATTTGCCATAGCTTTCCTCCCCAGGAGCAAGCGTCTTTTAATTTCTTGGCTGCAGTCCCCATCTGAGGTGATCTTGGAGCCCAGAAAAATAAAATCTGTCACTACCACCATTTCTTCCCCATCTATTTGCCAGGAATTGAGAGGGCCAGATGCCATGATTTTGGTTTTCTTAATGTTGAGTTTCAAGCCAAGTTTTGCACTCTCCTTCTTCATCTGCATCAAGAGGCTCTTTAGTTCCTCTTCACTTTCTGCCATTAGAGTGGTATCGTCTGCATATCTTAGGTTGTTGATATTTCTCCCGGCAATCTTAATTCCAACTTTTGATTCATCTAGCCCTGCCTTTCTCATGATGTGCTCTGCATATAAATTAAATAGGCAGGGCGACAATATACAGCCTTGCCGGACTCCTTTTCCAATTTTGAACCAATCAGTGGTTCCAGTTCTCACTGTTGCTTCTTGGCCCGCATATAGGTTTCTCAAGAGACAAATGAGATGGTCTGGTACTCCCATCTCTTTAAGAACTTGCCACAATTTGTTGTGATCCACACAATCAAAGGCTTTTGCATAGTCAATGAAGCAGAAGTAAATGTTTTTCTGGAACTCCCTAGCTTTCTCCATGATCCAGCGTATGTTGGCAATTTGATCTCTAGTTCCTCTGCCTCTTCGAAATCCTGCCTGTACTTCTGGTAGTTCTCGATCCACATACTGCTGGAGTCTAGCTTGTAGGATTTTAAGCATAACTTTACTAGCATGTGAAATGAGTGCAATGGTGCGATAGTTTGAACATTCTTTGGCATTGCCTTTCTTTGGAATTGGAATGTAAACTGATCATTTCCAATCCTGTGGCCACTGTTGAGTTTTCCAAATTTGCTTGCAAATTGAGTGTAGCACTTTTACTGCATTGTCTTTTAAGATTTTGAATAGCTCAGCTGGAATACTGTCACCTCCACTAGCTTTGTTGTTGCTCAGATTTTCTTAGGCCCATTTCACTTCACATTCTAGGACAGTGGTTCTCAACCTTTTTAATGCCACGACCCCCAACCGGTCATAAGTCGAGGACTACTCAACCGGTCGTAAGTCGAGGACTACTCAACTGGTGCAGCACCGTTTGCAGAATGGGACTTTTGGTGGGCTCAGCAGGGCAGAGACAGCCTGGACAATTCCTATTGGCTTTTGAAAGCCAATAGAATTAGACTCTATTCAAGAGAGTCTATTCTATTGGCTTTCAAAAGCCAATAGAATAAAAGGGAGTAGCACAGCTAAGGAAAAGGGGAAAAAAATGGCGGACTGCGTTGTTTGGCGACCCCCGTGAAATGGTCGTTCGACCCCAAATGGGGTCCCGACCCACAGGTTGAGAACCACTGTTCTAGGATGTCTGGTTCGAGGTCAGTGACCATCTCATTGTGGTTATCTGGGACGTTAAGCTCATTCTTGTATAGTTCTTCTGTGTAGTTTTGCCATCTCTTCTTAATCTCTTCTGCCTCTGTTAGGTCCCTGCCATTTTGGTCCTTTATCATGCCCATCTTTGCATGAAACGTTCCCTTCATATCTCCAATTTTCTTGAAGAGATCTCTGGTCTTCCCTATTCTGTTGTTTTCTTCTATTTCTTTGCACTGTTCATTTAAGAAGGCATTCTTATCTCTTCTAGCTATTCTCTGGAATTCTGCATTCAATTGGGTGTATCTTTCTCTTTCTCCTTTGCCTTTCGCTTCCCTTCTTTCCTCAGCTATTTGCAAAGCTTCCTCAGACAGCCATTTTGCTTTCTTGCATTTCTTTTTCTTTGGGATGGTTTTAGTTGCTACCTCTTGTACAATGTTGCGAACTTCCATCCATAGTTCTTCAGGCACTCTGTCTATCAGATCTAATTCCATAAATCTATTTGTCACCTCTACTGTATATTCATCAGGGATATGATTTAGTTCATACCTGAGTGGCCTAGTGCTTTTCCCTACTTTTTTCAATTTAAGCCTAAATTTTGCAACGAGAAGCTCATGATCTGAGCCACAGTCAGCTCCTGGTCTTGTTTTTACTGACTATATAGAGCTTCTCCATCTTTGGCTGCAGAGCACATAGTCAATCTGATTTCTATGTTGACCGTCTGGTGATGTCCATGTGTAGAGCCGTCTCTTGGGTTGTTGGAAAAGAGTGTTTGTTATGACCATCGTATTCTCTTGACAAAATTCTATTAGCCTGTGCCCTGCTTCATTTTGTACTCCAAGGCCAAACTTGCCTGTTATTCCGGTTATCTTTTGGCTTCCTACCTTAGCATTCCAATCCCCCATGATGATAAGGACATCATTTTTTGGTGTTAATTCTATAAGGTGCTGTAGGGCTTCATAGAACCGGTCAATTTCATCCTCTTCAGCACCAGTGGTTGGGGCATAGATTTGGACTACTGTGATATTGAATGGTTTGCCTTGGATTCGAATTGAGATCATTCTGTCATTTTGGGGATTGTATCCCAGTATTGCTTTTCCTATTCTTTTATTGACTATGAAGGCTACTCCATTTCTTCTGAGGGATTCTTGCCCACAGTAGTATACCTGATGGTCATCTGAGTTAAATTCACCCATTCCTGTCCATTTTAGTTCGCTGATTCCTAAGATGTCGATGTTCAGTCTTGTCATCTCTTTTTTGACTACGTCTAGCTTGCCTTGATTCATGGATCTTACATTCCAGGTTCCTATGGAGAAAAAATCTTTACAGCATCGGACTTTCCTTTCACCACCAGATATATCCACAGCTGAGCGTCCTTTTGGCTTTGGCCCAGTCGCTTCATTCTTTCTGGTGCTACTAGTACTAGCCCTCTGCTCTTCCCCAGTAGCATATTGGACTCATCTTCCAGCATCGTATCTTTTTGCCTTTTAGTACTGTCCATGGGGTTTTCATGGCAAAGATACTGGAGTGGTTCTCCATTTCCTTCTCCAGTGGACCACATTTTGTCAGAACTCTCTGCTATGACCTGTCCATCTTGGGTGGCCCTGCACGGCATAGCTTATAGCTTCATTGAGTTACGCAAGCCCCTTCGCCACGACAAGGCAGTAATCCATAAAGGGGGAGTGGCTAATATACAGCAAGAAATAGTTTCTTTTTTTAGATATATCTTGTCAATAGTTCTGATTCATTTGAGGTGATGGAATATTAAAAATACGCATAATTCACAGATTTTGCAGTTTGATAGAGGAGAATATTTGTAGTTCAGTGTTGAAATTGATGATGGGTAACAAACTGTCTGCAAGAAAATAACCAAACTCAGCACAAAGGATCCTTCATTTTGCAGTTCTCATGGGATATAGGAAAAAAGTAGAGTTTCCAGGAATTCAGCTTGCAGTGAACAATTTTTCACCAAAAGAAACTTCTGTATTATAACTGTGTCATGTTTCAGTGTGCTCATTATGAGATCCTTGTGTAGTATGTGTGTGTGTGTACATGTGTAATTTCATGAAGGATTTTAAAAATCTTTATTAAATAATATTAATATTATTAATATTAAAAATCTAATACAAGCCAAAAAAAGAAGAATAGACAGAAAGGTGCAAAGGAGAAGAAAAAAATCCCAGAAAATAAAAAGGGAAAAGAAAGAAAAGAAACTTGAGTGTTGGAAAAGACGAGAGAATACTATATTATGGGTAACCAGAAAATGAATTATTGAACAAACCGAACCAAACTTCTCACTTGAGGCACAAATGAAGAGGTTCAAACCCTAATATTTTTGTGGGATCCTTAATGCTCACTGAGCTTGGTTGTTCTAGACCAGTGATGGCGAACCTTTTAGAGACCAAGTGCCCAAACCGCAATCCAAAACCCACTTATTTATTGCAAAGTACTAGGGCTGCATCAGCATTGTGGTGCCCTTGGGAAGGGGCAGGGAGGCGCCTCTGAGTTCCGCCTCTGGCATGCAAAACCCGGGGGGCGCAAAAATGGACCACCATGCTGCAAGGCACAAAAACGGGGCAGGGCTAGTGAATATCACACAGGCACTAGCCCTGTCCCATTTGCAGTACGTGCGTGCTCATGACCCCATGTGCACATGGATGCATGTAAAATGCTAGTTGGCCACTTTGCCTCCATTGTGCTGGGTAGGGCTCCTGCTCTGGACAGTGGTGGCGGCCTGATGGACCTGCTGCTGCTGGTGGTGGTGTGCGTGCCAACAGAGAGGGCTCTGAGTGCCGCCTCTGGCACACGTGCCATAGGTTCACCACCACTGTTCTAAACGTTTCATTACCAAACTAGGTAATTTTATCAGTGCAGTGATATTACTTAGTTTAATAATATGAAATATCTGCAAGAAAACAACTAAAGCTCAGGAAACACTAAGGACCCTGCAGTTCAACTCTGAGTTATAAATATTCTCTTCTATCTAATATTTTTGGATGCATTATATGAAGATGCAATTCCCATGAGAGGATGATAATGCTGGGAAGAAGGAAGGAAGGAGAAGAGGGCAACAAGGAGCAGAGTGGATGACTTGATTACAACTTCAATGAATGTACCACTGCTAAAAGGCTAAGCTGAGGACAAATCATTATGGAGAAAGACTATGCCATTACTAAAGAATTGACATTGATTTGATGTCACATAACCAAACAATTGCACATTCTCACATTTATGAATACATAATTTTTCAGAAATATAAGAAAGCTTACTTTCAGGGCATCCACTGGGTAAAAAAAGGAGGGCTGCAACCATCTTTTCATTAAAAGTCATTAAAACCTGTGTGAAGTAAAAATTCAGTGAATACTGAATGAATAAATAAGATGTCCTTTATGTGTGATGTACATAACATCTTCAATTATTTTGATCCTCCCAATGAATACCCCCTTTTTACTGCAGGATAACATGGAGAATTTTGTGAGTTAATGTTTACACATCTTAAAGTTTGAGTAACCTATTAACTATTGCATGTCCTTGTTAGTGTCATAATAACCCTTGGGTAGCCACTTCAGCATGTGCTAGAATGAAAATTTATATGCTACCCATCTCACAACTGAGTAACTCTTAATATCATTCAAATGAAATGCCATTAGTGTCCTTTTCTTCTATTTCAGAAGAATATATTCACTGGGGATGAAAAGAGAATGGCCGGAAAAAGCAGCTTATGGGGAAAGTACTAAATTGCTATAGTATTTTCTCTTAAATGGCTGCTTCTCAACTTTATACCATCTTCTTTAAAAACACTTCTGACTAAATAAAAGCAGACATCTGTTTTTTGTAATGACTTGATGTCTTACATTTGGTTGTCCTTCGACTGCCTCACCAAAGATCCAAGACATTTGTTTACTTCTATTAACTGAAAAATAATTTCCTTTTACCATTTTATAGCCTGGATTGATTTGCTGCCAAATCTTTTATGCAAAGAATCAAACTACTGCTACTAAAAACTAAGCTTTTCTCTTAAATATAAAAGTTGACTGGAAGAAGAACACAAGAGATTTTTCAATTCTCATATTTTAGATGCCAACCCAGAATATTTGTTTAATTGAATGGATAAAGTTAACGTGCAGCTCCACCAAATTCTAAAAGGTGGTCTTTCATATTTTCTCAGTCTTATCATTCAGACTTATTCCACGCTATGGAAGTTCCTGCAAACACTGTCTTTCCAAGTGTTCCCTTAATTTCCTGGTCTATTAGAGTTCTAATACAGATTTATATTTCCTAAACGAAAATATTTCTATAGATTCTATCATTTTATTTTCTTATCTGGCCAAATTTTGTTTTCACTTGCTTTTCAATATATTTTTTCTTGGTTTCCTTATTGGAATATGAGGTGCTAGAGTACATTTAGCTTTTATTTTTTTGTTACAAACATGATTATTTTAGGGAAATTTATAGAAATAGGTATCTTAACTTTCAGTTAAGATTTGTTTAATCCTAGGAACTACATCATAGAATTTTGTCACTTTCCCTAACTCCATTAATATAGTAACACTTTCTGATAAAAAAATATGATTGATATTGAACATTGGTTATTGTTTATTTGAAGGAACAGGATTTTTTTTATCTTTTACCCAGAATTATTTAATGTACTTCTTACTAAACTGATAGAGAATGAAAGATCACAAATTCCTTATGCCATTCTAGTAACACTTTTGTTAAAATCATAATTTAAACAATGTAAGTGACACGTGAATATATAAAGGCTATTTTGTGAAGTTACTTGCTAGGTATTTTCCAGTGTAAATCATTACTTCTTTAAAAAAAATTATCCAGGATCTCTGCAGTGGCTCCTTTCCTGTGGATCATCATCCCTATGGAGATAAGATTAGTTTCCACCTTGGTACCCTTTTAAAAAAACCTGATGGTTTTGCTAGTGGGCTGGTGGACCCAAAGTAATTCAAAGCCCATCAAATAGTTTGTTTGACTGTTGTTGCCAGGTATGTATAGGTTTAACTGGGTTTTATATTTGGGGTTTTATTTCTGTAAGCCTCACGGAGTCTCCATGAGTGAGTTGGGTGGACAGATAAATTTTCTAAATAAGTAATTCATGATCATCATCTTGATCATAATCACCTTTGGTTTCTCTATTGCTAAAGTACTTTTACAGATCACTGCACTATTCCATTTGGGGTAAATATTGCTGTATACTTATTCCTGCTTAGTACATTTACTATTATATTTATACTGATCTAAATGCAATGTTAATGTTGATCATCTTGGGTAATTCTAGGATGGTGGCTGGTGAAAAGAATGCCCTTACTAAATTTCTGGCTTTATGTTCAATTTGACAAATGATTAAGAAATTGAAATGAAACTCTTGCCAAAGTTCTCAAGGAAACTCTACTAATTACTCATATCTGAATATGTTTTAAATCAGTTTTCAGGAGCACCTCTGAACTGTGGAACAGCTTCCAAGCTATGCTCATCTAATGCCATCTTTATATAGTCAGTTCCTTTTGAAGATCTCTTTATCATGGCTAATTATGTGCAAAATGAAAGTGTTTAATATTTCATTTTTCTTTAGAATCAGCAGGTCTGAGTCTTCCATTGATGGCTTAAGTACAAGGCAGAACAGGAAGTGAGCATCTTAAAGAACTAAGGTGAATTTGATAGAATAAAAAGAAGGAAAAAGCCACAGCATTTGTAGTGTATAAAGAATTTTCAAATAGAACTAGCTGCTTCCAAACCCTTCTAATTTTTATTACAGAATGAATTACAATATTAAGAATTCTACATAATGTAATTCAGTTAATTTCAGTCAGATGAAAACTGAGCAGACAATGAAGGTTTTAGCATCTTCTTTACTGTGAAAAGCAGCTCAGCTTTTCTAAATAACTATCTTTTCTTGTGCGTCTTAGGTCTCATTTATACAATCTTTTTGATCCACTTTGTGACTGCGTGAGGTCATGCCCTCATAATGGAGCCACCATCACTTGGCTAGCTTACTGATGAGGCAGACAGAAACTGGATAATGGTGGACCAGCAAAAAGTTTGTTTTTTCTACAGAAGAGCAGTAGAAAAGACCCATTTCATCTAACGTGGTCAAAAAATCTTCAAAGGGTTAGCAACTTGGTGGATTCTAATTTGTTCTAACTTGTTCTATGTTTTGTTGATTGCTGTGCTCCATGCCTCTGCAGCTATATACTCCTTTGTTGTATGTGTATGTTTTAGTCAAGGAAATATCAACCTTGCGGAAAATCAAATGCAGATCTTCCATGAAGTTGTTATTCCCATCTCCATCCAAATTGTAAAAAAACCCCAAAATTTGGTGGAATTGGCACCAAGCATGGAGTGCTTGCCTAGGACCCCCTTCAATGGAAGGAAAGCACAATGATGAGACTTTATTGCTGAATCCTTTCTAACCATAGGCAAGTTATTTTCTTTGCCTGTGGCATGCTACTATATAAGTAAATCTATGGGATTCCCAGTTATTGAACTGAAAAACGGATCCTGTTAAAATGAATTATCAATGGAATGTTCATGCAATGATCCCAGTGATCTTGAGAGAAAACATTTTAATTTCCCTGAGTGCTTCAGAGTAGCCTTCACCAACAAGGTGCCCATATCTGTTAGACGTCAGTTCATGGAAGTGATAGGAATGGAAGGTTAATATTGCTGGAGGACATCAAGTAGATTCAGGCTGACCCAGAACGGTCATGTTGGTGTCCTTGGAACAATATAAAAATTAACAAGGCAGGCAAAGTGTCAAGAGTAGGGCTTCTGAAACCACTCATGCTGTTTCCCCTTATATTATGGGCACAAATACCCAGTGGTCGGATTCAAATATGTGAACAACTGGTTCTCTGTGTGGATGCTGCTTCTGGAAGTCCATTCTGGGCCTGAGTAACAACAACAAAAAAAAAAGCTACCGATTCTGCTGAAGTGGTGTGAACTGGCTGAATCCCACCACTGCAAATACCCCACTGAGAATTTCTATATATGTGTATGTTAGGTAACATAGGAGCAATCTTTTGTAGATTGTATTAGCAGGAGAAAGAAGAGAGTTTAGAACAAAGCCATAAGTAACATTCTGAACCACTTCTCCGTAAGGATATATTGGGGAAAATTTTCCCAGATTTTGTCTTTCTGCTGCCACTGTTAGATCCATACCATTTTCAAACCTGATCTTTCTCATTTTGATTTATTATTGGACTTTTTCTTAGCACACACAAGCACCAAATTGTTTCCTGTAGGGTTTTTAGATAAGTCATTATGCTGCTGGACATATATCAGGTTAAATATTAGAAAAAGCCCATTAATCAGGCCTCTTAGTTGAACCAGGCAGGATGTTCACTAAAAGGACAATTCATAAGCCATCCTCGTGGCATTTACTGTAGGTGAGATATTCATTATTTCCTAGAAGAATTGATGTCTCTGAAAATGCCCCTCTCTGAGTCCTTACATAATGGGTAATAAACTTGGTATGTCATGTGACATACCACAACGTTTTTTGCCTTTGTGGGGCTGGGGTGTTGCATAGCCTGCATGTGACGCATCCAACCCATGGGCCGCCAGTTGACATTTCTGCTCTACAGGTTCCTAAAGGGTATTCAGATGGGAGACATAGTTCTAAAAATATGTTAGGAATACATACTCTGTCAGAAGGCACCTCATCTTTGTTACCTCCACATGCAGAACTTGGATAAGATGTGAGTCCACTGAACTCAGAAAAAGATTTTTTTTAAAAAAAAAAAAACAAATTCTGCACAGGGAGAGGGACACACACTTTGGGATGGGATGCCCTCATGTGGGTGTTCCTCCTGAACAAATTGGCTCTTGGATAAGAAGGGATCCAAACTATCTACGTTGCAAATAAAATTTTCCATCAAATATGTAACCATACGGTACTTGATTTCATTGCCATTCATTTGTTTTCTATTGTTCTTCCTGTGGTTTGATGGAAAGGTATAGTCTTAATGTTTTGTTACTGACTATAGAATGGACCTCTTGGAGAAAGCTTGAGCAGAAAAAATAAATGGCTTGCAACAAAAAAAATAAATTCCCTTTCCTTAGCAAAATGCCTCCCCTATATCAAATTGGATCACCTCGAAATAATGATTATCTGGTTTAATAAAATGTGTTCCTATACAGCGTGTTTTTTTTTGTCTCTGATACTGTGACAGATAACTGTGACATCTGTTTCCTTGCATAGTGGGAGGAGACAATTCGTTTTCAATGTTTTTAGGCTGGACGATTTGTTGCTGAGCTTATTCTTCTGAAAGAGAGAGAAAGAGAAAGACGTACCAGGAAGAGGCTCATCCTGAAAACTAAAAGAAAGGTGAGCAGATAGATAAATGTAAAGCATCTCTGGTTGACCTGTTGTATACAAGTCTGGACTTGCTTCATTTAGGAGGAGAAATTTCTACTAGTAAGTAATATGACTACTGAATATTTAACTTTTATTTTGTTCTTCAATTTCATCTTTGTTTTTGCAGAAGTTTAATTACGGATACGCCTTCAATCTATGTTGTTCGCTTGATTTTCAGATTTTAATCAATTCTGCTCCCTGCAAACAAGAGTTATATTTCCAAAGAAGTCTCATTTCTCTGCCAATTTTGCTTATCTTATTTCATTATTCCTCTTAGAATACAGCTTTAGATTTTTCTTTTTAACGGTTCTTCTCCCTTTTCCCACTTAGATTGCTGCATTTCATTCTTCCTATAGAAAAAAGAGATCCAAGAAATGAGTTCAACTATGAAATACTGGAATGCATTTGGCTTTTTCTTCATTGTTCTCAATTATAATATGACAATTGTAGGTAAGTATTTAGAAATTTGCATCTTATATTGGGTTTTAATTGTTCTCATTCTGGAAAACTTTATTCAACGTTCTGAGGAAGGAGCTGATTTGAAAACCAGACAAACCACCCTGAAATGAAATTTCTAGGAACAAAACCAATCAGGCGTTACACAAATTTATTCAAAAATGGGCTCATAAATGATGGTGTGGAAGTGAAGCTACAAAAAGTTTTGAGCCAAACTTTTATAGCAAAAGAAAATGGGTGAATTGCTCTTGCAGGACAGACTAATATTATTTTGTTATGTAATAATTAGACACAATTACTTAACAAACGAATATGATCAGAATGCTTCCTAAGGTAACTTAATCATCAACCATTTTTTCCTGAAATAGTATATAATTAATAGATTTAGTGTTGGCAAGAGCAATGGAAGAAAAAAATTGGAAGACATCAAGCAAAAGGAGGACACATCCATTTTTGTGTCCTTCTCCAGCAGGGATAGTCTTAAAATCAAGCATTGTCCAGCTGTGCTCTGAGGACAGCCAACCCCCCAGCCAATCAGAGCACAGCCAAGCCCCTAACTAATCAGAACACACCTCCACCCAATCAGAACACAGCCAAGCTCCCACCCAATCAGTTCATACCCCCACTGGCAGTTAAAAGGAAGAAACAGCTAAGACCACACATTGCTGCTCGAAGCACGAAGCTGAAAACACCAGCCTGAAGATGACGAATGGGACTTCGTCGAAACGTCGCCAAGACACTTCCAATTTTATGCGGGAGAAAACCCGAACAACCAAAGACCTACATATGTATATATATATACATATACATACATGTATATATGTGTGTTATGTGTGTGTGGTGTGTGTGTGTGTGTGTGTGTGTGTGTGTGTGTGTGTGTGTGTCTGAGGTTTTCGCGGGTATTTGTATGTAGTCTTTGGTTGTTCCCCACGTAAAATTGGAAGTGTCTTGGCCAAGACACTTCCAATTTTACGTGGGAGAAAACCCGAACAACCAAAGACCTACATATATATATATATTATATATATATATATATATATATATATACATATATATATATATATATACACATACATACATACATACATACATACATACATACATACATACATACACACACACAGAGAGAGATAAATGTACTGATATATGAGATATAAATGAGTGAGGATAATCAGATACTGATATATGAGATATAAATGAGTGAGGATAACTAGATTTATAAACGATTTGAAAACCAAATCCTACAGAAAAGTAGCTGAAGCCAGTTGAACATGTTCCGTTAGAAAACAGAACAGTAAGTGAAAATATAATATAGCAATCTTTGAAGATTAATTCAGAAGAAATGTACATATTGTCACTCTGATAAACAGGACTAGAACACTAGGTGGAAATGGCAATGAATTTGAGTGCAGCTAAATGTTAAAAGAAATTCCCTAATAATGTAAGGTTATCTCAGAAGGGTGTGCTTTATTTTCTTGATGGTATTTGAAAGTGCTAGGAAGCTATTTGTCATATTATATCCAACACCTAATATGTGGAGAGCCCCACAAGCTGTTTAGCAAGCTAGCCATTTTATTTAAAAGATTTGAAAACAGGACTAGATGTATGTATTAAAGATCAAGTTATTTACTGTAATAATTTTATAGATGTGTATTCCCAAGTGGCCCAAATTTTAATAAAGGCTCGAGTATAATGTTATGCAGTGTGAAAAAGAAAATCATATTTATGAGCACCCTTTGAAATTTGACTATTTCTACAGCTTACCAAGGCAATGGATGAGCAGTGTATGTAATCTTCCTATACATAGGACTAAAGTGTGATTACTGTTAGAAACTATTCTCAACCAGGGTAGTCAATATCCGGGTTTTAGTGACTGATCGGACTTTTTGATTGATCTCATCTCACTCTTCTTCTTTTCCAGGAAAGATTTGGCTAATCTACATGATCCTGATGAGACTGTTAGTGATCTTGTTTGGGGCATACCCTGTCTATGAAGATGAATTGGCAGCTCTCGTCTGCGATAGTGAACAGCCAGGATGCTCAAGCATGTGCTATGATGCTTTTATAACAGTCTCTCAAGTTCGGTTCTGGTTCTTTGAATTTGTGTCTGTCCTGATCCCTATTGCAGTGTTTGTTATCTGTATCTTGCATAGTATGGTGAGGCAAGTTGTGAAGATCTATTCTATCCCTTGCACTTATTGCAAACAAACCAAAATATCCACTATCTTCAGAGGTGCAGAAACAATCTTCAACGATGCAGAAAAGAGCAGAATCACTTGTGCGGCCCATGAATTGGCAATTCCTGATTTCTCACATGGATATGCAATTCACCTCTTTGTGAGGCTAATGATAGAAGTTGGTTTCAGAATTAGCAGTTATTGTTTGTTTGGTTTCTTTGTTCAGAAATTCTACAGTTGTACTGAGGAACCTTGCTCAGGTAAAATAACCTGCTTTATCCCCAGGTCAACTGAAAAGTCTGCTATGATTATCTTACTGTGGGTTGTCAGTGGCTTCTCCTTAGTTCTTGGCCTTGTTGACTTGTTTGTGGCTATAAATATTTGCAGAAATAAGCGGCGTGGAACCAGCACAGCGGAGATATGCAGGAACCGCCTGCACCAAGAAGCGGGACCAAGCAGAGATTTGTTCAATCTGAGAAGCGTTGTTGTCACTGAGGATTGTAGCAATCTTCCCCAGAAAAGCTACAAAAAGGAACGACACCCTGCAAAAGATCTCGGTTGTTGAAAGTATTCCTAAGTCTGCATTGAGCTGAGAGAAATACATGCATGTATTATCCTTTCATTTACAAGCCATATAACTTTTTGAACCATTTAACGTTTGCATATTTGAAAAGGACCTAACCCTAACCTTTTCTTCTCTTACACAGTGTTCTTCAACCTAGGCAACTTAAAGAAATGTAAACTTTACATTTCTCCAGCCAGGCACCCTTCCCCTTCAGACTATTAAAAATAAAAAATAAAGATTGCCCCATCCAGTATAGGTAACTGATTTTTGGAAAAGCTCACAGGGATGCAGAGGTAAATAATGAAAGTCTTGACTTCTGAAACCATGATCATATCTTGGAGCACCTATATAAACTTTTTACTTAGTCAAGATACAGAGTGAGACAGAACAGTCCAAAAACTTTATGATAAAATAAATGCAACGTTTTAAAGAAACAGTTGCCACACAACAATGAGAAAAAATATGGCATGGTAAATAAGATATACATCAAGTTATAATTTAAAGTAAAATAGGTACAACATATCCTACAGATGGTATCAATAATATTTAAGATAAACAGTTTATACAGTAATAAATTTTGGAAGTGCCATGAAACAGAAGGATTCTTTGTGATAGAGATGTAAAAAACCCGCAAAGCACTTGAAAGTATACTATAATGCAGAATTTAATTTGGAATTTAATTTAATTTAATTTGGAATTTAATTTGAAATTTAATTTGAAATGAAACTACTTCTTAATAGTTATAATTTCACAAAAAATTAGAAACTTAATAATATAATGAGATATATGCTTATAGCAGCAAAAGTAAATTTTGCTTAACATTGGAAAAAATTTACAATTCTGACCATATCTGACTAGGAACTTGGAAAACATGCAGCAATGGCAAATAAACCAAATTTAAGCAAGAATGCATACAATATATCATACTGTGTGGCAAATACAATCATAGTCTGCCATCTAAGGAGGTTTAAAATCAACAATTTGGTTCATTAGCTGATCTACAAAAGAGGGAAATTAGAAAACCAGTAGTTCTTTTTCTTTTAATTTCTCCTTTTTAAGATTACTTTTTGATATTTTAATTCTTCTTATATTAATTCTGTTTGTCAATTTTTTTGTTAACATGCACAGATAAACATGTCTACATGCATCTATATCTATAACATAGATGTTCAGATAAAGTTTGAAACCTTTAACACACAAATACTTTGATAAACCTGCAGACAGATTAAGTTGCTTTTTTCACATTTTTTTCTTTTATTAACATGCGCACACATATGTATGAATATGTGTGTGTGTTTATATCCACATCTATATCTACATATAAAACATTACAAGATAGACATAATACTCAGCTCAAGTTTGAAACCTTTATTGCACAATAAATACTGTGATGCAACTTGTGGACAGATTAAATTTCATTTGCTGATCATATTTTTTGTTTTCATTAACACACACATACATATGTATGTATGTGTCTCTATATCCATATCTATATTACATAGAAAACATTACAATAGAGGTTTCAATACTAAGAACTAGCTTAAGGTTAGAACTTTATTACTCAATAAATACTCTGGTAGGAGTTTTTTGCTTATTGCTATATTCCACTTCATGTGAAAAAGTCAAATGATTATATCAAATGATAACATCAGTATCATAAATTGTAATCCATACTGTACAACTACTACTTTCTTTTCATTATCTATAATGTTCAAAGTTATCTAAACAATAGAACATTATTAATACCAATTAATACTACACTAATATCATTGTATCAAGTCAACATAATGTACTATCATTTTCAATAATAATAATAAAATACTTGCAAAAATATTCAGTCTCTGTCTGTCTCTCTCTCTATGGGAAAACAAGAAGGGAGCTGAGTGATCATAGTCTTTTTTTTTTTTTTAGAAGAATGCTTTTCAACCTTGGCAACTTGAATATATGTGGATTTCATTCCCAAAATTCTTCAAGGTGCTATATGAAGAATTATGGGAGATGATGTTCACACATCTTTAGGTAGTTAAGATTAAAAAATACTGTCTTAGATTATTGGAGAGGAAGGTCTGATCAAGGAGTCATCTCCATGTCACCTGTATCATTAGCTATCAACACCTTCATATGCTTTGTTTAAGAAGAATCCCCTATTAGGTAGAGACCTCTGAGTCTCACATGAGTGAAGAGTTGAATAACGGAAGTCTTGTTTTCCTTGGGTGATGAAAAGAAAAAATTTAGGTGCATCTATTATGCTTAGCCTGTGATTGTGATAGAAGTACAAATGTTAAGACCTCTAAATCAGACAAAAGCTTTCACGCAGGTATCTTCAAACAATTCTATCTCAAAATAAATATATTTTTTTTAAATCAGCATTTAAGGGGAAATGCGACAAGGACATTACTAATGACTTATTTCTTTTGACATACACATCTGTTCCTGGAGAGATTTGCAGTAGTTGGTTTTGTGCATGTCTGGACTAGTAAAAATTAATCAGAGGTTTCTGGGCATTATGTTTTACAAACACTGGTCAAAAACTCATAAAAATATTGTTCAGGTTAATTATATAGAATTAATTATAAGTCCATAAATTGGTAAGCATTGCGTGAGAGTTTTACCATGGCCAAATAGTTTTTTTACAAAGGGGAATGATAGTCTGTCGTTTGGATTCATAAATCATTAAAATATGTACATATATGAAATGTGGAATATAAATACTTCAAATATATCTTAATCATGAAAAAAAAAATTCCCACCATACTTTACATCAGGGGTAGTCAACCTTGGCTCTTTTATGACTCGTGGACTTCAATTCCCAGAACTGAATTCTGGGAGTTGAAGTCCACGAATCATAAAAGAGCCAAGGTTGACTACCCCTGCTTTACATCTTTAAAAGGTAGGCATTTCTGGGTCTCTCTCCAAGAATGACCAGGGAAATAAATGTGTGATTCAGCTGGACTCCATAAGAGTTGTGAAAATTGTGGTAAAAAAGAGACAGTTCTCACTGGAGTTTTAAATAATGAACGTCTTAATGAATTACTGAACCATGTTCCAATATTCTGCATGCTATTTAAAATGGCTTTATAAATGTAGTACTTAA
Organism: Crotalus tigris; assembly: GCF_016545835.1. Lineage (NCBI taxonomy): Eukaryota > Metazoa > Chordata > Lepidosauria > Squamata > Viperidae > Crotalus > Crotalus tigris. Next base: position 530,865 of record NW_024096582.1, read on the forward strand.
TATTTCAACATTATTTAAACCATATCACTGGAAATCTGTTTCTTACGACAGCTCAGTATCATTTACTTCTTCTATATCGGAGTCAACCCTGTGCAATATTTTTCTTCTCATTTCCATCTTCCGTACTCTTAGTTTCAGTTCAGTAAATCTGAGTTTTATTCCATTTCCATATTGCTACTGAGAGGCTGGCGTTAGCCCACAAAAGGGAATACTGCTCTCTAGAGGATTTGGAAGACTTTGTGGGTTGAAAAATATGCAGATACACTGGAAGGCTGCAGTGGAAGACATAGTTCAGAATTAACTAAAAGTCAGAATTGCTTTGTAATGAGTTCCCATAAGGAAATTTACCAAAGCAACACTCACCACAGCCCTCTCAGTATTTCAGAGAATTTCACGGCCTGTATGGAAGGATCTTTTCAACATTAAAAAACCCACTGAACTCCTGGTTGCTTTCTTAATATGGGCTGGAAACTTCACAGTGCCTCAATTTTCAGCTTTTTATCCTTTAAAGTTTTAAGTGCCATGAAAACTTAAATAGGTACTGCATATCGCTGGATCTAGACAGGACAGAGGTATCTGTGAGGTAGGAAACCATCAAAACAGTCAGGATGGTGTCTTTGAGATACTGTCCTTTTGGATCCACATATGGGTTCTGATCATATACATATGCATTTTAGTTAGCTGGTGACAGCTGTCTTTTTACACATGCACACACACACACACACACACAAACCCACACAGAGGATATTAACGAAACTCAGTATTTTATACCTTTGGCTTTTCAATTGTTCAGTATTTGCATTTTTCTGTTTTCCTGAACAACTGGAGTGATTCAGTTAACAACTAAGGCAAGAAAGGCTGTAAAATGGGGCAAAATGTGTAACAACTGCCTTGCTTACTAACAATTGTGGTTGTAAATCGAAACTAAGTTAAGTACAAATGGGCTTTGGTTGGGTGGACACAGCTATCTTCTTGACTTCTCTTTTTTTTATCTCTCACAAACACAAACACAAAAAACACACAGAAGATATTAACAAACCTCAGTATTTTATAAGTATAGCCCTTCAGTTGTTCCGTGTTTACATTTTCCTGTTTTGCTGAATAACAGCAAAAATACAGCAAGAGAAAGCTAAAGTGGTAGAACACATTATGCAATCATACAATAAAACAGTTGGAAAGGACCTTGGAGGTCTTCTAGTCCAACTTCCTGCTCAAGCAGGAGATCCTATCTATTCTGGAAAAATGGCCATCCAGACTCTTATTGATAAGCTCCAGTAAAGGAATATGCATTTCTTCTGGTGATGAGCCATTCCATTTATTAATTATTCTCACTATCAGGAAATTTCTCCTTAATTCTAGGTTGGATCTGTCCTTAATAATCTTCCATCTTCCTTAGGTACTTTGGAGAATAGAATATAATAGAATAGAATAGAAGCTGGAAGGGACCTTGGAGGTCTTCTAGTCCAGCTCCCTGCTCAAGCAGGAGAACCTATACAGTGGTGGGATTCAAATATGTGAACAACCAGTTCTCACTTAATTCCAGGTTGCTTCTCTCTTTGATCAGTTTCCAACCATTGTTTCTTGTCCTACCTTCTGGTGCTTTGGTGAATAACGTGACCCCCTCTTCTTTGGGGCAGCCCCTCCAATACTGGAACACTGCTATCATGTCTCCCCTATTTCTTCTTTTCTTTAGACTAGTCAAACCAAGTCCTGCAACTGTTCTTCATATGTTTTAGTCTCCAGGCCTTTGATCATCTTAATTGCTCTTTGAATTTTTTCGAAACTCTCAACATCTTTTTTATGATATGGTGACCAAAATTGTCTGAATATTCCAGGTGGGGTCTTACTAGGATTTTATAAAGTGGTTCTAATACTTCACTTGATCTTGATTCTATGCCTCTGTTTATACAACCCAGGATTGTATTAGTTTTTTTGTCTGCTGCTGCACACTGCTGGCTCATGGTCAAATGATCGTCCACTACAACTCCAAGGTCCCTCTCATAGTTACTGTTTTTAAGCCAGGTCTTGCCCAATCTGTACTTGTACCTTTGATTTTTCCTGTCTAAATGTAAAACTTTGCTTTTCTCCACATTGAAACTAATTTTGTTGGATAGGGCCCATTGGTCAAGTTTGTCAAGATCTTTTTGGATCCTTAGTTGGTCTTCTGGGATGTTGGTTATTCCTGTCAGTTTGGTGTCAACTGCAAATTTGATGAGTTCCCTATCTTGAGTTTGGTTTGCCAGCCAGCTACAAATCCATCTAGTGGCGATGTTGTCTATTCCACCTTTTTCTAACTTACCAAGGGGTAGGTTGTGGTCTACTTTATCAAGTGCCTTACTGAAATCTAAGTATACTACGTCCACAGTATTTTACTGGTCTATTAGTTTAGTCATTTTTTCAAAGAATGAAATAAGATTGGTTTGGCATAATTTGGTTTTAACAAACCTGTGCTGGCTACTAGTTATAACTTTGTTGCTTCTAGTTGTTTGAAGATCTTTTTTTTTTTCTAGGATCTTCCCAGTTATTGATGTTAAACTGATTGGTCTGTAGTTTCCTGGGTCCATTTTTTCCCCTTTCTTAAAGATGGGAACCACATCAGCCCTTTTCCAATCCTTAGGTACTTCCCCTGTGCTCCAGGATTTTTGTTATTAGTGGTTCTGATAACATCTGCCAGTTCCTTCAGAACTCTGAGATGTAATCTGTCAGGCACCAATGATTTATATTAATCGAGGTCGGATAGGTGTTCTCTTACCATTTTATTGTTTATTTTAATTTTTATTTCTAATTTGTCTTTGCAGTGTTTTTTTGTTACGTTGGGCTATGGTTTCTTTTTATGTGAAGACTGATATAAAATAGGAGTTAAGCAACTCTGCTTTCTCCATGTTGCCTGTTATTTCCTTGCCACTTTCTCCCTTTAGTGGACCTACAGTTTTCTTGACTTTTTTCTTGTTGTTAATATGTTGGAAGCAACTTTGGTAATGTCATTTTTTTTCTCTTTTATATTAAACCATATGCATTCTGGAGAGATTTTATCTTTGATCATGTGCATTTCTATAGATATGTAATGTTCTCTTACATATAGTGCAACTCCCCTGCTTCTTTTTATAGACCTGTTTCTTTTGAACAATTGGAACCATCCATCGGTCCATTCCATTTGTAGGTTTTGTCCCACCAGGTTTCTGTGATACCAATTATGTCATACCCTCCCTTGTGTATTATTGCTTCTAGTTTGCCCTGTTTGTTTCCCAAAATTTGAGTGTTTGTATATAAGCATTTAAGGCTTTTGTGCCTGTGCGTGGGTATGTTTCCTACACCTCCTGAATGTTGCTTGAGTTTTTTTTTTTCATCTCTGCCCACCTCATTGTTTGATTTGTTTTCTTGGGATTTATGATTGGTTTTGGGTTCTAGAGATTCTGAAGATTGGTTACCTGTCCCCCTCAATTTTAGTTTAAAACCCTCCTGATGAGTTGGGCCAGTCTTTTTCCGAGTACATTTTTCCCTGTTTTCATGAGGTGCAGCCCATCCCTTGCCAAGAGTCCTTCGGATAGGAAATGCAGTCCGTGATCCAGGCAATCAAAGTTTTCTTCACAACACCAACCCTTTAGCCAGTGGTTTATTTCTAGAATTCTTTTTTTCCTCAATGGGTGTTGGCCTTTTTTTGGGAGTACTGATGAGAACACTACTTATGCTCTTAGCTTCTTAACTTTATTGCCTAGTTGTTTGTAGTCACTCACCCCTTAACTGCTGGAAGACTGCTATCATGTCATTCCCCCATCTTTCTCTCTCATAGACTGAATATACTTTTTCATAGTTCTCACATTATACTCTAGAATTACATCCTCATGTTGCATCCTTTAATCCTTGTTTATCTCCCTTACAAGTGTGGTATCAAAATCCTGCAGATTCTTTCCCTTCCTTCCTTCCTTCCTTCCTTCCTTCCTTCCTTCCTTCCTTCCTTCCTTCCTTCCTCCCTCCCTCCCTCCCTCCCTCCCTTTCTCCCTCCCTCCCTCCAATATTCTGGTTGACATTCTTGATTTTAATTTCTTGCATTGTTCCAGAGGAATATTTCTTTGTTTGGTACCTTGTGGGAAATTAAAACTGACAGTCCCGTCCAATTAAAGAAACTGTAATCGTGCTGTAATTCTGGGATATCCACATCATAAATAAAAAAATGGGTGGAGTTTTAATTACACTATTGTCACTGCCATTTTGACTTTTTTGACCATATCTCTATTGTAACCTCTCCAATTCACTAGGGGAAAACCAGATTTACTTGCCAAGGAAAGGAGATCTTAAAAACATGCATTTTTAGTAGGAACTTTATCTACAACAAGCTGACCCAAATTTAATGCATCTCTTACTCCAGCCCTACTTCTACTACCCTATGAAGGCTGAATGGTGGCAATGGAAACCTAAAGACATACAGAATGAAGGAGCCAAAATATTTCTGTATATTATAAGAAAAAAATGCTGGTGCTGATCCCAGGACTACATTAGTAATCATGGATATGCTGCATTTTGTTCTTACCCTCATCTTGAGAAAACTTTTTTTTTAAAAAAAATACTTTTTATGTCTGTAAGTGAACTTTTATTAAATACTTAGCTTTGTCTTATTCCTGAGCAAGTGAACTTTTATTAAATACTTAGCTTTGTCTTATTCCTGAGCAATCTTATCTCTTTACAGTGGGCTGACTGAATGTGAAGGAGCAAAAAGGTTGTTTTCATATTTTAAACATCCTTGGAATAACTGTGACCTTCAGTGCAAAGACAGTAAAAATAAATATGCTTCCCCAAATGCTAGCCTTCATGGGTGATTTTTCCACCCCCCCAATATTGTTGCTACTAGTTCCAATAGTTCTATATACTGTTTTGATCTATTATGCCTTATTCTATTAAATTAATTGGTTTTGGAAGTTGGTCAAAACACCACCTTAACAAAGAAGAGGATTAAATGAGGAGGTGAAGGGAGTTTGAAATATCTAAAAAGGACAAAAAATAAGAGTATAATTATCTGTTGAAAAGAAGGCTGCAAGTCATTCACATATTTCTTAACTTTAATTTTTTTCACTGCTTTTTATTGCTTGCGATTTTCCCTCTCTCTTTCTCTTTACTTTCAATTTGTCGTTCATTCTATAAAAAAAATTCTTAATAAATATTTTTTTAAAAAGATAGTCAAAATACACAAAGTTCATCTGAAAAGGAAGCAGTACCATTGATCCTAAAATCAAGATGCTATTGGTTGAAAAATAGTATCAGGATAAATATTAGAAAAAGGCCATTGGGCCTCTTAGTTCAGGGCTTTTCAACCTTTTCACCCATTGTACCACTTTTACAACATTACAACATCCGAGTCCCACCAGTCGCCTAGCAAGATGTCAAAAACTTGATGACCCCCCCAAAAAAAGGAAAAAAGTGATAAAATACAGGTAGTCCTCGACTTACAACAGTTCACTTAGTGATTGTTCAAAGTTACAATGGCACTGAAAAAAGTATCCCCCAAGCCACAGCTGAGCAAGACGCCTACCCGCCTGCCTGGTGGCGCTCTTCCTCCTGTCCGACGTTTTCATTGTTGTGAGCATTTCTGTTGAGGATTGGCAGCAGGAATGGGGTAGGGGGTTTGGTTTTTATTCCCCTTGTCTTCTGGGTGGTTGCAGCAGGTTTTGGTCACTTCACATGACCCTGAGACACTGTGACCATCATAAATATGAATCAGTTGCCAAGCATCTGAATGTAAATCACAAGACTCTGGAGCTGCTGCAACATTCCAGCTGATTGGCGCTTCTGGGCTCAGCAGAAGCACCAGGTTCAGCGCCGAGCTCCAGCTGGAGTCTGGCACTGATCCTGGTGCTTCCTCTGAGCCCTGACAGTCCTGCAGCTCCAGCCATCTCTCGCTCAGGCTTGTGCGGTGCTGTCACCGGTTCAACTCATTCCCCTCCCCTGCTACTACTTTTCTAAGGATGGTCGCATACCACCTGCCAGCTGCCAATGTACCACAGGTGGTACCCGTACCACTGGTTGAAAAGCCCTGTCTTAATTGAACCAGGCAGGATGCACACTAAGAGGATAATTCATAAGCCATCCTGTGGCATTTGATATATATGAAATATTCATTATTTCCTAGAAGAAATGATCTCTCTGAAAATGCAAAGCTCTGAGCCCTTAAGGATATTCAGATGGGAGACATATTTCTGAAGTTGCTACAGATGCACACTCTGTCAGAAGGTACCCCATCTTTGTTACTTCTTTGTACAGAACTTGCTAAGATATGAGTCAGTTAAACTCAGAAAAGATTTAAAAAGACAAATTCTGCACAGGCAGAAGGACACAGACTTTGGGATGGATGCTGAGGAAGAGAAGCACTCCCTTTAGCTCTCATATTGCTGTTCCTCCAGATAAGACCTATGTGCAAATTGGCACTTGGACAAGGAGGGACACATCTACTTTGCAAATAAAATTTTCCATCTAATACCTAACCATATAGCACTTCGACTTTATTGCCATTCATTTGTTTTCTATTGTTCTTCCTGTTAACTCTTAGGGAGTTAATGGAATGGCCTTGGCCAAGGCCCATCTTAAGGTTTTGTTATTGAACTATAGGAAAAGAATAACTGCAGATACATTGATGGGGGTCTTGGAGACTGCTTGAGTAGAAAAAAATAAATGGCTTGCAATAAAGAAGTAAAAGATTCCCTTTTCCAGGCAAGTTACCTCCCCTGTATCAAATTGGATCATCCCCAAATAACTATCTGTGGTTTACTGAAATGTGTTTACATGTAGCGCTTTTTTTCTCTGAAAACAACAGATAAGTATGACATCTGCTTCCTTCCATGGTGGGAGGAACAATTGGCTTTCACTGTTTTCTACTTGTTGCTGAGATTCTCTGCCTCAGAAGGAGACAGACCTTTCTGCTCTCAACTCATCCTGAAAAATAAAAGCGGAGCAGATAGATGAACCTAAAGCCTTTCTGGCTGGCTGATTACAGGTGGATTTGCAACATTCAGGAAGAGAAATTTCTCCTAGTAAGTAATATGATTGCTAAATGTTTAGCTTTTGCTTTGTTCTTCAATTTTATGTATCTTTTGGGGTTCTTTTTTTTCAGAAGTTTCTTTGACCTCCAAGGTCCCTTCCAACATTATTATTATTATTATTATTAAAATTCCTGAAATCAAATGTATTTTTTCAGATTTTAATTAATTCTGCTATCTGTAAGGAAGAGCTATATTTCCCTAAGAAATCTCAATTCTCTGCCAGTTTTGCTTACCTTATTTCATTATTCCTCTTAAAAGACATCTTTAGATTTTTTTTTCTTTTAAATCTTTCTTCTCCCTATTTTCATTTAGGTTGCTGCACTTCATTCTTCTTGTAGAAAAAAGAAATGAGTTCAACTATGAAATACTGGAATGCATTTGGCTTTTCTTTCCTTGTTATCAATTATAATGTGACCATTATAGGTAAGTATTTATACATTTGCATTTTAGATTTGGATTTTAATTATTTTCCTTCATTTAACATTTAACCCTCCCTAAAATGAAATTCCCAGGAACAAAACCAATCAGATTTTACACACATTTTCTCAAAAATTGGGCTCATAAATGATGGTGTGGAAATGAAGCTGCAAAAAGTTCTGAATCAAACTTTTATAGCAAAAGAAAATGGGTGCATTAGTCTTATAGGACAGACTAATATTATTCTGAAATACTGGAATGCATTTGGCTTTCCCTTCCTTGTTATCAATTATAATGCGACCATTATAGGTAACTATTTATACATTTGCATTTTAGATTTGGATTTTAATTATGTTCTTTCATTTAACATTTAACCCCCCTGAAATGAAATTTCCAGGAACAAAACCAATCAGACTTTACACACATTTTCCCAAAAATTGGGCTCATAAATGATGGTGTGGAAATAAAGCTGCAAAAAGTTCTGAATCAAACTTTTATAGCAAAAGAAAATGGGTAAGGACAGACTAATATTATTCTGTTAAGAAATAATTTAGAAATTAGACATTATTTACACACAGTTTCCCCAAAATGGGCTCATAAATGACGAGTGGAAGTGAAGCTGCAAAGTGTGTTTGCCTTTTTGAGCAGAATTTTTATTTAATGCATGCAGAGACAATAGCAAAAGTAAATTGGTGAAGGCATTGCAGGACAGACTAATATTATTCTGTTAGTGAATAATAAAAAACAACTCATTACAAATAAATATGATCAGAACTAGCATTTGGCAAGTGCAGTGGAAGAGAAAAATTATAAGGCATCAGGCAAAAGGAGGGCATATCCACCTTTGTGTCCTTGTCCTTGTACAGCAGGGATAGCCTCAATATCAAATATTGTCCAGCTGTCTTAAAAAAATGAGACTGTTTTCATAACATCACTGAAACATTCGTATATTGTGACCTTGTATAGTGTCTGCTTCTTTATTTCCCTTGTCTGTTGGCAGACTCAACAGTCTAGATTTACATTATTTAACTTATTTCCCGATTCCATCAACTGGCTTCAGTCTGTCCTGTTAAATTCATGATCATTTTAGCCCGTGGATCACATGAGTCATTCTGTGTTTTATGGCAAAGCTTGAAAAACACATTGGCAGTTCTGTATTATACCCAACATTTGTTCTTGAAAATAAAGATTTGTTGGGGGGGGGGGGAATTGAGAATTAAAAAACAAACTTTCTGATGTTGGAAAAAATAGAAAGAATCTATTATGGCTTTTTTTCTAGTATTTATCTGTTTACTACCCAGTCTATTCTATAATACTTAGACTTAGAATTTCCTTGTTCCTCTTTTATAATGTTATATCATGTGAAATATGTTTTTATGAATATGCCCTGATTACTTTAACTATTTATTCTGTTTTTCAGCTCAGCAATGGAATGAGACAACTCATCATGGCCAATTTTCTGAGGTCAACTCAACACGGCCCACTCACTATGGGACAACTTGCCAAGTCAATTTGCCATAGGACAACTCATAGCGGGGCAATATAACAATTCAATTTATTTAAAATAAATTTAAAAATATTTTAATTTTAATTCACATTTCATTTTGTCCTCTTTTTTTTGCATCCTTTCTTTAATGGTCCTATTCCACCATTTCTTTGATATTAGTGTAACTCTTGACCCACAGCAAGTTGTCCCGTGACGAGATGGCCATGGTGAGTTGTTCCATGGTAAGTTGGCCACAGCAAGTTGGCTGTGGTGAGTTGTCCATGTTGAGTTGCCATAGACAATTGCTCAGCCATGCAGTTGATGAGAAGCGTTATCTAACTGTGTAATCAATCAGCATGGCTACTGGTTAGAAATTATTCTCAACCAGGCTAGTCAACGTGCAGGGGTTTTAATGATTGATTCGACATTTTTCATATGTCTTATCTCACCCTTCTTCTTTTCTAGGAAAGATTTGGCTAATCTACATCATTCTGATGAAGCTCATGCTGATATCGCTCGGGGCATATCCTCTCTATGAAGATGAATTGGCAGCTTTTGTCTGCAATACCAACCAGCCAGGATGCCCAAGCATGTGCTACGATGCTTTTACAGCAGTCTCTCAAGTTCGGTTCTGGTTGTTTGAGTTGTTGTCTGCCTTGCTCCCTTTTGCAGTGTTTGTTATCTGCATCTTGCACAGTGCGGTCAAGCAAGTTGTGGAGGTCTATTCTCTCCCTTGCACTTTTTGCAAACAGATCAAAGCATCCATTGGTCTTAGAGTTACCGAAACTTCCTTTGGTGAGCCAACAAAAAGTAAAATCACTTGTGGGGCCCATGAATTGGTAATTCCTGATTTTTCACGAGCATATGCAATTCAACTGCTCATGAGAATAATGATAGAAGTTGGCTTTGGAATTAGTAGTTACCATTTGTTTGGCTTCATTGTTGACAAATTCTATAATTGTACTGAGGAAATTTGTCCAAGTAATATAACCTGCTACGTCCCCAGATCCACTGAAAAATCTGCCATGATTATCTTACTGTGGGTTGTCAGTTGTTTCTCCCTATTTCTTGGCCTTGTTGACATGATTATGGTTATAAAAGAGTGTAGAAATAGGCTGTGTGTCTCCAACAAGTCAAAGATATGCAGGACTCGCCGGCACCAAAGAGAGAGAGGAAGCAGAGATTTATTCAACTTTGATGACATTGAGGATTGTACAAGTATTCCCATGAAAAGATATAAAAAAGAAAGATACTGTTCAAAAGATTTTGCTTTTTAAATCTATCCTAAGTCTGCATTGAGCTGAGGGAAAACTATGCATGTATTATCTTTTCATTTACAAACCATATAACTTTATGTACCATTTAATGCTTGCATATTTGGAGAAAGAAAGGGAGCTGAAGATCACAACCCTTCCTTCTCTTAAACAGTGTTCTTCAACCTAGGCAACTTAAAGATGTGTAAAATTCACATTTCTCCAGCCAGTCATCCTTCCCATTCAGACTATTTTTTAAAGAAGATTGCCCCATCCAGTATAGGCAGCTGAGTTTTGGAAAAGCTCACAGGGATGGAGAGGTAAATAATGAATGTCCTGACTTCTGAAACCAGCATCATCTCTGGGGGCACCTATATAAACTTTTACTTAGGATACAGACTAGTCCAAAAAACTTTATGATAAAATAGATGAAACGTTTTAAAAAACAGTGGGAAAAAATTATGTCTGTAAGATTTACATCATTTATATGACAAAAAATTAGAAACTTTATAACATAATGAGATATTTGCTTACAGCAGCAAAAATGAATTTTGCTTAACACTGGAACAAATAAAATTCTGGTCATGTCTGAGTAGGAACTTAAATTTGGAGAACATGCAGCAATCACAAAATTAATGGAATATATGCCTAAAGGAAGTTTAACCAAATTTAAGTAAGAATGGTCCCAAACATACAATATATCATGCTGCATGGCAAATCCAATCACAGTCTGTCATCTAAGGAGGCTTAAAATCAACAATTTTGTACATTAGCAGATATGGATAATGGGGAATATTAGAAACCCAATTAGTTCTTTTCCCTTTTCCTTCCCCCTTTTCATAATTATTGCATGCTTATGATATATTTTACCTATATTAACATGAACTTATATACATCTCTCTCTGTGTCTATATATATATATATATAGCTAAAATATTACACTATATATTTCAATACTCAGCTCATGTTTATATGCTTTGATATAACCTGCAGATAGATTAAATTTCTTTTGCTTACAGTATTTCTTTTTATTATCATGCATATATAACTATATATCCATACCTATATCTACATATAAAACATTACAATACAGACTTCAATAGTTTGAAGTTTGAAACTTTTATTGCATAACAAATACTTTGATATAACCTGCATATAGATTAAATTGATTTTGTTTATTGTATTTTTATTTTAATATATATATATATATGGATATATATATATATATATATATATATATATATATATATATATATCACACATAAAACATTTCAATTCAAAGCAACTAATTCAAAGGTTAGAGCATTTATTGCTCAATAAATTCTAGAGCAAGTTTTTTTTCTTAATTTTTTTTCTTAATTTTTTCTTAATATTATACTCTACTTCATATGAAAAAGTCAAATGATTATATTCTTGTAACATCAATATCATAAATTGTAATGCACACTGTACAACTATTTCATTCTTTTTATTCTGTCTAATGCTCAAAGTTATCTGAATAATAGAATATCATTAATATATCAATACTGTACTAATATTGTATCAAGACAATAAAATGTATAACCATTTACAAAAAAATAATAAAATACTTCAAAAATATTCAGAGTGGCTCTCTTTATGGGAAAAAAAGGAGCTGGAGGATCACAGTAATCACCTCTTCAAGGACACATATGTAGATATCCATCAGCACCTCCAGAAGCTTTGCTTAAGAAGATTTGCCTATCCAGTTGGGGCATCTGAGTTTTGGAAAAACAAGAATGGAGAGGTAAATCTTGCCTTGCCTTGGGTGATGAAAAGGAAAGGTTGAGATGAGGAACCAAGTTGCATCTATCATGCTTAGCCTGTGATTCAGGACTCCAAATGTTTAAACTCTAAATCAGATAAAAATATTTCTGCAGGTATCTTCAAACAATTCTATCTAAAAAATAATAATTTTTCTGTTTCAGGAAAAGAGGCATTGAGACGAAGCAACGAGTTCCAACAGTTCTTCTTTATTGCAAAGACCAACAGAACAGATTTTAAAATGGTGCGTCCCCCTTTTATAGCCCCCCTGCACAATACCTTGCTGGCCAATCATTGCAAAGGATCTTTTCCCACCGTGTGTGTGCACGCAAGGCTGGGAGCAGCCTTTCTTGTCCCAGGCATCCACATGGTCTGCCCAGGCCAATCGCTACAGCCTATGCCTGTCGGCCCAGGACATAACACCCCTCCCCCTTGGCTAAAATAAAAAGGCACGCTTATTATTTTAAATACTCCAACACTCCATTGCATTGCTTACGTTGCATCTATATATACACAACACTACAGTCTTGCTACCGCTATGCTCCCACTCCCCTTGAGCTACATTACTTAACCCAGACTACTAGGCCTGCCAATGAACTGACAAGAACCGTACATAGTCTTACAAGTATTTGGGAGGACCTCTGGCCCGCCCTGATCTTCTCATGGCTGGTGTGTGTGCCTGGCCTGCCAGCTTGCCTGCCAGGCTAAGCAGACCAGGACTTTGTTGCCCCAAAGACCCAGGGGACCCACCCAGCTGCTGACTGGCTGGATCTGCTAAATCCAAGCCAGGGTTCCTTGGGGGGGGGTGGAATTCCCCAAGTCCACAATGGACTCCTCTTGGGAGCACTGTCCCTTGAGCCCTAGGCCAGCAACTGGAGTAGCCTGAGTGCCAGAGGCTGGAGCTGCCTCCATGGCGAACCCCCTTTCTGCAGACTCCCTGTTTGGAGCAATAGCTGAAGCCTGCGGATGTTGGAGAGACTGTGGTTCCCAATCGTAATTGTGGTCCTCCTCCCCCCCAAGAGCCGAGCCAGGAACGGAAGAGTTGCTGGGAAGCCTCCAGCGCAGTTGGTCAATGTGACGTCGGATCACATGACTATCGTCTAAGGCCACTTCGCATGACAGTGGCCCAGAGACCTTGCATACCACTGCTGTGACTCAGAGATGTCCTAGTCCATAGTTCCTTGCCCAGACCGGATTGCCCACTTGTAGTCTCCTAGGTGCCCGTGGCTGTGACACCTGTGAAGCCACCCGGTCTGGGTGCAATCTGTCCAGTTTTGTGATGAGGCGGTGACCCCAGTGGAGTTCAGCTGGGCTCTTTCCAGTAGTTGTGCAAGGTGTACAGAGACTGCAGGACTCTAGTCCACAATGAGGTTGGGATTACTACCCAGCTACCCCATAGGACACACCCTTTGAAGGTGGAAATCTCATGCTTCCTCTGCCAGAAGCTCTGGAATTCTGAGCCTGGACATGTGTCAGGCCATCCAGACAACACCCAAGTCAGCATGCGTGTTAGCATGTGATCGGTGGCTGTTTCTGCAGCCACATCCCTAGCACTGAGGGGAGATTCAGGCAAGTCCTGAATAGACAGGATGAGATTGGCAGGTGCTGGATCTGCCTCTATCTGCTGTAATGGCAACCTGCTGCGACCATCTGCACAACCCATTTCTTTGCCTGGCTTGTGAACCAGTGTATGGTCATATGCAGACAGGAAGATAGACCACCTCAGCATTCATGGAGATATTATGTGTGGGGTTTGTTCGTTGTGAACAACCCCAGCAGCGGCTTATGGTCTGTAAAGACCATGAAGTGGCAGCCATATACGAAGTCATGGAACTTCTTTATGCCAGCCACTATGGCTAAGGCTTCCCTATCTATCTGTGCATAATTGCGTTCAGCTGATGATAGGGTTCTAGAATAGTATGCTATTGGGACTTGCGTTCCATCAGCCTTCAAGTGACTTAACACAGCCCCAATCCCATAAGGGGACACATCACAGGCGATGCACACTGGCAAGTTCTCATTGAAGTGCGCGAGGACTGCATTTGAAGAGAGCAACACCTCTTTGAAGCTCTTTTCATGTGCTTGTGTCCACTGCCAAGGGGCCTGTTTGTCCAAGAGCCAGTGTAACGGCTCAGCCACTGCAGCTTTGTGAGGAAGGAATGAGTGGTAAAAATTTAACAGTCCTAGAAAGGCCTGAAGTTCGTCCTTGGATTTAGAGCTTGGGGCCTGCTGAATTGCTTGCAGCTTGGATTCAGCAGGGTGGATGCCCTGAGCATCAATGTGAAATCCTAGAAACTCTGTGGAGGTAACCCCGATTTTGCACTTGTCTTGCTTAAGCTTCAGCCCCACTTGGCGGAAACATAGCAAAACAGCTCTCAGTCTTTCGGCTAAATTGTCAATTGAGTTCCCAGTGATGAGGACATCATCAAAGTATGGGCAAACGCCAGGGATATTTCGGAGCGTTCGCTCCATTACACTCTGGAAGATGCCGGGGCCCACATTTACTCCAAATTGCAATCTTTTTATCTTGAATGCCCCCCTGTGAGTCACTATATTTTGAACCTTGGCCGTTTCCTCATCAGCTGGCAATTGTTGATAGGCCTGAGCCAGGTCAAGCTTAGCAAAGATCTGGCCCCCCCTTGAGGGAGGCTAGAATGTGACTGACCACTGGTACTGGGTATGAATGCTGCTGCAGCGCTTTGTTAAGCATGCACTTGTAGTCCGCACAGATTCAGACTTCACCATTGGCCTTCAGTGGCACAACTATGGGCGTTTCCCATGGACTACTGTCCACAGGCTCTAAGAAACCCTGCTGAATCAGTTTATCCAGCTCTGCATCTATTTTTCCCTTTAAGGCAAAGGGCACCCTGCGTGGCTTGATTCTAATGGGGGCTATGGCTGGGTCTAGCCTCAGAGAAATATGAGGGCCTTTGTAGGAGCCAAGTTCTGGACTAAACACAGCTGCAAACTCCTTGCAGACCCCAGCCAGGCCTGTTGTTTGCACGCTGTGTATTTCAGTCACCTGAATTCCCAGGGCCTCAAACCAGTCGAGTCCAATGAGACTCGTACGATCTCCTCTAACCACAACTACATCCTACGCTGCACCTCACGTTGACTCTGGAATTTTGGAAATCTGTGAGGATGAGGTTTGACGGTCTGAGTTTCACCCGTAAGCTGCTTCTGCTGCAGACCTTGTTAAAGGTGTCTAGGGAGATGATCGATAGAACAGATCCAGTGTCCAGCTCCATCTACAAGGGGACCCCTTGCAACTTCATGTCAATGTGAAGCTTCTTCCTAAGTGGCCTGTGGACCTCCATTCTAAAAACGCTCCTATGTGATGTGCAGAAGCCCACCCTGTTTTGGCTGGGGACTCTGGTACCTTTCTGAGGCAATTCTTCTGGGTAACGTTCCTTCTGGTGACCCAAACAGATGGCGGCAATGTGACCTTGCCTCCCACAGGCCCTGCAGATGGTGGAGTGGAAACAGCAGTCTGTGCAGCGATGGTGGCCTCCACACCCGATGCACCGAGGGGATGATGCTGGCTGAGCCTTCCCTTCATGAGGCCTTCTCCCTGGAGTCTGATGCAGCCGGTCCACTTCCAATTCTGGATCCTGTTCGGATTCTTCATGAGCAAACTCTTAATGGACGGTGGCTGGAACTTGAGGGGGCTTGGCGAGCCGCAAGGCCTTCACAGCTCCACCTGCTGCTTCTTTGGCTGAAACTTCCCTCAGGACATCTTGGAACGTGAGGCCTTCCTTCGCAAAGAGCTTCTGCTGCAACTCCCGGCTTTGCAGGCCACAGACCAGCCGATTCCTTAGTCTCTCCTCCAAGTCTTTGGGCCTAGCTGCTTGTCGCAAGGCTGCAACAAACTCTGCTGCAGACTCACCAGGCCTCTGGTCCCTCTGCTCGAACATGTGTCACCAGGCAATCACTGAGAGCTTGGGTTCAAAATGCTCTCGAAGCATCCTCTTCAATTCTGTGTAGGTGATTGATTCCAGTGGTGCTAAGGCGACCAGATTCTCCGCAATCTCGAAGGTCTCTTGCCCATACACAGACAGCAGCGTGGCAGCTTTGAGGTCATCTTCATAAATTTGATTCACCCGGAGGTAGTTCTCCACCCGGGTCATGTACGAGCTCCAGCGTTCTGAATGAGCTGTGTCAAACTCTGAAAGCCGGCCTATCTTTGCCATCATTTCAGCCCAAGAACTTCGTCCACGCCTCCTGCTGCAAGGATTGAGAGGGGGGCCCCTTTTCTGAGCTCACCGCCAGCATCTCAGTGCTGGCAGGCTAAGTCAATCTCCAGGAGCCACACTTCTCCAAGCTGCAAGCCCCCCTTGCAGGCATCTCATCCTTGTCGCCAATGTTCTGTATCAGAAAAAGAGGCATTAAGATGAAGCAACGAGTTCTAACAGTTCTCCTTTATTGCAAACATCAACAGAACAGATTTTAAAATGGTGCAGCCCCCTTTTATAGCCCCCCCTGCACAATACCTTGCTGGCCAATCATTGCAAAGGATCTTTTTCTGCCATGCGTGTGCACTCAAGGCTGGGAACAGCCTTTCTTGTCCCGGGCCTCCACATGGTTTGCCCGGGCCAATCGCTGTAGCCTGTGCCTGCTGGCCCAGGACATAACAATAATAATCAGCAGTTGAAGGGAAATGTAACAAAGAAAAGACATTACTTATGTCTTTTGATATATACAGTACTTATGTCTTTTGACATACACTTCCATTCGTAGAGTGATTTGCAAGAGTTGGTTTTGTGCATGTCTGGGTTAGTAAAAATTAAGAAGTTTCTGAGCATCATGATTTACAAACACTGGTCGAAAACTCATAAAAATATTGTTCATGTTAATTATATAAAATTAATTATAAGTCCATATATTAGTAAGCTTTGAGTGAGAATTTTATCATGGTAAAATAGCTATTTTAGAAAGGAAATGATATCCCTTCATCCACACTCATTAAATTATTAAAATATGTGCACATATGAAATGTGGAATATAAATATTTCAAAAATATTTTAACCTTGGGAAAAAGAAAGGAATAACTCCCTCCACCCCATCCCCCATCCCTTAAAATCTTTAGAAGTTTACAAGTAACTCAGTCTCTCCAAGAATGACCAGGGAGATAAAGGAGTTGTGAGAAGTGTAGTTGAAAGTACTCAGTTCTCGCTGGAATTTTAAATAATAAACATCTTAATGATATACTCAGCCGTGTTCCAATTCGTGCATGCCATTTAATATTACTTAATATTTCAACATTGCTAAAACATATCACTAAAAATATTTTTCTTTTGACATCTCAGTAACATTTACCCCTTTAGTTACTGGAGTCAATATTTTCTTTCTGATCTCCATCTTCTGTAACTGAGCTAGATCTGAGTCCCGCATCTCCCCCATTTCATGTTGCTACTGAAACGCTCCACAACAGGAAATGCTGCCCTCTAGAGGATTTGGAAGAGTTTGCAGGTTGAAAAAAAATTCAAATACAGGCATGCTGCGGTGGAAGAAACATAACAAAATTTACCAAAGCAAAAGCCATCACAATTCACAGTCTCTTAGTGTTTTAGAGAATTTCGCAGCCTGAATGTGAGGTTCTTTTCAATACTAAAAGATCAAATGCATTTCTGGTTGCTTCCTTAATATGGGCTGGAAACTTTGCAGTGCCTGAGTTTTTTTGCTTTCTGTCCTTTTAATTTTTGATTGCCATGGACACTTAACTAAGTACTGGATACTACTAGATATTGATCGATCTAGACAGGACAGAGGCATCTGTGAGATAGGGAACAATCAAAACAGTCAAGATGGTGTCCGTGTGATTGCAGCCCTGTCCTTTTGGATGTATAGACAATCCTTGATTTACAATACTTCATATTAGTCACTATTCAAAGTTAGAATGGAACTGTAAAAAAGTAACTTATGACAGCTTTTCACACTTATTCCAGCTTGATCAAAATTTGGATGCTTGGCAACTGGCAAGTACTTAGGACTGTTTTAGAGTCCTGGGATCATGTGTGATAACCTTTTGTGATCTTCTTGCAAGCCAAGTCAATGAGGAAGCCAAATTCACTTGACAACTGTGTTCCTACTGAACAATTAGCGTGATTCACTTAACAACTGAAGCAAGAAGGTTGTAAAACAGGGCAAAACCTATTTAACAACATCTTGCTTAGCAACATTAATTTTGGGCTTAATTGTGGTTGTAAGTTAAAGACTACATGTAGAGTGTAAATATGGGGTTTATTTAGATCAGGGGTGTCAAACTGCTGGCCCGTGGGCCAGATGCATCATGCCAAAACCGTGCCCACTCTATTGCCGGAAATGGAAAAAAAGTCTCGATACGTCGTGACATGTCACATGATATTGCAAGTTTGACACCCCTGGTTTAGATGGTCACAGCTATCCCCCCTTCTCTCTCTCTACACACACACACACACACACACACACACACACATTACCGACCCTCAGTATTTTTATGTTGTTCACTGTTTGCATTTTCTTGTGTATTTCGAATAACAAAAATGCAGCAAGGAAAAGTTAGAATGAAAGAAGACATTATAAAATCATACAATAACTGAATTGGAAGGGATCTTGGAGGTTTTCTAGTTCAACCCCCTGCTCAGATAGGAGATCCTACACCATTCCTGACAAATGGCTGTCCAGTCTCTTCTTGATAAGCTCCAACTGATTGTTTTCACTGTCAGGAAATCTCTCCTTAATTCTAGGCTGGATATCTCCTTAATAATCTTCCAGCTGTTACTATTTGTCATGCTCTCAGGTGCTTTGGAGAATATTATCCCCACGTGTCTTTAGATTTTAATGTTTGGTTTTAGTTTATTTATGTGTTAATGTATATGTACAGATACATTTTGATGACTGTAAGCCACCCAAAGTTGCCCTATCGTAAATTTTATAAATGAAATAAATAAATTTATGGGGATATGTTCACACAATGCACATTTAAAGATGTTAACCCTATTGTGATTGCCATCTTGACTTTTTTGACCATACCTCTACTGTAAACCCTCCAATTCACCAGAGGAAAACCAGATTTACTTGCCAAGGAATGGCATTTTTAGCAGGCACTTTTCCTACTACAGGCTGATCCAAATTTAATACATCACTTGCTCCAGCCCTACTTCTACTGCGTTTGGAGGACTGGATGGTAGAATAGAATAGAATAGAATAGAATAGAATAGAATAGTTTTAGCCTCAAATCCCCTAATCCTCCTTGTTGCTCTTCTCTGCATTCTCTCCAGAGTCTCAACATTTTTTAATAGTGTGAAGACCAAAACTGATTGCAATATTCTAAGTGTGGTCTTACTAAGACTTTATAGAGTGGTATTAGTACCTCACATGATCTTGATTGAATCCCTCTGTTAATGCAGCCTAGCACTGTGTTAGCTTGTTTGGCTGTCGCCATACACTGTTGACTCATATTTAATTGATTGTCCACTAAGACTCCAAAATCCCTCCCACAGTTGCTGCTATTAAGCCTGGTTTTACCCAATCTATATGTGTACTTTTGGTTTTTCTTGCCTAAGTGTAAGACTTTACTTTCCTCTACGTTGAATTTCATTTTGTTAGATAAGACCCAGTGTTCAAGTCTGTCAAGATCTCTCTGGATCTTGAGCCTATCATCTAGGGCAAGGATCTTCAAACTTGGCCCTTTTATGACTTGTGGACTTCAACTCCCAGAATTCCTCAGCCAGCATTGAAGTCCACAAGTCATAAAAGGGCCAAGTTTGAAGGCACCTGATCTAAGGTGTTGGAGAGTCAAAAAATCTCGGGGCTGATCCTGAGACTCTATCAGCAATCATGGATATGCTGCATTTTGCTCTTAGCTACACCTGAAGACTTTTTTTTAATTTGGATTTTTTGTTATGTCCTTAAGCAAATTTTTATTAAATAATATTAAGAATTGCGACCTCACTGAGCAATGTTATCTCTTGGCAGTGGATGGGCTGAATCTGAGTTATCAAAAAGGTTGTTTGCATATTTTAAACATCCTTGGAATAACTGTGGCCTTCAGTGCAAAGTCGGTATAGATAAATATGCTTCCCAAATTCTAGTCTCACTTGCGTGATTTTTCAATATTATTACCATTAGCAATATAGTATAAAATTTCTTTATGCTGTTAATAGTTTTATATACCGTTGAGATTAAAAGTTGTCTAAAATACTGATTAAGAAAAACATGGATTAAATGAGGGGCAGAAGCGGTTTGTGTAATACCTAAGAGGTGGGGAAGATAATAAGATTTTAATTATCTAGGGAAAAGAAGGATAGAAGTCATTCACATATTCTTGAAGTTGTTTTTCCCCTTTTTATTTCTTTCAAGTTCCCCTCTCTTTTTACTTTTATTTATTGCTATTTGTATTTCATTGTATTTCATTTCATTGTCTGAAGACATTCTTAATAAATACTAACTAAAATAAAGTCAGAATATCTACTAACTAGTCCATTTTATTTCTTCTGCCAGCAGAGGGCATTGCAAACAGTTTTCCTTTTGTCCTTTATCAACTAAAAAAAAAAAAACCTGGAAGATCAAGAAAATTGTAGTACAGGATTCTGTCTCACCCTGGTGGTACATTTTGGACCTGGCTGATGTTACATTGTCAAGGTTAACACTTCTTGAACCTTGAGGTTACGCTTTTTCTAGTGCTTTTTCCAGCAGTGTGCAGCAGCAGCCAAAAAAAGCTAATACAATCCTGGGTTGTATAAACAGAGGCATAGAATCAAAATCACATGAAGTATTAGTACTGCTTTATAAAATCCTAGTAAGACCACACCTGGAATCCTGCAGCCAATTTTAATCACCATATTACAAAAAAGATGTTGAGAGTTTGGAAAAAAAATTCAGAGAAGAGCAACTAAGATGGTCCAAGGCCTGGAGACTAAAACATACAAAGAATGGCTGCAGAATTTGGGTTTGGCTAGTCTAAAGAAGAGAAGGAATAGGGATCACATGGTAGCAGTGTTCCAGTATTTGAGGGGTTGCCACAAAGAAGAGGGAACCACATTATTTTCCAAAGCACCAGAAGGCAGGACAAGAAACAATGGTTGGAAACTGATCAAAGAGAGAAGCAACCTGGAATTAATGAGAAAGTTCCTAACAGTGAGGACAATTAACCAGTGGAACAGCTTGCCTCCAGAAATTGTGGGCACTCTATTACTGGAGATTTTAAAGAAGATACTGGACAGTTACTTGTCTCAGATTTTATAGGTTCTCCTGCTTGACTAGAAGACCTCCAAGGTCTATTCTATATTCTATTCCATTCCGTTCCTTTCCATTCCATTCCATTCCATTCCATTCTATTCTTCCATTGCACAACTGATCACCTCCTTCTGCTGCTTATTATTTGTTCCTACTTGATTCAGAGCCTAGTTTTCTTTCCAGAACTGAAAGTAGCATTGCTTCCTCTGATGTTCTGCTACACAGTATAGCTTGAACTGGAAGATAACAGCTGGCCCAAAACAATCCAGAAAGTTTTCTGGTTACAGATCTCAGGTCCTAGTCTGATATCTTAACTCCACACCCTAGCCTAGGCCATGATGACTCTTATCTTCAGAACTAGGTTTGATCAGATTCTTCTTTATGGCACTCCGTTCCCATCTGCACCACATAGTATTTGTGACTGGTCAATTTATGAAGGTCTAAAGGTATCAAGGATCTTGAATACTTGTAGTGATGTCTACTAGTAGCGATATCTACTGAGAAAACCCTGAAGTGATGGTTAATGTGGAGAGAAAGGGGAACATTTAGGAGCAATATAATGCCATTTTCAAATACTTTATGGAGGTTACAGATTGTTACAGAACAGTCTTTCCTAATTTGGTTTGCTTCCATTGTGGTGTGGATCTTCTGATATAGATATGAGAACCAAAGTCTGGAGGACACACACACACACACACACACACACACACACACACACAGAGAGAGAGAGAGAGAGAGAGAGAGAGAGAGAGAGAGAGAGAGAGAGAGAGAGAGAGTGGGAGGGAGGGAGGGAAGGAGGGAGGGAGGGGGGGTGGGTAAAAGAACGTATCCAGAACTTTCTGGATTATAAATTGAATGTCATTCGTCCTGAAATGAAGATGTTATTGATTTGAGAAGATAAAAAGAAAGATATGGACGTGTTAGTTCATAAAGTTGCTATCTCTAATTTTTACTAAATACGCATGGTATGCGTGAGTTTTAAAATTTTAAACTACAACTTGCCAGTGTTTATACATTCAATGGAATACCCATACGTAGATGTGATGTTTTACAAATAGGTTAAAGGAAAACATTGCACTTTTTTTTTATTATAAACATGGAAACATTGGCCATATTCAAAAAAGCACTTGGCTGCATGGTTTCTGTTTGCAGTTATCCCTACTTAAAACTAGGGTCTTCATTTGTGGGTCTGTCCCATTGGAATTTAAGGAGTATAGTCAAGGCCAAAGAATGCTGGCAACAGAGACAAAATATCAATTAGCAAATTCTTCATTTAGCACAAGGGACTACTCTCCTGGGAAAAACATCTGCAGTTTCTGTCTCTCTAGCACAAGAAGTGTCCTTTGAAGTTTGAAGATGAAAAGATGGAAGGCACTCTTATTTTAATTTTTAGAGAACGTATATATGTACAAAACCAGCAAACTGAAAAGTGTTATAAGCTGTTCAATATTTGAGGCATGTGAGGTATTAGCTCAATAGTTTTTAATATTTTTGTGTGTGTTTGTCTAATAACTTTTGAGTCAGGGTATTGCCACTTACAATAGCCTGGACAATTCTCTGTTTTCTTTGCAATGTTTTTTGGAAGTGGTTTGCCATCGCCTGTCTTCCTAGGAGTGAAAAAAAAATGCCCTGTCTCCAAGGTCATTTGCTGGCTTTGTGCCTAAGGTGGGACTAGAACTCACCATCTCCCAGTTTCTAGCCTGATACTTTAGCCACCACTCTACACCATACTGGTGTAATATCAAGCAGTATAATGTCAAAATTCTCCTATGATTTTGGAAGTCATTTTTACTTCTTAAAGTCTTAAATGAAGAGTAAGGAACCTGTAGCTCTCTAGATGCTGCTGAACTTCATTCAACTCTTAGGAGATCCAGCCAAATGGCCACTGGAGGGGAACATTGTGAACTTGGCAACGTCTGGAGCACAGAATCCCCATGTCCCTCCAGAAGAGAGGGTCCCCTTTATGAACTGGCTCATGACTGATATACTTTTCTGCCAGAATATATCAGCCTATATTACCTGAGATATGGGAGTTGAAGTCAAAGAAGTATGAGGATTGTACTGGATGTACAGTCCTTTAATTACCTACATGTAAACTCTACTGTATACATGAAGCACAGAACTGCTTCAATCCTACTGAGATACAAAATCCTCCCTAGAGATTGTGATATAAAATTAATACCTATAACAGCTGGCAAATGCAGACCTTGGGATTCCCTGGTGAGGCACAGCACCTGGGCATAGCAAAATACACCCAGATAATCACAAGAGATTATCTGATACTAGACACCTGCCATCCTCCTACCCCTCCTACTCTAAAATGACACAAATGTAGGAAATTCCTCTTGCACAAAAATAAAACCCAGACACTTGTTTCCATGTGGATGTTTCCATGTGGAGGTGCTAAGTACAGTAGTCCCTAAAGTTCTCAATCTCTAAGCCAAAGAAATCTAATGCCCCATTCAAAGTAAGCGTATATAGTTTTGATTAGTAAAATTAAACTATTAAAGATGGAAACAAATTCTAGTTTGCTTAGAATTGTTAATTTACTTTTTGGCCAGTAGGTGGCAATCAGCCCTAACCTTTCAAAATGTTTTTTCCCATATTTAGTATACAATTGCCCATGTATTGGATTTTTTTTTTTTTTTAAAAAGTGCTGCTTTTAACTATTATTTGAACCTTCTGTTCCTAATGAACCAGCCCAATTCCTTTTGAGCAACATGGGAGAATCTTAATTTTATTATTTTATTATCAGCAATCGATTGCACTTTATGATAATTCTTCCAGTTTCATTTGTATTCTTTCCTCTATGTGAAAGAAAAGGGATAATAAACACACAAACACAACAGCCATCCTAAGAACAACATTTGTGAACATTTCAGGGTCTGACCAAAAATGTTATTTTCCAGGATCTGAACTTCTTGCCTAATTCTACATTGTGCACTAAAAATATTGAAAACAATTTTTGGCAAAGTAGTTCTATAAACCTATAAAACATAACCTTTAGGCTAATTATTCCCTTGACAAGTCAAAACAGCCTCCCTTCTGCCATCTCACTTGTCTTTTGCTGATTCTGCGGATTTTATTGCAGCAGGTTTTGTCCTGCTTCAACAGCTGAAATCACAAGAGATAAAAAGGAAACAAACACAAAAAGTCTTGAAAAGCACAGAAAGAGGAAATTAACTTCCCACTTGATTCTCCTTCAGTACTGCAGGTTTTTTTTAAAAAAATGTGTTTGGGTCAGACAAAAAATAATAATTCATGATTTCAAAGCTCCTTAGGTTTATTTTGTTCCATGTTCTAGAGGAGGAGGAAAAGGAGGGGGGGGCATCCTTGGTTGTCAACTCCCAATATATTAATAGATGTATGTCATTTCTCAGCAGCAATAATGGATTACTTACTTCCCCATCTCTTTGTTCAATTTTTATGGCCTCCCATCTTAATCAATGAATTTAGGTAGCTTTTAATTTGCATTCTTGATATAAAAATATCAAGCCCAACCCTGCTTAGCTTGAAACAGTTAAGACTTGCCACCTCTTGATGTTAAAAGCACTAGAATTACCCCTTCATTAATATCCTAATTTAGAGCAGAGATGGAGAAATGCTGGCTTCCAGACTTTGCAGATTTAAATGCAAACAGCCCTCATCATTGGCATGATGGCTAAGAGTCCTGGGAAACAGTTCCAGAAGTTTCTGAAGTTCAGTAGGCATTGTGAGGTTGGCAAGTTCTCCTTCTCTGTGATCTCTACCGCTCCATATTCCCCCTTATCCAATTTCTAACTCTACCATATTAAGCAAACTGGCACTCCAGCTCCTGACAGACTACTAACGGGGTCTGTCCCTGTCTGTAAGCTGCTCACCTAGCTCGTGTTTTTCTACCTCAGCAACCACCAGGCATTCAAGGCAACACAAAACTGCAGACTTTCTACACTTCAAACTAGAGTTTAAAACATATGTGTCAAGAATGGCAGGGCTTCAGAACCTTAAAAGCTTATTTAAGCAAAGCAAAACAAAAACAAAAAGCCTGGTTCATAGCAGCTTTGTCCATGAAGCAGCAGTTAGTGTGAGTGAAGAATTCAGAAATATAATTGGTCTGCAGAAAATGCTTTAAACAGGAGCAATTCTAAGTAGACCATAGACCACCTGTAGAGCATTTAGAAATTTCTCTCTCATCCCATCCCTCCCCATAATACCCTAACCTTGGCCCTACATGTCTTTAGTCTGATTAACAAAGCTAGGAAAAAGTTGGTTAAAAGGCTGTTCTTTTTCTCTGGATTCACTAACTGTTACAAGTCTCCCTTTTTTTAAAAAAAAAGTGC
Source organism: Crotalus tigris (assembly GCF_016545835.1). Lineage (NCBI taxonomy): Eukaryota > Metazoa > Chordata > Lepidosauria > Squamata > Viperidae > Crotalus > Crotalus tigris. The sequence goes on from NW_024096582.1 coordinate 556,366, forward strand.
CTTACATTCTTTTAATTGAAGAACTTTTGAAGCTCCATGGTGGTAAATTGGTCTATAAGAGAAATTGGGCCATAGAAAGAATTTTCTAAAGAAAGAAACTCCCAAACCCGCTATACAAGACATTTACAGACAAGAGATCAAAGTTTTGTGGGTTTTTTTTGATTGTCTCCAAAGGCACAAGATTCCTATAGAAACCTTATTCATTTAGTTCTGTTTAAAAGAGATGCTCTGAGTTATTGGGGTAGACAGGTAAAAAGTTCAATTGTTGTGAAGCAGTCTGCTAATTCTACAGCTTCCCACTTCAATCAATTAATGCTCGCCTTGATCAGGGGACCTTCTTCCCAGACCATTTGATGTCAATGGAAAATCATGCGACCCCCTAAACACATTTGCAGAATCCATAAATAAAAGCCTCCACAGTTCTCAGCTTATTCTTCCATCATAAAAACAACTTTTAACTCCCAGCTTTAGCCTACTGAACAGCAAGTGCAAGCAAGCAATGGCAACCCATGAAAAGGATAACACAATTCTCCCACATTGCAGTGTCACAATAAACTTGTGGGACAGAAATGCTTTTGCTCAGATTACTGCATGACAAAGCAAAAGTTCCTGAATAGACCCAAGCCTTCACTCCATATAAGCTTCATTCCCAGGCAAGATGCCAACTGGGAATTCTAGCATATCTCCCAATATATGGAGAACCCAGCCTAGGAAATACTTGCAGGTCATTTCATCTGGATTAGAGGCAGATCAACATGGGAGGAAATATGGTTGCTAGGAGTGACATTGACTTGATGATAAATAATTAGCCCACCACTTAGAATTAACACCTTGAGAGATGTAGTCCTGTCCCTTTTGCAATATGATGTGATCAAAAGCCATTGCACTATAACTTCTTCTGGACTCCAGTTACCAACAAAGGAGAATATTGGCAGTTCAGTGTTGAAATCAACACTGATGATGTAACCTAGTTTGGCTAATGGAACATCTGCAAAGAAACAACTAAACTCAGAGACCACCAAAGATCCCTCTTGTCCAGTTAATTTCAAAGGGGTCAAGAATTCTTGACTATGTATTTTGAGACTCTAGCAACTACCATTTTCCAACCAACATTGCCAATAGCCAAGAATGTGGATGGCTGGACTCTGTTGATCAAGTTCTGAAAACTCCTCTGTGGATTCTACTGAAATATCTCAGTGCATTTATTTGAGCAGAGCTCCGAGGGAACATTTGAGCCTCAGTATTTCTCAAGCCAAGAATTAAGAACAACTGGGACAGCCAACAAGGGGGAATCACCCCTCCCAAGCAAATCATTTGACATGATTTTATTGACAAAATATAATACTCAAACTTTTGCTCTTAGGCAAGAGCGGTGGTGGTAAGCCTCTAAACTTTTTTTCTTTAAACAAAAGAAATTTACAGTCTGTATAGCATTTGGAATATATACATATTTTACACATTTTGTACAGGTACCAAATAATTATATAAATACATCCTTTAACATAATAAACCCGTATTTACTGGGGGGAGGGTGTACAATTAAGACATGGTTTGAACACATGATTTTAAGGCATCTGCCAGTTTTTGTGGTTGTTGGCATTAAAAAAAGGGGGGGGGTTCTTGAGGGACTCTTCCACCCCTGCAGGTTAATTAGATATCCCTTCACATTGGACCAAGACTTTGAGGGATGGAGAAAGAGCAGAGAAGTCCTACTGGGCAAAAAGGGCTTGTGCTGGCTGAAGGCAAGTAAGGCAATCCTTGTCTTCAGAAAATTCCTATACCAACAACACAGAAACATGCAGCTTCAGCATGGGAAGGATTGACTAACAAGGAATGGAGGAAGAGGACAATAGGCCCGGCACTTGGGCCTCTGGAACTGTCCTGCTCCTAGAGGGAAGTTTCTTCTTAAGAAGAGATGGGCGGCATTCCTCCGTTCCAATTCCAGATTTTACACCTGGGACAAAGGCATTTGTTTGGGGTAAGAAACCGAGCTGGCAGTGCCAGACCTCCAAGTCAAACCAGTGCTGACATCACTGTACATAGACCCCCCTCCACCCCCCAGTCCTCCCACAGCAGCAGCAGCCCCTATGCTGCCCCCTCCCCCCCTGGCTCCAATACTCCCTGCAACGGCCACTGCCGTCCCTTTGCTGGCCCAGCAGCAGCGGGTGCAGAGGGCCTTCCAGGACTCCAGCGTCTTTCCAGACCAGACCCATACTCCCGAGGTGATGCCCACCACCAGGCACATACAAGTACTTGAGCATAAAGACCGCATAGTCTGGTCGGCGGGCCTGGTCAGGCTGTTGGTCCCGCAGGCAGGGGCAGTTGTGGGTGGCTTCCCAGTGGGGGCGATTGTGCTGCTCATAGAAAAGACAAGCCACCACGCTGGCAGCAGGCACCGTGTAGAGCACGGTGAAGAGGCCCAGGCGGATCATGAGCTTCTCCAGCTTGTGCGTCTTGGTGGGGCCCCCTTGCTGTTTGATGACACTCCGGATCCGAAAGAGCGAGACAAACCCAGCCAGCAGGAACATGGAGCCAATGGCCAGGTAGATAAGCAGAGGGGCCAGCACAAAGCCTCGCAGGTTCTCCAGGCTTTGGTTGCCCACGTAGCAGATTCCAGCCACAGGATCTCCATCCACAGAACTGAGCGCCAGGACGGCAATAGACTTGATGCTGGGCAGTAACCAAGCCGCCAGGTGGAAGTACTGAGCATAGCTCGCTATAGCCTCGTTGCCCCACTTCATGCCCGCCGCCAGGAACCAGGTGAGGGACAGGATAACCCACCAGATGGAGCTGGCCATGCCAAAGAAGTAGACCAAAAGGAAGACTATGGTGCACAGAGCCGGACCCGTGCTCTCGTACCGCACGTGCTCAGCCACCGCCAAGTCAGGCTGTAGCTCCGCAGCTCCGCCGGCTGCTCCGCGACCGCCCACCGCGGCAGCGGCCGCTCCCGCAGCGCCTCCAGCGGGGCCCGCGGGTCCTGCTCCCGCTCCAGCCGCCGCCGCCGCCGCCGCTGCCGCTCCGCCGCTGCAAGCCACTTTTTCGTGGCCAGCGACCAGACGCACCAAATAGCCCAGCGAGACGAAGAGATAGCAGGCGGCCAAGAAGATGATGGGTCGCTCCGGGTACTTGAAGCGCTCCATGTCGATGAGGAAGGTGGAGACGGTGGCGAAGGTGGAGATGAAGCACAGGATGGACCACAGGCCGATCCAAAAGGCGGTGAATGCGCGCTCGTCCGGGCTGAAGTAGGGGTTGTGGCACGGCAGGGCGCAATTGACGATCTGGCCCGTCTTGACCCGGTTGTAAAGCGGGTGGCGCTCGCTAGACACCGACACCATCGGCGCCCGGCACTGGCAACCCGGCTCGCAGGGGGTTGGAGGGCGGCTCTTGCGGAGTGGGGGGTCCGCGGCGGACGGGGGCGGCACCACAGCCCCGGAGCCCCTGCCCGTCCCGCCTCCTGCCGGCTTTCGGTGCGGCGGCTTGGGTTGGGGCTGTGGCGCGGCGGTCGCGAGATCGGTGTGGTTGTAGTCCATACAGAGCATGTCCGGGTTGCCTTGCTCGGGCAGCCGGTCGCAGCGCATGCGGTCCGGCCAGGCGAAGCCGTACTGGCGCATGAGGGGCGCGCAGCCGGCCTTGGCCCGCTCGCACACGCTGCGGCAGGGCGGCAGTGGCTTCTTGTAGTTCTCCAGACAGATGGGCGTGTACATGCTGCACAGGAAAAAGCGCAGGTCCGCAGAACACTGGATCTCCACTAGGGGCCAGAACTGGTGGACCTCCAGCCCCGCCTCGTCCTGCGTATCGTGGTTGAACTGATTGGGCATGTAAGTGTAGTTGTAGCCGATGCCTTTGCACAGTGGCACCGTGATCTCCTGGCAGGAGAGCTCCTTGGCAGACGAAGAGCCGGCCGCTGCTGCCGCTGCCGCCGCGGCTGCGGCGTTAGGTTGCTTTTGCAGGGGCGACCAAGCAGACAGGAAGAGCGGCAGAAAAGCCACGGTCAACAGGTAAGAGCGAGGCTCCATGCTCGGCTAAGTAAGTCCACCCTTCGACCCAGGAGGTGACTGATCGAAGTGGCGTCGGCTCCTCGGCTGCTATTGCGCTGGGCAGCTACGCTCCCGGCTTCCTGAAGCTCATCTCTCCTCGGTCGCCGAGCTGGGATGCGAGACGCGGCGCTTGCTGCAGCTGCTGCGAGGACGGCAGAGGCTGCTTCGGCTCTGCCTGGGTCTTCTCAACTTTCCTTCAGCCGCGCCGGGTCAAGGTGGCCGAGAGCCCCGAAGATGCAGCTCCCCAGGGGGTCCCTCCGCCAGACCGGTTTGGCAAAAGCGCCCCGAGGAAGCTCGGTTGCCCTTCGAGGCGGTTGCGGAAGAAGCGGTGCACCTGAAAAGCTCGGTAAACGACGACGATGAGGAGGACGGCAGACGCGGCGGCAACGGCGCCGCCGTTTCCCCCCCGTTCGACCAACTTCTGATTCTCTTCAGCTCCAGCAGCGGTGGACGCGCTCTCGGGATATTTAAAGCAGAGGAAGCCAGGCCCCGCCCCGCCTGTCCCAGCTACCTATCACGAGGGCTCCGGGCGGAGATCTTGGACCCCGACTAAGCCCTTTCGCTTAAGGTGGATCGGTCTGGGTCCCAGGATTGGCCACAAGCCGATCGCTTCTGGCCCTTTAAGATTCACGGCGTGGGCTGCGTGTGAGTGAGCGTTTTCTTTACTCTTCAGGTGTAAATGACTCACTTGACACTTGGGCAGGTAAGTTCTCAAATAAACGAATAAAGACGTATGGCACCTGGGCTCCCGAGAGTTATTTCAATCATTTCACTCTCCGTTTTGTGTCCTGAGTGTGAGGACCTTTTGTAAAGTTTTAACTTTTAGGCATATCACTAAACTAAGCATCCCCTCCCGCTTTTGCTTCTCTTCTTTCCTCCCTTCCGTGTTTTATTTCTGAATATTTTGGATTTCTGATAGGCTGGATCAAAACACCCGAGAAAGCAGGGTTTTTTTTTTTTATTAAATGGATTTTTAAGGCTGCCCGACTCCCAAGAAAACTCAGTGCCTGACAATATTAATGTAAAAATGATATTAACATATAAATCATCCCCCCCAAAATCCCCAAACAATTATGATTGGATGCAAGATATAAGGCATATTGTTTTAATGATAATATTTCCTTTTTTCCTTTCAAATTGCTTAGGGTTACCTTTTCTGAAAACTCTTTTGCACAGTCTCTCTTAATAGGGAGTTTCCTCTGGATTCCAGTACAGCACCCTGACTTTGGAAATTCCAAACATCTGGAAGGCAACAGGTTGAAAAAAAAAAAACAACCCAGCATGATTTTAGCACAAATGGGGATTCCCCCATTTCCAGATCTGGAATTTAGAATAACTCAGAAAAATCTTGAGTTATTATTTAGTAAAGTATTTAATCAAAAATAATTTCACTCAGTTGCTCAGAGGCTGAGGGCTGCTTCTGAAACCTGTGCAACAATCTGGATATGATAACTATATTACATAAGGTAAATCTCATTTCTTGTGACAGTTAGCTTCCACAAAAGACCATGAGTATTTGGTGCAGAGGTCTTCATATCTGAAATATACTCGTTGAAATCAGTAGGGTTTGAGATAGTTATGACAGATCTACCATACCAGGGTGTCTGGTAGAAGTCTCTATCAAAATAAACAAGACTAATTGTCATAGGATAATGCAATCAATCTTATTTCCCCTCATGATAAGCTCATTAAGAAGAAGGCAATCCCATTTATTTGAATGGCACTTATCTCCACATGGTTTAAGTCTGCAATTTACACAGCAGCCTTCTTCAAATCCATGAACTCACAGTATATGAGATTTAAGTCCCATCACTGGTGAGGATTATAGGAGCTGAGATCCAGCAGGTGCCTGTGCCTCCAATTCTAATTCTCCTTCTACTGCACTCCTGAGAAGGCTTGTATAAATCACATTATAAATGCACAAAGTAGGCTGCATTTTGTGGAGCTGCCAACTCTCCCATCTATCTGCTGGGCTGGGTTTGAGCATGCAAAGATGGTTAGATGGTTCCTATTGCTTCTCATACACATTTGTGGGTTGAGAAAAGGGCTTATTAAAACAAGAAATTAAAGTTCTGCTTTGCTTCCTCTGACTCCATGTTCTTGCTTCCAGTCTGGCTCCCTAGTGAACTTTGCATCTGACAGCTGCCTCATCCAGTCAGGATGTAACTGGATCCTTCAGTCTGCTTTGGCTCTGACTTCACGGCAAGGATCTATGGTGTTCCTTTCTTCAGCTGTTGCTGCCAAAGGTTTTACTCCTAGTCTCAGAGAGGGGGGGGAGGAGAACAGGGGCACTTCAGTAACTTTCTCCAACTTTCTGCTCTCCCAATGCAGGGGTTTCCAACCTTGACCACTCTAAAACTAGTGGACTTCAAGTATGAAGTCCACAAGTCTTTAAAAGTTGCCAACGTTGGAGTTGCCAAGGCTGAATTTTGGGAGTTGAAGTCCACAAGTCTTAAAAAGTTGCCAAGGATGGAGACACTACACACCCCCCCCCCCATGCATTAAACCGCATCCCAATCAAAAAGGGTTAACATTCTTCCCAATGAAAAGTCATTAAGTTGGAAACTTCATTAAAGCAAAAACACTTAACAAATCTTCCTGTTCGGTACTTGGAAATGTGTAAATCTGCTCTGAATAAGACTGGATTTGACCCATTAAACTCATTCCTTTTTTACTACTGTCACCTAGTGAAGTTCTAAAATAAACAAAGATTGAACAGATTATTAGCTGGAAGAAGGGTAATGAAAATTTAAATATGTGTGCTATGTTTATCAGTTGCTAATTACATTTGATTTAACTGTAGGATGTGTGGGTATATTTTGAGATGAAGAGATGAGCAAGGATGAAAACAGGCTATATGTTAAAAAATAAGGGTCAGTGAGGTGGGGAGCTATAGCTATATTTTTTTAAAAAAACTTGTGCAGTCTTATATCACTTTATAAAATCACTGAAGTCATTGAGACTTAAGAGGCATAAGATTGCATTATTAATATATCCATTTTCCTGCAATTTTGGTTAAAGTAGCTAACCAAAGTTAAGTGCATGATAACTAACGGGCTTACCAGAGCTTATAACAAGTCTATTTACAATGTTTGCTTAAAGAAATATGCAATTCTAAATGTAATGGCTCTTCAAAATGATAAAGTATTCATGCACTGATGAAAAATAATGGTCCTATCCAACGCATACATTGGATTTATTTATGTAGCACATTGTATCCCAATTTACTCATTGGAATAGTTGTGTCTATGCAACACAATCACCATGTTGCAGAAAAGCAACCCACATTTTTATTCACAATGGTGTACAAAATCAGCTATTCATGAGATGGATGGAAACTAATTTCAGCAGGATTTGAATTACAATAGAAGAAATGGCAGTTTGATCTAGTGGCTAAGGAACTAAGGCTAGAAGCCAGGAGATTTTGAGTTCTAGTCCCCCTTAAGCATGAAAGCTATCTGGGTAACTTTGGGCCAATCACCAGAAAACTATGAATTCTAGTTTCACCTTAGCTTTGATAGCCAGCTAGGTGACTTTGGGCAAATCACCAGGAAACTATGAAATCTAGTCCCATCTTAGCCATGATAACTAGGTGACTTTGTGCCAATCACTAGGAAGCCATGATAGTTGGCTGGGTGATTTTGGGCCAATCACTAGGAAAATATGAATTCTAGTTTTACCTTAGCTTTGATAGCCAGGTAGGTGATTTTGGGCAAACCATCAGGAAACTATGAATTCTAGTCCCACCTTAACCATGGTAACTAGGTGAGTTTGGGCTAATCACCAGGAAGCTTTAGCCATGGTAGCTGGCTGGGTGACTTTGGGCCAATCACCAAGAAATTATGAATTCTAGTTTCAACTTAGCCATAATAGCCAGTTAGGTGACTTTGAGCCAACCACTTCTTTCAGCCCAACTTTCCTCACAAGGTTGTTGTGGGGAAAATAGGAGGAGAAAGGAGTATTAGGTATGGTGGCCACCTTGAATTATTCATAAAAATAATAACAGTGGAATAAGTAAATAAATAGGGGGATTGTATGGTAAAGGAAGATTGGCTTGTGGATCAGGAGCTTCATTACTTTAATGAAAGTTAAAGCTTTAAGGAATTAAACTTTTGTTTTTTTCTTTGTAAGAATTCAGTGTTCCCTTCTTAAATTGCTGGAACTTGAGAGCCTTTCCCACCATTCCTGTTACTGTATATCACCTGGAGGTAAAACCATCCATCTTCTGCTTGGACAGCATAAACCAGTGGTTCTCAACCTGTGGGTCAGGACCCCATTTGGGGTCGAACGACCATTTCACGGGGGTCGCCAAACAAGGCTGTCCGCCATTTTTCCCCCCTTTTCTTTGGCCACGCCCCTGGCACCTGGTGATGTATAAGTGGTTGGGGGTCACCACAACATGGGGAACTGTATTATAGGGTCGCGGCATTAGAAAGGTTGAGAACCACTGGCATAAACTATTAGGTAAGCAAGGCACCCTGGATATAATCTGAGTAGTTAATATTGTCTTTTTCACAGCTGCATAGGAGGAAGCAAATCAACAGCTAACACATCTGCATTCTGATCTGTGCCAGACTTCAGCCTGTTAGGCATTTCTTAAAGATGCTAAACTCAGTAATGAAGAGCATGGCTGCCATTTCCAATCAACACAGGAAGAAAACTGATCACACCAACTTTTGAGCCTTATTGTGGATTAGAGGGCTTAGACAGTCTGGCAGATGGGTGTGTGTTTAGATGTGTGTGTGTGTGTGTGTGTGTGTGTGTGATTTTGAATTAAAGGTGACATGAAATTTAAGAGGTATGTTCTATTCGTATGGTTCACATGTATATTGAACTTTGCAGGGCTAAAAAAACTATTGCATATGCTATTGGAAAAAGCAAACAACAGATTCCCCCTCAGAACAGGGATGGAACCTTTCTTAATATAATTAAGGAAAAGTAGGAAATATAGTTCAGGACTATTAAGAGTATAGAAAGAATTTACCTTTGCTATCTCAAACAAATTCAAGTTTCCGGGAATGAACAAAGTATATCAAAGACTTTTGAAGAAGCTGGCTGAAGCGGTCACAGATCCTTTCGGCTATAAACTTTGAGAAATGAGTGTATTATCTTTGAGAAATGGTACACTGCCCATAATCTGGAGAAAAGTGAACACAGTCCCATATTTAAAAAATGGAGGAAACTACAAACAAGGTTAATTTCATTTCTATATTGAGCAAATAAAAAAATGTGAAGCAGTAGATCAGAAAGCACTCTGAAAAAAATGCTTCCATTACTAGGAGCCAGGTGAGTCAAAAGAAGGTTGCACTGGTCCAATTTTATTTATGTTTATTACAATCTGTTTGTTTATTTGCTAGATTTATACTTTTCTTTAAGGCGTTTACAGCATTCCTTCTTCTAGTTTTATCCACAGCAACCATCCTGTGAGGCCCAAATTCACCTAGAAGATGCTCTTGGATCTGAGTCCCTCTGATTTTAATCCAATACTTTAATCACTATATTGTACTGGCTGTCTAGTTTAGTAGGCACAAGGAATGTAGTTCACATTGGTATTTGGTAAAACATCTGGAGAGGTCTCTGGAAAACAAGATGGAATGGTGGTTCCCTGGAATTGCAATTGGGTGAACAGCTGCACTGAAGGGATATTTGTAAGTGGCTCTGTTTTGTTCTAGGGAGCAAAATCAAGGGAGATTTTTCAAGATTGTGTCCTTGTCCCAGAGTGAGTCAATCTCTTTATGAATGGCTTAGAGCACGAGTGTCAAACTACCAGCCTGCGGTCTGGATGCATCACATGGAAGCCGTGCCAGCGCACCTCCGGCAATGAGGAAAAAATCACGATACGTCGTGACACATCATGTGACATGGCGAGTTTGATACCCCTGGCTTAGAGGATGGATTTTTTGCAGGTTTATAATTGATACCAAACTTGGGGGAGGGGGGATTGGCTAATGTCTTAGAAGGAAAAAAAATCACAATTCAAAATGTTGTAACCAGGCTTGAGTATTGAACTACATTTTAGAAGACAATATCAATGACAACAATGTAAATTTCTTGCATCTGGGTAGGACAGTTCAAATGCATAAATATAGAAATGAGACATAAGAAGGCCTAGGAATACCAAAGGACTATATGTTAAATGTAAGCAAGCAGTATGATACAGCGGCTAAATACCTCTATGCCAGGATAGGCAACCTTGACTCTTTTATGACTTGTAGACTTCAACTTCCAGAATTCCTGAGGCAGCATGGCTCAGCTTGGAATCCTCTCCTTTTTCCCTCAGCATGGCTGGCTCAGGAATTCTGGGAGTTGAAGTCATACAAGAGCCAAGGTTGCCTATCCCTGCTCTGTGCAAATGTGGATTGCATTTGCAGAATTGTTATATTCAGCTTATACTGTAGATAGTAGCAGTTGATTGTACTGTCGCATTGTACAGGTTAGACTGCATTTGGAGAACTCTGCAATTCTGGGTAAGACATTTTTAAAAAAAGACCTGAAAAAAAATTGGAGCAAGTTTGGAAGACAGCAGTCATTATGACCAAATATCTGAACGGGAAGTCCTATGAAGAATGATCATGAGAGATATGTATGTTTAGCTCGATAAAGGTAGAACTGAATGGAAAATAATAACCCTGATCTAAAGAAGTGTTTTTCAACTTTGGCAGTTTGAAGATGGATGGACTTCAACTCCCAAAATTCAGCAGCCAGATGGAGCTAATCTATTTTTTTTGAAACTGAAAGGACAGGTTCAATATTATGGGGAATTCTGGGGAATAGCTGCATTTCCCAGCTAAAGATTTGAAGAGTTGGATGGCTACCTCTCAATGGATCATTTATCAGTTATGGTCATGTGAAATAATTACTTGTTTTAACCATGGTTTGGGGCATAATTACACCCCTAAGCATAAAAACTGGTTTCATATATTCTAGAACGGGGCTCTCTGATCTTAAAGTTGCCAAGGTTGAGGACACCTGGTCTAAAGCATCTCTTGGTTTGGGCTTAACATAATGTTTCTCAAGGATGGCAGCTTTTAAGGTGTATGGACATCAACTCCCATCCAGAATACTGGGAGTTGAGGTCCTTCCCTAAAGTTTGCCAAGATTGAGAAACACTGGTTTAACCTTACATGAAGCCAGGTAAACTATGTTCTAATAATTAACGATTGTTGTGGAAACCTAACCAATTGTGGCTTTGCCGAATGATGTTTAACAAACTGTGGATTAGTGCAATCTATGAAAAAAGCAGAAGAGTCCATTGGAGTTAGGTAGTTTATACATTCAAATAAATAGTGGCTAAATGTGTTAATGTTGAATGGCTCCTGGGACGCTGTCCGCCAGCGAATGGCATTCTCGGAGAAAATTGCCTCCGATCCTATATTCCTACATATATAATCCGCTAGTGCTGGAACTGAACTAGCCATCGTAGCGCGCACGGGCTGCCTGGCAAAGGACAGAATGTGGTTTTGGCTGAAAATTTCTCAACCTTTGGCCAACCCTGTGACTCCGATTCCACGAATATCCGACTCCGGTTTGCAGCACCAGAACCAAAGCGCGCTTTGCGTCTTGCCAGCTCGACGCGCGTCTCAAGCTACCTTAAACGGGGGCGGGGGGAGGGAAGAGAAAAAGAGGAGGAGAAAGAGCGAGAAGGTCTGGCAAGAACGCGAGGAAGCGTATTCGCGCCTGTTAGGCCGTCCCAGGGGGTTGTCTTGGTTTTTTCAATAGAGTGTTTATTTCTTAATTGATCTGCTGTTTCGTTTAGCGCTTGCATGGAGCTCACGCTGGGGCCGTAATTACTACCGTCGCGGGAACTGGCGCTCCGCTGCGGAGCCGAGAGGGGGCGGGGAGGGCAGGTGAAGTGGAGGTGAGGTTGCTTTTTTTCGACGGTTGAGGGGTTTTCGTGCGCGCGAGAGAGAATTTGGGGGAAGAAATGGAGGGAATCGCTACAGTGGAAAAAGTTTTCTGTTAAAGAACCCCGCAGTGCCAATTCCTCTTCGTGGCGCTTGCTTTCTCTCCCCCCCGATTTAAGTTCTTCAGCGGGTTTTCCTTTCCCGGCTGGTTGTAAGGTCGACTGCCATCCCTAGTACAAAGGAACACCCAACTTTGGAGCAAAGATGCACCAGAGTAAGCTGAGATATAATTAAGTCTTCCTCCATTGTCTTCTAATTAAAAGGGGACCCCAGCAGGTTTTCCCCCCTTCCCTTTTTAAAAGCGTCATTTTCATTCCTCATTTTACCTTCATATTCAGGTCTTTCTTGTTGTTGTGCAGAAAAACAGGGATGAATGGAAGAAATGGAGCTAGGTGCCCTGCTTTCTTATATGCAAAAATGAAATAAAATGAAATGCTAAAAATGCCATTATCAGTTATTTTAGATCCCTCCTCTTTTATTTTTGTACAAAATGAAAGGCAGGGAACTTATCTAATAGTCCCTTCTCCTATTTTCCCCACAACAACAACCCTGTGAGGTGAGTTGGGTTAAGAGAGAGTGACTTGTGCAAGGTCACCCAGCCAGCTTTCATGCCTAAGGTAGGACTAGAACTCAGGATCTCCTGATGATTGGCCCAAAGTCATCCAGTTGGCTTTCATGTCTAAAATGGGCTAGAACTCATGGTCTCCTGATTTTTAGCCTGATGTCTTCACCATTACCATACTGGTTCTTTCTTCAGTCTTATTACTTAGAATAGAATAACAGAGTTGGAAGGGACTTGGAGGTCATCTAGTCCAACCCCCTGCTCAGGCAGGAAACCCTATTCCATTTCAGATAAATGGTTGTCCAATCTCTTAAAAACTTCCAGTGTTGGAGCATTCACAATTTCTGGAAGCAATTAACTGTCAGGAAAATTTCTCCTTAGTTCTTCTCTCTTTGGTTAGTTTCCATTGGTTGCTTCTTGTCCTGCCTTCAGGTGTTTTGGAGAATACCTTGACTCCCTCTTCTTTGTGGCAACCCTTGAAATATTGGAACACTGCTATCATGTCGCTCCTCTCCTTCTCTTCATTAAACTAGACAAACCCAATTCCAGCAACCATTCCTTATATGTTTTAGTCTCCAGTCCCCTCATCATCTTTGTTGCTCTTTTCTGGTGTACTCTTTCTAGAGCAGTGTTTCTCAACCTTGACAATTTTAAGGCATGTGGACTTAAACTCCCAGAATTCCACAGCCAGTATTGCTGGCTGTGGAATTCTTGGAGTTGAAGTCCACGTGCCTTAAAATTGTCAAGGTTGAGAAACACTGTTCTAGAGTCTCAACAGTGAGAGGGTTTAAAAATCTCTGCATTTGGTTGCTTCTTGCTATAACTATATCCTATTTTCCCAGTGTCTTAAGAATTCTGGGAGTTGAAGTCCATACTGCACATCTTAAAAGTTGCCAAGTTTGCATAACACTGGCCTACATCATGGTCCTTTCCTTCCCTAAATTTTCTCACCTATATCTTCTTATATATATTTTGTTGGGCCATGTTGTCTCTTATATTGCTATGTTCATAATATATATTATATTCATTAATTAAGCTTATTTATACCATTGCCATAATGGCAAATGGAGAAATCCTAGGACCAGGTAGGTTCTCCATCAAGTGGCATGAACATGTATACATCTTTTGGTGCCAGAATTGTCAAATATATTAAGAAATATTTGATAAGGGAATTTAATTGGGCTTATATTTCAGTTATACTGAAAGCAGGTAAAGATTAGACTCAGTGTGCTAATTATCATCCAGACTTGTTGATTAAGGTTGATATAAGGTTTTGAACAACAGTGTTAGCAAATAGATTAGAACAAGTGATATCATTTTTTATTAAGAATTGATCAAGCAGGGTTTATAAAACCAAACAAACACCAGATATTGGTCTGATCATAGTTCTAATAAACTTGAATATAAATAAAGATCAATTTGTAATCTTATCATTGGACACTGAAAAAGCCTTTGACAAAAATACATAAACAGTACATATTTGTTATACTAAATAGGTTTAGATTTATCTTGGAATTCATAAAATGGATAAGATAAGATTCCATATGAGTTATCCATATCTAAAATGAAGGTTGATGGCATGTTTTCTCCTACTATCCACTATTTGAAGAACTAGGCAAGACCATCCAGTTTGCTTTTTAATATTTACGTGGAACCCATGATTTGTCTTATTAGACAATATAGGGCAAGGGTCTTCAAACTTGGCCCTGTTATGACTTGTGGACTTCAACTCCCAGAATTCCTCAGCCAGGAATTCTGGGAGTTGAAGTCCACAAGACATAACAGGGCCAAGTCTGAAGACCCCTGATATAGGGGGATCTACGGAGTGCAGGTAACCTTCCATTTACAACCATTCATTTAGTGATTTTTTAAAACTACAACTGCACTGAAAAAAAAGGACATGCCACCATTGCAATATCCTCAAGGTCATGTGATCAAAATATTTATTACAGTTGCAGCATTCCAAAATTGTATGATCACCTTTGCAATCTTCCCAGCTGGCTTCCAAAGAGCAAAGTCATTTGACGACTGCATGATTCACAACAACAGCAATGCCTCACTTAACCATGGGGGGAAAAAAAGGATGTTGTAAAACTGAGCAATATCCACTTAACAACTGCTTGGTTTAGCAATGGAAATTCTGGCCACAATTGTAGTGGTAAGTTGAAGACAACTACTAATAACTCAGCTGAGAACAAATTAATTTTATTGGCAGGTGGACAGTGTTTTGCTTATTTCTAAACCTCATGCAATTATTCTAGTATTGATATAAAAGACTGATGCTTTTATTGAAACGGCAGCAGTAACTTCTCCAAGTTGGAGTTGATGCCTATGGGTGAAAATTTGGTTATCTATCCATTTAAGGAATATCAACTGTGTATTGATAATCCTATAAATACATAGGTCAAAGGTTCCCAACCTTTTGGGCACCAGGGACCAGTTACGTGGAGAGAGGTTTTTCCATGGACCGGAGTGTGCGTGTTTTGTGTGCTGCCTGCATCTCATGGATGGGGCTTTGTTTATTGAACCAGTTGTTGGCATGCCGCAGCCCGGTACCGGTCCATGGACCGGGGGTTGGAACCTCTGACATAGGTAGTCTATAGACTACAACTATAAGACTATAATTATGCTTTATAGAATATATAGAATATAGAATAGAATATAGAGAGAGGTTTCTTCAGATATTAATAAAGATAGTCCTCGACTTACGAGCACAGCTGGGCCCCAAATTTCTGTTACTAAATGAGACAATTGTTAAGTAAATTTTGCCCCATTTTGCAACCTTTCTTGCCCCAATTAAGTAAATCATTATAGTTATTAGGTTAATAGCACCGTGATTAAGTGAATCTGGCTTTCCCATTGACTTTGCTTGCAAAAGGTGATCACATGCTACCATCATAAATATAAGTCAGTTTTCAAGCAATTGAATTTTGATCACATAACTTGGGGGATGCTGCAACTGTCATGTTAAAAATGGTCATGTCACTTTTTTCAGTGCCATTGTAACTTCAGATGGTCACTAAATGAACTTTTGTAAGTCAAGGACTACCTATAAATGGGAGTTACTAAACCTTACACTTTGCGGAAAGGTAAATGTTTTCAAAATAAATATTATTTCCAAATTAATTTATATTTTGACAGGAATTTCAGAATGTATATAGCTGGAAAATATTTTCAGAACATAAATTCTTTGTTTCACAGTGTTTCTCAACCTTGACAATTTTAAGGCATGTGGACTTCAACTCCCAGGATTCCACAGCCAGCATTGCTGGCTGTGGAATTCTGGGAGTTGAAGTCCACATGCCTTAAAATTGTCAAGGTTGAGAAACACTGGTTTAGAACATGTCTGAGTGGAATAAAGAATTAGAAGTCCCTGTATTGCCAACATCAGGGGTGTCCAACTCCTTCAATTCCCACAATTTCCCAGCCAGTTCAGGTCCACAGGTCTTAAAGATGCCAAGATTGGATACCTCTGGTCAAGGCAATGGAAAAATGTTTTAACGTCTACATTTATGTATTCACCCAATGGAGTGAACCGGATAGCATTTACTATCTATGAACAGATTGCCTATAGATGTAGACTTTGATTAGACAAATATAATGAAATATGGGATTCATTTGTATAAAATGCAGCAGGTTAAAAAGTATATATATATGCTTTAATAATAATCAAGTGACTAGATATAGAATTGCAACTATTTACTGCTAAAATTATATATCTTTTTCCTTTGTTGTGTTTTTTTCCATTTTTCCTTTTTAAAGCACTTTCTATGTGTCTTTTTTTCTTTGATGATGTATGTATTTTTATCTTTGTGGTTTTATATCCTGTTTTTTGTCATTATTTTAAAAAGCATTTTTTTTTAAAAAAAATACTCATTAATATATACCCAATCCCAAAGCTTGGTATCTTACAAGAAATGCATTAATAAAAATGCAATCTTTCCGTCCTGGAAAGGTAGTAGATTTGAAGAGCTCCGTTATAAATCCCATTCTTAATGGGAATAAAAGAACCTCAGCTCCCAATAAATTAATCTGTTATATAGACCTACTATGGAGACAAGGTAATATTATATTTCCAAGGACCAACACTAAACCTTTATCAGTGACTGAAGTTGCAGGCAGGTGTCCCATTGATTATTTTAAGGATATGTGATAGACCTACAATGATAGGCTTTACTGCAGGTAACCTTAGTGCTATTTAATTAAGTAGATAAGATTTATTTATTTAGCATATCATACATGGTCTTGCAATATATATTAACATTACTATTTTTTTTAAAAAAATATGCCCTCAGCTTACACCTGGTCATAGTGTGATCTATAGTTTGACATGGGACCCAGAGTCACACTGGGAGGAAAGTACTGTGTCCCTTTTATACAGTGAATCCCATGTGAGGTGTGAATCTTATTCAGGATTGTCCATTGCTGGAGGCATAGTTCAAAGCCTAGCATCTTTTTTAGGTGGTCATTTATATATCTTCCTATGTCTGGATGTTCAGCAACCCATTTGGCTTTACCCTGGGAATCAGTGTTAAAGTTGTTGGACAGGTGTTGTGCATGTGCCACTGCTAGGGCTTCCAGGATTTGAGTTGTCTGGTTGATAAATGAGAAAGATTGGCGTGCACCATAGGATGAACTGTTCATAATTTTTCTATATTCTCTTGCCTTCATAGAGTTGGCAGCGCTATTTGGCTCAGAACCAGAAGCCAACAAGTCAGAGGGATTTCATATAACTACTTATAAGCCTCATGGTATCGTTGAGTCTGGCTCAAATACAAGGCAACTAAAGTAGGTGAGATAATCTTTCTCCATTTCTTCATTCCACCTTCTTTTTTACAGTTCACAATCTCTTCTTCTGCAGAAAGCTGGACTGTATCTCCCAGATGTCCACCCAGCAGGACCATGAGAAATGGTTCTTTATCCTTTGCACAGCATCTCTGTCTGTGATTTTGCTATGCAAAAGTGCACTTCAAGATCTGTTTTGGTCAGTGGTGTAGAAAACAAAAATTTTTAAATCATAAAATGAAGCCATTTACTGACAAATAATGTGTGAATTAGTTTGTAGAAGAGATTTTTTGTTTAACCTAGCTGCTTAAGTCGAGATGGATGAGAGAACAAAATGAAAGTGCAAGCCTGGGAGGAGAGATGTTTTAAACCTCACACATTGGGAGTTGTTTCAAGCCTAGGACCAAGGCTTCTGCTAGTGTCATTTAGAGCAGTGGTTCTTAACCGGGGCGATATTGCCCCCCAGGGGGCGATTTTATTTTTCAGGTGGGTGATGGAAGAAAAAGGGGCAACGTGGGGGCCAAGGAACAAAAAGGGGGCGATATGGGGACGATGGGGACACCTTTGAGACTTTTTCATACAGTGAATCGCTGTATATCTGTCGTACAAAAACATCAGATCGCTCGCTATTAGTGGACTGAATTGTGTTTTCAAATGTTCCTCCAGCTAGCTTCAGTATAGAATGCCGTACAGATGTGAATACACATTGCTTATCTTCATGTGCATTGCGTAGCAGCCTCTACTCTTTTTATATTTCTTTTTGCGTCTTAAATTTCACTTGTAATTCAATCATTAAATATTACCGTTTTTCTTTTTGGGCATTTCACTTTCTTGCAATTGAATTTTGTTTTCAGTGGTCATTACATTTAAGTGTCTTGAATAAATAAGATAATAATGAAATACATGTATCACGAAGTTTGGGAATAAAGTGATGGGTGGCACCAAACTTTTTCACACAGTTGAGATATGGGAAAAAGGCTGGAAATAAATTATTTGCATCGATATGTCCTGATGACAGTTTTAAAGAAAACAAAAAAAGTGTTTGCATAAATTGAAGAATTATTTCCTATGCTGTGATTGAGAGGTTATGTTGGGGGAGGGGGGCGATGACAATTTCCTCATTGGCTCAAGGGGGTGATTCATTCAAAAAGGTTAAGAACCACTGATTTAGAGTAGGGGTTCCCAACCTGTGGGCCATGGTCCACTACTGGACCGTGGCCTGCTGGCCACTGGGCTACAGGACAGGCTGGCCAGTGTGCATGTGTATACGTGTGCACTCATGTCCATTCGCACTGGCATTGCGAAAATGGGGCCCCACATGGTGAAAACAGGGCAGGGTTACCCTGCAGGTGCTAGTGCCATCCCATTTGTGCTCACAGCCAAGTTTGCACGTGCATACACATAAAATTCTTCCATCTCCCTTTCTCTCCAGTCAGCCAACTAAGAAAGGTTGGGGACATCTGATTTAGAGCTTTCTTCCAGAGTCTAACTGTGAAGAGGAAGAAGAGAAGATGAAAAGGATTTGTGATAGCACTCCAGCAGGGTGAAAGGATTAAATTCTTCCCAATGTCTTATTTTTGCTCATGTCCTCTGCCAACCTCATGACATCTGCTTATATAAATGACATATTAATTGTATATATATTTAATTAAGACACTGTTCACTTGTCCCGCAATACCACTAGGCAGGATAACAGGCTGTTTTCTTAAAAATTACCAGTCTAACCTATTAATTGCTAAATAAAAATAATATTTTAGGGCCATTCCAGGGCAATTTTTGAAAAGTCTAAAGTGCATATTTTTAAACATGTCTTTTAGTTCATTGCTTTCGTTTTCTGGAACACTTAGGCTAGCATGATTATAACTTTCTCCACGGTAGTCTTATCTAACCTAGGCTTCTGATTTTGGGAGGCATTTGAAGAAACAGATGCAATGAAGGATAACAAGAATGATCAGGGGGATGAAAAACTAGAAAAAAAAGAACTGATTAAAATAGATTTGTTTAGTGTTGAAAAAAAATGACTGAAGCTGAAATATGCTGATTGGAGTATATCATGCAGAAAAACATTTCTGTATTGGAGTATGGGATAGTGGTTTTCAGATACCATATTGTGGTTGAATGTTTTTTGGGGAAAAGTTTTAATAGCAAGAGAAGATTTATACTTGTACCAATTATTTCTGGCAATGGTGAGCTCTCCTTTTTGGATGTGCCTGGATAGACCTTTATTAAAGATGCTTTAATGTGAATTCTTGCACCAAGTAGGCAGTAGAACTTGATGGTCAAACTGGTTTTGTCCCACCCACTGAATGTCTTTAATTTGAATCTGATGTCCTCCAAATGTGTGATAATACAATACCTCTCCTGAAATTGGTAAAGACAAAAGTAACTGTTGTTAGTATTTGATAGCAAATGTCCACTCAAAAAGAATAATGGCCGTTTATTGCCAACTTCTATCAAACTATTGATTAGTGGTTAGATAGAGCCCTGTCTAGTTGTATCTTAATGGATACAACTCTTGGGAAAGCAAATCTTGTCACGTTTCTGGTAAAAGGTGGCCAGAACAAGCTATTTCTTAGGAAATAGTTTATGTTCAATATAGCCAGAAAATAATATGAAATGTAATTCAGCCAAGCACATATTTTGAGTGCTGTTCATTATCTCTTTTAATAGCTATCAGATTCATAATCCTAAATTGCTTAAAGCAGTTAAAGCAATAACTGATGAGTGACTGTTGACCTTGTTTTATAGGCAGAAGAATATAGACTGAGGTTCTGAGCTTCTGTTCACTTAACTGGGGAATTAGATTAATTAAAATTAAAGGATCTTATTTCTGGATAAATATGCTGTGAAGTATTCTTACTCCAATCTCTATCTGTAGTCTAGAGGAAAAACTCCTAGGTAATCTACACCACAGTAAACTCTCTTGAATTAAATCTGATTTATAGCTGGACACACATATCACAATAATAATTATGTTAGTACTCAGAAACCACTTCCCAGTCTTTGTGTTCTTCCTTTTAGCTAGTCTTCTGCAAATAAATTCAGTTAATCTATTGATCCAGATGACTAGAAATTTTTGAAGCTGAAACCAACATATCTGAGGAACAAAGTGTAGGTTGTTCTGGATCTAAGGTTGAGATTTGCCTAGAATCAAAATTATAACTTCCCATATATATGTTGACAGTAACCAATTTGGAAACTAAATAAATTCAGACATAAATCAGGAAAAATATTTGAATCTAATGTCTTATGTGTTCTGCTTAAATGGGAATTGCAAGACCTTTTAAATTGTTTTGAAGATTTTTTTATAGGTATGGATTGTGATCTTTCTCTCCCATGGTTGCCAAGTAGCTTACATTCTTCTTTGACCTTTTTTACATACTAAAACACATCCTTTATCTCCCTTTTGGATTACTTGCATATTATCTAATCACTCTTAATGCTGACAGTTACCTGACTATAGCTATACTTATAGTATCCAACCTGTTAAATAATAAGACATAAATCGGCGGGAAAGGACAGCTTCTGCCCTGTAATTGGTCCCTGGAGTTAACCACAATAAAATCCTTACTGTAGGACATTTTATGGAATAAAAAAAGCCTCTTGTATTTCCAGCCTGGAAGACAAAGGGAGGCTGATAGCTTATGCAAATAACAGATAATTCTTGCAAATGAAAAGTTAACTGGCTGACAAGCATTGAAAGTAGAGGAAATACCGTATTAGCAAGCGCTGAAAGGAAGAACTAAACTTTCACATCATATGTTTTTCTTTCAGACTGAAGGGGTTAAATGTGAAAAATGCCAAAATGAAGGTTAAGCTGGTCATTTCAGATTTCCTACCCACTTCCCATTTTTGAATTAGATAATGCTCTGAGAATGATGATATTCTGAATGTAGTTTTTAATATGGAGTTTGGTGTAGTGGTTAAGATATCAAACTAGAAAATGAGAGACCATGAATTCTAGTCCCGCCTTATGCACAAAGCCAGCTGGGTGACCTTTGGGCCAGTCAGTTTCTCTCAGCTCTAGAAAGGAGGCAATGGTAAACTACTTCTGAGGAATCTTGCAGGGATTTGTCAAGGCAATCTCCAAGAATCAGAGGTTTTGGGTTGACAGAGTTTCAGCTAAAATGCAGAATAAAGTTCAAATTTTATTCTATTATTTGAACATACTAAGCTATTAGATGGGAGATGGAGCTGAAAGCTAGTAATTCTCCATCTTTCAGCTTTGCCTAGATAGAAATTGCCCTGTAAATCTAATTTTATTAGAGAATAGCTTTAGTTTTCCAACAGCCACTTAATTTTGTTGTGAGTTACACAATGACCATAAAGCTATTCTATTCTATTCTATTCTATTCTATTCTATTCTATTCTATTCTATTCTATTCTATTCTATTCTATTCTATTCTATTCTATTCCACTCCACTCCACTCCACTCCACTCCACTCCACTCCACTTATATAAAAAAGGTTCTCTTCCATGTTCTTCATCATATATGATCAGTCTAGCTGATTGCAAAATGGGGTCTTCATCAGAATGGCATCTAGGCTTTGACATATTCTCCTTTTGGAAAATTCCTAAGTCCTTTCTATCTTTTCCCCTTCTAATGGTTACTTCCACATCTTCCTGATGGGCTTCCAGAAAGCATCTGATAGACCTATAGGGCTGGTACTACCATTGACTGCAGGGTGAGGATCGCAGGTAACTTAATGGAGAATAAGATTAGATGAATCATAATGTCTGGGTTATGTTCTTCAAGCTAGATTTTAAGTTTGCTTTACAAAAGGATAACTGCTTTGTGTAAAATGATTAAAAAGCAACCAAAAATTAGAAAGAAAAGGTTGTGGCTAATACTTAAGAATATTTGGCGAGAAAAGTCTGCAGGTACCTTGGTGATGCTTAAGAAGTAAAAAAAATAGGAATTTAAGCCATAATCGTATTCTCTAAAAATTCACAAATGAATACTAAGTTTAAAGACAGTTGCGTTATTGCTTCTTTAAAATTGTCAATCACTGTGAGCTTTGTATTGATGTTTTTGGCAATATTGATCAAGTTTATTTATTATTCATTTTATTAATAAAATTTAGAGCTACCTATCTCACCAAAAGTGATTCTAGGTGATGTACAATAATCGGTTATGAACAAGTTGTAACCTGATCCACATTGGGAGTGAAGCAATCCTTTCAGCTAGCTACAAAAGATTATAAACAAGCTGTATAAGTGATAAACAAGCTACACACCCTTGTTTCATTTTAGTATGGTTGTTTAATTGGCTCATACTCTGATATTATTTACTGAGAAAAAAATAACTGCTCTGGTTTTAACAAGGC
This sequence comes from Crotalus tigris, assembly GCF_016545835.1. Taxonomy (NCBI): domain Eukaryota; kingdom Metazoa; phylum Chordata; class Lepidosauria; order Squamata; family Viperidae; genus Crotalus; species Crotalus tigris. The sequence continues at coordinate 578,981 of NW_024096582.1, forward strand.
TTGATTTATGATGGCAGTTTAAATGCACTTTGTGGCAGAGATACAGCCCTCTTTTCTGCCTGTGCTGTGTCTCCCAAAATCAGTAGACGTGTTATTGAGTGCCCTAGTCATGTAAGCTTTCCTTTAAACAATATTCAAGTTAATAGGAGGGCCTATAGACTTCGTAGGATACCCAAATCTACCATTCAGTTGTATCATTGGTAAAATCATCAGTTTTTGCATTTGATTGCAGGAGATAAAGTTCAACATTTATGTAAGGCAGCATGTTATACAGGTAGCCCCCAGCTTACGACTGGAATTGAGCCCAAAATTTATGTTGCTAAGTGAGACATTTGTTAATTGAATTTTGTCCCATTTTATGACCTTTCTTGCCACAGTTGTTAAGTGAATCATTGCCATTGTTAAGTTAGTAACATGATTCTTAAGTGACTCTGGCTTTCCCATTGACTTTGTTTGTCAGAAGGTTGCAAAACGTGATCACATGATCCCAGAACCACTGCAACCACCATAAATATGAACAGTTGCCAAGGTCACATGACCATGAAGAGGCTACAATGGTCATAAGTGTGAAAAACAGTCATAAGTCACTTTATCCAGAGCTGTTGTAACTTTGAACGGTCACTAAATGAACTGCTGTAAGCTGTGCTTTGGAAATCTTTTGAATTATCCACTGATTTGTTTTATCCACTGGTTCTGAAAGAAAATGGCAGCAGTGTATCCAGAAGGCTATTTGTTACATCTTTCTTCAAACTAAAGAGTTTTATCTGCAGTGTGAAAAATTAGTGGCTCCTATACAATGCCCTGAATCTGTAAGATCGGCTTGTAGGTACAAAATTATAGAAATTAAACCATGAAGTATTTAATTTTATTTGATTGTTAACTTTTGAGTGGTTGTTGCATTTTTTTCTTTTAAGGAAAGGCATGTGTGTGTGTGTGGGGGGAGATGTTGAAATATATGTATGCAATGAAAAGGTGAATGTTGCCCAGTTACATTGGAAGATGACTTCTATTCAATTATTTCTTCTTTGTATATTGTTCCAAGTCAATATGTCTGCAGACCAAACCACCCACTGTGTAGGAATACACAGCCAGCTACTTGGAAAGGTGAAAAGTTTAATTATGAGCGTTTATATGTTCTAAAGAAAAGAGGCAATCTTCTGGCCCTCTCCTCCCACCCCTTTAACTAATGGAAATATAATTTTATGCTGTTTACACTGACATGTCTGTGATAAGAATAGACTTCTAACCTTGTTCCCTTTGAAGTGGAGCTACCACAGAAGAGAAAGAGAAAGTAGAGGTTTTGGATGAATTGTTGAATTCCAGGGTCCTTATAGATACCTCCATGATAAATGAAATGAATGTTATGTTAGGGGGAAAAAAACTTAATTGCTGGTGCACATTAACAGATTATTTATACAGTGCCATCAGTAGACATATCAATGTAGCCAAAAAAAGCAAGGTCTCTGCTTTGAAGGCATGCAATTCAAATATTGATAGTTGGGCTAGTGGAACTTAGAGAAGAAGGAAGCTAAGAGAGAAACAAAGGGAATCGACTTTAGTGTTGCTTCAGATGCTAGTGAGCTCCCATTACGAGTAGATATTTTTCCTCCTTTTGACTATTCCTCCATTTTTCCCACTTGTAGTAGCTGATCCCAGAGAAAAGTGTTTTGATAAAGGTAGAAACAGCAGGAAGTAATATTTCATGATGGCTGGGTAGACACTGCCATTGTGGGTCTAAAACACTGAGTTAATTACAACATAGAAAAGTGGAGACAGAGTCTAGAACGGGTGGGGAACGATGGGCCTTTTGTGATCTGTGGACTTCAACTCCCAGAATTCCTGAGCCAGCATAGCTGGGCATTTAAAGTCCACAAATCATAAAGGGACCATTGTTCCCCACTTTTGGTCTAGAACAGGGCTGTCAAACTGCCAGCATGTGGGCCGCACATGTCATAACGGGGAATGGGGAAAAAGCTCTGATATGTTGCGCAACGTCATATGATATCGCAAGTTTGATATGTCTGGTCTAGAACAAGAGGAACAACAACAGTGGTAAAACTTTGAGGAGGCTATCTACTTAAAGATAATTTATTGGAATCCTTCCAATGATGAGGCTAATTGGTTCTCTCTAGTTTGATTTTCTTCTCCCTGATAACCACCCTGTTAATGAACAGAGCTTAGGACAGAATCACATCCTTCACTTTACTAAAAATGTTTTCTCTTGATAATTTCTCCAGGTATTAATATTTGCTAATACTGGCACTACTAGTGGAGGAGCCCTCTAGCTCAGCAAGCCTAAATACCAGTTGTGTTTGCTCCACAGTGCTGTAGTTTCCATGTGTTGACCAAGGAGGAGTCATACGCAAGATTATTCCTCAGGTTGAAATGAATGTTGTAATTGTGCAATTATTGCACTGCAATAGATATTGCTATGTATGTCAAGAATGCAAATAGACATCAGGTAGATTGCAGGTGTTGATAATAAATTATGGTGCTTTGATAGGCAGCTGATTGGCAGTTTTATAACACTGGCCTCTTTAATGAATGTATCTTTTGTCTTTAGCTAGGAAAAACAGCCTGTCATGATTATTTATTGCTTCCATGGAAACAAAAACTTGGTCCTGGTTGTCATGCCAAAAGAACATCCATGGAAAACTTTAGTAAACATACCACCCTATTTCAGGCAGGTGGTCATGGCCTGGCTGAAAGCTGGACTCACAAGTTTGGATAGTTATGATTTGAAAATATCTGGAGGATGCCAATTTAAGAAAGGTTGATTTCTCTTGAGTGGTGCTTACAAGTATAAAGCAGGACTGGTTCTATTTAAGGTATTAGAAACAAGTCTTCAGCTGGTGGTCTCTACTAATCAGTAGGTTTACTTCTATATACTTCTATAAACACTATACTCAAGTCCCTCCAAAGTTTTATCCTAATAATAACCTTATGAAAAAGCCTATGAAGTTGAATAAAGGTGAAGAATAAAGATTGATATTGGATAATCTACTGAGCTTTAAGGCTAAATGATGATTTGAATAATACTGTCCTTAGTTCTGGTTCAACTACTATTATGGAATGCATCTGTGTCCTTTACATGATGATGCAATCTAATTACTGTTTGGGATGAGCAAAGCTTCTTCTTTCCCTCATCTTATAGAATGGGATTTTTACGGCATGGCTTTATAACTTTGTACATGCAGTTTAATCCCAGCATTTGGGCATGTTGATAAACTGTGTGGAAAGGAACATGCAAAAACATACAGTTGTAAACTAAAATCTCCAGAAAGAGCACATGTGTAATTGTTTTTATCTAATTCAGAAATAATATTGAAAGATTAATTGGTAACTATAGTATTATCATTATCCTTAGAACAAGTTAAGAAGCTAACTTCTAATTTTAGATCTCTCTTTGCTTAATGAGACATTAGGTTAATTGTGCAATAAATGCATTGAAGAACTAGAGTTTAAGTGTTTGGCAAGGTGGAGTTGCTATGTCAAACCATCCAATCAATTCATGCATCTCCTTGGCTGTCTGTGCTTGAATGATGACCGAACTAATTAGATTTAATCAGAACTAATCAATACAGAGATCCTAAATTTCAGTGACTGCTCACTTTGTTAAATGACTTTGAATGATTTTTATGAATAGGAACTGAAGGCTGGCTTAGCTTATTTCTATACTTTGAATACATTATATTATGGTATAGACTCAGTATATATTTTTTTAGGTTGCACTTATAATTTTATCAATTATTTCCTTTCCTCCCTTCCCAGCTGGTTTTAACCCTTAGTTATTATTTTCAACCTTAATCTTAAATGGAGTGCAGTGCTATGCTATTTTACTTAAACTTTAGTGTGTTATTTCTTTATGGTTGCTTCAGCATATAACTTTGTTTTAAGCTGCTGGGTGACTAAAATAAAATCTTCCCAGCTGGGGAAGTGTAAGTGCTCTGGAATGTGACCTGAGCAGATGCCTCGACTCCTATCTGCATCAACCACCCAATTTGTTAAATTGCTTGAATGCAGTGCCTAACTCGACTTCATTTAGGATAATTTTATAAGGGAGGGAGATGGCCCATGGGAAAAAAAAGGAAAAGATTAGTTCAGTTCCTGAATCAGGGAGTTACCTGGAATGCAGTGGGTTGACAATTCATAACAAATGGTAGTAGAGGTGGGACAACTAATCACGGTCAATATTTCTTTGAGTAGCAAAGGTGGCAAGGAGCCTTTGGTGGCAGGTTGTTAAGATCCCCTTGAAATCTATCAGCCTGCAGTGTAATTAAAATGTATATTTTAAATAGCAATTATGGGGAAGTTGTATTGCCTCAGACAATGGAAATTCCAAGGAATCATTTATCTTTTTTTTTGCTTGCTCTAGTTTCAGTCATCTGTCATCTTAGAGCTGCTACTTGCTCTGTATGTCTTCCATAAGCCATGATGAAACTTCCCTTTAAATTACAAATAGCAACCTCAGAGATGAGATTTATTTTTTTTGCCAGAAACATAGGAACAAGGGAATAAATAATTTCTCTATCCTGCAGTACTTTGGTTTTTATAATGATTATTTGGGAAAGCGCATGAATGACATTTACCAATTTAGCATTTACTTTAGCTGTGGATGGAGGATTCATAACGGGACTGCTGTGGACAATGTCAGAAGGGTGGAGAAAATAGCATGCAGCCACTCCAGAACCTGATTTATTTATTTAACGTACGGCATCTATAGAGCATAATAAAATCACCATAATGTGGAGCAATAGAATTGCAACGGGATAGATGTTATAGTTCGATATCTAAGGAAGCTAACCATCTACCTCTTTCTGGTATGCATGCAGTTAGATCATCCCAGGTGTTTTGAAATTTCTTGAGGAGACATTCTTGAACTATATGTGTTGTTGTTTGTTCTGGTACATCAGAGCCACAATGTTTGTTACTTAGCTTTGCCTTTGTTCTGACATAGCCTGACCTGGTTCTAGTCAGGTGGCTCCATATTTTTCTAACTTATGACTGTTTTTTCATACTCATGACCATTGTACCATCCGCATGGTTATGTGATCAAAATTCATATGCTTGGCAACTGACTCATATTTATGACGATTGCAGTGTCCCGGGGTCATGAGATCACCTTTTGCGACCAGTCTGACAAGCAAACTCAATGGGGAAACCAGATTCACTTAACAACCGTGTTATTAACTTAGTAAATGCAGTGATTCATTTAACAACGGTGACAAAAAAGATTGTAAAATGGGACAAAATTCACTTTAACAAATGTCTCACTTAGTAACATAAATTTTGGATTCAGTTGCGGCCATAAGTCGAGGACTACCTGTATTGGAAGATCTCTAGGAGATCTTGTTCCACTCTTGAACTGTCTGATGTCATTGACTGAGATTGTGAGGGACAATGTTAGAAAGAACATAGAACTATGAGAGCGGAACTATAAGAGAAGCCCGATCAGTGTGCTCTTCTCTGCCAGCCATTACCACCTGTTCCGTGGGAAGAATTCTGGGCTTTTGTTTTTAAAATATTTATTGCATTGCTGTTTGCAATAGTTTATATTTCTTTGAAGGCTGTTTTGAGAAGATAGTTATCTTGAAAAGAGAGATATTAGTAATTGTTAAGTAAGAATAAAACATCTGGAATTCTGGCAGCTTTTATACAAATTCCACTCAGGAATAGCATTGTTCTGAAATCAGAATTCTTTTTATTGGGAGGTACAGAAATGAATTAGAAAAGATGTATGATAGATAGATTGTGTACATGATAAATCCAGCAAGATTATTGTATGCAGAATGATGGAAGAATGCTGAAATTCTCACAGTGAAGAAATGGACTGAAAAATGGAATAACAAAACTGACTTGTTTGGTCAGTGAAAAAACAAAAACTTTCCTAAGAGACTGAAAATCTTATATGGATTTTTAGCTGAAAAAAAAAATAGAAATGACATGATGGTTTATGGATTTAAAGATTAGGAAAGACATGGATTAATGGGCTGAAGGGACATACATAATATCTAAGAGGAAGAGGGATAATATGGTTGTAATTATTTGTTGAAAAGAAGATCAAAAGTCTCTTTTCTTTACTTATAACAATAATAGAGTTGAAAGGGACCTTTGAGGTCTTCCAGTCCAACCCCCTGCTCAGGCAGGAAACCCTATACTAGGGGTAGGCAACCTTGGGTCTTTTTTATGATTTGTGGACTTCAACTCCCAGAATTCCTGAGTCAGCCTACCCCTGCCCTACACCATTTCAGACAAATGGTTGTCCAATTTCTTCTTAAAAACTTCCAGTGTTGGAGCATTCAGTGCTTCTGGAGGCAGGTTGTTCCACTGATGATTAATTAATTGTTCTGTCAGGAAAGTTCCTTCCTTCCTTCCTTCCTTCCTTCCTTCCTTCCTTCCTTCCTTCCTTCCTTCCTTCCTTCCTTCCTTCCTTCCTTCCTTCCTTCCTCCCTCCCTCCCTCCCTCCCTCCCTCCCTCTCTCTCTCTCTCTCTCTCTCTCTCATCTTTTATTCTATAATAAAAAGGAATATAATAAAAAGAGTAGCTTGCTTTGTAACGATTGTTCTTAGTTCATGCCTAGTTCACTGAACCTGGCATACTTAACTTGCTAGCATGACCCCCAAACCTTAAACTAATCATATTGATTGGGTTCCTATCACATGCAAGATTACTATATTCTTGCAGTTGTGTGAACATAACTTTGGGGAGAAGGACCCCAAGCCATACAGGGGGAGTAGGATTTTGGAAATAATGGGTTGACAGTGGACATGAACAACATGTCCCATGAACAACAACTACTTTGTGTATCCAAGCAGCTGAATTTTTTTCAATCATGCATGAATTTGTTAGCATCTCTCCTGGTGCACTACATTGAGATATTGCTGGCAGGAGCCATTTATTCTTCTTGCCCCACCGTTCAAGTACCAATTTCTGGAAGGCCCAGGGTTTTGCTCCAGTGTGATTAAACTGCTGTGTTTCTCCTCTGAACTCTGGAGAAAAAGTAGAAGCCACCTCACTTTCCCTTAAATTGAGAATTAGGTCTATGGAAGAGCCCTGGGCTTTGAAAAATAGTGCCAATTCTAGCCAATTACTTTTCCCCAAGAGGTTACAACCAGTTAATCTGAAGTCCACAGCAACCCCGGGGGGGGGGGGGCTCTTTCAAGTATCCCTAGGGAGAGAGAGGTAAACTTTAGCTTGATTCCCCCCCCCCCCCCCGCAGTAATTTAAGCTACTCTGAAGCCTGTGACAGTTGGATTCTTCTGGCAGCAGTTCCAGAAGGGGGACCACTAACACCAAGGTACCCTTAAATTCCTCTTGATGCAGTTGCATGTAACTGAGATCAGACTCAATTAAAACTTGATCGACAGTTCTGCGTTAACTCACTTCGTTCCCCTGTCACTCCATAACATCTTAGCAGCATTTTTTTTTTTTTTTTTTTTTGCTTGGCAAGGAAACTAGGAATGGAGTTTGTGCCCTCCCTCTCTCTCTCCTTTGCATTTCTAAGACATGAGAATCAGCTGGAATAGAATGCATTCATTACCATTAACAGCAGGTTTTAAAATGACCCCAAGAAAAATCCAGGCATGACCATAATTCTAGCCACCAAACCAGTCCAGATAGAGCAGAGATAGAAAAACAAGCAAGCAAACAAAGAACAGCTTGGGTTAATGTACCACTGAGGGGTTTTAGTTGTTAGGGAAAAATCTTAGATAATCTTTATAATGAACTAATAAGTTAGGCCACTGAAGGGATATCGAGAGAGAGTTCATGCTGTGTTTTTAATATGCTCATCCATCATGTTTAACTTTGTTAATATTAATTTTAAGATGTTGGCAGTATACAGTTTTAATGCATGATTCAGTGTATTGTGGAAACCCAGAAAATAAAGAAATGAAGAAAGTTTAGAAGGAGAGAAGCACACACTTATGTAGCAGCTTATGTAGCTAGATCAGGGGTCTTCAAACGTGGCCCTTTTATGTCTTGTGGACTTCAACTCCCAGAATTCCTCAGCCAGGCATGCTGGCTGAGGAATTCTGGGAGTTGAAGTCCACAAGTCATAAAAGGGCCACATTTGAAGACCCTTGGTCCAGACACTTCCAGAGAACAAAAACATTAGGAAAAAAATTAATGAGAAGTAGCAATTTAAGTATCTCATTTAATCTAACAATAATATTTGACGGGCTGCCACAAAGAGAGGGGGTTTTCAAAAGCTATTTTCAAAAGCACCTGAAGGCAAGACAAGAATCAATGGATGGAAACTAACCAAGGAGACAGGCAACCTAAAACTAAGGAGAAATTTCCTAACAGTGAAAACAATTAACCAGTGGAATAGCTTCCTTCAGAAGTTGTGGGTGCTCCATCACTGGAGGTTTTCAAGAAGAGACTGGACAGCAACTTGTCTGGAATAGTATACCGTGTCCTGCTTGAGCAGGGGTTGGACTAGAACGGGGCTTCTCAGCCTTTTCACCCATTGTACTACTTTTAGGATATGGTAATATCCGAGTACCACCAGTTGCCTAGCAAGGTGTCAAAAACTTGATGACCCCCCCCCCCGCAAAAGGAAAAAAGTGATAAAGTACAGGTAGTCCTTGACTTACAACAGTTCGCTTACAGATTGTTTGAAGTTACAACGGCACTGAAAAAAGTGCCCTCCAAGCCACAACCAAGCAAGACACCTGCCTGCCCGCCTGCGCTCTTCCTCCTGTCTGAGGTTTTCATTGTTGTGAGCATTTCTGTTGAGGATTGGCAGCAGGGATGGGGTAGGGGTGTTTGGTTTTTATTCCCCCCGTCTGCTGGGTGGTTGCAGAAGGTTTTGGTCACTTCACATGACCCTGGGACAATGTGACCGTCATAAATATGAACCAGTTGCCAAGCATCTGAATGTAAATCACAAGACCCTGGAGATGCTGCAACATTCCAGCTGATCGGTGCTTCTTCTGGGTTCAGCAGAAGCGCCAGAATCAGCGCCAAGCTCCAGCTGGAGCCTGGCACTGATCCTGGTGCTTCCACTGAGCCCTGACAGCCCCAAAGAAGCGCTGATCAGCTGGAAAGCGGCACTGATCCTGGCGCTTCCGCTGAGCCCTGACAGCCCTGCAGCTCCAGCCATCTCTTGCTTAGGCTTGTGCGGTGCTGCCACCAGTTCAGCTCATTCCCCTCCCCTGCTACCACTTTTCTAGGATGGTCGCATACCACCTGCCAGGTGCCAATGTACCACAGGTGGTACCCGTACCACTGGTTGAAAAGCCCTGGACTAGAAGACATCCCTCCAGGGTTCCTTCCAACTTTGTTTTTCTGTTCCATTCTGTCATTATCCTGACATTGGCCTGCTTTATTTTTGAATCTTTAGACTAGACCCACAGTGGGCGTCTCTTCAAATGGGCAGGTCATGTGACTGTATAAAGAAAATATCTGATTGCCTGAGATTCAAACAGGCTTGCTTTGCAGGGTTTTGTCAGGATCTCATTCCAAGAGGTTAGGAGCTGGTCTGAGAGAGCAGTAAAGATGAAGTACTCAGCACCAGGAAAGGATGATTGCCAGAAAATCAGGATAGCCTAGGCCAGTTGATTAGACACAAAGGTCACCTTTAAAAAACCTGTTATAGCAATGACAAACTTATCACATGGGGTCAAAGTGACATTTGGGGTGACCTACCACCATTTATCAGCAGCTCAGAAAACTATTCTCAAGGGTGTGCCCCATTCTTGCATGATTTTGGAGGCTGGAGAGGCCAAGTGAGAATGGGTGTGCCTTAGAAGTCAGTAGGCCATTTTATGGCAGCATTCCTTCTGCCATAAAATGCTGGCAGTGAGATATAGAATTATGTTCAAATAGAGCAACTTATAAGCACTGTAAATGCATATGTGTGTACATTTATATATATGATGTCCCAATTTATATATATAAATATATATGTTGAGAAAAACATATATATTATCGTACACCGGGATAATATAAAAATAACACCTGTTTAATAAACTTAGCATATATATATATATATATATATATATATATATATATATATATATATATATATATATATATAGTGTGTGTGTGTGTGTGTGTGTGTGTGTGTGTGTGTGTGTGTGTGTGTGTGTTTTCTGAGGTTTTCGCGGGTGATTGTATGTAGGTCTTTGGTTATTCGGGTTTTCTCCCGAATAACCAAATCATTCCATGCACTGCTTGTCCCAACACATACATCGGACAAACCAACAGAAGAATAAGTGCATGCATTGAAGAACATAAGAACTCAGTCAAAAAAGAGGAACCAACATCTTCCCTGGTCCAACACTTTAAAGCCACAGGACATGAAATTGACTTTAAAAATACCAGAACTATCGCCAAAACTGAACATTTTAATAACAGAATAATCAGAGAAGCCATCGAGATAGAAAAACGCCCACACAGCATGAACAAACGAGATGATACCTCCCGCCTACCAGCCATTTGGAAACCCCCCCTTATTGAGAAATGACTCCCTATCACAAAAAATGACACCAGACCCACACTCACAAAAACCACACAGGATGTCACCACCACACATCCACGCAAAAAGCAAACGCAAAGCCACACCGATGACGAGGCACAAACCAGAAGCCAGACCACAGCTGCATCATTAGCCACTTTAAACCCCTCCAATCCATACATGAAGCAAACTGACACCCGCCATGAAGATGAGGCATGATCACAAACGCGAAGTCAAAAAATAGCAAGGCAGCCCACAATCTTAAACCCCCCTGCAACTCAGACTAACCTGAGCATAACAAAGCCCCCACCCAAACAGAATACTCCCCCAGCCAATCAGAGCACAGCCAAGCCCCTAATCAATCAGAACACACCTCCATCCAATCAGAACACAGCCAAGCTCCCACCCAATCAGTTCATACCCCTACTGGCAGTTAAAAGGAAGAAACAGCTAAGACCACACATTGCTCCTCGAAGCACGAAGCTGAAAACACCAGCCTGAAGATGACAAATGGGACTTCGTCGAAACGTCGCCAAGACACTTCCAATTTTAATGGGAGAAAACCCAAATAACCAAAGACCTACATATATATACACATACATACATACATACATACATACATACATACATACATAAATAAAATGTCTGTCTGTTTGTCTGTCTCTCTCTCTCTCCTTGACCCTGCAACTGTCATAAATACACCCCAGTTGCAATGTGTCCAAATTTGGATCCCATGACCGTGAGGATCCTGTAACAATTCTAAGTGTGAAAATAGTCATAAGCCACTTTTTTCAGTTCTGTTGTAACTTTGAACAGCTACTAAATGAACTGTTGTAAATTAAGGACTACCTATATATTTGTTGGTTACTGGCATAGCCAGTAAGGCAAACTAAAGCAATTAATCAATGAAAATTACTTTTTAAAAATAAACCTTACTCTATTGGTCATACATATATATCCCACCTTTATAAATAATTTAGGCAGTGAACATACCTAATACTCCTTTCTCCTGTTGTTTTTCCCCATAACAACAATCCTATGAAGTGATTTGAGCTGAGTAACTATTCCAAAATCACCTAGCTGGCTCTCCTGGTTTCTAGTCTGGTATCAAACTGCTAGACCAAATTGTCTCCTTTCAAATATAACAAAAGGGAAGAATTTTTAAGCAGTTAAAACCAGGGACACAAGTATGCATATTTCTTAGAAGATACAGAGAAACAGCCCCCCCCCCTGTTCCCACAGATGGGAACAGATCAGGGAAGTGGAAATACCTGTCACTGATCAAGAGACTTAAAGCCAATTAAACCTGAACAAAAATTATACAATTAAACAATAAAGTTTTAGCTCTAGGGCCTAGAAATGAATAGTTTGTCATCATCCCATCATCTTGGTATGCAAAGGGCATTTGAATTTAATAGCACAAGTACTTAAATAGTGTCCACATTTTATAGAAGGAAGCTGTCGGTAAGAGCTAATAAGGATTTGCGTTCAACTATCTGTGGAGTATATAGCTAAGAACCAGGTCTTCAGAAGCTTCAGTTTTAATAGGTATTTGTGCTTAGATAAAACTTTCAGGAAGACTTGCACCACAGCAACTGAGCTGTTCTCTAAATGTCTTTCATTTTGTGAACTGATGATCTGTTAAGACAGAAAAATGTTTGCCTACATTGCTTTTCCTGTTTGTGCTCTTCCCACAAACATTGAGGAGGCCCAGCTATGAGAGACAGCCTTGTGATTTTGTTGAAGCAACCACACTGCTTTTGCTGTAACTTGGCAGCCCCTCCGAAAACTACAGGGCATAAGCTTTCTTCTTGCTTGGCATCAGTGACCTTTTGGATGTTATGAAGCTGCCCTGGTTGAATAACTATTCCAAAGTCACCCAGCTGGCTTTCATGACTAAGGCAGGACTAGAACTCTCAGTCTCCTGGTTTGTAGTCTGGTACCAAACTGCTAGACCAAATTGTCTCCTTTTAAATGTAACAAAAGGGAAGGTTTTGGTGGAACGTCAGCTACCGCTTGGTTTGGTGTCATATGATTTCCTATCAGTGACTTTCAGGAGTGAGCATTATAACCTTCCCTGAGTGAATAGATCAGGGGTCTTCAAACTTGGCCCTTTTATGACTTGTGGACTTCAACTCCTAGAATTCCTCAGCCAGGCATGCTGGAATAGATCAATAAAGAGAGAGAGAGAGATTGCCTTTTATTGTAGGAACTGCACCCAAGCTACCAGGCACCAGGGAACTTGAAGGACTTAAATATTTTTATAATTCCTATCATGGATTCACAATATTCACATTGTTAGCCTACGGGAGATGCTTATTTACAGAGACAAGCCCATGGTTATGTCATTCTCTTCAAGTCCTTTCTAAACAGCTGCCTTCCCCTGGCTTCAGCTAATGTTTCTTGAGGAAACATCAGCTATCCTGCGCAGTGGACGGATCAAGCTGGATTATGGTGGTCTAGCAGAAAAGAGACATTTTCCAATAGAAAACAGGAAACATTCTCGCATGCAAACTCACAGAATCCTCAGGGTGTTAGTGACCTGTTGGTCTCTAATTGACCCTTATATCTGGCTGCAGGACTTAAAACCTCCAAGGCTGTTTTTGCTTTGGAGAGAAGAGTACTTTCCTTGGCAATCAACTTTGTTTTTGTCAGGAGAATATCAGCCTCCTGAGAGATCTTTCACAATATTCCCATGGTCAAGATTTCCACTTGTGAAGAAAAAATAAAAGAAAGCCAACGGATGCTCTGGGTTGCTCCTGCACACTGTCAGTTCTCCCAGTTTATCCAAGAGTCTTGAAATTGACTGGGGCTTGGAATCGTCCTCTTTCGCTTTCCCCCACTCTTTTCTTTGGGCAGTGATCCATAAACTATCAGGTTCATCCTTCTGTCTAGATGAGATTCTACAGGCAAAACAGGTTCTCATAATGCTTGCTTTCTTGCCCTCTTCCTCATAGTCCTGTGTTTGTGGGATCCTTGGTGCTCCTGAGCTTGCTTGAATTTTCTTGCACACATTCTATTGCTAAACTAGGTAACATCATCATAGCAATGAAACATCTCAAAGAACCCCACAGTTCAATCTTGAATTACACATTCTTTCTTCCATCCCTTCTGTATTTCTTTGGCATGGGGCAGCATCTCCTTGCCTCAGGATGTATCAACTTGGTCACATCATTGACAATACATTTACTACAACCTAGAAAAGGAACATTCTCATGTCAGGGCAATCACTGGTCATCTTGTTCTGGAAGTGCAGTAACAAGATCTGTGAGGATGGTGATTTTCAGAACAACATATTTCTCTCTTGCTTGAAGTTGGGAGGAGGCACATCTTCAAAAGATTGTGTGGATGATCCTGGGGCATGCATATTGCAGCATGTGCATGTTAAGTTCAAAGGAGGACTGGGACTGACCCAGGATCTTTGCTTTTCAGAAAGATATGCAGAAGACCATAGAAACTGTTCTCAAAGTCACGGAATAAGAAGCTTTTTACCAACCTGATATTCTCTTTTGAGATGTTCTACAAATATATGCCATCCAGATACAATAAAATCCACCTAAGTGAGAACAATGGGATTAAGTGACTTGTATTTTGAATTTCACAAATTAGACTGTTCCTTTCTTGCCCCTCCCCCTTCCACTGAAGCTTGGGACAATCATTCAGTTTTGCTAGTAAATGTTATAAGGTTGGCTTCTATCTCAAGGCTGTCCTGAGAGAAAGCCCCATTGGCCTTAGTGAAATTCAAAAACAAGTACAACAATTACTGTCTGGGTTATTTATATATAAATACATCCTATATCGGTAGTCCCTGATTTACGAGCATTTATTTAATGCCTACTTGAAGTGATGATGGTGCCAAACAAAGTGACCGATGAATTGTCCCTGCACTTTCAACGATTGCAGCTTCCCCATGATTATATGATCAGAACTTGAGTGCTTGGCAACTAGCTTGTATTATGACAGTTGTAGCATCCTAGGGTCATGTGATCGCCATTTATAATCTTCCCAGCAGCTTCCAACAAACAAAATCAATGGGAGAAGCCAGATTCACTTAACAACTGTGACGTTTACTTATTGCCAGTGGCAAAAAAAGTCCTAAAATTGGGTGTGAATGATTCCTTCTTTGATCTAAGTTAGCAGACATCTAGGTGTGTCCACCTAGTCCTAGTGGAATATTCTGTCTCCATAGCGGTAGTTATTCTTAATAATTGTTTTGTGCTTCCATGAGCACAAAAATCCACAATTTGCTCCTTGATGTTTCTTATGTGCCAACACTAAATGTCAGTAGGAAGTTCCTTCTCATCATTATTCTAGTATCAAGACCAACATCACGAATTTCTACTGGCAGTGCAAATAGAAGGAATTTGAAATGGGTAGTGCAAGGGGAAACTTAGTGGGGAAAACTCTTGAAAGATTGTAGGACTGCAGATAGTGACAACCCCAGGTTGCTATATAAGCAAACTAACTTGATAGTAGGACTGGAATTACCAGCTTAATTTTGGTATTTTTAATTTGTTATGAATTTATGACAAAATCTTCACATACTTTTTTGGTCATGGTTTGTCCACCTGGATAAATATGTTTTGGAAGATCTGGGTTGCCAATGGCAAGCTCTAGTTAAAGACGTGTTCAGTTGTGAGTTGGAATTCAGGCTTGGCAATCTCGGAAGATAGGTAATCTTAAAATCTTTCAGATAGGATTGTTTGTCTTGGCTTTATGGAAATTATCTTAGGTTCTTATCATCTAACCTATTAGTTTGCTTTCACAGGTCTCAACAGAGACGTGGCTGTCACCACATTTTCTCTTACTAAAGCTGGCAGCTGTTTTAAAATCTTGGAAACACTTTGACACTGCAGTGTTTATCCTCTTAGGATCTGGGTATTATGAAACAAGAGAATGTTCCTAGGAGGCTGGTTAGTTTAGCATGTCAATAAAGTGGGCAAAGCTTTTTATTGATTAATGAGACTTTTTTTGATCCTGTAACCGTATTATGGGCATGTCCTCCTGAGATCTAGAACTCAAAGAATATTTTTTTCTAAAATTGAAATGTATGATGGAAACCTCACCACACTTCAGATGATATTGTTTGAAATTGGGCATTCTTTCCTAACCTTCTCACAACCCATTACAATTCTGAATCCCTCATCTTTGCTGTAGGGATCCTTATAACAATTATTTATTCCTGTAACATAGAAACAACAAAGATAACAAGTACATCGGGATATGCAGTTTTTTGGAGATCCTTATATTCAATAAAAGCATTGGATATCTTGGAAGCTGCGTTTTCTAAAATTCTTTATATTGGGATGCTATCATGAATATTCTTAACAGAATGGAAATGGTGTTCCAGGGTGCCTTATGCCATTGCTGAACATTCAAGAACTCTAGAAATCTATAGATTTCAGAATTCCTTTCTGACTTACAGATATTTAAACATTTGGTTCGTTTTCTGAGCTTGGGAAATTTAGTACTATAGGAGATAAATACCTGCAAACTTTGAACTTTGAGGTCATACAGGTAATCCTCAATTTACAACAGTTCATTTAGTGACCGTTCAAAATTACAGTGGTACTGAAAAAAGAGACTTATGACCATTTTTCACAGTTATGACAATTGTAACATCCCCATGGTAATCAAAATTCAGACACTTAACAGTTGGCTCATATTTATGACGGTTGCTGTGTCCCTGGGCCATGTGATCATCTTCTGCAATCTTCTGAGAAGCAAAGTCAATGGTGAAGTCAGATTCACTTAGCAACTGGGTTACTAACTTAACAACTTCAATGATTCACTTAACAATATGAAAAGTCATAAAACGGGGTGAAGATCACTTAACAAATGTTTCACTTAGCAACATAAATTTAGTTCTCAATTGTAAGTTGAAAACTTTGTGTACTTGATTTTTTTTAGGAGTCTTAATTCTGCTTTTTGCCTCCAATTTAAAACAGTTCTGAGAAGTGTGTGAGTCTTCCCTTACTCACGTCTTCTCTAAGTTCTACGTTTGCAGGTATTTATTGCCTCTCATACCTGCTCTGATTCCCCAAAAAGCTCCAGGAATCAAACAAAACCCTGTTTGTCAAGAGCTTCTTCCAAGGGCAGAGTCCTGGGATGGGAAACTGATAACTGGCTGATTTAAGCAGAAAGAAATTCTGGGCTTTATTAGCATGAGGGTGAAAGCTGGCAGCAGAAACAGGGTGGAAGCATAGTTGATACCATCCATGGAACAAATACGCAAGCAAGTGAAGTAAACTATCAATAAACTTCAACATACCCCAAAATTGGTGTGAAATGCAGGTTTATGTCCTGAACTTGTATTCCAGCTTTGCCTTAGTTGGCCTTTATGAAACAAATCTAATTTGAATGGCATGAATTGGAAAAAAAAAAGTTTGGATCAGGTTGAAAACTGGAAAAAATAAATAGGGCAATAAACCCTATGATTTATTGCTTCAGTTACAACCAGATTTTGGGAAGGAAAACCTATTGCTAGTCTTGGAAATTTTGATTCAGAAAGAGGCCAGATGATCAAAGGGCTTAAATTGTCTCTCCTCTAAGAAAAGGTTATTACATTTGGGCGTTTTTAGCTGTGAAAAAATAAAATAAAGCAGGACATGACAAAGGCATATAAAACCGAGTTTGGTGCAGAGAAAGCAGACAAGGAAATGTTTTTCTGTTCTCATAATACTACTAGACAGTAGGGTCATCCAACAAACAAGGGAAAATCCCTTTTCACCCAAGATATAATATAGAATTTGTTTCCGCCAGCTTGAATTATTTTAAAATGAGATTAGATAAATTCATGGAGGAAAAGCCCATTGGTTGTGATGGCTATATTTTATCGCCAGTATCCCAAAGCAGTTTGTTTATTGCTCTCAGTTGCTGAGAAACAAGAGTGGGAGGATGTGATTAGGTCGGAGATTCATATAATACTTCTGGCTTTAGAAAAGCATCTGTTTGGCCTCTGAGGAGGAAGAATGCTGGACCAGATAGACTTTGGCAGAGTAGATCTTTTTAAGGGTAGACCTGAACTGCATTTGATCTCCAGAACATTTCCTTGAATGTTCACCTTTCACCTTTCATTTCCAGTAACTCTTTTAAGTTGGTTGATGGCTATTTTCAAACCCCCAATTACATCAAGATTTTAAGCTTGTATTATTTTAGTTTCATTGAATTTTGATTTGGGGACATACTTCCACAATAAGGAAATAAATACATTGCTGGTAGTCCTTGACTTATGACCACAATTGAGTCTAAACTTTATGTTGCTAAGTGGGACAGTTAAGTGAGTTTTGTCCCATTTTACAACCTTTCTTGCCACAGTTGTTAAATGAATCACCACAATATGGTTGTTAATGGGATCTGGCTTCCCCATTGACTTTGTTTGTCAGAAGGTCACAAAAGGAGATCTCATGTACTCTGGGACACGGCAACCATCATAAATGAATTAGCTGCCAAGTGTTTGAATTTGATCACGTGACCACGGAGATGCTGCAATGGTTGTAAGTATGAAAAATGATCATAAGTTACTTCTTTCAGTGCCACTGTAACTTCAAACAGTTACAATGAATAGTTTTAAGTTGAGGATTACCTGTACCAGATCTTCTTCTTTCCTCCAATTTGTACCCTACCATTGTTCCAGAAGCTCAGGGTGACAAATATAAGACTGCCTTCTCCCATTTTTGCCCTAATCAACAACCTGAGAAGTTTGATCTGAGACATAGTGACTGGCTCAAAGTCACCTGCAAAGCTTAGGGCAAATTGAACTGGTTCTCCTTGATTCTTGGCTGCTTCCCTATCTGCTATCTCACCCTGCTTTCCTTGAACTGTGTTGGAAAGCAGCTGTCTGTTGTCTCATGGATTCCTTTTCTTTCATTGACTCTTTTAATAGAATATCAGGGAGTGAATGGAAGACTTTCTGCATGCAAATTGTTATTTTCTTTTAAAAGTTTTGGTCCCTCCCCGCAGCTTTGGCGATGCACGCTCTCTTTCCCCTGTCTTTTAGCTCAGAGGTCCCCACCCCCAGTCTGTGGATCAGTACCAGGCTGCGGCATGCCAGCAACCAGCCCGCACAAACAAGCAAAGCCCCATCCATGAGACACAGGCAGCACACAAAACCACATACACTCTGTCCATGGAAAAACCTCTCTCCACAGAACCGGTTCCTTGTGTCCAAAAGGTTGGGGATCTCTGTTTTAGCTCACTCATAGAATCTAGTTGCATGCTGAGCTCCAGAAGGAGAAAATTCACTGGGGAAATAAAGTTAAATCATCTTTGCCTCGGTAATAATAGGATACTGGAGAAGAGAGGGTAGGTGGAAGGCAAGTGAAATAACAGGTCTTCTAATTTCCTGTTCAGCTCTGCCTTCATGAGTTACATTTACTACATCTCTCCCTACAGAGCCAGCTTGTCCTTGTCTTCTTTTCCCTGTTTTCCAGCCATGCTGGAAGAAGAGTTAACAGAATGTGTTCAGGACCTGCTTGGTGGGTTTCCCTGCAGCCATCAATTGAGGAACTGGAGTGCATGATGAGTAAAGCACAGTCATCTTCTGCAGGGAACTCATTTTGTCTCGTGCTGCCAAGAGTGTTACATTCTGAAAGCATTTATGCTCAGCAGGAAAGGATGTGTGATGATCAGCAGGGGATACTGTGAGTAACAGCATCAGACGAGAATATCAATTTTCCATGAATCTCGCCAAGACCGGCAGAGCTGTCCACCTTTATACAAGATCACTGCTGGTTTCTTAGACTCTGGACAGAATTTGTATGCAACTATATTTTCTTTGCCTTTGGTGTTAGTTCTTGCATATTTTTGCATTTTGATTAAGTAAACATGAACGGGAGAAAATAAAGCTAAGAGCAAGACTGGGTAGAATTTAAGCAGGCAGGATATGTTTTTGGTTTAGTTTGATTTGGATGTTAACACCCACCAATTAAATTTAGACCCCCATATAATCAATGAGGAGCATATTCATTGTGGACAGGGAGGTAGAGCTCATTGTCACTTTAGCCCCTCATCCACCAAATTTAAAAAAAAAATAGCTTGCATAATTATTACAAGGATAACTGACACTCTGATTTAGGAAACATTTTTTCATTGTCACTTCTGTTAAGCAGGGAAAAACTAAAACATTCTTGTAATGGGACAAAAGTTCATATTACACCTAAGCATAAGTAGATGTGAGGCAGTGCTGCTTGATGACAAGTTGACATATCTCCCAGAAATATATAGATAAGCCAAATATGGCATGGTGGGTTTTTTAATGTTGGAGCGACAATGCAAGAGCATAATCCTGTGATTTAAAACAATGAAGGGACCTATAATCCAAGATTAGGACAATTGCAAACCTGTCCTTTGTTAATCGCAACATGTAAAATCTGGAGGTGGTGGTTATTGGGTTTTACCTTTGGGGTTTTATGTGTGTCAGCCATCACTCTCTCTCAGCTCCACTCACCTCACAAGCTTGATGTTGTGAGAAAATAGAAAAGGAGAAGGAATATTAGGTATATTTGCTTCCTTCAATCAACCAGTGGAACAGCTTGCCTCCAGAAATCGTGGGCGCTCCATCATTGGAGATTTTAAAGATGAGACTAGACAATCACTTACCTGAAATGGTATAGGTCAGAGGTAGGCATCCTTGGCTCTTTTATGACTCATGGACTTCAACTCCCAGAATTCCTGAGCCAGCAGCAATAGAACATAGACATGTATACTGCTTCACAATGCTCTACATCTAAACCTTCTCTAAGTGGTTTACAGAGTCAGCATGTTGCCCCCAACAATCTGGCTCCTCATTTTACCAACACAGAAGGATGGAACGCTGAATTAACCTTGAGCGGGTGAGATTTGAACTGCTGAATGCTGGCAGTGGGCAGCCAGCATAATTAGCCTGCAGTACTGCATTCCAGCCCCTGCATCACCATGGCTCATAAAGCTCATAATAAAGGTGGGATAAAAAACTAATTCACAAGCCAACCAGCAAACAAATACATTTCTGTTTTATAGTAATGCAGATGTGGATAGAAGGGAAAGGCAAATGGGAATGAGAAAAATCTCAGGATAGACACGGTGTGTGATTTGAACCATTATTTCAGGAGAGCAAAGAACTTCTATAACTTCAAAACAAAGTTTGCAGTTTTGTGTACAGTTTAGAAGGAACTCTTTAGGACCTGCTCTTCCCTCTGGTTTCATCTCTACTTTTGACTCTGGGTTCCTCTTCACCTCTGCCTTGCTACTGGAGCATTTTGTTACTTTGATTTTTGTTAGTGAATGCCAGTTCTCAAGCATTCTGTCCCATTGTTCTCCTTTTTTCCTCTCCCACCTTCCTCACAATTTTCTAAGGCCTAATGATGAAACCGCTTCCAGTATATACACATTTTTAAACAGTCTCTCCCCTCAACCCCCACCCTGTGAACAGTAGACTGGATTTTTCTTTCTTTCTTGAAGCCTTTGCTTTTAGCCAGGCCTAGGGCTTCAGGGTCCTGTAATTGTGTCTCAGTACTTGCTGTAATGTAGGGAACCGCTAAAGAGCATGCAATTAGTAGCCTCTTTTTCTGAATAGAGC